>NC_140942.1:1428003-2028003 GCF_014529385.1 Adiantum capillus-veneris
GAGTTTTTTTTTAAGATTTTTAATACAGAGAGCTGCACTTTAATTGATGAGAAAGAGAGGGGGTGTGAAAAGGCCGGAGAACGAGAGCGAGCGAGAGAGAGAGGAGCAAAAGAAGTAGACAGCATGCAGGCTCCTTGACGAGAGGGTACGATCACTAGGGGCCAGGGTGAAGAGAGCATGGGTGACCGTGCTGACGAGAGGGCTCTAGAAGCCATCAACGTTGAGATTTGGTGTAGAGTTTGAAAAAAAAAACTACCAAAAACAGTTCGAGCTGGCGTGGATTGTTTCCAGTAGTTTTTTTTTTAGTTTTTAATAGAGAGAGATAGGGCTGCACATTAATTGATCAGAGAGAGAGGGGGTGTCAAAAGCTCGGAGAGCAAGAGCGAGCGAAAGAGAGAGAGGAGCGAAAGAAGAAGATAGCGTGCAGGGCAAGCTTCCATAGCCTCACACGCTGGGGGATCTCGAGCTCATTTTTAGGAATCTCTCATGCTCTCGGCACGTTGCCACAATAGACAAACGTGGACAAGAAGCACTATTTTCTAATATTCCAGTAGGTGTTACCCAATTTTAAAAAAGAAATAGGAGAAGAATCATGGCAAGATGCAATGCATGCATTAGATATGCAGTTGATGTTGAATCGGCATGGTACATACTATAGACAGAGAGAGTGTTGGAAAGACTTGGTAGGGTAGAGGCATTTATTAAAACGTCTAAAAACTAAAAAAAACTTTCAAAACAATCCACATTGGCGCAGGCTGTTTCAAGAGCTTTTTTTTGGAGAGAGAGAGAGAGAGAGAGAGAGAGAGAGAGAGAGAGAGAGAGGCTTTCAACTATGGTTAGAAAAATACTTTTTTGTTAACCAAAGAAAATAAGGACAAACTTGAAATTCTATCGGTTGTTCTTCAATACTACAAGGTACCAGGATTTAAGAATTTCAACCAGTTAAAATACATTAGACCCTGGTTTTTCCTAACACTGGTTTCAACTACAGCCAATTGTGACTTAGCAGCTTAAAAGAGACACAAGGACATGTCATCTACTAAGTAGGCATGAATGGGAATAAAGATGGAGTGGTGGCAAAGACGATATGTGTTGCTGTTCTCTGCGGCACAGAGAGAGAGAGAGAGAGAGAGAGAGAGAGAGAGAGAGAGAGAGAGAGAGAGAGAGAGAGGAAAAATTCAAGGTGCCCTTAAAATCTTCACAAATATGTCTCTCAACACATAAGGTGGTGAGTCCTATTAGTCTTTAGTTTTGTACTGTTTGTTTGTAACAGTTAGGCAAGCAATTATCACCCTTGCAAGGGAATATGTGTGCATATATACAAAAGCTAATGAGGTGGTGGATACATTCACGCGATAGGGTGGATGCAACTAGTGTTGTTTGGCACACATTTCAAAAGAGACCACCGCTAGCAAAAAGCGAAGGTAGGACACAAGGCATCTCACTACCGGTGCTAGTGAAAATCCTCATGAGGAAAGAGCTGAGAGGCTATGGGTGGTGCTACTGCCATTCCTACTAGTATTGACACTCATGGATGGGTAGCAATAATGGGGAAGCTCAAGACAGACAAATCAATAGCCATAGTGGCCAATCTAAAATGATGAAGTAGGGATACCTTAGAGTAAAGCTGGATATTCCAATTTTCAAATAAGTTGTGGTTGAGCACACACAGAAAGGGGGTGAGAGGCGTTTAGGGATAGCTAAACTATTGTATGCCTTTTGCTATGGAAATGCCTTTTATGCTTTTTTTTTAATATCAAGGGAAAATTACCCTCTAATTTGTGGAAATTCCCAAAATACCCCTCAAATTTTTAAAATTCCCAACATACCCCCAATATTTTGTCATAAATTCCCAAAATGCCCTTCAAATTTCCAAAATTCCCAAAATACCCCTGGTTGTGAAATTAAATTTTTCAAAAGATTAAAAAAATTTGTAGCTTTTCATAAGAAGCTCATCAATATAAGATGCTAAATCCAAAATTTGAGTTGATTATGTAGGCTTTGGAGATGAAATTGCTTCATTATCTTTAGACATAAATTGCCTTTTGTACAAGGTAATTTGTGACAAGTTACATTCTAAGCACGCAAAGCAAATCTCAATTGTCAAAAAGGAGTAAAGATTAAAAAATCTTGAACAATCCAACCAAAATAGATACAAGGGTATTTTGAGAATTTTAGAAATTTGAGGGGTATTTTGAGAATTTTCACAAATTAGAGGGGTATTGTGGTAATTTTCCCTAATATCAATCATGTTAGGATCTTCTCGGTTTTATGATTGCTCGAAAAATTTTGCTCGGAGTTTTCGAATTCCCTGGCCCATACTGCCCTGCGGACAAGCCGACCTTATGGTTGCAGCATCCTCTTTTATTGATCTGCAACACAGGACCACTACAAGTTTTCCTTGCTATAGTGAGTTGTCCTGCAACCAAGGTGGGGAGAGCAATAAAGGTGGTCTGCGGAGCCTTGCCTCTCCCTATGGAAGAAGCGTCTCTGTGGGAGCCCTTGATTGGCTCTACGCGTGCCCTCTCTCACTGTTTTTGGTTTTGCGCTCCAAGTATATTTTTGCACATGCAGGGTTGATGTTCTAGAACATATTGGGCACCGAGTACGCCTCTTTTTGCGCTCCAAGTATATTTCTGCACATGCATGGTTGATGTTCCACGACATATTTGGGCAGCTGAGATAGTGAAGGTAGCAAAGCCCAGGCTCTCGTATATTACAATCTAGATATCGCCATCGAGGATGATAATGATGTGCCTTCAAGCTTCTTAGTAGATGAAGAAGAGGAAAAAGAGAAGCAAGAGGCCCACATGCTTGCTTGCAACCCTTCACACTGCCTATGCTTGTAAGTAAAACAGCTTGCACGATCGTATGTAGCCTTTAGGCTTTCCTTCGCAATCGTGAGCATTTTTTGCATAGCTTGTAGACAATCAATCAACTACGGACTACAACTTAAGCCCCTTTGATCTAGTTGCAATAAGTGGTTTTGGCTTATAAGTTATAACCAGACATAAGCATGTACTGACTATCACCACTATTCGCATGTGTAGAGTTGCTATTAGGCAATTCAATTTTTAGGAGCCAATTGATTTGACGACTAAAGACAGGCACGTAATATGTCTTCAATAGTCGAATATGTGTTTTTTCTATCCAACAGTCTCTAGATGCTCTGATGATGGCATCATGCATGACTATATTTCCAATCATGGAAAAGTCGTTTATTTGGAATAGAATCCTATGCATGTCACGCATTGAGCTTTATGAAGTGTGTACTCTACACAATCCTACACATAGCTCTCAACAAAAGCTTTCATGTGTTGCCAATAGAAGTACACACATACCAGAGCCTGTATATGCCAAGATGTCTTGCATTACGTGCAACAGGATACTCAAAAGGAAATTGCCAGTGTTGAAGTTACCAGACTTGCTGCAAACATTTCTTTGAATGGCTACTGTGAAACACTTGATGTATGCTAAGGTGTGAGGGTAGCTCCATCTTATTGGACTCCGCACGTATCTTCACAAGGTTTTGGAACGGTCCACAAGACCCAAAAGATAATGCAGAGTACTTCTTGGTGGGAAGAGTTTCAGAGATCTACCCACATGCTTGCTTGCAACCGTCTATGCTTGTCAGCAAAAAAGCTTGCACAATCCTATGTAGCCTTTAGGCTTTCCTTTGCAATCGTGAGCATTTTTTGCATAGCTTGTAGATAATCAGCTACAGATTACAACTTAAGCCCCTTTATTCTAGTAGCAATAAGTGGTTTTGGCTCATAACCAAACATAAGCATGTACATACCATCACCACTATTTGCATGTGCGCTCCCTACACCAAACACCAAAATATACACCTCCTCAAGCACCATCCTCGGACAACTTGCTGGAAGTAGCAATACAGGATGCAAGCAGCTGAACATGATCATCATACATGTGGGGGCTCCAAGGACCAAATGCCACCATGATAGCGATGCCGTACTTAACTCACCCACATTGAAAGCCAAGAACAACAACTTCCAGATAAGGAGTCTCCCATCGTGATTCACAAAAGAGGAGATGCGAGCATGAGCCCATGCACAATCTAGATGTCGCCATCGACTGTGCCTTCAAGCTTCTTAGTAGTTGAAGAAGAGGAAAAAGAGAAGCAAGAGGCACAACAAGAGGCCCACATGCTTGCTTGCAACCCTTCACACTATCTACGCTTGTAAGAAAAAAAGCTTGCACGATCCTATGTAGCCTTTAGGCTTTCCCTCGCAATTGTCTGTCAAACGCCTCATGAATAACTGTAGAGATAATACAAGTATTTGATAAAAAAATGTCAAGTACACATGGCTCTGTGTGCCACGCGGACATGCTTCGTCGACTTCCAGAGCCAAGTTTGCACCTATCCTTAGATAGGAGTCTCTAAAATCCAACGAGGATTTGTACCGGCAATTTCGTGAGACTATTTGCAAGACTTGCATGTCTAAACAAGTCCGTTAGATTAATACTATTCCTAGGAGGATCAATACCGGCAATTTTGTGAGACTATTTGCAAGACCTGCATGTCTAAACAAGTCCGTTTGATTAGGTTTTCCAATTTTGGAATTCTCTTACATAAATGGTCTGTACAAGCATTTTGACAGACATTGTTACACTATGGTGGGCATCAGACATGACAAGCATGTAGATTTAGGCTAGAGGAACGTGTCGATCAAGTCCGTTCGTCAAATGGGTAACATAACAGTGAATTGTTGCCCGAAAACTCTGGTGTGTGCACATTTGCACATTTTTTTGACCTGACACAATTTTCCGACTTGGCACCTAAAAATCCACTATAAAGGAAACACATGAACCAACATCAACATTTTGCATCAGATGAGCTAGTGTTTTTTGCAGATCAGGCCCAATGTTTTGCAATTGCAGCTCCTCACATTTTTTGCTCAACCTCGAAGCGGGTGCGTGCTAGATCAGCCATTCAACCCACCGTCAGCCCATATCCTCGCCGAGATCATGGTGGATCTGCTAACACTACATCCTCCGCTGCAGCCCGATACTTCGGCAGCTCATTGAGCCTCTTCTCGGCCATTCCCTCGCCACATCAAGTGCTCCCATTGCTGTCCATTATCGGCTCTATCATCATCTGCATTCTCAGCCTTGCTTTACGCGACAGATCGGTTGCATTTTTGCAGCCAGCTTTCAGCCCTTGTTTCTCTCACATCGGGAGCACAAATGAGCCTCAAATCTATCCCTTGATGGCCATTAGCAACCCCTCATCGAGACGGATCTTGAAGAGTTACCACGGCGAAATTCCTGATTTGAGTCAGTAGAGATTGCACTTGAGGTATTGTATGTGTGTACATTCCATTTACGCATTCAAAAGCAAATACCATATTGGAAACCGTGTGGAATCTGGATGATCATTGAGAGGGTTGATTGGGACCCAGTGTCATTCTCCTTCTCTCTCTCTCTCTCTCTCTCTCTCTCTCTCTCTCTCTCTCTCTTCAAGGAAATAAAAGGAACTATTTCTCAGGCTGAGTAGCCATCATTAATGCAAGGAAAGAAGTAAAGATTTGCGGAAGTCACAAAGTCTAGATCTTGTTACCATTTCAATTTAACTACACTTGACATTGGTATCAGAGCTTTGTGATTTTGCACTAATCCGCTAATCTTTGATTTTTTTTTCTCTCTAGTGTTTGAGTGTGTGTTGTAGTGTTTCGCCCAAGGACGGTTCTCTCACTCGAGGAATTGTAGGACCTACCATTGCACGTAGAACCATGCGCCTTGAGCATAGGAAATGCCAGATCTGTGTTTTTGCAGCTAGATCTTAGTCCTTGTTTTCTCTCATATTAGGAGCACAAACCAGCCCCAGATCCACCCCTTGGTGTGCATCAGTAACCCCTCATTGCAACAGATCCGAAGGTGCACCAAACCGGTCCCAGAGGTGCCTCATGTGAAGAGTTACTACGATGCCATTCCCAGTTCAAGTTTGTAGAGTTTGCACTTGAGGTATTGCATGTGTGTACATTCCATTTACACAATCAAAAGCAAATACCTTATCGGCAATAGTGTGAGGGGCCCTTGAGAGGGTTGGTTGGGACCCCATCAGGCATCTCTCTCTCTCTCTCTTCAGGGAAATAAAGGGACAATTTCTCATGCTTAGTAGCCATCATTAACGCAACAAAAGAAGTAAGATTTGTGGAAGTGTGAAGTCTAGATCTTGTCACCATTTCAATTCCAATGCACCTGACAAAAGGTTGAGCATATGTGTGACTCTTCAATGTGGTCCTAGTAGATATGAACCTTTCAAGGCCATTCATGTGAGATCATCTTGTTGCATGCATGAAGTTCCGTACTAGTATCTCACCTTAAGCAGGATGGGGCGTCACGTGCACATGGCTCTGTGCGCCACATGGACATGCTTCATCGACTTCCAAAGTCAATTTTACACCTATCCCTATATAGGAGTGTCTAGAATCCTAGGAGGATTAATACTGGCAATTCTGTGAGCCTATTCATAGGACCTGTATGTCCGAACGAGTCTGTTAGATTAGGTTTCCCACTTTTGGAACCTCTTGCATAAATAATTCGTACAAGCATTTTGATAGATGTTGTTACACTATGGTGGGCATCTGACATGACGAGCATATAGGTCTATGTTAGGGGAATGTGTCGGTCTAGCCGGTCAGAGAACAGTGAGTTATCGCCTACAAACTCCCATGTGCGCACATTTGCACATTTTCCCAACATGACACAATCTCCTGACTTGGCATCCAAAAATCCACTATGAAGGAAACCCATAAGTTAGCTTTTTGCATCAGATGAGCCAGTGCAAGAACCATCAATGAGCGCTTTTACAGATCAGTCCCAACTTTTTGCAATTGTAGCCCCTAGCGTTTTTGGCTCAACCTTGTGAGCATGGGCGTGCCGGATCAGCCATTCAGCCCAGTGTTTTTAGTTTTCAGCCCATATCCTCGTCAGGATCATGGTGGATCTGCTAATGCTACATCCTCGACTGCAGCCTCATACTTCGGCATCCCATTGACCCTCTTCTTGGCCATTCCCTCACCGCATCGAGTCCATTGCTGTCCATTATCGGTTCTATCATCATTTGCATTTTTAGCCCTACTTTACGCGATGGATCTACTGCGTTTTGGCAGTTAGACCCGAGTTTTTGCAGCCAGCTTTTAGTCCTTGTTTTCTCTCATATCAAGAGCGCAAATCAGCCTCAAATCCACCCCTTGGTGTGCATGAGTAGCCCTCATCGGGACGGATCCAAAGGTGCATCAAACCGGTCCCATAGGTGCTTCATGTCAAGAGTTACTGCGGCGCCATTTCCAGTTCGAGTTTGTAGAGTTTGCACTTGAGGTATTGCATGTGTGTACATTCCATTTACACAATCATAAGCAAATACCTTATCGGCAACAGTGTGAGGGACCCTTGAGAGGGTTGGTGGGAACCCATCATGTCTCTGTGTGTGTGTGTGTGTGTGTGTGTGTGTGGATAGTTTCCTACGAAAGAAGTATGATTTGTGGAAGTGTGAAGTCTATATCTTGTCACCATTTCAATTCCACTGCACTTGACAAAAAGTTGAGCATATGTGTGACTCTTCACTGTGGTCCTAGTAGGTATGAACCTTTCAAGTAGCCATGATTAACCGTTATGGCATCACGACCTCTACTAGTATGCGACGGTCTTATTACAAACTCCATAGCACGGCTACTCCACTTTTCATGGAGAATTTGCAATTGATTAAACAACCCTAAGGGTTTCTCACATTGAGCATTATGGAGCACATACTACGTACAATCGCACACATAGATTTCAACAAAATCTTCCATGTGTGGCCAATGGAAGAACCTACTTACCAGAGCAAAAGTTTTGTGTATACCAAGGTCCTTGCATTACGTGAAAAAGGATACTCAAAAGGATATTCAAAAGTATCTCACCAGCTTACAAGTTGCAACTGAGTGATCTATGTTTTCAGTTAATTAGGCTTTGAATAAGAGGTCCATAAAGATGCTAAAATCAACTGTATCCTCGAGTTAGAAAGTTCCTTAAGCACTATTGTAGAACGGTTGATGAATGCTAAGGTGCACTTATCTTCACTAGGTTTTGGATTAACGGTCCACAATACTTGGAAGATAATGTGGAGTACTTCTTGGTGGGGAGATTTTCAGAGTCCTTGGCGATTCTAAGATAGCCCTCCGGAGGGTGTCAAGACTCGTGACTCAGTCGAGTGAAGGAGATGATTCTTGTCAGAGCTGGGTTCTCAGGGTTTTGGCTCTATCCATGGCCATGTAGCTTCCTAGAGGCCTGGTCGATGTTAATTTATCCTACCTTCGTGGTGCTTCGAGAGGTTGCCTAGGCCCTTCTCCACATTTTTCCAAGATAGAAGCGAGGTCATCATCCATCGTGGTTGTATTTGAAGGTGTAGTAGGAGCAGTACGAGGAACATCAAGACTTGCTTAGCTCAAGTTGACCTCCTTGGACGAGGACGAGAAGCGGACCACCTCTAGGCCTATACTAGGCTAGGTGATAGTTGACCCTGGACGAGCACTGAGACCAGGACTAGAAGTACCTGCCAGCGGAGCACTAGACTAGAACCGGCAAGTAGACCAGTGGTACTGGTAGTCGACCAAGACGCGAATTGGACATGGACTAGTAGTAGCACTAGACCAGACTAGCTTTGCTATAGAGTAGCTACCGGGATGATGCAGTGACGTCGGGGGAGGGTGACCAGCTGAGTGGCCAAGGCCGTGCAGCAGCACGTGACAGGGACAAACAAATTCCGTCTCGTGTGTGGTTCGTATGCTGCAGGCATTCAGACAGTTGTGATGCTACAGTGCGTGTAGAGAGAGTGTCCATCGTCCACTGGCAGCAGCCGAAGGGCTGTGTGTCTCGTGCTTAAATCACAAGATTGAGAGCTGGCCCCCTCGCCGAGGCGGCGGCCCTTGCCAAAAATTGCAAGTATGGTGCTTCACTGGGCCAAGCACACGTTATTCTTTAGTAAAAGGCGAAAGAGTAGTTCGCTCTGTGCTCAACCAGCACCTTGGAGAGATCGAAGTTCCGCATGTGGGGTGTCTGTTCTCTCTTCCCAATCACTCTTCTAATAATGGGCCTGGCTATATTGTCATGCGTATTGATCTTGCATATTGATGGCTCGCCACTTCTTGAGCGCTCCTGGGTTTGCTAGTAATAAGAACAATCAGGCCCCTGTCAGACTGGGGTCGCCTGCCCTTCGTGAGCTGGAGGGCTTTGACCACCATGCCCTTGTGTGAGAGGAGAGAGGAGTCTCGCTTACAGAGGCCAGTGGAAATGGTGTCACAGTGAGCGCAGGTGATGGAGTTGGAAAAGCTGCTCCGCAACCAATCAGGCGACGAGGTCAGAGCGTGGGCGGGCAAGGTAGGCCGGCACACTTTTGAGGAAAGTATGCCGCTGAGGCGGACAGCCAGCTACGCTCTGAAAACAAGGGCAGCGACCTGGTGTGACAAGGCGAACTGTTGACGCAGGAGCTAATTGGTGCATGCGACGAAAAGTGTAGCTTGCCAGCCCAAATGTGACACGGGCCTCAGTTTGCGTCTCTTTACGACGCAACACATCCAAGGTCTTGCTGCCAAAATGCGCTTTTGGGAAATAGTAAATAGCAAAGCACCGGTGAGCCATCAGGTTTATTTTGGACCTATTTGTGTCCTCACCATTCCCTAAGAGCTAGTTCACATGAGAGGTTGGTTGACAACTTGTTGCCAACCAACAACTTGATTTTGTGAGTTCTCATGGAAGGTATCTAAAAACATGAGAGAGTGGGAGAGATTTTTTTTAAAAAGAAAATGAATGAGAAAAGTAAGTGAGAGAATAGAAAGAGAAGTGAAAAAAAAGTTTGTCTTTTACTCCGTTCAATGAAAAACACTTTTTTCTCTTTGTCTTCACTTGTGGTTGCCATCTTGCTCCACCCCTTGGACATGGAGCCGTTTGGGAACTTGTTGGCAACTTGTTGCCAACTATTTAGTGGAAACACTCCATGTGAAACCAAAAAATTGGCAACATATTGCCAACATTTTGAAAATCAAACCCTCATGAGAACTGGCTCTAAGTGCGCTCTTGGTAGCGACAATGTCCGAGGATATGTCTCGTCCCACCCTTCCGTGGTTGATGCTCTCTCTCTATCTCTCTATAAAAATAAAAATAAATAAAAAGATACTCTTCATTACACATGATAAAATTCTATTGGTATCTTTTTACATAGAGCTTGAACATAAGTTATTCTACCTCCACTTTGTGTCGTGTCCACCTTAGGAGACACACAAGAAATACTTGAAATATAGCAGAGATGAACATACTCGCACTGTAACTTGGTGGCCTTGAGTAGATTCATATGAGGAAAGTCCGCTTGCCAACAACGGATAGTTATCCGCTTGCCATCATCTTGAAACTGGTACACATGAGTCAAAAAATCCATAAGTGGATTCCTTCTAGCATGGCATTGCTTACCTAGCACAATATCAAATTATGCTAAATCTCAAAATCTAGCTTCTCCTCATAGGACTGAAATTTGAGAGGTATGTTGAAGATGATGAAACAGGAAACAGAAGGAAGACAACAACTCAGAGTAGGAAGAAGATGGAGAAGGAGAAGACACAGAGCTTGCGTACGAGATCTCTGTAGTCTCTCTCTCTCTCTGTATTAGAATAATAGAGTATACAAACTTAGAGCTACAAAGCTTATATGAAACCCTAAGAGATAAGGTGTCCTTTCACACCGGATGTCCAGGGGGAAAAACCCAGTGGGAGAAAAGTGTCCCTAGTGAAGCGCATATACACACTAACACTACTACATGTCTACAAATCCCCCCTGTAGTGATAGTGTGAATCCGTACTAGGTAGCAGATCATCATGTGTATGAGAGTAAGCCCGAAGCTTTTCAGAAAGCTTCAAACTTTTCTCGTGATAACGCCTTCGTAAGTAGATCTGCAATGTTATCCTGTGTAGGACAGTAAGTTAGTGTGATCTCCCCTGCATGTAGCCTTTCCCTGACATAGTGGTAGTGAACCTCTATGTGCTTTGTTCTTGCATGAAATACTGGATTCCTTGCAACTGCCATAGCACTCTGACTGTCAGTGAAAATGGTAGTGGGTGCCTGTTGACACTCACAAAGATCTGCCAATAACCTGCGTATCCATACACAATAACTTTTGCCGTGAAAGCTGCCCTGTACTCAGCTTCACAAGTTGATGTAGCCACTGTGGGTTGCTTCTTGCTTAGCCAAGATATACATGCATTTCCCAAGAAAAAACAATTGCCACTTGTGGAATGTTGTGTGTCAAAATCACCAGCCCAATCTGAATCGCTGTAACCAAGAAGCTGCATAGAACTGTGCTTTCCATACATATCTCCCCTTGGAAAGAACATGGCAAGATTAGGGGTACCTGAAAGGTAACGAAGTATGCGCTTCACAGCTTGCCAATGATGCATACCTGGGCTGTGCATAAATCTGCTTGCTTGTGAAACCCCAAATTGAATGTCTGGACGAGTGTTGCCTGCAAAATATATAAAGCAACCAACCGCTGCTGCATAAGTATGTACATCAAAAGGTTCTCCAACATCGTGCATGCTCAACTTTGATCCAGTTTCTACGGGTGTAGAGATTGGTTTACAATTTTGCATACCAAACTTGTCCAAAATTTTATGCAAATATTTTGCCTGCAGCATGTATATGCCATCCTCTGATTGCACAAACTGAATACCCAAGTAATAATGTAGCAAACCAAGATCAGACATCTCAAAGGTTTTTCTCAAAGCATCTTTAAACGCTTCAATTTCATCTGCACTATTGCCTGTAAGAAGCATATCATACACATAAAGTGTTAGCATAATGAGAACTCCATCTCTCTTTTTGACATACAAAGTACTTTCTGTTGGACTATTCTGAAATCCCTGGCCAATCAAATAAGTATGTATCTTCTCATACCATGCTCTTGGAGCCTGTTTGAGACCATACAAAGCTTTACGCAATCTACATACCTTTTGCTCTTGACCTTTTACAATAAAACCACTTGGTTGACTTACATAAATTTCTTCCTGCAAATCACCATTCAAAAAAGCAGTTTTGATATCCAACTGATGCACTTTCCAACCATGATGAGCAGCAATTGCAACTAGTGATCTAACTGTGGACGCATGAGAAGTAGGAGCAAAGGTTTCATCATAATCTATGCCTTTCTGTTGCGCATAGCCTTTTGCCACAAGCCTTGCTTTGTACCTGTCAACAGTACCATCTTGTTTCCTTTTTACCTTAAAAACCCACTTTGTACCAATAGGTTTTTTTACCTGTAGGCAAGTCCACTAGATCCCATGTATGATTATTATGAATAGAATCAATTTCTTGCTGCATAGCATCTTTCCACTGAACACACTCTAAAGCTTGTTCACACGAATTAGGCTCATCTACATCACAAAGAGTGCTAAAGCAAGCCAAATGTACTTGCTCTCTGCCAAAAGTAGTACCAGCACGTGTTTTTCGTGGCAACGGTGCATCCAACTTGCTATCCTGCAAAGTTTTCTGAATCCATTTAGGCAAGGTTCTTTCTTCCCTGAGAACTTCTTGCTCTTCACGCACAATTTCCTCTACATCCTGAGGTGTCACATGCTGATCAAAAGATTGATCAAGATTATCAACCTGTTGTGATTCTTGATTCTCCACAAAAGAAGGAAGCAAATCTTCAAATACATCATGTGTCTGCATATGAGGTACATCAAAAGGAACCATAGGTTGAGCAGTAGTTTCTGCAAAAATTACATCACGACTTTCAAAAATCTTGTTTGTAGCAGGATTGTAAAGTCTATAACCTTTACTTCCACTACTGTACCCCACAAATATACATTTGATTGCTTTATCATCAAGCTTCCCACGTAACTGTTGAGGGATGTGAGCATAAGCAAGACAACCAAAAAAACGAAGATAACTGACTGAAGGTTTTGTGTCATACCAAGCTTCATATGGAGTAATGGTCTTCAAGGCACGAGTAGGACACCTGTTCAAAACATGTGCTGCACAAGCAACTGCCTCCATCCATAGCTTATGAGGCAAACTCTTAGCCTTGAGCATACATCTAGCCGTCTCCATTAAAGACCTGTTCTTCCTTTTGCAACACCATTCTGTTGTGGTGTGTATGGCATAGTGCATTGGTGTTTAATGCCTTTCTTTCCCAAAAAATCCTTAAATGCACATGACATGTATTCACCTCCTCGATCGGTACGAAGAGTCTGTACTTTGCAACCTGTTTCATTTTCAACCATGGCGACATAATGTTGGAAAACTGCAAACACATCTGACTTTGCTTTGAGTGGATACACCCAACAAAACCTAGAAAAGTCATCAATGAAGGTCACAAAATAAAGGCTGTTTCCTATAGATGGCATCCTCATAGGACCACATACATCACTGTGTACAAGCTGCAACTTTCAAGTCCCTCTAACTGAACCATCCTGCTAAAATGGAAATCTGTGCATCTTTCCAAGAACGCAACCTTCACATACATGTCTTGGTGGCATCTCCAATAAAGACAAATCATGCACCATATTATGACGTTGTAAAGTCATCAAACTGCCATAACTAACATGCCCATATCTAGCATACCACAACTCAGCATTCTGCATGACCTGAGTCTTTGTTTCTGCAATACATACCTGAATCTGCTTTTCATAACGATCTAGCACAAATAGTCCATTTTCTAGCGTACCTGTAGTGATAAGAGAATAACCATTCTCTCGATCTCGTACAATACATCTGTCATCCTCAAAAATGATCCGAAGAGCATTTTTTGCAAGAGAGGATACAGACAACAAATTCTTCTTGATCCCTGGAACATATAAGACATCTGGCAAGCATAAATCTGAACCATCTGAAATGGTAATCAAAATCTTACCAACGCCTTTGATTGGATAAGAAGCATTATTTGCACATGTCACCTTCTTTCCTGCTGGAGCTGCATCCAATGAACAAAACAAATCCTTCCTTGAAGTAATATGCCTGGATGCACCACTATCAAAGTACCAAATCATTTGTGTCTCGTCAACACTGTAAGCAGAAAAATCTGAACATACTACAAAAGCATAAGAATCCTGCACAAAGTTTGCAGACTCTTCTTTAGCTGTAGAAGAATCACCAGAAGCTGAAACAACCAAACTTGACTCTTTCTTCTTTTCTTTAGCAATTCGATTTTTACACTCACTAATGTAGTGACCAGGTTTCTTGCAGTAGTGACATTTACCTTTCTTCTTGGACTTGTCGGAATCACCTTTAGACTTCTCTGAAGACTGTCCTGCACCAGACTTGGAGTGATGAGCACTCTCTTTACCCTTGTTTTTGTTCTGTACAACAAGAGCATGATCCATACCATCCACCTGTAAAGACTTGTTCTTACGTGATTGATCCTCCTGCAATAGCAAAGCCACTAACTCTTCAAAATGAAGAGGCTCAGGATTAGCTCGCAAAGACAGAGTCAAAGAAGTCTGAAAAGTAAAATAAGATGGTGGTAGTGAATTGAGTGTTTTGGAAACCAAGTCCTTCTCTGGAATCACTTCATCAATGCTAAGCAATTGCTCTTTAAGATCCCTAATTTTTGTAAGATGCTCGACGATATCGTCACCTTCGTCCATCTGTATTTTGTCAAGTTGTTTCTTCAAAAACTCTATTCTGGCAGCGTTTCTTCCTCCAAACATAGCTTGCAGAGTGTTCCAAGCATCCTCAGAAGTTCTGAAAGATCTGATATGTGGTGTGATTGTCCTCTTTATGGTTAAGGCAATCACAGCCATAGCTTGTGCATCTTTAGTATCCCATCTCTTTTGCTCTGGAGTGACTTGTGAGGGTCTTGCACCAACAGCTGCACCACGACCAGGCGTGGCAGGTGCAATGCTACCTGGACGAAATTCATCTCTAGATACATAATCCCACAATCCTTTACCAACCAAAACATCTTTGGCCATTAAAGACCAAAGAGAATAGTTGGTACCATCCAATTTGTCTTCGGATGTAAACGCACCAAAAATCTCTTTCTCCGTAGATTGAGCCATACTGTGGATGCACACAAGAGAGCAAAAGAACCTCCAAGAGATTCACAAATCTCCTCTCCAATGCAAGCAAAACTCTACACAAAATCTTAGCACAAAGCTAAGACAAGCTACTTCCCAAAAGAACTGTTTACCTGAAGAAAATCTATCAAAAAGCACACCCTCTTGATCTAAATGCCTTTGAAAAGTAACTTTTGCTACGCTGCTCAGAACAAAATTTTGAGGGCTCGAACGACTTCGAAAGGGGGGTAAAACCCTAGGTCGCCTACTCAGAATACTCCCGGAACGTCGAGGATGCTCCCACGAGCAAATTTTCCGAAAACTGCCTAAAAACTGCGATTGCGCGCGCAGATGCGAAAACGCAAGTAGAGGCTCTGGAAATCACCTTGCTCTGATACCAATTTTTGAAGATGATGAAACAGGAAACAGAAGGAAGATAGCAACTCATAGTAGGAAGAAGATGGAGAAGGAGAAGACACAGAGCTTGCGTACGAGATCTCTGTAGTCTCTCTCTCTCTGTATTAGAATAATAGAGTATACAAACTCAGAGCTACAAAGCTTATATGAAACCCTAAGAGATAAGGTGTCCTTTCACACCGGATGTCCAGGGGGAAAAACCCAGTGGGAGAAAAGTGCCCCTGGTGAAGCGCGTATACACACTAACACTACTACATGTCTACGAGGTAGATCAACCAACCGCTCATTGATCCCAAATCTCAGTCTCCTTGCCCTTTGCTAGCTCCATTATACTCTAATGATAGTGCTCGAAGCTTTAAATTTCTAACAAGCCTAGAATTGATAAAGGTATGAGTGGAACCTATGTCAACAAGACCTTAACTTGCTTTCCTTCTCACAGGTTCGTTCATGACAAAAAGTGCAATATTTGGGAATTGATACCCCTGTTGTGTTTCCAGAGACAACTATGCATCTAGTACGCTCGGCACTTTGTTTGCGATAGACACTGGCAAATTCTTTTGAGTTAAGTCAAAGTCATCAGGAAAATCTTCTTCATGCATGCATATCTTCCTTTATGCCTTTTTACCTTTCCTACGGAGTTAGCACCAAACGATTAAATGCTCTCTCTACCACATGAGAAACTTTCCTTTTGATATCCAAGAGAGTAGTGATCATATGAGGATCCTTGGCTTCCTTCCCTCACATCTGATAAGATTGTTGCATCACATGTATACTAAGGTGTTGGAGGACTTGGGAATGTACTCCATGAGGATCTCTGGCTAAGCTAGATCGCCGGCCCTTTTTTTCCAATTCTCTAACGCACCAGCAAGTTCAGTGGCCTCATTCAATGTACTACATTTTTCTTTGTGTACAAGGGGCCTCAAAGTCTCCTTCGATCCTAGCATGAATTTTTGCACTTTCAAATAACATCATGATACTTGTCCACATGCTCATGTACATTCATGTTCTTCTGGGAAAAAGAATTATGCATTGAGTGCATGACTATGCTCATTAGTAGGCACAAAATTTCAAGTGAACATCACTTTGAAATCTGCCCAAGCCTTAGGCACTAACTTATCTTGCTTTATCTTACATCACCATCTATGTGTAACATTCATCAAACTAGGACGTGCCTCGTAATCATGCATTTTGGGCCTGGCTAGTAACATCTCTCGGGTTTCTATTTTCTTGCTCTTGGTTTGCAAATAAGTAGAGCAGTCATTTGCCCCAAATTTAAAGTGGTTTTTAATTGTCCTTGAGAGAGGAGATCAATCTATTCACATCACCCTTTATTACACTTGTGGAGGCATGTCGATCAACAAAAACTATATCTACCAAGCTAAACACATTGTGGATGCTAGGGTTCATGCCAATTGGTCGGACATCCATCATAATGATTATAATAACATTATCCATTGTTTTGATAATATAAAACAATAAGGAGAAGTGATGGTTTAATCCTCATGTTGAGCTCCACAAAGATTATGTGCACTTATCTCATCTTGCACTTGCACTTTGCACTCACCGCAAGCACACTCACAAATGCTTTCATAACGAGCTAGGACATAGCAATATTGTGCAGAGCTTTTGCAGACTGTGCAGAAGCTTGAACAGAGAGAATTTCATTATATGGACAGAGAGAATGCTTGAGGTGCTAATCAACAAAGGACTCAAAGCACCATTGAAAGAGCACATAGAGGGTTTGTACTTTGATGATTAGTGGGAGGATCTTGATGCTCCTATCATGGAAACTATTAGGTTGCATATTGGTGAGTCTATATGATTATAGACAAGACCAGTGCTAAAGAGCTGTGGGAGTCTTTGTGATCAACATGGGATGGTAAGAGTGCATTAAAAAAAAACGATAAATAAGCTTATGCATCTTAACATGAAAGAAGGTACCAATGTCAATTCACGCTTGAACGAGTTTAACAGTGTGTTTACTTAGTTGACATCAAAGGGACTTAATTTTGATGATGAAATAAAAGCTATTTTCTTGCTATGTTCCTTGCCTACATCATGGGCCACAACTAACACTATCATTAGTAACTCTATCCCTAAGGGCAAGCTTGTTCTCATTAATGTTACTAGTGCTTTGCTTACAAAAGAGATTCAATGCCAGTATCTTGACACTAGAGGGCATGGTGATGCGTATATGGCAAGTGAAAGTAACTAGAAAACAATCAAATTTCACTTTACATGCTCTTTTCATTGCACTTCATGTCCCATTATAATTGTTGGCCTTTGGTGCTTACAAATTCCTTTATGCCTTGACAACTCAACATTCCTCCAGGGGTGTTCTTTTCATTGTGTCATCGTGATCTAATTCAGTGGCACACGAGGACATGTGAGAATTAGAAGAGAGTGATGTAAGCTGTGGCTAACACCTCACCGATTGTGCACAAGCGAAGGATGTACAAGAGATGTGCACGATAATATTTTTCATTTATTTTTTATAGGTCTTGGGCTCATTGGAGTTATAATTTGTATAAGCAATAGGCTAAAGGGATCAATTTAATTCTATTGTAAAAAGGCTTGGAGTCCATGCCTATAAAAGTAGCCTATGCTAAATGAGAAGGCATTCTTGGGTGATTTTTGCTCTTTGAGGATTGATGGTCATGAGGTTCTTGGGCTTTCCATGCCTTTGAACTCTTGATTATTTTTAATCAAATTAGGTTTATTTCTCGTTAATCCACACAACATTGATTATGTGTATGTGAAGTTGTTGTGGGATGCATGTCTAACCTCACCATCCTATCTTATTGCAGTATTAGCGAGAACCACAATTAATTTGTCAAACCATGGGACGAAGCTGACTCGACTAGTGCATAGAAGCTACAAGAGGTTGTCAATCTCTCGGAAAACAACTAACAACTCGCATCTAACTCAAGCTACACTCAAGTGACTGAAATCTCCAAAAGCCATCCTCAAGCTTGGTGTGTGGATGCGCTCTTACAAAGCCTCATCACTTTGCTCTCTTGAATTCCATCAACCGCTTGCTAGCCGTGTTGCAGATCAACATGCTGCAATTTGTTTTTGTCACCTTGCTGACTCCAAAGTTTGCATACTACTCATCTGAAGCCCACACAACTTCATGATCAATTGACAATCATACCCCCCCCATCTACCCTAGTCAGTCGATCAACGAGTTTGTTCCAAATTCTCACCCTATTCATAGCCTCTTCAATGACAGTTCTACCTTATATTGTCAAGAATGCCGAACCATCAGTACCCTATCACCCATTGTGAAGTACAAGCCACACACATTGAATCATTGCTTTAGGCCATTGATAATGTTTGCAAACCCTCACCATGAAGCTCTCCCTACATTATCGGCTGCATAACAAACCCCAAGCCTCATGTTTGTCTAGCTTGCTCTCATCTTGCATCATATGCAGCCGTGTGTACACCTGGAGATGCTCATCCTTGGCTATCGTGAAAACAGCCCGAAAAGAGGAGAAATAAAGCGGGACCAACACGTGCTATATAACACAACCCATACAAGAGAGTAAGGGACCTGTTATGCACAAAATGACAAAATAGCGTGTGCAACACTTCTTATAGAGGAAACGAAGGCCGAAATGAGCCCAAATCAAAAGTCTAAGCAGACTGTACTCTACGAGCTCACCCAAAGTAATTTTTGACCTGTTGACGCTCACCAAAGCTCATAGAAATCGAAGAACGTGAGCATGCGTGTGTTGGAGCTGCTGGCGAATAAGCCCTAGAGAATGCAACCTGCTCTGATACCAACTATTGGAAATAGGGTTCCAAGGAAATGCACACAACTTGGAGAAGACGAAGGAAACTAAACACACACAACAGAGAGTGTATTACTAGTGTGCAATGGAAATATAAGATAGCCCTAGATGGATGGGCGTGGCGTAAATACAATGCACAGGGGAAAAAACGTTCTAGTGAGGGAAAAAATGCCTCGGTGGTCCTAAGTGTATTCACACACATCACTACCACACGTATATGGTAACACTCCCATTGATCACATTGGTCCTTCTCACTAACATGGTTTTTAAGAAGATCAAGAATAGTCAATTTGCAATTTCAATGTGGCAATCCGTTTGAGGATGATATGCTAAAAAGAAATCAAGAAGTGTGCCCATATTTTCACAGATAGTTCCACCAAAGGGGACTTGTCATATGCAGATGTCTATCAAAGGCTATTGAATTCGGCATTCCATCGTTAAAATTTTTGGAAAATGAGCAAAGTATCCATGTGATCTGATTGAATACTCTTTTTAATAAGAGTAAAATGAGTCTCTTTACTAAATCGATCAACTATTATCCAAATGCACGTATTTCCATGTATGGACTTTGGAAAGACAAAGATAAAGTCCATAGAAATACTCTCCTATGAAGCTTCTGGAATTGGGAAATGTTATAGCATTTCAAGGGCCTTGTGTCTAACATACTTGACCTTTTGAAATACTATGCATTTCTCTGGATGGTTTTGAATTTCATGTCACATAGTGGGCTAATAGAAAGCTTGGCTTGTGGCTTGAATTCCATGGTGCCAAGCATAAGGTGGAGCATGTGATTTGTACATAACCTCCTTGCACAGATTTTGTGTTATTCATATCTATCTTTTGCATACTTATCAATCATGCTTGTAAGGTCATGTCAGTATGTAAAAAAACAGATAGCATTGACCCTACTTTGGCATGAGAGTGCATATACAACTATATTTTGTTGTATCAAAACATGAGCTATGTGAGAGGTTGTTTGGCCCCTTTTATACACCCTTTTCTTTCTTTGTTTTGTTGCCCTTGTGATCTTGAGGAATGTGGTCATTTTAGGGAGCCTACTTACTATTCTCATATGCATCGTCTTCATAAGGTATCTTGTTGTAAGAGAATATCTTGGTAGCAACCATGGAGTGGTGGATGACTCTTAAAATTTTATTGGGCTTTTGCACATTAACATATGTGCGCATATCCTTAGAAATATCTACACAATATTGTTGTTAAGGCTATGAGAAGTCATTTCTTTCAAAGACAGTGGCTTTGAACGCGTGATCCCAAAACTTGTTTATATACTTATAAATTGAACCCCCCTTCTTGAGCTTAAGACCACATCAAGCTATAAGCACATCATCTTTGGCTTTGTCCATCAAGATTCACCATACAATAGCAATTCTACATTATTTCCAAGTTTTTGACTCAATCCCTTGGGCTCGCATTGTAGCCTACCATTGAGAGTGGACTTTTGGTGATACATAGCTACATGGTGTAGCTTGGATTTCTCAGTGAATCTCTCACCTCCAAAGGTAGCATCAAACTATTAGATGAAGTTGATCACCTTATGCCTATGGCCATAAGTGCCATGAAAGGGAAGGAAGGCGATGCTCTTGCCCCCTTTCTTGAACCTTTGAAGTTTGTCAAAGTGAATAAAAAGTATGGGAGTAGGAACACGGAGGTTTAAACTCTCTTGGGATCTTCATGTAAGTATTCTAGGTCCTCATGCCCATCCACATGCCATTCTACCCATTTTGCCTTGCATTTCCACCCACCATTGTAAGGCGTATTTCTTTTGTTTTGGGTTTCATAATATTGTTATGAGATCTAAGGAAAATTTCCATGCACTTATAAAGGAATTATAAAGTGGCATTTATCTTTTGACACTTTCTTAGCCATGAGTGCACTTCCTTGCATAACTCATTGTCCTTCAACATGTGCTTGCTTGCACTATCTCTCTCTAGTATAATCATTGTTAGAGAGAGAAAGACCAGTATAAAACCTAAAATACAACAAAATTATTTTTTGATGGTAGTTCCCCTTGAATCATTTCCAAATATATTAAGAAATTGTTTGTACCCCCTCTGTGATCTTGGTAATGCCTGAATGGTCACCGTGCATGGTCCATGTGTAATGGTCAATATGTGAGATCACTTGTACGCAATTAGGAAATAGCTGAGACTTATACAATAATATTTGATTGCTTGTCGTAAGTTGTTGGTGGTTAACTATTTGGTGTTGTATTTGAATATTGTTTTAAGATATGATGCATTTGTTCATAAAATTTTGCATATATCTCTGTGTTCAATTCAATTTTTTTCTCTGTGGATGTGCAATAGTTCATTTGTAAATATCATAGTCTACGCAATAGACTAAGTCTTGAGGGATACAAAGTGTGATCCACCTCTTAGAGGGCGTTGTTATGGATTGACACACAATGCTTTTGTATAAGAGAGGCCTAAAATTTGGTACAAAGTACTTATAAATAAACCATGAAATACTTGACAAGCACAAGTTTGTCATGCACCTTGGGAGCTAGGATTTTAACCCATCAAAGTGTAAAATTTTGTAACCTTTTTCTTTTCCCTTCTCTTATACTAAGTCTTGGGCTATGGATTATCTCTATGTGTTTGTATTTTCTCTATCATATTGTAAGAGGGTGTTGGAGTTTGTCTCTTCTTTTTATGTGTACTATGCTGGGTGCATGCCAACATACATACATATATACATACATACATACATATATACATATATATATATATATATATATATATATATATATATATATATAGATATATATATATATATATATCTCATGCACACGCGCGGTCATGAGTCTATACAAAAGGGAAATGATGTTTACAAGTGTGCATTTTGGGGACGATGGCAATTTTCCCACTTTTCTAACATTGGTATCGGAAGCAAGGTTTTGATTTGCAATAAATGTTAATGGAGACATATAAACTCACTCAACAATTGAGAAGCCGATGTAAGGATCGTTAAGGTAAATCTAAAGTTTTTAATGCAAATTTCACTAAGAAGATCAAACATTGCAAAACCACAAGGAGGAATGATGAAGATGTCAACCCTTAGGTGATTTTTAAAAGAGATTTGGCATAGTATCATTCAATATGATCATAGAGAAGAGGCATAGTAGCACCCAATATGATCGTAATCCAAAGATGAAATCCATGGATATACTCTCCCATGGGGAATCACGTATAGGCAATGGCTGAAGCAAGCCAAGTTGCTCCCCACTATCATCTTTGGTCTTTTGACATACAATGTGAAGGAGTACAAGCGGAGGTGCGACGCGAGAGAGAGTGCGAGAAGAAAAGCACGACGATATGGTGAACTCGCTCTACTGTAATGTGTAGAGCATAGTGAGTTCTTATTAGGTTTTTACAAAAGAATATGTGTACATACCTGGCGGCCCGCCCACTTACCTGGGCGACCACATTGGGCTTTATACCCCAACAACCTCCCACTTAAAGTCCAATGTGGTACTCTAAGTGTGAGAGAAGCTACTATACAAGCTAATATACAAGAGATGTAGAGAAGTGGTGTACTACCCTACACCTAACTGCTTGCGAAAATGCGCAAAGCTCTCTGAGGGAAGTCCTTTTGTAAGTAGATCAGCAGGGTTTTCTGTGGTGTGAACTTTGACAAGCTGAAGTTGCTTATCCTCGAGCATTTCCCTGATGAAATGATACTTCACATCCACATGCTTTGTCTTTGAGTGATAAACTGGATTGCGAGCCAATTGTATAGCACTTTGACTATCACAATATAACACAGGCATCTCTTCTTTGATTCCCAAATCTGTTACTAGTCGATTAAGCCAAATTGATTCTTTGCATGCCTCTGATGCTGCAACATATTCAGCCTCTGTTGTAGACTGAGTAACACAATCTTGTAATCTAGAACGCCATGATACTGCTCCACCAGCCAATGTAAAGACATACCCTGACGTAGACCTTCGGTTGTCTAAGTCACCTACATAATCTGAGTCTGTAAAACCCTTTACACTTAGCTCTTGACTCCCATAGCATATACGCATACTCTTTGTAGCTTTCAGGTATCTCAATATTCCTTTCACTGCCTCCCAATGTTTCTTGCCTGGGTTTGACATGTATCGACTTACTACTCCCACTGCAAATGCAATGTCTGGGCGAGTAGCAATCATTGCATACATCAAACTACCCATTGCAGATGCATATGGAATCTTATCCATTTCAGCTTGTTCTTCCTCAGACACAGGACAATCTTGTTTGCTAAGTTTCACATATGGTGGCAATGGAACACTCAGTGCCTTTCCCTTCTCCATATTGAAACGTTGCAAAACCTTGTCAATATACTATGTTTGAGATAACCAAATCAACTTCTTTGATCTGTCTCTCTCAATGCGCATACCAAGTATATGACTTTCCTCACCCATGTCTTTCATGTCAAACGATTTTTCCATCTTTGACCTGAAAGCTGAAATTTCTTCCAAGTGCTTGCCAGCAATCAACATGTCATCCACATACAAAATAAGGATCAGCCAACTACCATCCTTAGCCTTCTTTGTATATAGACAGTGATCGAACTCACTACGTTTGTAGCCTTGAGAAAGCATAAACTTGTGGAATTTATGGTACCATGCCCTCGGTGATTGTTTTAAGCCATAAAGACTCTTTAACAACTGGCATACCCAATATTCCTTGCCTTTCTCAACAAACCCTTCTGGCTGCTGCATGTAAATTTCCACATCTAAATCACCATGCAAGAACGCTGTCTTGACATCCATTTGGTGCAACACCAAATCTAATATGGCAACCAATGCAAGAAAGCATCTCAATGTAGTCATCTTGACCACCGGAGAGAAGACTTCCTCAAAGTCAATGCCTTGTTCTTGCTTAAAGC
Organism: Adiantum capillus-veneris; assembly: GCF_014529385.1. Classification (NCBI taxonomy): domain Eukaryota; kingdom Viridiplantae; phylum Streptophyta; class Polypodiopsida; order Polypodiales; family Pteridaceae; genus Adiantum; species Adiantum capillus-veneris. The sequence goes on from NC_140942.1 coordinate 1,452,155, forward strand.
CCTTGGCAACAAGCCTTGCTTTGTACTTTGGCTAACTATCATGAGCGGTGATCTTATACCTGTAAACCCATTTACAAGGTAGAGCCTTTTTGCCCTTTGGTAATTTAACTAGCTTCCATGTCTGGTTTTTATGCAGAGCTGTCATCTCTGACTGCATGGCCAATTGCCAATTCCCGGAGTCCTTCATTTGCACTGCTTCCTTGTAACATGAAGGCTCATTGCAATCAGTCAACATGACATAGTTCATAGATGGAACAAACCTATCGGGAGGTCGCATGACACGTCCAGATCTACGCACAATAGGTGGCTCTGGCTCAGCCACAACCTGTGGTTCCACTCTATCATGTCCTTGCTCCTCTTGAGCCCTGACATTTTGTCTTACACGTGCAGGTCCATCTTCTTGGAAGACAACTCTTCTAATCTCCTCAACCCTCTCTGGTTTAGAATGATATTTGGATTCATTAAAGTGAACATCATTGCTGCGGACAACCTTTCTGGATTCGGGATCCCAAAGTCTGTACCCCATCTCACCAGAATTACCATAGCCTAGAAAGATGCACTTTCTACTCTTTGGCTCAAGTTTGTTCCTAAATTCCTTTGGAACGTGAGTATATGCCTCACAGCCAAAGACTCTGAGATGCTTGTATGAGGGCATTTTGCCTGACCATACCATCTCTGGCACTGAATCCTTCTGCAAAACCTTGCTAGGAGATCTATTTACAAGAGGAACAGCTGTTGATACAGCTTCATCCCAAAACCCATTTGGCAGCTGTGCATTAGACAACATACTTCTGACCTTCTCTTGTATGGTCCTATTCATCCTCTCAGCAACACCATTTTGAGGAGGATTGTAAGGAGCAGTAAGTTCACGTTTTATACCTTTTGACTCACAAAAGTCCTGAAAGGCCTTTGAAACATACTCTCCACCATTGTCAGTGCGTAAGCATTTAAGCTTCTTGCCACTCTGATTCTCCACAAGTGTCACAAACGTTTTGAAAACACTAAACGCTTCATCCTTGTGCTTGAGAAAGTAAACCCATACTTTCCTCGAGTAATCATCTATAAATGTCATAATGTAAGAAGCTCCCCCTAGAGATAGGTTAGGCATAGGTCCACACAAATCACTATGAACAAGTGCCAACTGTGTATCTCTTCTACTGCTTCTATGCTTATGTGGCTGCTGTGTTTGCTTACCATACAGACAATGTTCACAGAATTCAAAATCATTAAATGAAAAGCCAGGCAAATAACCAGAACGAGACAAGATTTCCATTACCTTCTTGGACATATGTCCTAACTGGCTATGCCACAAAGAAACGTTCGGCTGCTCGGTTACATTAATTACATGTTTAGAGACATTTGATACATAAATCATGTAAAGTCCTCCAGAATTTACTCCATGTGCTATTGTCATAGAACCCTTGGATATCTTCCACATGTTCTGTCCAAAAGTGGTGACGTAGCCAACATCATCAAGTAAACCTGTGCTGATCAAGCTCTTTGTAATTGCGGGAACATGTCTCACATTCTTCAGCGTGAAAGAAGAGCCATTATGAAACTTCAATTGAACATCTCCAACACCTAAGATCTCACATGTCTGCCCATTGCCTAGCCGAACATGATCTTTAGTGGTCACATAAGAGGTAAACCACTCCTTGTTTGGAGACACATGAAGTGATGCCCCTGAGTCTATAATCGAGTCACTCAGTGCATTTCCATCAGATGCTGTAAGAAGAGTTGAGTCCATTGTATTCTTCAAGAAGTAGATGTCTCCTGACACTAGACTGTCATCCTCTGCAACAGTGTTTGTCACATTTATTTCTTGAATCTTCACTGAGGACTTGTTCTTCTCACCATGGTCTTCAGCTTTTTCTTTGCCTTTTTCTGCTTTCCATTCTCTGCAGTCTCTTTTCATGTGACCCTTCTTGCCACAATGGTAGCATTCTATGTCACTCTTGCCTTTAGCACTGCGGGACTTGCTACGAGACTGATTCCTCTTTCCACCTTTGTACTTTTCTTTGGTCCTTCCCCTGACAACTAAGGTTGTTCCTTTGCCTTTTTCCATTGTCTTTCTATTGGTTTCTTCAGTAAGCAGACTTCCTTCTACACCTGCTATGTTCAAACCATCTGGAGGTGCAGAATTACTCAAAGCTGTGCGAAAAGTGTCCCAACTTTCCGGCAATGTGATCAACAGGAACATAGCTCTAACAGGTTCATCAAACTTGACACCTTGAGCTGACAACTGACTGTAGATTGTGTTGAATTCATTCAGATGATTGGACATAGGTGTCCCTTCTTTCATCTTCAAGTCAACAAGCTTCTTAAGCCAGTATACCTGTGAAGCTGCACTCTGCTTCTCATAAAGATCACTCAGCTTTTACCATGCTTGATAAGCCGACATCTCGTCTGCTACATTGAAGTAAACGCTTTCTGCCAAAGTCAGCATAATGGTAGAAAGTGCCAATTCATCCATTTCGCTCCATTCATCTTCGTCCATATCTTCTGGTTTTATCCCCTTGAGCTTTATAGGTTTTATCTGCTTCTTTTGTACCAACACGTGCCAAATCTGCTGCTTCCACAATGGGAAATTGGTTCCATCCAGCTTCTTGATATTGTAAAGAGCAGTGTCCTGTGATCCAGCCATAGCTACGCTTCACAGTAGTTTACTTTCCTGGGAAAAATTCGGCAGAGTTTCCCCTGTAAACTGACCTCTGAACCAATATCAATCTGTCAAATGAACCAAGAAAGCTTTAGATTCTACATAAATTTTGGCAGAGTCTCCTTTGTAAAATGGCTCTGGTGTACTAAAAAACAGACCAAAAAACAGCTCAAAAAACACTGTCTCTCTGACACTGTAAGCTGTGGGTAAACCTGTCCTGCACATGTACTGTCTCTGACTGTCCTGTCACTGTCCTGTAAGCATAGACTGTGACAATGCCTCAATGGCAGTAAAGCAAAGATGCAATCCCAACTGTCTAACTCACAGTCAATGCATCCTAGCTGCCTATCTAAGGGTGCTCGAGGGATCGCTCCAAGACCTGTATCACCGAAAGGATCTCAACATTCGAGAATCCCCCAGCTCAATAAAACCTCACTCGACCCTCAACAAAGGCTGCAGTAAATCTGACAGTACATAGACTTCCCACAAAGTCATACATCCACAAATTTCCCACTGTATGCTGTAACCGCTGCGGTGGTTGTTTGCTGCGTGACTCACAGCCAGCAAACCCTCAACAAACATACATCATCTCTGACAATATATCCCATGTGGAAGTACCTGTAATGTCAGGATGAAATCTGGAATATCAAGCAGCAAACGCAAGCTACCTGATGGACTAGTGGATGTCGCCTACAGTCTGTGTGTTATGCGCCCGTGTCATATGTGACACGCCTCCAAGAACTGTGAGCCGTCCTTCGATGTGTAGACAGCCACAAATCAACACTCTGGGAGTGTCGATATCCTCAGCACCTGCAGTCATAGGCCGAAAACCCCAAATTGGCAGAGTTGGATCTGCACCCGCCGAGACCACGTAGTCGAAAATGGCCTGCGCAGACCTTTGTCGAAGCCGAACGGTGGCCGAGATGACCTCAGAATGAAATTCTGAGAACACCAAGCCCTTCGACCTTGCCCACAGGATTTGGGGCCGTGTCTTCGCCTGTCAAATTTCACTCCAATATGAGCTGGTGACTCTAGCCTCCTACAGTGCTGCCCCGAGCCTCGATCTGAGCTCTGATACCAGTTGAAGGAGTACGAGCGGAAGTGCGACGCGAGAGAGAGTGAGAGAAGAAAAGCATGACGATATGTAATGTGTAGAGCATAGTGAGTTCTTATTAGGTTTTTACAAAAGAATATGTGTACATACCTGGCGGCCCGCCCACTTACTTGGGCGACCACATTGGGCTTTATACCCCAACACAATGGATTTGGCAACATAGTTCGGTATGCTGCCTTCATTGTTGGCCAATAAAAGTATATATCTCTTCTATCTTCAGAGAAGCTTGAATCCCTCTATGTCCCGCATTAGGTGGACCATGGGATTTGTACATGACCTTTTCACTAACACGTAGCCTATTGCCATAGAGAAGATAACCATCTTGCACATGGTATGGTTCCTCTTTCTTCCCTGGTGCAATAAATGACATTACATCTTTGAAATTTGGATCTATAGCGTACTCATCTATAATAGAGGATAGATCATTGTGAGTAGCTATTCATGCAACATTCACTTTTGGTCTTCGTGAAAGTGCATCGACCACTTGGTTGTGCTTACTAGCTATGTGAGCAATATGAAAATTAAAATGTGAGAGAGTATTTGCCCACCTTATTTACTTATCACTTAATTTAGTTTGCATCAAAAAGTGTTTAAGACTTTGATTATCTGTGTGCAAAATAAATAGAGTGCCTATGAGATAATTCTTCCAAGCATCTAGGGCATGTAAGATAGCTAACAGCTCTTATTCATATATGCCTAAATTCTTTTCTTGGTCATCCAATATCCTACTTTCATATGCTATGGCATGCCCTTCTTGAAGAAAAATAGCTCCAAGGCATTGTCCACAAGCATCACATTGGGCCTCAAAAGGCTTTGGAAGGTCTGGTAATACTAGCACGTGTTGAAAGGTAAGCTTTGCCTTTAAATTTTCAAAAGCTTCGTTCTCTTTTGCAAACCATACAAATTTAAAATTCTTCTTAGTCAAATCATACAATGGGCCTACTATGAATGAGAAATTTTCTCAGAAGTGTCTATAGTATGCACACATTCCTATAAAGATTCTCAAATCGTGTAGATTCATGGGTATATGCCATTCTTTTATTATCTCCAACTTTGTAGGTCCATTTGGATCCCTGCTTGAGAGATATTATGACCTAAATATTGAATCTCCTTCAAGCAAAACTAACTTTTCTTTTGATTAATGTAAAGCTTATTTTTCCTCAAAACTTGAAATATTACTTGGAGATGTTGCATATGTTCCTCGATAGACTTTGAGTAGATGAAAATGTCATCGAAGAACACTCCTGTGAAGCTTCAGTGAGGTCTTAAAAGCCTTTCCATCATTTGATTGAAGGTAGATAGCGCATTGGCAAGTCCAAAAGAAGTACCAAGAATTCATATAGACCAAAGGTTCTCCAAAAGGCCTTTTTATGAATGTCTTGCGGCACTATCCTTATCTAGTGATAGCCACTTTTGAGATCTATTCTACTAAAGTAGAATCAAGGGACCCAATTAACAAAGGAGTTGGAGCGATTGGTGCATGAAGAGACTTGAGAAGCTTATGTTGGTGTAAGGAAACCAACACAGAGACCATAACAAGAGAAAGAGAGTGGGAGAGGAATCTCAATGAGCTGGATAGGGGTGTCATAATTGTTGTGTAAGCATCAAATGATGAGAGTGGATGTCCATTTTGGATAACCAATGTCATCAAAGCCCATGAAGAAAATCAATGTATTCATTTGATTGTTGATGTTCATTGATACAAAGCAGTTGGAGAGAAGATTCGATTACTAACAAGTACTACCCTGAGGTGATCAAGATGACGAAGAAGAAGAAAAATGGGAGTAGTGAACGATGTATCAATAATCTAAACTTGGAGGATGTGAAAATTCTCATTTATGGTTTTGCCTTGAAGAAGTCTTGATTCTACAATTGTAAGCTTTTGATGATGTAATTGTTTTTTAGTGGAATGTCATGTCATTTTTCAAGGATATTTGTACTTTTCAACATCAAAAATTTGATCATGAGCATGAAAGAACAGTAGGACCCAACATTCTGCATTTGTTACTTTTTTGAAATATTATATGCCCTTCTTGTAGCACAAAGACCATATTTAACATCATCATTTACAGAATGAGGTGCTTTGAAGATATAAGGAGCATCTACAATTCCAAGAGTGTAGTGTCATTTGGGAACAAAGCTCTCCATATTCTCAACTTTTCCTTCAAGCACATAGTATTGGATAGGATAGCAAAGCAATGGAAACAGTGTCTATAGCACAAAGATCAATACTTGGGATTGTTCATTCATGGGATGGATCAGAAGAAGACTTCTCATTTATTACGTGCACCAAAATATCTTAAAGAAGAAACTTTTGTGCAACTACATGTGGTTGGAGCACTTATCTTAAATGGTGTCATGATATCCAAAGTTTTCATCAACTTGCCTAATGTACATAATGATCCAAACCTCACAGTCACTATGATTCAAAAGATTTTGAACGAGTGGGAGGGAGAGCTACCAAGAACATTGTACCTGGAGCTTGACAACACACCTTGAGAAAACAAGAATCAAATGTTACTAGCTTACTTAAGCATGCTCTTGAGGTTTTTGTTAGTGGGGCATACTCAAATCAAATTGAACAAATGTTCGGTAGATTTTCAATGAGGCTCGCAAAGAAAAGTGCATATGATCTTCTTGAAATTTGTGAAGTGCTTAGAGAATCTTATGAACCTCAATAGGAAGTACATGTTCTTAAAGGAACATATGATTTCCATGAGTTTGCCATAGGTGGAGCTTTAGGTACATCATCTTTTGTGCAGATAAATGATCATAGTTTTCAACATCAATTCAAGATTAAGCAGAAAGATGGTGAAATTTAACTATGATGCTAGAAGTATTCGAACTCAAAATCATGGCAAGGATCCTACCAATGGTCTAAAATTTATATCATTTGTTCCAAAAGAACAAATTGTAGACATCTCCCAGAGCGATTTTGATCTGATGATATCCGCTTTTCAAATCAATCGTGCTGAAACAAGAGGATCCTTGAAGTCTGCCAAGAATATCATCGATCCTTGAAATTGGGAATCTGTTCTTGATGGTGATTTTTTTGAGAGCTCTATAGTCAATGCACATTATCCAAAATCTGTTTTTCTTTAGTACTAGTAAAACCAGAGAATAGTAAGGTGAAATACTAGGCAGGATGAGACCCTTTTCAAGAGGTCTTTCACTTGGTTCATGATTATGCCATCCTGCTCGATATAAAGTATTCGAACACAAAATCATGGCATCTTGCCCGGTCTAAATTTTATATCATTTGTTCCAAAAGAACAAATGGTGACATCTAGATGCATGTTATTGGCATCAACAAATGAATTTGCAAAAGCTCTAAAGGAGAATCAAAGCATCAATTATATGTAATTCTTAGCTCAAATCAAATACACGGTACAAGAATTACATGTGTACTTTCTAGCATGTTGTATGGAGTTGTGCTTTAGTATTTTTGAGGAGAAAAAGGTATTAACTAAAGGCTTGGAATAATTTGCATGCTATAAGGTGGAAATCAAGGGACCCAATTAACAGAGGAGTTGGAGCGATTGGTGCAGGAAGAGACTTGAGAAGCTTATGTTGGTGTAAGGAAACCAACACAAAGACCATAACAAGAGAAAGAGATGTGGGAGAGGAATGTCAATGAGCTGGATATCAATGCCATAATTGTTGTGCAAGCATCAGATGATGAGAGTGGACGTCCATTTTGGATAGCCAATGTCATCAAGGTCCATGAAGAAAATCAACGTATTCATTTGATTGATGTTCATTGATACAAATCAGTTGGAGAAGATACAATTACCGGCAAGTACTACCCTGAGGTGATCAAGATGACTAAGAAGAAGAAAAATGGGAGTAGTGAACGATGTATCAATAATCTAAACTTGGAGGATGTGAAAATTCTTGTTTATGGTTTCACCTTGCAGAAGTGTGGTCATTTTCATCAACAAACCATAAAAAATTTGATGGAAAAAGTTCAAGGATTATAATTGAATGTCTTGATTCTACAATTATAAGCTTTTGATGATGTAATTGGTTTTTAGTGGTGTCATAATACCTAATGTCTAATTATCCTAAATGATTTTCTCATGTTAAACTGATCATTTAATATGGGGAAGTACTAGGGGAGAAAAAGCTAGAATATTGGTTAAGCTGGCAAACCAACCCACAATAGGGATCCAAAGGAGGGAAAATAGGGATCCAAAGGGGGGGCCATCTGCAAAAGAGCAATGTGCAACAATGGGATTCAAAGACCCTAAGGTTCAGCCCATTAAGACTTCCAAAATGGTAAGGTTCCAAAATTCAATGTAAAGTCCAATGATCAAAACTTAGGGATATTGGATGGTTTGTAAGTGTACAGAAAGTCTTCCTAGATCCCTACATAGGAGTGGGCAAGCCCTTTTAGTAGGGGATGAGAGAGAAACACACACACACAATCTTGCAAGCCCTTTACACAAAGGGAATAGGGGACACATGTCAGCTCCCTAGCCCAGTTGTCCCCAAGGTGCACTCAAATCCTATTGGATGGCCATAGAGGTGGACCAATGAGAATTAGGCTAGAGTACATTTAGTTTAATTCATTTTAAAACACTTGATAAAAGAACCAATAGGAATTAAGCTCTCTAGAAGACTATTGGACAGTCTCCCAAGGGCTCCAATGAGCATTCAACAGCCCAATGGCTGGCTTGATTCCTATTGGCCAGAAGACAAAGGGGTCCAATAAGAGTTTAATTGCATTAATTAAATACCTAAAGCTCTCACAAAAGGGAAAGGGGGACACATGTCAAAAGGCTATCACTTATGCTTCTCAATTATCATTGGCTAAGCTTTGCAAGGTCCAATGGGGTGCCAACATGAGTAAAATCCAAGAGGGGTCGACCAAGAGAGAGAGGGGGATGATTTTGGCAATGCATTATAACACACACACTCACACAATCTCATATGTGAAGCAAGAAGACTCTCTCTCTCCTTCTCAAGCTTTAACGGAAAGCTCATCATCTACTCCAAGCTTGTGAGAAGGGAGGCCTACACCAACAACCCTTGGCTTTGTGATGCAAATCCAACCAAGAGTCAAGCTTCAATGCATGCTCATCTTCTCTACCATGCTAATTACTAAGCTATGCTAAGATTTTATGAGTGATTATGTGAGGAGATATACTTGTTTCTCGTAACACTACTCCTTCTTCCTCTCAATCTACTCTCATACCCCGCTATCTCTCACCATCTTCAAAGGTGTGTGAGGTCTTGGGTCTGAGACCGTGAGGGAATTGATGTTGTGTTTTATAAGTGTGTGCATGGTGCTCGAAGCTTCCATCTTCATTGCACCAGAAAGTTATTGAAGGAACACAAAGTATTGTATTGTAAAATGTCTCCCTTGAGGGGGAAACGTATAATACAAAGACTTTTGGAGGGGGGATCGGCTCCATGTAAATCCGATCCTCAATTGTTGTCAATAGCTTAATTTCTCTCTCTTTTGAAGTATTGTTCATGCCTATCTAACTAGGTGTTATGGTTTTTGTTGCTCTCTCCATCCAAGCACTCTTGTTTTTCTCATTAGGAATCTATTCTAATGAAATGCTCACTATGTTTATGCTATTTTCCGCTACACACAAGTTACTAGGCCATTAAATGTTACGTTGGTATCAAAGCACAAGGTGTCTCTTTTCTTGGTCAAGAAGGGAGGTCCTCAAGCTAGCTATAAATGGTTGGTATTATTAATTGAAATTTTGTAAGTAGAATAAGGATTTTTCAGCCTTGCAATGTGCCTACTTCATGCAGATAACGGGGCATCATCATCGAGAGCTATGGTCTTAATAGTGGAGTCCTACGGGGCTTACCTATGGCTTAACCACTATTGAGCTATTAGAAGCTTGACAAGAGCCGATGCTATTTTGGCGTTGAATGACCCTCTCTTCTATTCCTTGAATTTAATGATATTCGAGCCATGGGTAATCCATCCCTCCAAAGTGAAGTGCAACGGCAGCTTCGTGCTCATGGGATTTTTCAAACTCCCCACCAAGAAGAGAGAGTACCTATGAAGCCTCCTTGTGAGCTTCCAAAAGAGGCCTCTCTTCGATTTGGGAAGAAGAGGAGGATCCATACGAAGGGCTCAAAAATTTACTTCTTGATGATGCATCTCCTTCCCAAAGGAGAAATCAAGAGCCCACACCAAAAGAACGAGAAAGAAGAGAGTCTCCTGCCACCTTGGCGGAGATGGCTCCACGAAGACAGCGGGCAAAACTCTCTCCATTGCTATGACTGGTGTACTGGAGAGCCTCCAGTGTTGTTCGTCTATTCATTGCCTGATTGCTGATCTTCAGCCCGTCGGTCTCCCAATTGCTGGCCTAGCTAGCCCTTGTGCTGGTTTGGCTGGTCTTTGTTGGGCTGACTGCCCCCTGTGGCGGCTGATCCATCAGCACCAGAACCTGAAGGTGGAGAAGGAGGAAAGTCATTATCATCATCAGGTTTGTCTGCTGGTTCATCCTCCCCTTCCTCATCCTTCTCTTCTGATTTCTCAGAATCCTCATCAAGGTTATTTTGCTTATCAATGTAGTCCAGGATAGCTTGATTTGCTAAAGCACTAGTATATTTAGAAAGCTTATCTTGCAAATCACTCTGCATGGTCTCCATAAGTGCCTTCGGATTCTCCATATTGAAACTGACATTGCCTTCTAGATTTAGAATATCCGCCAAGTTATTATATATATATATCTCTGTTAAAGAGGCTTTTAAGGCAGTGTGGCTAGTTAGTAGTGCATTGAAATTGACCCTCTTCAATCTCAGCATTATCTCAAATCTATCAACATTTCTCATAGCCTCTGCCTTGTCTTTAGGTAACTGCCTATTCTCTGTCTCAAGCTTTGACAGCTTTACTTCCAATGTCTGAATTGTCCGGGTTGACTGGTTTTTAAAAATACTATGCTGCAAAGATTGTGCCCCTATATCCTGCTTCAATCTTTGAACTTTCTGCTGGTTGTTTCCCAATTCTTCGTTTAGCTTATTCACTTCATCAGTGGAAGTTGAGACATCCATCATTTTTCCCAGAGCATTGAAAATTGTATTCCATGATTATTGCATAAGCACTGAGCAACCATCCATTACCGTCGCTGGGTCAGAGGGAATTGGCTCATAAACCGTAACAGGAGCCATGTATGGTAATGTTGCAAAGTCAGGTTTCTGAAGAATTAGTCGTCCTTTGAGAGAGTGATGCTGTAATTGCTGTAGTCTGTCATTTTTGGATAAGGATAAAGACAATTCACTGAAAGAAATAGGAATTTTGCTGACTAAATTGGTAGATTCTGGACCCTTTTCCTTGTCAATATGAACTGCTAGTTGATCATCAACATTGGTCCTTTCTTATTGGTCCTTTCTTACTGCCAGTTGATCATCAACACTGGTCCTTTCTTACTTGTCTTTTCCAGCAATGGTGTTTGCTCGAATCTGCTCTTCTTGCTGGCTGATCCAAATAGTAATCCTTGTTGGAGTCTATTCTTCAGGTGTTGTTGAAGCCTGGCCTGCTGAAAGTTCTGTAGTAGGCAAAGGCTTAACCTAACTTTCTAATTTCTTTAAGAAAGAACTGCTTTTGGCCAATGTAGCCTTTGGTTTCTTTGAACTACTGGCTTCCACTTGTGTGGCCTTCCTCTTTTGTCTAGTTAGAGCCAATTGAGTGCCTGGAGCTTCTTCATTTGAAGATAACTCAACATTGTTAGTCTCTGGGATGGGCTTTTGACTCCAAGCCATCCGTACCTGATAATGAGCATCTTGAGAAGTTGGCCAGTAAAGAAATTGCCAGACATACCAAGCTTTGAAAACATTTTGAGATTTCAACTTGGCAGTCTACTGGAGTACATTATCAGATAAGATCTGACATAAGTTGATTGGAGCCGTAGCATCTAATCTTTTTGCAAGCAACATAGCAAACAACTTTTCTGACACATATGTGGGGTTATTTTTCAGACTAACAGCTTCAGTCACAAACCTGTAAGCTGCAGGAACATCCAAAACTGCTATTGGAACCCCTTGTCACTAGCCCTTTGTTTTTCCTTGGCTGCTTCATCTTCTTTGAGAGCCACACTTCTCTATTCTGAAGTTGCTGTGGCCGGATTTGGTTCATTGGGCATTTTGAAAGCATAGGCAATACTATGAGGAGTAGCTGTGACTTTCATACCATTGACTACATCACTACCATCCTCGGCATTAAAGGAGTCAAGAACCTGCTTGATTATAACTGTGTCAAAGTCTATTCTTGTGGCTTGCACCACTGCATGCAAATCCCACACTCGCAGCAATGCTTTGGCTTGCTCAGTAAACACATACGGTTGTATTTTGCTATGGGAAATAAGTGGTAGAGAAGCTTTAATAGAGGTGATGAGTGCTAAAGTTTCATCTATGGTATCCTGCGTCTTCTCCAACATTTTTCTTCTACCCATGCAGTGTGAAGACGATAAGTCTGTAGAGGAAGAAGACTTACTTGGATAGTCAAAGCCGTAGCCAGGTGTGTCTGGTACGGATAGGCAGTGATCAACAAATTCTTTGGACAAGGAGGTTTGTGGTTGTATTAAAGAAGCCTCAGAGCTCAACGATGGCGAGTGTGTAATAGCAGGCAGGAATCGTGCAGGAGATTTATGAGGAAGAATGCCCACTCGCCTTACTATTATACACGTTCGTGCCATAAAACCTCCACTACTTACCGTTCCTAGAGTTTTGTCCACCATCAGGGACGTGGCACACATGCATTGGCTAATACTCCCCATACAATTTCTTGTTCCAGCATAGCACGTTTCCTTAACTCATCTAGCTGTGCTAATTCCTTCACTCTATTTTTAAGATTGTGATCGAAATCCAATCCATACTCTACCGCCATTCTGAGATTGGGAATCACAAATTCCATAGGCACTACAGCTTTAGTACCATATACCATTCCGAACGGTGTTAGTCCAGTAGTAACTTTATAAGCTGTTCTATAGGCCCATAAAGCAGTTTGGAGCTTAAGATCCCACTGGTGTGGCTCCTTCTGCACAATCTTGGTAAGAATGATCTTGATGGTTTTATTACTACTCTTTGCTTGCCCATTGCACGTGGAATAATATGGTGTTGATTTCCGGTGCTTTATTGAGAGCATTTCCATCAGAATATCCATAGTATTATTAATAGAGTGTGTCCCTTGATCAAACACAATCTCCACAGGACATCCATATTCACAGATAATATTTTCAAATAGGAAAACAGCAGTGGACTTCGCAATGTTATCTGAAAGAGCCCTGGCCTCCATCCATTTGGTGACATAACAAGTGGCCATCAATATATACCGGTTCTTCCTTGGAGTGATTTTCCTGAATGGACCCATGAAATCCAGACCCCATTTCATAAATACTCCTAATGGTTGAACTAGAGTAAGAGGATTCATATCTGTTGTTGTTGGTCTGCCCATCCTCTGGCATATATCACATGTTCTGCAAAAAATTCTAACATCAGATATTAGAGTTTGCCACCACAATCCAGCCTCCAAAATCTTCTTGTAAGTAATATCAGTGGAGAAATGTCCTCCAGAATCCCCATCATGTGCCTTAGAAATAACTTGCATTCTCCCTTCCATTGGCACACACCTTCAAAGAACCCCATCTACCCCTAGTCTATATAGAAATCCTCCTATGATGGTGAACTTCAGACACTTAATAATCAGAGCCTTCTTCTGATTCTGAGTCCATTTTTTTGGGAATCCTCCTTTAGAAAGGAACTGATATAAATCATACCACTCTGGATCGGTGTTTTCCTCAGCTGTTACCTGAAAAAACTCTGCGTCCAATGGCTCATCTTTCAAGGATATTTCGGAGTAGCCATCAATACTCCTAGATAGGAAATCATCACCACAATGGGTTTTACCGAGCTTATGAACTATACGTAATTCAAACTCCATCAGAAATATCATCCATCTTATTAGTCTGCCTTGAATAATACTTTGTTAATAAAAAATAATAGTGCCTCATGATCCACATAAATGAAATAGCTTGCCTAGCAAATAGTGTCGAAATTTAGTAGCACTGAAAACCATCCTAAGGCTTCTCTCTCCGTAGTGGTATATCCTTGTTCAGCCTCACTGAATCTACGACTTGCAAAATACATTGGATAATAAGTCCTCCCTTCTGGCTGAGCCAATATTGCATCGACATACACATGAAAAATTAATATCCCATTTCGGTTGTCGAAGGACTGGCTTACTAATAATGGCCTTCTTCACATATAACTCTCTTCACATTCAACAATCCAAATGAACTTGTTGTTCTTCTTTGTGAGCTCATACAAAGGTAATGCCTTGGAAACAAACATATGAAACTAGGAAAGCATTGTAAGCATTGACAAGGTTTAGGGTATCTTTTAATTGTATGCCTTGCATCCATCTAGCATCTTCAAAAGGATGGTTCTTAAACTTAATAAGATACATTTGGATAATCTTACCACCTCTCAATACCTTGTCTTCATGTCAGAGAATGGACTCGGGCTGCAACACCTCTTCTTGGTCCTTGATCTCCACTGGCTCTTCAATAGTTGGTTCTTGAGGTGGCTCTCCTTTCTAAGGCTTTAGTAGGCTCACATGAAAAGGATTATGTATGAGCCAATGGTTGGGCAGCTTAAGTTGATAGGCCATCTCATTGATTGGTCTAAGAATCGGGAAGGGACCATAGTACCTTTTTGCTAACTTAGCATAGTACTTTTGGTGTCCCATAGGATTCTTGCCCATCATGTGCCTTAATCGAGCCTTGGGAAATTTAAGCAAGACTCAATCATTTTTGTTTAAAGGCTTGGGCTCTTTTTTGCTTATCAGCAACAGCCTTTTGCCTCTGCTGTGAGATAGAGATAGCATCCTTAATCTTTTGGAAAGATTCTTGTAGGTCTCGGCTATACTCATCTGCAGCGAAGATCTTCCCATGTACCTTAAGTAGCAGGGGACTTTTAGATCTTCCCTCAATTTACCTCGAAAGGTGCTTTTCCCATGGAAGTATGTACAGTTTTATTGTAGGCATACTCCACTAAGGGTAAGTACTTCTCCCATTGGGACCTTTGATCTACTTCCGTTACATAGGCCTTTAGTAGATCAAGAATTGTTAGGTTAGCTATTTCACTTTGGCCATCCGTTTGTAGATGATAGGCCAAAGAGAAGTTTAGCCTTGTCCCTAAATTTTCAAAGAGACCCTTCCAAAAATTACTGGTCATTCTAGGATCTCTATCCGACACTATGGACATTGGCAAGGCATGGTACTTGAAGATTTGTGATATGAAGAGGGTTGCCATTTGATGGGATTTGATAGTCTTTTTGACAGGTGTAAAATGAGCTTGTTTACTGAACCCATCTACTATCGTCCATATTCCCGTATTCCCATGGATAGACTTGGGCAATCCAAAGATAAAATCCATGGATATGCTCTCCCATGGCAAATTAGGGATTGGCAAAGGTTGAAGCAATCCAAGTTGATTCCCTCTAACAAACTTTGTCTTTTGGCATACCACACATTTAGAAACATACTCTTGTATGTTTGCTTTCATGGCAGGCCAATATAAATATGTTTCAATCTCTTTTAGGGTAGACTGAATCCCTCTATGCCCTGCATAAGAAGGAGCATGAGATTCATACATTACTTTCTCACGTAGTGAGTTAGTAACACATAGTCTATTGCCATAGAGAAGATAACCATCTTGTCAAGTAAATGGTTCCTCTTTCTTCCCTAGTGCAAGGGCTGAAATCACATCTCTAAAATTGGGATCAATAGCGTACTCATCTATCATAGAAGATCGATCATTGTGAATTGCTATGGAAACCGCATTCACTCTCGGTCGTGTTGAGAGTGCATCGGCTACTTGATTATGCTTGCTAGCAATGTGAGCATTATGGAAAATGAAATTGCATAAGAAAATTTGACCACCTCATTTGTTTGTCAGAGAGCTTGGCCCGGGGCGGTCACTTTTTAGAATGTGTATGATATCACGTGAGTTAACCGGAGAGGATTATTAAAAGACCAAAATGTATAAAAATGTATACATACAGAGGGGGGTGGGGGTTTCTTAAATAGGCTCACAATGTAAGTATAGTATGTATATTGGGGTATTATTAATTACCTCTTGAACACACGTGATATAGGGGTCTTTTGATAAGTGACTGCCCCGGGGAGCTTGGTCTGCGTCATAAAGTACTTAAGGATTAGGTGATCCATCCGCAAAATGAAAGGAGTCCCCAATACATAGTGCTTCCATGGATCTAAGGCATGTAGAACTACGAGG
This sequence comes from Adiantum capillus-veneris, assembly GCF_014529385.1. Lineage (NCBI taxonomy): Eukaryota > Viridiplantae > Streptophyta > Polypodiopsida > Polypodiales > Pteridaceae > Adiantum > Adiantum capillus-veneris. The sequence goes on from NC_140942.1 coordinate 1,468,192, forward strand.
AGTTCCTTTTCATATATGCCTAGAGCTTTCTCAACAGGGTCAAGCCTTTGACTTTTGTAGGCTATGTCGTGCCCTTCTTGGAGCAAGACAACTCCAAGGCAATCACCACAAGCGTCACATTGGACCTCAAATGGCTTTGAGAGATTCGACAGTGTAAGCACACATTGAGAGATAAGCTTTTCTTTAAGCTTTCTGAAAGCATTGTTCTCCTTGGTAGACCATGTATACCTAACATTTTTCTTTGTTAGGTCATGTAATGGTCCCGTGATTTGTGAGAACTTTTCTATGAAGCGTCTATAGCATGCGCACATACCTATAAAGCTTCTTAATTTATATAGATTCCTTGGATTAGGCCATCCTTTTATTACCTCTAGCTTTGATGGATCCATTTGGATGCCATCTTGAGAGATAATATGACCTAGATATTGAATCTCTTGTAAGAAAAACTCACTTTTCTTTCGGTTAATATAAAGTTGATTCTCTCGTAAGACTTGAAATATTACCTGGAGGTGTTGCTTGTGTTCGTCTAATGAATTAGAGTAGATGATAATGTCATCAAAGAACACTCTTGTAAAGGTTTAGTGAGGCCTGAATAGCTTCTCCATCAAGTAAGCAGTTAAATGTGGCTGGTGCATTAGTCAAACCAAAAGGCATGACAATGTATTCTTAAAGATCAAACGTACGTAGTGCGAAATACGGTCTTTACAATGTCTTGATCAACTATCCTTATTTGATGGTAGCCACTTTTTAGGTCAATCCTACTGAACTAGGTCAACTCTTGTAGCTTATCAAATAGGTCTTCTACCCGGGGAACGGGAAACCTATTATTGATAGTGATCCTATTTAGTTCTCTATAGTCAACACACATACGATAAGTGTCGTCTTTCTTTTGCACTAATAACACGGGTGAACAAAATGGAGATGAGCTAGGCCTAACCATGCCCTTTTCAACTAACTCATGCACTTGCCGCATAATCTCCTCTTGTTGAGCTTGAGAAACTCTATAAGGAGGTTTATTAGGCGGTGAACTTCCTGGAAGAAGTTCAATTGCATGGTCATCATTGCCTCGTTTAGGAGGTAGTTCACAAGGGATGTTTTCAATAAAGACATCTTGAAATCCCTTGAGAAAATTGGATAACTCTAATTCCTTGTGATTGTTTATATTTTCTTTTGCTAAAGCATAGGTTCATTTTGAGAATCTTTAATAAAAATCATGTACACGAAAATAAAGCTCTTTATTGACTTATTGAAAGCTTGCGTATGTACAATGGGTATGGTGTTACCCAACTCCTTATCATCTATGTACATATCTTTTTCCCTGAACCTAAAGTAGATTTTCCTTTCAAGGAATTTAACATTGGCAGCCATGCGATGAAACCGTGGTACCCCTAGGATTACATCCTCATGCTTGAAAGGAGAGATAAAGAAGTCCTCTTTGTCTACATAGCTTTGGACACGGAGCCTCAATTTATTGATTAAGGGAGTGACTGAAACTTCTTGACCCTTGAAAGCACCATCGGTGGGTAGGACATCTCCCATCTCATAGGCTTGGATTCCTAGCTTGGTGGCCAACTATGTGGATATGAAATTGTGAGTAGAACCAGGGTCAAAGAGAATAAAAGCATCATGTTCTCTTACCTTTCCCCAAGCATGGCATAGAGGAGATCCTTTGTGGTGAGCTTCCTCTTGTTGGATTTTAACCAGAGGAGGCTCATGTCAGGTGTTCTTTTCGGGGCAAGCACGGTGCGCATGCCCTTGCTCACCACATTTGAAACAACGGTTATCTTTACAATAACGCTCAAGCTCTTCAAGAGAGAGTTTATTTTTGCCTTTATAAACTCCCTTCTCCTTAGCTTTATTGTTGTTGGCGTTGCCTTTAGGAGACTTTTGGACATTGTCCTTCCCCTTAGGCTCATTGTTATGGTCCTTGTTGTCCGTGGGCTTAAGATTTCTCTTAGCCCCTGATTGGAAATTGATTCGTGAAGCCACCATGGTATGGTGTATGACCGCAGATATGGTACGTGGCCTTTGGGAGTTGACATACTCCGCCATATCTTCAGTTAAGCCTGCACAAAATTGTTGTTTTTTCTCTTCAAAATTCTTCTTTTTGAAGACAGTGGCTTTGAGATGTAAGTCCCAAAACTTGTCTACATATTTGTGAATAGATCCATAAGGAGAGAGCTTCAAGCTTCGCCATTCGGTGAGTACTTTGTCTTTGGCATCGGTAGCCAAAAACTGCTTCATGATGGAAGCTCTTAAAGCTTTCCATGTTCGTGGGGCTTCACCGTTTGCCCGTAGGCTAAACCACCATTGCCTGATGGACTTTAGAAAATGCATAGCTACATGATGTAGCTTAGAGGACTCCGTGAAGCCCTCATCTCCAAACGCCGCATCAAATTGTTAAAAGAAAGCCAAGACTTTGTTCATAGCAACAAAGGTGCCATCGTAGGTAAGGAAAGAGATGTTCTTTCCTACCTCTTTGAACTTCTTGAGCTTGGATGACCTCTTCCACGCGGCATAGGATTTCCTATGGCCTCTTCTTTTTGGTGGTTTGAAAGTTATACCATCGCTTTCTTCAGAAGATGAATAATTTGAGGAAGATGGAGAAGAGGGCGACCTCTTTCTTGCCTTTTTATTGCCTTGTTCCTCTTTGTCTGCACCATCAATTTCTTCATAAGAGAAAGAGGACGAAGAAGATGGAGAAGAGGGTGACCTCTTTCTCACCTTTTTCTTCTCTTGTTTTCTGTCATCCCTCTTTGAATTATGGTGTGGAGAAGTGTGCAATGGTCTTCTCCATTTAGGAGGAGATTGAGACATCAACAAGCTCCTATGACTAAGATGTATTTGGAAGATGATGTTCTTCTCTCTAATCTGGAATGCTTTCAAAGGCTATATGTCGGCACCAGAGAAATGATTTAGCATTGCAAACCGGTTGCCTTCCACGATCAAGAATTGTGTCAACTACCTGTACATCCCAATAGAATCCAGTTGCTGGAAAGGGTACCTGAGTGGGCGTTGACTTTTGATGATAAGATAGTCAATCCACAGTGGTAGCGACAGTCCACTGATAACCGACATTCTCTAGCCCTTGAATTAGATCTACTGCTTGGGAGTAGGACTTCATACAAACGCATGAAGGAAGTTAGGAATCAATTTAAAGAAGTTCTACTTCAGATGCAAATTGCCAGAGGAGTTCTGGACAAGAGGGTGCAGGCTATTATTGAAGATCAAACTTACTCAAATGATGGTAGAGGAACATGCAACTGCTCTCTAAGAATCTTTCAGCTAGTCCGGGTGACTCAAAAGATGATGCAGCAGGAGAACCAGACGGTACTTAATTTCTTGGGATTTGACTGATTCACCAGTTCTCCTGTATGCATTTCCTACTAAGGAAGCTGAATTCCCCTGATTTTTCCCAGCAATGTATCCTCAGCATCCAGAACAAGTGGATCGGCTCACATACTTTGATATCACTGATGAAATTCAGGACTGGTATGAGCAAGCCACTGTAGAATGGAAAACCTGGCAAACACTGATCAATGATGCTCTCCAACTGAATGATGTTATGGGACTGCAAGGAGAAATGCACAGGGTTAAATTGTGTATGGGAGAATGGAAGATCCAGCCCTATGGTCTCACAAAGATCACAAATCAGTTGCTTCAACTAACTGTGGAGTCCTCTAAGATCCCTGAAAAGGATATCACGGTTAAACCAGGACTGGGGCCACAATATAGAGAAATGGCTGAGATTCTCTTTGAAGCAAGGATTAAAACAAATCAGCCTCATAAATAAAATAATGTAGATCCCATTTGAAATATTTCCATCAAGCATCAAAAGTCCACACCTTATTATCCCAAATGCAATTAACATGCTGAGAACAAAAACAAGACTACCAAAACTATTTTGGCTAAGTTCATGCAAAAAGAACCTCACACTTGGGATGAGAAGCTTTAGACAACACTTTGGGCATATAGAATAATGCATAAGACCACAGTTGGCATGACACCTTTTGAAATGGTGTATGGGACGGAAGCTATTTTACCATTGGAACTCATTGCTCCAGTCTCAAATTGGCAATATAACATGATATGGATTAAATCAACTCTAAGAAAGAAATTGGAAGAGTTCCTAAAGCTTGATAAATCAAATAGAGAGCAGTGCTGGAGTAGGTAGTGTTGCAGCAACAACAAAGAAAACAATGGCATGATAGTAAATTAAAAGTACAAGAATTCAAAAAAGGAGATCTAATTTTGTTATACCTATCAAAGTTAGGCCCAAAGAAACCCAATTTGAAGATAACATGGTCAAGACCTTATGAAGTGGCTTTAGTTTTTTCCAATGGCACAGTTAGAGTAAAGGACTTGTCTAAGCTAATGTTGCCTGGGGTTTATAATGGGTCAAAAATTAAGTTGTATTATTCAACTACAATAGAGCCTCTAGTACCAAGATTTGAGATAGCCATTCATCATTTGACTTTTTCAACCCTCCATTGGACTTATTCTTAGTAAGATCTAAAGTGGTTAGAGTCAACTAGGACACTCAACCAAAGAAGGGTGTGAAGGTTACCATAGTCCAATGGAGAATCAATCATCTAATTCTCCACTAGACTTATTCTTAGTAACACATAGAAAGAAGGATATGCCCAGTAGGGACAACAACAAACTGAGCAGCAATCATCCTCCTCTAAGGCCACCCGGCCTACTACAAGCAAAGATCAAGGTAAGGGAAAGCAACACGTGACCCAAGAAATTCCAGAGAGTAGCATATCTCAACAAAGAAGAGTCAAAGAAAGACCTAAAACAGTCGCGGAAAGGGCATATAGATTGATCGAAGAGGCTATATTAGAGATCAAGGAGAGAATTGCAGACATAGAGGAAGAGAATTGGAAAAAATCCAGAATGGGAGATCCATCTCCTCCATTCAATCAACTTGCAGCTACTCCACTCCTCTATGATAAATGAAGACTGTTATACCCATTCTCTCCCATTTCCGCTGATAAAGTATGAATGTATTTGCAAGAAAGCCTCCATTGAGCAAGAGATGCTAGAAGCTCAACTGCAAGAGAGACAACCCAAATGGAAACTCGCATGGCTAGAGAAGCATCCAAAGCATAGGATTCATATGATGAGAACGCCAACGACAATAGAAAAATATGTCACATTCTGCCCAGTGCCCAGAGTGTGGACAGGGATCCAACAGGAAGACATACCGAAACAACATTGCAAACTGGCTAAACTACCTAGCTTTGCTAGGACCCAAAGACAAGCAAAGATTAGATGAAAAGTATATGCTGAGTACTCTACATGACACTGTCAAGATGTATAAAGCGCTTCCAAATCTGTCCTACCAAATGCTAAGAAAGATTTGCAGAATGATGGCCACTTGCATCACTATGCATCATAAAACCTGGGCTGTAGAGATGCCATGGATGTCCTTCGTGAAAGCTAACAAGGGATTGGTGTATGACCTCAGCCAATAGCCAGATGAATGCATTCTACATGGTTTTCTTTCTCGCTTGATGTTCATGCCCTCATACTTCATGAATACATCTAAAGAAGCTTTCTATACATGTTTTTTCACATTGAACACTACATTGTTTGGGCCTGAATTCAACAACATCAAAGCGCGTCTTGTAAGCTACCACACAATGGATCTCCTTTCAATAGAAACTATGAAACCATTTGCTCTTGAAGATAGATGATTAGAAATATAATATCAGGAAGGACTACAAGAAAGATCATGACACTACTTCAATAGACGACCATACATCCACGGCCACCAACCGTGCTTCTGACTCATGTCAGGGATGACATGAAATAGGAGGGGGGAGTGTTGGAAGATTCCAATAAATATTCTTGTTTATTCTATCTCACATGTAATTATAATTATAATCTCAATTGATGACATCTCTCCCACAACCCGTATCTGAACTCGAATGTATTTTGAAGTTGAAAATGTAATTTCTGATGCAATTATGGAAAATCTAGCTTTTGTACCATAAAACCCAAAGCTAGGGTATAAAAAGAAACTTTGTAAGGTTTTTTGTAAAATATTTTTTCATGAATGAATGAGCACACAAGGTTTTCCTTTGTACATTTCGTGTCTTCATAGATGATTACGCTATTGATCCCGATTTTAGAGATATGATTTCAGCCCTTGCACTAGGGAAGAAAGAGGAACCATTTCCCTTACAAGATGGTTATCTTCTCTATGGCAATAGAGTATGCGTTACTAACTCACTACGTGAGAAAATAATATATAAATCTCATGCTCCTCCGTATGGGGCATAAAGGGATTCGGTCTACCCTAAAAGAGATTGAAACATATTTCTATTGGCCTACCATGAAAGAAAACATACAAGAGTATGTTTCTAAATGTGTGGTATGCCAAAAGACTAATTAGTTTGATAGAGTGAAGCAACCTCAATCCCTAATTCACCATGGGAGAGCATATCCATGGATTTTATCTTTGGATTGCCTAAGTCTATCCATGGGAATTTCGGGAATATGGACGATAGTAGATGGGTTCAGTAAACAAGCTCATTTTATACCTGTCAAAAAGACTATCAAAGCCCATCAAATGGCAACCCTCTTCATATCACAAATCTTCACGTACCATGCCTTGATGTCCATAGTGTTGGTAGAGATCCTAGAATGACCAATAATTTTTGGAAGGGTCTCTTTGAGAATTTAGGGACAAGACTAAACTTCTCTTTGGCCTATCACCCGCAAACGGATGACCGAAGTGAAATAGCTAACCTAACAATTCTTGATCTACTAAAAGCCTACATAACAGAAGTATATTAAAGGTCCCAATGGGAGAAGTACTTACCCTTAGTGGAGCATGCCTACAATAACATTGTACATACTTCCATGGGAAAAGCACCTTCCGAGGTAATTGAGGGAAGATCCAAAAGTCCCTTGCTACTTAAAGTACACGTGAAGATCTTTGCTGCTGATGACTATAGCCGGGACCTACAAGAATCGTTCCACAAGATTAAGGATGCTATCTCTATCTCACAAAAAAGGCAAAAGGCTGATGCTGATACCCAAGCCTTTAAAGAAAATGATTGGGTCTTTCTTAAATTTCCCAAGGCTCGATTAAGGCACACCATGGGCAAGAATCCTACGGGACGCCAAAAGTACTATGCTAAGTTAGCAAAAAGGTACTATGGTCCCTTCCAGATTCTTTGACCAATCAATGAGATCGCCTATCAACTCAGGTTGCCCAGCCATTGGCTCATACACAATGCTTTCCATGTGAGCCTACTAAAGCCTTAGAAAGGAGAGCCACCTCAAGAACCAACTATTGAAGACCCACAGGAGATCAAGGACCAAGAAGAGGTGTTGCAGCCCAAGTCCATTCTCCGACATGAAGACAAGGTATAAAGAGGCGGTAAGACTATCCGACGGTATCTTATTAAGTTTAAGAATTATACTTTTGAAGATGCTAGATGGATGCAAGGCATACAATTAAAGAATATCCTAAACCTTGTCAATGCTTACAATGCTTCCCTAGAGTAAGCAAATGTACAAATGTTTAAAATGAAAAAAGTTTTTGTCTTATAAGACTCTCTTTTTCTTTATTGGGCACAAATGTTAAGTAGTATGCATGCTTAAGATCAAGTTTGCAGAGACGACATCTCCCAAACACCAAGTAGAGCTTGTCACTCTACAATGGAAGATTGATAGGACTAATGCGCAGACATGCTTGTTGGCAGCTTAGGCTCTCAAGCACCAAATGGATTAGTCATCCATTCTGAAACGATGTCGTAGGGTAAGATGGGGATCCTCTACCCATTAGAAAAAAGACTAATGAATATGCTTTATCTTCTCTACCCCATAGTCGAGGACGACTATGGGGTAGAGAAATCATAGTCGAGGACGACTATGATTTCAAGAGAGAGGTAACATCATAATAACTAATATCTAATTCTCCTAAATGATCAAAGGAGGGAAAATAGGGATCCAAAGGGGGACCATATGCAAAAGAGAAATGTGCAACAATGGGCTTCAAAGACCCTAAGGTTCAGCCCATTAAGACTCCCAAAATGCTAAGGTTCCAATTTTCAATGTAAAGTCCAATAGTTAAACCTTAGGGATATTGGATGCTTTGTAAGTGTACAAAAAGTCTTCATAGATCCCTACATAGGAGGGGGCAATCCCTTTTAGTAGGGGATGAGAGAGAAACACACACACACACACACACACACACACTCATGCAAGCCCCTTTACACAAAGGGCATATTGGACACATGTCAACTCCCTAGCCCAATTGCCAACAAGGTGCATTCAAATCCTATTGGATGGCCATAGAGGTGGACCAATGAGAATTAGGCTAGAGTAAATCTGGTTTAGTTCATTTAAAAACACATAATAAAAGAACCAATAAGAATTAAGCTCTCTAGAAGCCTATTGGCCAGTCTCCTAAGGGGTCCAATGAGCATTCGGTAGTCCAATGGCTTGCTTGATTCCTTTTGGCTAGAAGACAATGGGGTCCAATGAGACTTTAATTGCATTATTTAATTACCTAAATCCCTCACAAAAGGGGAAAGGGGGACACATGTCACAAGGCTATCACTTATGCTTCTCAATTATCATTGGCTAAGCTCTGCAGGGTCCAATGGGGTGCTAGCATGAGTAAAATGCATGAGGGGTCGACCAAGAGAGAGAGAGGGGGCTCATTTTGTCAAGGAATTATCACACACATAGTCACATAATCTCATGTGTGAAGCAAGAAGACTCTCTCTCTCCTTCTCAAGCTTTAATGGAAAGCTCATCATCTACTCCAAGCTTGTGAGAAGGGAGGCCTGCACCAATAACTCTTGGCTTTATGATGCAAATCCAACCAAGAGCCAAGCTTCAATGCATGCTCATCTCCTCTAGCATGCTAATTACTAAGCTATGCTAAGCTATTATGAGTGATTATGTGAGAAGATATACTTCTTTCTTGTAAGACTACTCCTTCCTCTCAATCTACTCTCATACCCCACTAGCTCTCACCATCTTCCAAGGTGTGTGAGGTCTGAGACCGTGAGGGAATTGATGTTGTGTTTTATAAGTGTGTGCATGGTGCATGAAGCTTCCATCTTCATTGCACCAGCAAATTGTTGAAGGAACACAAAGTATTGTATTGTAAAATCTCTCCCTTGATGGGGGAAACCTATAATACAAAGCCTTTTGGAGGGGGGATCGGCTCCATGTAAATCGAGTCCCCAACTGTTGTCAAAAGCTTAATTTCTCTCTCGTTTGAAGTATTGTTCATGCCTATCTAACTAGGTGCTATGCTTTGTGTTGCTCTCTCTCCATCCAAGCACTCTTGTTATGCTCATTAGGAATCTATTCTAATGAAATGCTCACTATGTTTATGCTATTTTTCGCTACACACAAGTTACTAGGCCATTAAATGCTTTAGGTATTTAATTAATGCAATTAAACTCTCATTGGACCCCTTTGTCTTCTGGCCAATAGGAATCATGCAAGCCATTGGGCTATTGAATGCTCATTGGACCTGGATCTTGTCATTGGCCATCTCTATGCCATTCCTGGACATTATGTGTCCAAGTAGTTTTCCTTTCCAGACCAAGAAAACAGATTTGAACCGGTTTAGACAGATCCTCTTTTCCTTACAGTGTTGGAAAACCATTTCCAAAAAGAGCAAATGCTTCTCCTCAGTTGAATAGACAGTGAAGTCGTCCATGAATATGGCAAGAAATCGGTGGAGAAATTCATTGAATATTTCCATCATACATATTTGGAAGGTTGCAGGAGCATTGCAAAGACCAAATGGCATAACCAGATACATGAATTCTCCCCATTCAGTAATAAAAGTAGTTTTACTCCGATCTTTAGGAGCAATCTGTAGCTGATTATAGCCACTGTAGCCATCCATAAAGCTATACATCTCGTGGCCTGCAATTTCATCAAGAAGCATGTCTGTAAAAGGAAATGGAAAAGGATCCCTGATGGTCTGAGCATTCAGTTTTCAATAATCCACACAAACTTTGAGCTTTCCATTTTTCTTGGGCACTACTACAATAGGAAATAACCAGTCACTACTGGCAACCTCAGTGATAAATCCAGCCTTCAAAAGGTTATTGATTTCTTCTTTGACCTTGTGGATTCATTCGATAGCGTTGTAGTTGCACTGGTCTGGCATCCGATTTCAGAGGTATTTTATGTTGAAAGACCTCAAGATCTACCCCTTTTAGATCAGTATGTTCCCATGTGAATACGTCTTTGTACTTATGGAACATGTCTCGGCTTTTTCTTTCATTCTTGGGTCTAGATGCTTGGTGAGTTTGATTAATCTAGGATTTTTCTCAGAACCCAGGTTCCATTCTTTGATTTCTTGATCATTTGGAAGCAACCAGTTAGGCCCACCTCCCTTCCTCTTGGTTGACTCCTCAGCGTAATCCCAGGGCAGACCCCTTAATTCTAAACCGTCATTATGAACTTCTGTAATTTCCTCATAGTGTACTTGTTCAGAGGTCGCTGGCATACTGGAATCTAAGAATTCTTTTGTAGAGTCAACTGGTTTCTCTGCTGTCCAGTTAGTTGAACTAGTCGTTCTCCAGAATTTAGTTCGGTGAACTGACTTGGAAATTGCTTCCTTTGCTTTTCAGCTTGATCTTTGTCAAATAATACTGCACTTAGATCTATCTTAGCCAATGGAAAAATATTCACTGCCAGCATCCTCTCAATTTTCTTTACTCCATACTTCTATCAAAGCTCTTCTGGTCGCAATGCCTTTCTCCAATTCCTAGTGTTGTTTGTTTGGATTTGAATTCTTCTACTGGCGCCTTGTAGTGTTAGAGTTTGATTGGCATAGCCTATGCCATTCGCAACCATGGGCACTCCAGTAGAATCCCATATGCACCTTGCACATCTAGTACCAAGAAGCTCGTCTTGAACTTTTCTTTTCCCACCCTTATATCCATACTTTCTATCATCCCAGTTGCCTGCACAACTCGATGATTGGCCAATCGAACTTCGAAAGGTGTTGGTTTCAAGTTCGTGATACCCATCCTTTGTTGAAGGTGTGTCCCCAGGATGTTTACTCCTGCCCCTCCATCCAGTATGACACCGGATAGTGGCTCCCACTATTTTCTAACCTTGTAGTCTACTTGGATCACCGGCACTTCATCATCTCTCACAGCAGTCAAGTCAACTACTCTGGCTTTTGCTTCAGCCTTCCTTCATTGTTTGATGAATTTTGATGCTTCAGGCAAAGTTTTTCTAATGTCATCTAGTTCAACTGTTAGTTTCTGAATTCTTTCACAGATTTTAACATGAATTTCTTCTCTCTCTTGATAATAACTCTTGATCAGAGTTATTATCAGAACTTGAAGAATCGAAATTATTTGCACAGTGTCATTCCCATGTTCTGTTACAGATTGTGCCTCTTTTAGTGTTTCTTGTTGCAGTTATATCTTATTTAACGTTCCCTAGTTCGTCCACAAGTCCCTGAACTGTGAACTGTAGCCAACATAGTCTCAGGAATCCCAGACCTTGACTCATCTGGTTGTGTTTTCTCAGAAGACTGGGCTACTATCTTCTGAATGACCCGAGCATCAGAACTTTCTGGCTGCTCTAGTAGCTTCTTGGCTAGATCTTCTGTGATCTGTCAGTTCTCTCTGCTCCTGCCATTCATCGACTACCTTTTCTTTACCCTTTTCCTTTTACACCTCTCTTTGTTGCTGAACCCATTTGCTAGTTTAAGAACTGACTGGTTTGGCTGGCTCATCTGGAATTTTCTCAATGACTACCCCTTTACTACGTGTAATTGCTTGTATTGGAACTAGCTCCGGGGCTTTCGCCTCAGTAGCCGTAGTGCTAGGTGCTTCTGGACACCGAGCCGCAAAATGCCCATATTTGCCACAAGTATAACAGTTAAGGCTTATTTTGAAAGCTACCACGACCCCGGCCCCGGCTAGTACCTCTCTAGTACCTGCCACGCTGAGTACCAGTACCACTGGTACCTGATTTCTCCTTTTGGGGTACATGGTTGTGTCCACTCTAGCTAGTTCAACATTGCTAATTACCACTACAGACAAAGCCTTTCCCTTCGTGAAGTGATGAATGCGAATGTCACAATTTTTTTATAAATGACCATATGCTTTGCAATAGATACACTGTGTACACTCATTGGAAACATGATCTTTAGATTTGCACCTTGAACACCAGGTTTCCATTCTTCTAACTGGTTGTCTGGTCTGGCTGATTTCAGCAATCTACCGAGCCATTTCATCAATCTTTCTGGACCAAGACCCCTTCTTGGCCTTGTCTTTGCTCTTTTCATCTGAGCTGCTTTCAGAGCTACTGCAGGGCCCACTGGAATCAAAATTCTCAGTGGAAGAACTGCTACCGTTGGTCCTCCTTTTCTTGTGACTTCTCTCCTTCTTAGCCTGCTGTTCAAGCTTCAGAGCTCATTGTATCAAATCATTGAATTTCTTTGTTGGTGCGGGCACCTCCTGTTCTCTGAGCTTCTTACTGAAGAACCCATTTAAAAACCATGCTCGTAACCTCTTTTCTGATGGTGGCTCCTGCAACTGCCTGGTTAACTCCTTGATTTTCTCAACATAACTTCTAACTGATAATTTTCCTTGCTTTATCTTACCTAGTTCATAGAGGATGTCCTCATCACCCCTGTTGTCTGAATATTCCAATCTAAAAGCCTTGAGCAATTTGTTGTATGATCTGAGTTGGCAAGCTAGGTAATGGTAGTACCATTTCCTTGCTGCATCTTTTAGTGTCTTAAGGAAAATATTCTCCCTAGTCATCTTCATCATTATTCTTCAACTCAGCATAATGTTCCAAAGCTTGGATATAAACATCTGGATCATCTTTCTTCCCTCCTTTGAACATTGGGAAAGATATTTTCAATGAAGAGGTATAATCATGCCGGTCAGCATCGTCTCTACTTCTTCTGACCTTGGGAGCCTGGCTCCGCCTTGAAGACTTCTTATAGTGGTCTGTATCAGCACCCCCCCCAGTCAATCTCTTCTTCAGTCTCAGTTTCTGCCTCTTTTGTGGCTTTTCTGCTGGAACTGTGACAACTACCCTTACTGCCCTTGGCCCCAACATCCCTGTGTGTAGTCGAGAACTCCTGGTCTTGTGTTCTTCATGTTCATCCCTTCTCCTCCTCGAATGACTGGAGTGCTGAGAGTTCTTGGTCTCATCAGCATGAGTGTGCTCCTCTTGAGCCTCAGTCTCACCTCACAAGAACAACCATAGGCTCAACGAGTCAAACAAATAGGAAAAGCCAAACCTCGACACCACACTAAATTGCTATATCAATTTTCCATCAAAGAACAGGCTATACATTTGAAAAAATTGATTTATAAATAGGTGACAATGAAAGATGCCTCGCCAATGAAAAACCCTGAGCGTATCGCTCAAGACCCACATCTCAAGCATATAGTGTTACCGCGTGTATTGACGTCATTTGCATAATATCTCCACATTATAGGGCCTTGCACAAGCAATTTTTTCATGCCCATGCATGGACCCCACCCTTGATGCATTGTCGTGCCAGAGGCCTCCCAATAGGAGGGGAGAGAAATATCAGTAAACTATGATATCTATATATATATATATATATATATATATATATATATATATATATATATATATATATATATATATATATATATATATATATATATATATATGTATGTATGTATGTATGTATGTATGTACATAATTAAAAATGTGGTATGATTGGAACCAATGTCAAACAAGACATTACATCTCATTCCTTCTGCAACTTCATTAATGACAATAGGTGTTGCATTTGGGAATCGATACCCCTTTTGTGCACCCAGAGACTAGTATACATCAAGCACACCTAGCACTTTCCCAGCAATAGACATTGCCAAATTCTTTGCGAAGAATCAAAGTCACCAAGACAATCATCTTCCTCCTCCTCATCTTCCTTACTGAGAGGATTTAACACCATGCTGGCTGCCATTCTGGATTTTTTTGGGCAATATTTGATTTATGTTTGCCAAAACATCCATAGAAAAATCCTTCCTTTTTGAAGCAAGTAAAGAAAAATCCTTCCTTCTTGAAGCAATCTTAAAATTTATGTTTGCCCAAACTTCCATTGGAAAATCCTTTCTTTTTGAAACAAGTAGTAAAAAACCCTTCTCTCATAGGCCTATCCAAAAAATATGAAGCATCCATTGTTATAGAGAAAAGAAACATGGAGCCAGAAATGGAACTAAAGCTTGAACAAAGGGGCAAAGCAGGGAAAAGAGACAAATGAAGAATGGAAAGGGGCCATGGAATGGGAGCAAAGAATATTTTAGTATATTAATGTTGGCCAACTCGCAACTAAGTAGATCAACCAAGACTAGTACTAGCAAGCACTACCCTTTCCACTCTTGACATTTGAACTCTTGCAGATTAAAGAAATATTGATTAGGAAAACATAGAAACCACAAGAAGCTATCGAAGGTACAACCAAGGAGATAAAGACAAAGCGGAGAATCAGAGGGCTAAAGTGTCTTTCCAGATAACATATATTTCTTGTCAATGAGACAAAAGACATAAGGGAAGATTCAACATACTACCCAATGCCTCAAATTAGAAGTTAGACATCACATGCAACATTGAAGGAGAAGAGGTGTGCATGGCTCAAGTAACCTTGACTACCACAACCAAAGGATGGAACTGTCGATGAAGACTATATGGTGAAAACTATAATGGGCTTCATAAAAATCTTTGAAGGCATTCCAAACATCTCATGTGTCATGATTGTGAGGATATCCAAAATGATTCTCAAATTTCTTGAGAATTTCAAGAGCTCAACAATCAAATGCACCATGGATGTGTTTTCTTGAAGGCATCAAGGACCTATGTTGAATTTGTTAAAGCATCCCACTAAATGGGAGTAGCCAATTGAAGATCATGTGGTGTCTGCTTTTTTTGGTGAAATTTCCATTTTATATGAAATCAGCCACTAATTTTTTGTCCTCCCAACTTGTAATTTCTTATTTTTACTTATGTACACATGAGCCATATTTGTTTAATTAGGGCTACAATCTTCCATTTTGTAACTATTACATTTTTCAACACTTAGATTGCCATGTTATTGAGTTGGGTTGGCCTAGGACCAAATTCCTTACTTTTGGTCAAGTATAAAAGTCGTTTTTGTAACCTCTGAACGAGAAATCACGCCTTTTGAGAAAAGATTTTTGAGCGACCACAAAGCCGAGTGAGTTTTTACAAAGAAAGGATGCAAGAAAAGATAATTTAATGGATTAAAAAACTAGAGATTAATTTTATTGGACCCATTCATCTATCAACCAAAGAGGCATTTAAAAAATAGTCCTTTCAAAACGTGTGATGATCACATAGAATCAATATCAAAATAAGAGACCTTCACACAAGATTAAAATACCTCTCCAAGATTGTATAGATGCACTTGCATGGAAAACACGACGATAAGAATGAGTAAGCTTAACGAAATGCATATCAAAAACCTTGTTGTATGCATCGGTTTTCTCAAAAGAGTTACTAGCTAAGTGTTGAGTTCTATGGTTGTGTGGACGATCTTGCACCTCCTATGTCCTGGAACAACTTGATCTTGGTGAGAGTGGCTTGCTGCATAAAATCATGTGCACTAGGATCCATACCTAAGATCTGCAAAAACACAAAGTACATATGTTTACATGGCACATATGTGAGCCTTATACTCTCACTCCACTAAAAATCATCACATGTGCATCATGGGGAGTTATGAAGGGTCATAGAGTAAGTCACACCCTTTGCAACAGAGCCCTTTGTGCTGATATGAAAAACATGTCTCTCATTCAAAACCACAGTTGCTTCCTTGACTAGTTTAGCATTCATTGTTGTGCCCCTCTGAATTCTTTCCTAGAAGTCCTTTGTGATTTTACTCCTCGACTTTACTATTTTACCATCTTGATAATGAAGACAAAAGCCACTTGGTACTCTGCTATTTGTCATACCTCCATGCACATGGAGAGTGATGCCTTGTCTACTCAAAACAAAGCGATTAGACTGTAGTGTTGCCACCTTAGTTGCACTTAAAGATGCACCATTTTCAATAGGCCACACTCATAGTGCTAGGCATGGGGGTCCTAGTATCATGTCATCAACCTCCCATGCGTATGTGCTATGTGCTGCTTGTATTGCAAAAACAAATAAAGCCTCCCACAACACTAGCCAACTTATTGTCAACTAAGGGGGGATATTTGCGACGTCCCCAAAACCGAAGTGTAGAAACACCAGTTTTCATATGTGCTGATGACCCATTAATCAAGCGAGCACATCTTCATTGTTTCCTGCAATCTTCCCGAAGCATGTTACTTTCTTGCCTATTTCTATTTGTTGAATTGCCCACATAGTCTTTGTCACTTCTTTCTCATGCCAAGGGCTATTGCTAGATGTTGTTCTTGCTTGCCTCGTGCAGTGGTGGATTTTGTGACTGTAACATACTTGGACGATGGCTATCATCATCCAATATATCATTAACATTTACAAAGATAGGCCATTTCTTTCACACACTCTATTCCCTTATGGTGGATCTATTCATTTTAGAAAAAATTACACCCATTTCTTACATTGAGGAGTGTGCCATGTCAACTAGCTTTCTTTTTGGACCAATTCTTGATATTTGCCTCATCAATCAATTGGCAAGGTCCTGAATTCCAGGCCTATGGATCTATGGATACCTTTCAAGTACACATTGTACTTCACACTCCGTAGTACTGCAAGAGCGATGTCTGCACATGTTGCCTCATATAGACCAAGGTTTGCCTTGTACCCCACAGATGCACGCATCCTTGCTTGCTTAGTTTTAGAAAGATTTTTTGTTGGGAAAAACACATTAGAGGCATCTTGTGAAACAAACCTGCCTCCTCAGTGTGGCGCACACACATCCCACCATGAGAACCATGTGGCGTGAGACCATGACCTCAGAATGAAACGTGTTTACAAATGTGTCATGAGATCTATTTGGGTGTTTTGTATGTTTGCATACAAGCTTATAGTTTAGCGTGTCAACTATCAAGCCTTGATAACAATTCCAAAAACTTAGTAAAAGCTTTTATATCTACATACAAGCTTAGAGTTTAGTGTGTCAAGCCTTGATAAAAGTTCCAAAAACTTAATAACGATCTAGCAAAACCCCCAATCCTTTTGGGTTTTTTTAATAGAAGAACTTATGGGCTAGTGTGAACCACCCAACCCTAGGCAAAGCCATGGCGAGCAATTTGGTATGCGATATACGAGTTTAGTGGGCAAAATCAAGGCATTTTGGAACTCAAAATATAATTAGTGTAAGATTGCTGAGGTTAGGGATGAAGTTAGAACTCAACTCAATAATGACAAGTTTTGCATTCACAAGCTAGCATGAACAACACAACAGTGCTAAAGCATATCTCCGTCATCAAAATTGTGCTAAAGAATGTGTTCTTGGCAACTTCACTCAAACGATATCCTCTCAATCTGCATAGCTAAACAATCGTTGCCAGCTCAATCTAAGCCCTTATTTGAGGTATTCAAATTTCGCACCCCATGTCGACGGGGCTCTTTCAAAGATACTAACTATTTCTTTTTTAGTGTACGTTACGTTATGTGCATCCAATATTGTGAGTTCAAAGCATGAATTTGCCCCTGAAGAAGATGAAATGGGAAGCCAAGACGATATGTCACTTGAGTCCTTGCATGATGTCAGTAGCAGTATGGGTGGGTAAAGCAAAGTCAGACACCCATGTCAAGGCAGAGTCTAGTTATATTGTTAGCTCTATTTTTGCATCCAATATTGCCAATTCAGGGTAGGAAGTTACCCCTAAAGAAGATGAAATGGAGAGCGAAGAAGATGTGTCACTTGAATCCTTGCATGATGTAGACCTGCTATGGAAATGCTAGCTTCATTTAGAACTGGTGGTTCCATATGTTACAAGGCCCGAGATCTAGCAAACAATTGATGTGGGTGTAGAAAATAGGCTTTATATGAAGGCAAGATAAGATATTCTTCAAAATACTAGAGAACATAGCTGCTTCTCAGACTCATTCCATATGCTCGTGTGAGGGGTCTTTAGGATGATGTCACAAGCCAAAAATCTACATTTACTTGAGAGGGCTACCTGCATGAGAAAGGAGCATTTATTGTCACCATATGGACATGTCAGAAGAAGGAGGAGACTCTTGTTACAAGTATGCTTCAAGGCTAAAGTGCTTGATATTCATTTGTGTGATTCTTGTTATTTTTAATATCTAGATGAACATAAAAAAAGAGTGGGATGACCATTGGAAAGAAATCAATGAGGAGTTTAAAAAGGAATCAATAGAGAGATCACATTTGAAATCCATGTCGAATAAGATGTTATATGTATGAGAAGGCAACCACATAATTGTTGCTTGGATTAATGTCATTAGAGAGCACTTCTCGACAAGTACGTAGATAAATTCGGCAAGGTCCAATGCAAGCTCTATCCTTTTGAATTGCATATTTGTGCTTGGTATTTGTTGAAGTCAACTTTGTATTTGTTTTTAGATTTTGAACATTGTTGATCATAACCTTGGGGATGCATGGATGGCACGTGTATTAGCTTTGAAATGGTGTCCAGGTTCTTGGGTGTTGTGCCGATTTGGGATATTTGCACTGAGGAGCATGTCTGATTAGGCGTTTACCTTGCACATTCTATTATGGATGACTCCAGTTGGTTGCTTGTTATGGCATCTATGGTTGGTGATGACTATATTCATTGCTTTGCATGGTAGTATTTATCTCTAATGCTACAAGTTCTTAGAGTGCTTTAACTTTTTCAAATTAAATGTAGGAGATATGTATTGGATGGCTCAAGAGAGTGTGTCACACTTCACAGCTAATAGTGGATCGCGGGATCATAACACTACATCACTCTACTGATGGCTTTGTTGAAAGTGTTGGAGGTCGTTCTAAGGTATTTCTTAGCTTTTAGTTCTTTGAAACAATGACTTTATAATTGTCCTTGTCGTGATCATGTTTGGCTTTATCTTTCTTGTTGTAATGTTATTGCTCAATATTGTTCATGATTCATAATCAATATTGTTCATGTTAAAGCTTTAATGATAACAGGATGTCCTTTTTTATTTTTCATTCATGTATTAGTATTTTCACTATTATATTTGTTGATATTATCTTCATTCCTTTTCTCCAATTTTAGTTCTCTCAAAAAATCTTGCGCGCCTCATGGGAGGACTCCCTTTGGACAAATTTTTTTAAGGAGATAAGCTTTTGGGTGTATGATTGTTGAGTTGTGTCATCTATGGACATTATCTACTCATCTGTTTCATGTGCAACATTGCATTTCACTTCTAAGAAGTGCTATGTGTTGCCAAGTGAAGGCTCTTCACATTAATAAGTCTCTCACGCTGTTTTTAAATTTTGTTTAATATTTCCTACGTGCCATTTGGTGTCTTATCTTAAGGTTTAGGCACCTATTTGATGAAGTGTCAATTGTTTTATGTTGAGTTGGTTATGCCTAAGTCTGAGGACACCTTAAAGACTGATTTTGACCTAGGATTAAAGTTTAGTATTATTTTGTGACTGTGGAAATTTTGAGACCATGGGAATGGCCTATCTCGTCTTGTTTACTATCCTTGTAAGTTTGGTTGTAATCGGTAGGTGAAATGCTTGAGATTGACTCGCATAGTCTAGATTTCAATGACTTGATGACTATTTGAGACCATGGCCTATCTAGTCTTGTTTACTATCCTTGTAAGTTTGGTTGTACGGGTACCATTTGGAAGGTGAAATGCTTGAGATTGACTCATATAGTCTAGCTTTCATTGACTTAGTGATCATTTGAGAATGAGAATGAGTGTAGAGCACATTGATATTGTTTTTTGAAAGCCTGGCAAGCTCTCAAGTCATTTAAGAATGAGTACTTGAGTGTAGTGCACATTGATATTGTTTTTTGAGAGCCTGACAAGCTCTTATTGCCTCCATGCCCTAGCCAGGTCTCTATGGTCCCTTGTATTGACATTAATGTACAAAGTTCTCACTATCTATGAAATGAGATTGGATTGAGTGGAGTTAGAAAACCATTGAACGACACATGAGGTGAAGAGGAAATTCACACAATCCTGCAAAACTTGCACCTCCAATAATCTTGCCTTTTTGAGTTTTCTATCAAGCACTACACAATTCTCACCTTAAAGATCATAAAGCACGAGGCACACAAACCTCCCCCCAATCACAAGTAGGTTGATGGACTCACAATCCCCCTCTACACATAAAGAGGGCTAGAGAAAAAGTTCTTTGGTTTTTACAAAATATCATTGCACTAAGTCCACATGGTTGTCTTTGTCAAAAGTCAAAATTGTTGGCACAAGGATTTATTTGCCTTTATCTTTGACTGGTTGGTAACAAGACACCCGGTTGGTAGTGGCACCACTATTGTATGTATCCCATCACTAAGGCATCAAAAGGAGAGATTGTCAAGGTGATTAGTGCCATAGCTGAATGGATGCATGGCTAATAGAGAGTGCCAATGTGATCTAACTTTATGAAGAATTCCTAGGATCTAATTAGATTCAAAATTACTATTCTACACCATTTTCTAATACCTATTGTGTAAAAGCATGTATTAGTGGTACCCCAAAGAGGTAGTTTGGACACTCCTTTTTGGAGGCTTGAGTGGGCAAAAAAAAGGGTAGGCACTAGTCTACTAATCTATTTTCAAATTAAGGGGGAAATCTAACAAGACAAAGTATGAGCATTAATGTTTGCAAAATAGCATACCCCACATTAATTCTCCAATGCTAGCATGTGAACATTCTCTCTCTCTCTCTCTCTCTCTCTCTCTCTCTCTCTCTCTCTCTCACTCTCTCTCATGTCCAAAATGCTTAAATGGAAAAGCAAGGAAACACGTTTTTGGATACATGATATGCTTAATCTTGCACTTCAACATGGCATGCCTCATGATTGGAGTACAAATTGGATCAAACCTTTGCATAAAGGTATAGATGTGAACAATGTAAACAAATACTAGAATTCAATGAGTGGTTCTCTTATGCAAAAGTTGTTTGGATGTGTCATGGAAATGAAGGTAAGTGAATGGGCTGAATAAAATGGCAAGTGAAGATATGGACAAGCGGGTTTTCAAAAACATCATAGCACCATTGATCACCTTGTCACTCTTCAAGTTCTCATGGAAGCTAAAGGGTTGAATTTTAAAGGATTGTATTATTGCTTTGAGGACTTCAAGAAATCTTTTGATATGGTTGCTTAGTAGTATCTTTGATATGTATGGAGGAGATTCAAATGCCAAATGAATATATCCTCAGATTTCATGTATTTACAAGAAGGCGATGTGTTGAGAATGTACAAAAGAGGGAGTTTCAATAAATTTCACAAGTACTATTGGTGTCAAGCAAGATACCCACTTTCATTGACTCTCTTTGGGCTACTCATTGATGAGCTGGAATACATGATACCTGACTTTATGCAACAAGAAGGCATTGAAGAGGTTATGATTGGGAATGTGATTTTTGTGTATGCAAAAGATGTAGTGCTTTTGGCCCACACTTTAGAAGATGCACAAAATCTTATGATTGTCTTGGAAAACTTTTGCTTGCATAGTGGGTTGATTGTGAATGGCTCCCAAGAAATGGCTCTCAAGCAATGGTTATGCTTGTGAAAACTCTCAACAAGGAGAAGCCATGCATTGTGTACAATAAAGAGCCCCTTAAAGTGGTAGAGATCTTCAAGTACCTTGGCCTTAAGGTTTTTGCCAATGATAAGTGGAATTTTTATGCTATGCAATGCTTGGAAGATGGGAAGATAGGCTACTATGCAATTGAGAACATGTGCAATGGGGGAGAGATTAAATGTTGGGTTCTCAAGGTTTACCTCTTTGACACCTTGGTAACATTGATGCTTCTTTATGGTATGTGGTTGGAAAGAATTTGAGAATGTTCAAAAGCATTTTCTTTAAAATCTTCTCCAAGTCAAGACACAAAAACCATACATGCTCTTAATTGTTGAGTCCAAATCACTTCCCATTGAGGTTATGGGTATGGAGAGAGTTCTTGAGTACATGGTTAAGATGCTGCAAAAATCTTCACATCAATTTCAAAGAATTGCATGGGAAGCTATTAAAAAAATCCAAAGAAACACAAAAGAAAAATCTTACATTGACATGAAAAAGTGGGTTGGAATATGGGATGCCCTACACTTGCTTCATGATGCCTTCATAGACTCTGCATTGAATGAGGCTTTTCTACAACACCAATGTATCAGGGCTGAGGAAAAATCTAGGGGGTCATGCTTCACCTGTTACATCATGTGTGTTGCCACCAACTACAAAACCATCTTCTTTCCTCGACAAAGAAATTGTACCCACCCTTACATGCTCAAGCATATCTCTGTGAGTGTGATCCACACCATTGCCTCCGTTTGACTCAGCTCTCATCCTCCCTAATGCAAGATAAGGTGTTGGGGCACCAACAACGAGGAGTCTCATTGACTGTGCACTTTATGCCCCCATAAAGTGTGAAAGTTTGAGCATTACATCCTACTCAAATACTCTAATTTACATCACATTAGAGCTTGTTTTCCCCACATTTTCAGTCATGAGTTCTCCCTACACGCGTTGCTCTCCTAACCACCATGATGTGGACTCTCTATTCCAATGCTCATTTCCACAATTCTTGAGCATCAAGTGCTACTTGTCAGCTTCACACACCCCACATGATATGTTTCTTTTGGTACCATAACTCATATTTGACCTTTGAGGATGATAAGAAATCTCTCTCTCTCTCTCTCTCTCTCTCTCTCTCTCTCTCTCTCTCTATGTGTGTGTGTGTGTGTGTGTGCGTGCGTGTGTGCGCATGCGCACCCTTAAAGTCCCTTAAAATGCTTGTCTTGGTAGCCAAGTTGTAAGATCCTTGATTTTTGGGTCTATGTGTGTGTGTGTCGGAGTATTAATCTGTATACTTTATTCACAATTTATTTTAAACAATACATTTAAAAAAGGGAAATGATAAAGACAAATAAAAGTGATTATATACATCTTTTTTTAAAAAAAACAATGTACATTTGAAATGGAGTTTTGATGTTATTTTTACATCTAATAAATAAAAATGAAGTATCAACAGTAGAAATATCCCTTCCAAAATTTGGTCGAGCAACACTTGAATTCAAAGATAAAAGAAGTCGGAATCCTTACATGCAACCATCATGCAAAAAAAAAAAATCATCATTATTTTTGTTTAGCCATGGAATGCACGTATAGTCTAGACCCGATAGTTTTCACCCATGTCTCTCTTATCCAAGCATTCAAAACTATTTAATGATGACAAAAAATTATATCTAGAGTTGTGTTTGCTTATGATAGCAAGTTTAAATACTCTAGACTTGTTAGAATGTGATAGATAGGATTTTTACAGCCTTTTAGTAGAAAAAAATTGTTTATTCTTCGAAAAATTTGCCACGTATAGGTTAGGAAAAGTTACTATCCTTCATGGCAAGGAGATAATCATATAAAGCATACTGTATAGTTTTACAAAAAAGCTATTAGTTCACGTAGTTTAAAATTGAACAACTATCTCTGATAAGATGCTAGTAGATAAGTCATACTTAGGGGTTAGTGTTTTTTTAATCTATGAGCGTTTCTTTCTTGAAAAAAGGAAGCCCCCCTTTTTTGCATAATATTATGCATTTATTAACCAAGATGACCTGTTTATGATAGCAAGCAACCATTATTTCTCTAAAAAACTAACAGTCATGAAAGTATTGGTCAATAACACGTCAAGAAACTATAGTGTTATTCAATTAGAGATGTACACCTAAGTCAATTGATTATATTTCCTCAAAAAAATAATGCAAAAAAGATAACACTGTACATCTGGATCCACGGCTTTAGAATCCGTTCAACTTTCCTCCATGAGAGTTTGAAAGCTGCCGGCTCCGAGACCGTGTGCTTACCCATACCTTTGCCAAGTGTCGATAGTTTTTAGAGGTTTATATTGTATTCGACTACTAGGGATGATCGGGCTCTTAAGAAATTCTAAAGCAATACTTTCCACCATGGAACTAATAACAATTTTCCGAGCTTGGAACGCAATTCTCAATGTTTTGAGCAAAAATTGTTGCGCAGTACAGTGTGTGTGAGCAATCGTTGTAAGCAAGAAAGCGAGAGTATAGCTATTGCAGAGCATAACATCGCGTGTAGCTCTTTAAATAGCATCAAGATTTTGTATATGTTTGTGTGTGTGTGTGGTTGTGTGTGTTAGAGGGAGAAAGAGAAAATATAATCAGCCATGCTTCCAAAAACCAGTCATTATGCTGGGTTTTTCCAGGTCCTGCAGCGGCTAGAGTCAGAGCCAAGTGACCAATCGGCCATCACCAAATGTTGCCTCCATTTACACAGTCGGGACAAAGAACCACTTCCCCGTCAAGCAATATATATATATTCAGATGTAGCAGATGTTAAGAATGGCCATCAAGCCAAGCCAACCATCATATTCACAACCACATACACATATACACATACACATACTGCCACACACACACATCATAATTTATGCAAAGGTGAAGTCCTGCAGCGGCTATTTACAGAGCCATTTACACCATACTGTGGCGACCCCCAGCTTCTATGAAAGCTTTCCCTTCAACAAACAAACACAGACCTTCGTTTTTTATGCACAAGCGATCCCAAGGCCGGTGTCTGTTCATTTTTTTCACTATGTAACAATCAAACGAATAACTATATTTCCCAATGAGTAAAAACCAGTTAAAACAGCGACCAAACCAGTCATTATGCTGGTTTATTCCAAGTCCTGCAGTGGTTAGAATCAGAGCCAAGTGACCAATCAGCCAACACCAAATGTTGCCTCCATTTACATAGTCGGGACAAAGAACCAGTTCCCCGTCAAGCAATATACATGTCCAGATGTTAAGAACGACCATTAAGCCAAGCCAACCATCATACTCACAACCACATACACATATACACACATACACATACTGACACACACACACATAATGATTTATGTAAAGGTGAAGTCCTGTAGCGGCTATTTACAGAGCCATTTATACCATATTGTGGCTACCCCCAGCTTCTATGCAAGCTTTCTCTTCAACAAAAAAACCACTTTCGGTGTGTGAATCAAGCTAAATGATACTAGGATAACAATAGTCAATGTGTATCCACCCAAAGAATCCAAAGGTAGAGGAAATTTTTGGAAGGACCTCTCTCAGTTGCAATTTGATGGGAGTCCTGCTTACTGGGGGACTTTAACATGGTGTGCTCAAGACAAGATAGGAGCGGTCCTTCAAACATTCTTTTAGGTGGTGAGCTAAAGAAATGGCTAACTTTGGAGGAGAAATTGATGCTTACTAATGCCTGGAAGATTGGTCCTTGGAGAGATGCTGCAAGATTCACTTACCATTGCCTTTAGTCTAACCAATCAACTTCTAGACTTGATAGTCTATACTTCTCACACAATGCCGATTAGGTTCCAAAATCCCTACATATGCAAGTTAGCACACAAGAACAATTATCAGATCACTTCCCCCTTCTTGGTATGTTGGATTTTATGGCAGAAGGACAACACCAACCATAGGGGAAATAAGAAACTGCACCAGCCCAAACTTATTTAAGGACTTACATTTCAAGAGGATGGTGTCTCAAGCATCCAATGAACTTACTAAGCAACACCAAAGCTTGAAGACAAAGCAAAGTAGTCTATTTGGAAAGAGCATTTACTTTAGAAGAATATTGGTCTACGTTAAAAAAGATGGGCAAAGAAAAATCGCCTGGCTAGGATGGGATACCTATTAAATTCTATCTGGAATTATGGGAGGATTTGGGCCGTCCTTTTTGACCATGATTACCAAGGCTTTCATCTATGGCAAGACCGAGTCAAGTGTGAAGAAAGGACTAATCAAGCCCATCCCTAAACAAACTGTCTTTTCTCAGCTTAAACACTCGAGACCAATCACCATGTTGATTGTGGTATATAAGATTTTGGCAAAAATGATAGCTGGAAGAACGTATCCTATCTTGGCGGCAATCATCTCCCCCCATTAACATGGTTTTATCAAGGTAAGATCAATCTATGACAACATATTGCCAAATTCTCTAATAATTAAGACCAATTTAGGACTTTGGGACTTATTCAAGATAATGTCAAAGTGCAAGAAAATGCCACAAAATTGGAGTTGCTAACTTCACAAGAGCGAATAAGAATGAGAGCCATCATTAAGCAACTTCCAATGAGCAACTCTTGAGCATGGATAAAGTACCAGCAAACCTCCCCAATGTGGCTTGGCTAACTTCACATGACAAACCATGAACAACTCTTTATAAAAAAAAAATGTAAAGGAGAAACTCTTAAACTTGGGGAAGAGGGCCAAAAAGAGAGGAGGGGGGAAGGGGAGGGAGGGAGGGGCTTACCCATAAACACACAAGTTCTTGACACTTGGAAAAGGAAAACTTAACCACAATGTATTCACGTTTTTTAAATACAGAAGGGTAGCAATCAAAGGAGCCTCGGAAAGATTAAATTGGAAAAGCAAGCAATTTATTTATTAAAACATACTCAAAAAATATTTTAAGATTTTTTGTGAGTGCATGTTATATGGATGCTTACATATAGTGAACCGCTTGAGCCTATGAAACTTTAAACAGAATGTTTGTGGCACATTATATTTTTCCTCATATGTAGTCCACATATTTGATTATAGCAAAATATGACATTTATATTAAATATAGAAAATTAATTTACTATTAATAACAAAACCTAGTCTTCTTGATGCTCCTAGGTATAAGACATTGAGTTGCAAAAAATTCATCAAAATTGCGTAAAAGAGAGAATAGAATATTCTAATGAATCATTAAAATGCTTAGGTATGAGAGAATAGGACCTGAGATGGGAGGATGAACTCCACGATAGAATTTCACAATTCACATTTGTTTTTGTCTTCAAACCCTTTTTCACATCTTGATTTCAAATATCTTCAAGAACCATTATCCTCATTCATGTGCAAGACATCGAGACCCAATACTGAGTTTTCCTCAACCATCAATATGAAAAATAACACTGCGCAAATTTCAATTTAGCTGAGATTCCATGAAAATAAAAAAGAATCTGGAACAAAGAAGTGTGCTGGTTGGTGATTATCACATAAAGACTATTAAAGAAGGCTACAATTGCTTGCATTATTTCCAAACCAAGCATACTGATAAGAACAGGAGAGAAGGTTTCATTATTAAAACTGAACGTTATACTCAAACTATCTTGTGATAAACAAAAAATTTGATTTCTTAAGACATTGATTTATCACTAAAACCTATAAGACCCTCACAAACACACATGCAAGGTAGCAAGTTTTGATTCAAACTCCAACCTGATTGTTCATTAAAAAAAACATGCTTTCACTATCATAGACTACGCAAGTAAGACGTAACACCATGAAAGCATGAAGTCTCAACTATTTTACTTTTTTCCCAATCCTTTTTACCACTTGGAAAGACTGGAGGCTCGAACTTAAGTTTGAGCCTGATGGTTTCCCACCTAGACAAAGGCTCAAAAGTTAAGATTTCCCACCTAGACAAAGGCTCAAAGTTAAGTTTGAACCTCCGCTTGTGTCCCGCACATAAAAGGCATTTAAGCAACTTGAAATTTTTCATGGATACTCAACCCCTCACATTTTTTTACCCCTTGTTTCCACCTACAAGTGACCAAGTTTCTTCCTCAATATTTTATTTAAGCCTCTTGATGTTTGGCATGAAAATTCAAACCTTGTAGTTCTTTTTTACCCCTTTTTTCCACCTATAAGTGGTAAAGGTTTGAACTAGCTTGAATTCAATACTTATAGTGTTTTCCTTCCTTAAAACAGATTGAGATTCAATTTTACCTTTAAGCCTCTTAACGTTTTGCAGGGATATTCTTGGCCCTTCATGTGTCTTTGTAGCCCTTCTATCCAAGTACTAGTGGTGGAGGCTCAAACTCAAGTTTGAGCCTCTTAATGTTTTCCTCCAAAAGGAAACCTAAGCCTCTTGAGATTTTGTTTGGAGATGTGACTCTCTTTCTCACAACTAGAAGGGGTGGAAGAGGCTCATAATACTTTCTCCTCCACAAAAGGGATCGTGGCTTACTTTAACATTTTAAAATGCAAACTCAACCCTTTCTCTACACCTACTTTCCAACTCAAAAGTGTGGAGTTCGAGCCTTGTAGTGTTTTTCCATCTGCAAAAGGGATCTAGGCTCAATTTTAGGTGTAAACCTCTAAATAATTTGTATCGAGATTTAACCGTTTTGGTCTATTTCCAGGGGATGGGGCTCAAACTTACGTTCGAGCCTCTATGTTATTTGGAGTACAAAATTCTGGCTCAAACATGGGTGCACATAGTAATGGGGCTGATGTATTTGTTGAAAGCTCCAACCAAACATGGTCAAGCCATGTATGATCGGCGGAGGTAGCCTTGGCAGTTGAACTTTAAAAGTATATCTCCATGTGCCGCTCCTTTGACCTACATAATAGGGCGACTCCAATTTGTATCAAACTATATTGGTTAAGCAAGGAAGGTGTGGGAGGCAGCCTTGGTGGTCAGAGACACCTCTTACAAATGTTGTTGGTATGATTTGCATAGTAGAATACTCCATCCTCCCATCTCAAAGCTGCACGGGATCCCCCCCCCCTCCAACACGTTTCGCGATCTCCTTGATCCGACTAGTTTCGACAGTGTCGCCTCCAACTGAGTGCGCTCAGAGAGAGAGAGAGAGAGAGAGAGAGAGAGAGAGAGAGAGAGCCGGTTGTACTTGTGAACTATAATGAAGCCACACTGTGGGGAGCAAGATATTAGTGATTTTTTGGTGTTGTTAGCAGCTTTTACGCTACCAACATAGGTTGAAAGGGTGGCATGGCACGCATGCAATGTCAGAGGAAAGAATGCAATTGGGCCACATACTCTTAGAGTCCGACATCAAAAAATTGGCAAGGCCATAGGCTGCTCGCGTGCTTCGTCTTGCCATTCTCTCTCCTCCCAAACCGCTCTTTGACGCTTCTGAAGCTCATCTTCTGGTTCAGAATCTTTGAGGACACCATCCACAACAGCATGCCATAGATTTTCAAGGTTTCCAAGCATCGATTAGCGCTAACCCAGGCGTGACACAAGTGATATAGCTGACCACGTAGGGACTGAGGTGAAGCACCGCAGCTTTGATAGACAGTTCTTAATGTTGATGTGCATTTTAGAGTCCTGGATGAGGAGAGCTAGCGCCACTGTGGAAACCAAATTACATGATGATTATCAAATCTGGAAGGAGCCTACCCCTACTCCTCTTGCTACTGCTGCTATAGGTGGTGGGGGGACTGCGACATGGGCTATTACAACTTCTTGCAAGAGTTGGGCCACTGCTACTACAGGGGTGCTGGGAGAGTACAATGGGAGCTACCGCTACTTCTCACTAGAAGTGCGCAAGAGGTACCAGCTGCTGCTGCAGATGACGGTGTTGGTGATAGCACCGAGTAGGTATTTTAAATTCATCATCAAGTTAAAATTTGAAACTTGACGGAGAGTTTGTGTGAACATAGCCCTTATTTGCCCTTATTTTCAATCGTTTCTCATATGCTTTACACGTGCACTCAAGTGAATAACATTAAGTTGAAAACTCTCTTGTGCATTCGTTTTTTACAGACACCTACTTAGTTAGGTATGTGGTGCATGCCTTGCAAAATGTAATAATGTTAAGGTAAGAGACTATGTTTGAAAAATAAATAAGTTTAAAAGGTATTTTGATAGATGTAGCCCATGTGAAGTTGCATGTACTTTTGATTATAGTGGTATCTATACCTCAAGCTGCTGAAGTTCTAGCTATCCCTCTGGCTCAAACTCAAGTTCGAGCCATCGTCATGTGTATCCTAAGTGTAACTAGAACTTTGGGGTCATATACAAGCTAAGAAAAATATTCTTGTAAAGTCAGATTGCTACACAGTATTTGTAGCTAGAGCTCAATATTGAGCCATGATTGAAATAGTTTTAATTATAGTGTTGTGGAGCATTTATACCTCAAGCTCAAGTTTTGATTGTAGTATGTGCTATGGTTATGTGTAGCCAAAGTGAAACTAGAAGTTTGAGATACAAGCTACCCAAAAACGTTTAAAGTCATAAAGCCATATGCTAAAACATTTGTGGCTCAAGCTCAAGATTGTTGAGCCATGGTCATGTGTATCCCAGGAGAATGATTCCAATGTAGAAGAAAGCTTGGAAACATTTTCTTTCTATGCCTTGTTGAACGTCAATAAACCTCTTGTTTGACTTTTCTCTTCAATCCATCATTTTCTGCTATAGTAACAAGCTCACTATCCAACATCCTTAGATCATCTTTCATCCCCATCTGTGATTGCCAATACTTTTCTGCATGTAGTGGGGTATTGTTAGGCTTTGAGATTCAAGTAGCCATTCATGTATAAACATTTTAAAGCATGTTGTCCTTGCAAGCCATTTCACTAGAGTGGATTCTCTTATTCTTTTGAATACTAGGAAAAGCCAATGATAAAGGACATCTTTGGCTCATTGAAGTCTGAGTTGCGGTACTGTGTAGCATAAATGCAACTTAAAGTAGACATGGTTTTTGTATACAAGGTACTTAGTAAGTACTTTTATTCTCTCTCCACATCATGGCCCCATTCTATTGGTCATGTGAGCAGGTTTGTTCATGCAAACCATTGCTTTGGAATGGAATCTTTATTCCATTGATCACAAGGAAAAATACAATGCCATGGATAATCTAAAGCTCAATGTACAAGCTACCCACTACTCCTAAGATCTCTTTCGTCAAGTCCCCATTCTACTTATTTGTAGTCGTATTCTTTTTCCTTGGAGGTCATTGCAAAAGAGTAGAATTGCATGTTCTTTTTGAGCTTGAATGCAGGCATAGAGAATGTAAACTGGTTTCACTCCTATGAGCATGTAGATCCAAAGCACCTTTTTAATTCTATTGAGAAGACATGTCAACCCTTCTTCTTTTGTCTTAGCATAAGCCTCCTAAGGTATTCCCCATATTTTGAATCTCCTCTTTACAACAAGAGTCCCACAAGCCCACAACTAAACCACTCATGATATGTAACTTTATTTGTTGGGTCAAGGTCTACATTAAGTAATCTAGGTCTACAACCATAATGCATTGAACTAACAAATAGAACTACGTACAATATAGCTATAGCTACCAAGTCTCTAACATGTCTTCGTTTCAACCTCTTGAGTGTAGTAACAAGAAAACTTGACACGATTCTCTCCCGAGCCTTGTTAAACATCAACACCCATCTATGTGAAAGTTTCCTCTTTTCCTCTTTGTCTTTTAAATTCAATTTTCAATATCACTCTAACTTATTGATGTACTCTTGAATCCCCATTTGAGATGGCTAAACCTCTCAAGGAGACTCATTAATTATTTGTTTGAAAAAGCCATTCATGTAGAGAACTTTCAAATCGTTTTTTTCTTGCTTCTTTGTGTAAGTTTCCGAAATGTGATTTTTTGACTAACTTTTATGTGACCACGTTCTTATTGTTGTACACTACAAGAATTTTGAGTGTCTCTAAACTCCAAAGTTTCCCAAATATATGAATGTTTTAGACCCACTATGTAATCTTAGACTCAAACTGAGCAATACTACTAGATGTTTCTTACAATTTACTCGAGATTCATGCACCTTATTCTTTTTTTTTTTGGCTAGTCAAGTGAATTTGATATGTGTGGTGTGTGTGAAGTTAAGTATGAGTGTGCACACATCCATATACTAGAAATTGTGAGTGAGTATACAAAAACAAGCATACACTAGTGGAGAACAATGATCAATACCAATTTGCAACCTCTCCTCTAGAAGTGAACACCCAATTGTTGTGACAATAATAAGACCTTTCAGAATGCAATGTATATTCTAGAATTAACACCCAATTTTTGATAACAATGCAACTTCTAGACTCTGCTGTAGAACTTGACACCCAATCATTGACAACAATGCAACCTGCCGGACATAACGTAAAACAATGTTGACAATGATGCAACCTAGCACAATGCAACCACCACTCAAGCACTAGTGTCACAAAGAATTTTCCCAAAATCATGCATTTTTTTCCAAAATTCCTAAATACATCTTAATTGAGAATGTATATCGATGCAATTAGATTCAGATAAGGCTCACGACATAATAACGTGGTCCTTCGTGCAGGAAACACCGTGCCACTTGGAGTTAGGGCCATGAATTTGTCAAATTGTACTCACCCTTAGGAAAGGTAGCTCGTATGAATTATTCTTCAACTCAAGATTAGTTGGATGTCAACAGATCCATTTGTCAAGGTTGCCCCTTAGTGCCTCTTTGGTTTGTTGCATGCACCCACCCTTTAATAGCTTTGTTGGTGTAGGCACCTGCAAGCAAAAAAATCCAAGGATTGAAAATTCAAAATAACAACCAATTATCAATTAAGATGTTCGTAGATGACTCATTGCTATTTCTGCAAGCTGAACAAGAAGAATGTTAGAATGACACTCAAGTTGGTTCCCAATATACTATTGAGAAGTTGAGATTATTCTCTCTCCCTCTCTTAGAAGGAGACAATTTTGACTTTGCTGGATGGATTGGAGAGTTCGGCAAGAGGGGAAACACTTTCAAGCATTTGGGAGTACCTATAGGGGAGAGGACGACCTTTAAAAAAGCCCTCGATTGGTTTGACCAAGCGTTAGAAAAAAAATGTAGATGCGAATTTGTCTTGCTTCCATTTCATCGCAGGGCAAGGATTATCGACACTTATCTCCTTTCCTACATCTATATTAGAAGAACTGGACGGCATTCTTGCGGCCCATCAAGGAGTTCCAATAGAGAAATAAAATAACAAGAAGCAGATCGTGGCAATGGGTTAGGTGGGATGCCATGGCTAAGCCCAAGAATCAAGGTGGTTTGGGCATCTTGGATCCTCTGATCCACAGTGAGGCCCTGTGTGCAAAATTAGGACATTAACAAAATCGGACAAGAGCTGGGCTTGTATGGCTAGAGAAATGGTGTTGAATACTAATTTGAAATCTAAAGGGGCAAGTGGTTGAATCTTAGTTTACAAAACAAACTTTTCCCCGAAGCAGTGAAGATTGAGATAGGAGGATTCAGTCTAAAGGGGCAAGTGGTTGAATCTTAGTTTACAAAACAAACTTTGCCCCAAAGGAGTGCAGATTGAGATAGGAGGATTCAGTGGTAAATTAATAGGCAAATGTTGCAAAGCCGCCTCCACTCTCTTCTAGAATGAAGAGACCGATAGTGGAGAAACACAAATTTACACTAGTCTCCTTGGGGCCCCATTGTACAAGTTCTTGATACCCAGGACCAAGATTGCAAGACGACTAAAGAACAAAGGATTTGACACTCTAGCCTCTTTATGGAACCATTGTGGAGGAGGATGGCAGTCTTTAGAAAGATTAAAAGAGGTAACCTTTCTCTTCAGGAGGAACTCCTTGTGGGTAGACTATTAAAGGCACTTGCCACTCTTGCATTTTTTCCTCCCACTATGCTCTTCGACAATTGAGTGTAAAGCATGGAAGTGGCCGGTGGGAAGGTCATTTGCTTCACCCTTGATAAAGAGAATTTATGAAAAAGTGGCTTTCTCTGAGGTGGGTTGGACATTTCAACAAAACCTTGTCCAAAAGGTGGAGCATGATCAAATGGAGCCAGGTGCTGGAAGACATCTGGCACTTTAAATGTGATGATGATTAGAAGGATTTCCTATGGAGAATTTTGTTTGGTTTTTTGCCAACCGGGGGCAAGGCTAGGGTGAGAGGTCATGACAATGGCACCTGCATTAGATATAACCAACAAACTCAGACCATATCCACCTCATTTAAGGATGTCTATTGATCAAGAGCTTCATTGGAAGACTCTCTGGAAGAGACTGTAAATGGGTCTTCTTTCAGCCGTGCACCCCTTCTTTTGAAGAGACCTAGCATTAGGATCCAGATGCTTGGTCGATGCTCACATGAGCATTCAAAAATAATTGTCAATGATTAAGGCCACCCCCCTTATGTTTGTGCCTCAATTTTCAATAATAATTCATTATAGGTGTGTGGGTTTCTTCATTGTATTTGGTATTCATATCTTCAAAGCATGGTAATAGTGTGAAATTATTTTGATATTAATAGCACATTGTCTTTTTGCATTTGTGAGCATGAAGGGATGCACTACCCCACTCAACTGTGTGAGTTTACTCCAAATATACGTTAGAAGACATAAATTTCACAATCTATAATGTGCCTTCAATGTCTCAAAATATAGAAGGTAGGGTATGGCATGAAGATGTGATGGTGACTGCTCCTTAGGCCACTAGCGATGGCCTCACTTCACTCTCAATGCTCCCTCAACAGTCCAAACCTCAAGATGTTCCCACCTCTACTTAATATTTGTGCCTCTCTCCCCCACCTCACTCTTAGTAACCCCCTCTACCTCTCACATGTGACAAGTGATGCTCATGAAGAGCTCCTGAGTCTGTTGCCCTTGCATGGCAGCTATATGATCTTCCTTCGTCTACACCACTAACACATACTCGCTTGAAAATGTTCTCTTCTACATCTCTGCATCTCCATGCTCAACTCAATTCTCTCGTAACAACAACTCTAGGGCACCCGTCCTCTCTGACTCAACAACTGTTTATCACACAAGCTCCATATTATGGCATGTACGACCATATATTCTCTTCTAAACTAGTCACAATACCTCGCAACAAGACCTTGCATATGGAGGAACGATGCCAAATCCAAGCATTGCTATGAACATCACCAGGAAAACCAAAATTGAAGGTGCCAAACATATGCAATAAATTGATAGAAATGGAGATCCTGAAGCAACACCAACAGAGACAACTAGGTATGCTCATATGCCTATTTCCTGCAACTATTAAAACTATGAATTAGAATACCAAAAACAATCTAGGGCATAGAAGTGTAACAATTTTAGGTTCTTCCCAAAAACTTCTATATTATTCTTCTTAAGAATGAGAACATGTCTTTCAAAACCCTCGGTGTAGGCCAATGGATGTTAAAAAATAATCCCCTATGCCTATTTTTTTTGGTCACAATCGTTCTACCTAGAAGGTAACAACCCTACGCTCTATTCGGTCTGGATTGAGCTACCTCACCTCCCATATCAATATCATAATTTCCTTTGCACTATCACCTTGTGAGTAGGGAAAGTTCTCGTTAGTCGCCCACCTAGGGATTTCAATCTCCTAGACCCCCAAATCCTAGTTGGAATGGACCTTAGCAAGAATCAACCTTGATACTGGGGATTTTTTCCTATAGCCTTTCATCTTCAAAAACCAATGGTCTTACGAGAAAGTCAAAGACTGCCCAACTAGAAAGTCTTGGTTTGCAGCACCCCCCACTCATTCAAATAAAAAATCTATTCCCTTCTCCTCTCTGACAACCCAACCTGTAACCCAACAGTTGTCTCCCTCCTTGTAGCCCCCTAAGAATTTGTGGAAGGAAAAACAACCCCAAAAACAACACCGCCCAAAGAAATTTCTGCCCAATCGATACCTAAGTTGCATTGTACATTATATGGTGTACATATAATATGCTTTAAATAGGCGTATGATACAACACCTATCTATATTTGGCCGTATTATAGGGTGCCACATCAACAAAAACATCGTATCATATAATTTCTTAGAATTTCAATAAATATTTTGATCGATATATAGCCTTATATATACTGTGGAAAGGGACTGTTTTCCTCATTCTATTGATCTCTCTTCCCCCTTTTCTCATCTATAGGTGAGCTTTACAACATAACAAAAAATATAAAAAAACCATTTTGAATTTAGCTATATAATTTTTTCAATAAAAAATTAGAGCTTAGGATAAAAAGTTAAATTAGTCAAATGTATTTTTTTAAAGGCTTTGGAGTTTTGATTTTAGTCTTTATCTGCTTTTGTGAAGTATATCTTACACTGGGAGGTAAATAAAGTAAAATAGTTAGTGATTACTTGCCTTGTGTAGAGGAAACTCACACTTGGAAGTGATTTAAGATAGTTAAAGCTAGTAGTTATTTGCTTTGTGTTGAACTATGTTCACGAGACCATTCATTTTCTTACGCTTTGTTGAGAACAAAGTCCCCAACAAAAAAATTATAGATTTTTTGTGTGACCCATTTTGTGACAGCGTATTACGTTCTCTCTACACTACTGCAGGTTAAAGCAGCCCTTGTTGAAACAGTGGCAGATAGAAGATGGGACATTTGGCTTGATAATTATTCCAAGTATGAACCCGCTGCTTCCAAATGCTATCATCTTGTAAACCCTCCAGTTTTTTGGAGAAATGTAGACAAAATTGTTACTGTCACAGAAACCGTCCCTCATATGATACGATTAGTAGACAAAGAAGCCTCCATCTTTGGATGGGTTTACTGGTACATGCATGAAGCCTCTCACAAATTAAAAGAGTGTACATCTTATGCAGGAAAAGAGAAAGCCATGATGATATTGTTTGTCAAAAGATGATGGGAGCAACTACATATCCTATACACGGAGCAGGGTTTGTTTTAGATCCCAAGTTCCAGATGCACGAGCAATCTTCAAACAATGAAGTGATTAGTGATTTCAAGAAAGTGTGAGTCCAACTATTAGGCAATGTGGATGGACAGGTGGCATACACAGAGAAGACGACATATACTAGCAGAGAAGGAATGTTTAGGGATCCTTGGCATATAGATTATATCAAGACGATGAGCGCACTATTTTGGTGGAAAGAGTATGGTGGAGAAAAAGTGAAACTTCAACATGTGGATGTGAAAGTATTGTCTGTTGCCGCCTCAAGTGGTAGCTGTGAAACAAATTGGCCTTTGTTTGCTTTCATGCATAATAAAAAACAAAATCGATTAAGTCCTAAATGAGCTGTGAACTTGGTGTATGTATTTTGTAACATGTGACTTAGGCATAAGACAACAAAGTTAGCCATACGTGCCATAGAAGAAAGCTTCGGGCACTTTCAAATACACAAAGCAATTGCAAATGAGCTCAACTTCGATGATGAAATGGAATGGAACCCGGAAGATATTGATCCGAAATGTTTAGATTTTGAAGAAATTGATGACATGGTGCGTGTGATTGAGGGGACTGATGAGCTATAAAGTTTGTACTGTATTCTCAATTAATTTTGTAATGCGAAAGTTGTGTGGAGTTTAGCTTCACAATCACCTGCTCTCTCTCACTTTCTCTCTCTCTCTCTCTCTCTCTCTCATTGTCTCTCTTTCTTTCCATCTTTTTTCTATCATTGTCAGAAAGAGGTAGGGAGAGAGAAAAAAACTTACACAATTGCAACAATATTCGACATGTTCATTTGTACCAACAAATAGAGATTTACATATCAAAAAGAGGTTCTAGTTACAAATCTTGAGATTTAAGATACAAGAAGAGCTTGATATTGTTTGGGAGATTTAATTTAAGTCATGGGTGGATCCCCTAAAAGATCAGATACACGAAATTCTGAATTGCTGAAGGAATCACTTTGGACCCGCATTGCCTATCTCTTCTTCGATAACAAGCCCATATCTTGTCTCGTACCATGCCAACTTTCTTTCTAGCTATGCTATACGAGCACGCAACATGGCTAGGGTCTCTCCTTGACTTGCAAATCCACACCTTGGGTTGTGAACTGCTCAATGATTGCGGTTTCTTCGAGCAAATATGTGTAACCTCTCTTGCATGGAGGATCTTCTTGATTGGCTTCCCATGCATGAATCTTCTCGGTTGGGCGTCCTTTGCCGACGCCTCCTATAGTGGGATGATGGTTCCAATCTACTTTGAGCCGCAATACATAATAACAATACATTGTTGCGCAAAGTAAATTGCCACTTGATTATTCTTTGGTGGCGATCTGTACACTTGGATAAATCTTGAAAGGATATTTCTTGCAAGGACAATGTGTTGCAAATGTGAAAATTTCAAGGGAGCGGAAGCCTTGGCATTTCCACTAACTCGAAATAATGTATTGCGTACAAAGTGATTTGGGCATAGCTGTCTGCATTGCATATAACTTAGTGGCTCCCCTTGAAGTTTTGATTTGACTTCTTGGGACGCGGCCGAAGCGCTAAGGTTTCCTTGAGCCACCCAAATCTATTTCTCTTTGTAAATTTGTTGTGCGAATGCATGATTAAGCAAAGGATCATTAGGCTGTTGTGCATTCTGGTCGGGAGCAATATTTTCCATACCTGAAATGCAAAACAATAAACTTCAATGAGACAAGTCTTAGCACTTGGAAAAGAGAGATGGTTTAGAGGATTTCAACGATTTAACTTGAAATGCTTTAAAACCTTAACTTGAAGAACTTTAAAGATGTAACTGA
This sequence comes from Adiantum capillus-veneris, assembly GCF_014529385.1. Lineage (NCBI taxonomy): Eukaryota > Viridiplantae > Streptophyta > Polypodiopsida > Polypodiales > Pteridaceae > Adiantum > Adiantum capillus-veneris. Next base: position 1,506,541 of record NC_140942.1, read on the forward strand.
AAATACGATTAAAGATCTAGTTGGAAATATTACGACACATTGCACACCATTAATGACAAAAAATATTGTTATTGGTCTAATCATCAATAGGCCTCAAGCCAGATTCGGTTACAACATGATAGCCGACATTATGGGCTCCATTCAAACAAAGGATTAAATCCCATATCTTCGGCCTATCTAAGGGCTTATAGAATTTTCCGCTGGCAAGACACTTGTTTATATTTTACAAAAATTCGTACTTGAGAGCCTCAGAAGGCTCTAGAATACACGCAACCAAGCATCTAAGAATATATGAGAGACTATATATATCATATGCTTTGGTGAAAGGAGGAGAATTGGTGCTGATATTTTCAAAAGTAGTCCATGGATAATCTCGCTCGAATTGAGCTCTAGTTTGAGGGGTGAGATTTGGCAGCTTGGGAAACGTTGCTAAAGTGTTTGATGGTGTACTTTGTCCCCAATCCGCAATTCCAACATACACTCCTCGCTCGCCAAAATGTAGTAGAATATTTCTAATGTGTAGATCATTGTGAATGAAGTTGTGACTATACACAAATTTCATCGTTTGCAGAAGAGCATTGCAGATCGGCAAAGTGTTGTCAATGAACTATTGTACAATTCCAGATGTGTGTTGAAACTCTCTGATTGGAGGCTTGCTTCCATCATGATGACATGCTTGAATCCACTTCTCAAGGTGACCTCCATTCCAAAGCTTGAAGATCAACATAGGCCTTTTGCTATGAAAAACAAGAGCACGTGGCAATATCATGCCACGATGCTGAACAAAAGTAGCAGTTGCTTCCTCTAGCACAATTTGTAATGTCGGCTTTCTTCCTATCTGGTCCTTGTAGATCTTTGCCACATAGATAGGATCTCTGAAGATAGGATGGGCCACTAAAACTTGTTTCACATTTGCAAAACGTCTTTCACCTAATTAGGGTGCTTGCAAGTGAAGATAGAATGTTCCCCAAGTAAGTGTAGGACAGGAGGACATGTAGTATCATCCAGGTGTACAACTAAGGGCTCAGAACCTAAAGGAGGAGGCATATCCTCTTCTGTCCCAGGACGTTTTGAAGAGCCTTTGACCTTATCCTTGCTCTTCAATTCTGAATGTAGTTGTGCCACAAGCTGCATTCGCTCTTTGATTCCACGTTTGGATTTGATTTTTGGATGAACCATACTCTCAAAGCTTCTAGTGTCTTGGCCTAATAATTGCTTTATTAGTGTTATGCATTACTTCATTAGTGCATAGAGCTAGGTCAAATGACATAGGGAATGCACTGCATAGTTTCAACCAACACTGTTCCACAAGTTCAATTATGAAATCATCAAACTTTGCCTACAATGGATTAAATGCCCAACGCAAATGATCGTCTGAAGCTCCATAAAGAGACAAAACTAGAGCATCACAAATGATTTTGCGATGCTGAGGCGTTAATTTTGTCTCTACCATGACTGAAGCCTGAAAATACATGAAGCAAATATAAGTAAGACAAATCTAGAACATATATAAATCTGACATATATGATTGTAAATAGTTCATGGAAAATAACAAAAGACCTAAACATTCATGGACAATAATAACATCTAGTAATGAAAGACCTAAACATATAATTCCTCCCTGTAGTGCGACGCGGTGGTCAGCAACAGTCAGAGACAAAGAAACGTATAATACCAATCTCTCTGCATTGCGATGAGGAAGTTAGCAGCTGTCAAACACGAACAATTAATAATACCTAGCTCCTCTCTACAATGCGACATGGTGGTCAGCAATAGCTAGAGACGAGAAGTTTATTAAATCCAATCAACCCGTAGTGCGACGCGATTGTCAGCAGCTGTTAGGATCGAAGGATGTAAAATATCTATCCCCGCTTTGTAGTGCAACACGGTGGTCAACAACAACCAGAGAAAAAGAATCTATTAAATCCAATCTTCCTGCAGTGCGACGCGATGGTCAGCCACAATCAAGAATGATGGATTTAAAAACCCTAAACCCCTCCCTGCAATGTGACACGGTGGTCATAAAAAATCAGAGATGAGGAATCTATTAAATCCAATCTTCTTGCGGTGCAATGTGATGGTCAGCAACAGTCAAGAATAAAGGATTTGACAACCTTAAACCCCTCCCTGCAATGCAACAAAGTGGTCAGCAACAGACAGAGACGAGGAATCTATTAACTCCAATCTTCTTGCGGTGTGACGCATTGGTCAGTAGCAGTCAAGAACAAAGGATTTGAAAATCCGAAACTCCTCTCTGCAGTGCGACACGGGGTCAACAAATGACAGAGACAAAGAATCTATTTTATTCAATTTGATCTTCCAGTAATGTGACGCAATGGTCAACAACAACTAGGAAGAAAAGATGTAAGATAGCTAATCCCTCCGTGTAGTACGACTCGATGGTCAACAATAACCAGAGATAGAAAAGCTAGTGGTACAACCTAAGATACTCCTTGCAATGCGACACGTAGGTCATCAGCAGTCAAGGACAAAGCGTTTAAAGTCCAAACATTCCTGGCAGAGTGTCATGAGGATCAACACAGCTAAGGATGGGTGTCTAAATGTGCAAACTAACACTGAGGTGTGAGCAAAGCTCCACAACAACAATGCTAGCAAAAAGAACTTGCAAATTAACACTGAGGTGCGAGCAAAGCTCCACAACATCAACGCTAGCAAATAAGTTTCACAATAAAAAAACACAAAAAATAGAAGAAGAAATTACCTGACTCGTGAAGGCTCTGTTGCTATCGAAGACAGCTACTGTGCTCTCTCTCTCTCTCTCTCTCTCTCTCTCTCTCTCTCTCTCTCTCTCTCTCTCTCTCTATTAGCAATTGCTGTCACGACAGTTCGTTCGAACTATCACGACGCCTTCTTTTATAAGGCAAACAACATTTTGATTGCAATATTGTTTGATCAAAATATACTCTGACTGAAATAATGTTTATTCAAAGATACGCGTATAATACGGGTATACAATGGATGATACCAAGATATACGTACAATTTTTGTTATATGGGCGTATAAATGTAGCTTAGAGATTCGATACACTTTGTTAGCCTAGCTAAACGATGAGAAATTTAATGGACTTTGATCCTCACAGAGCACGATCAATCCTGTACTCCAGTTGATCCCCTAGATTTCTCACAAACCACTCCCCAAACTCATGCTAAGCTATTCAAGCAAGTCAGTGCTTCTGTACATCAAACTCTCGACATCACTGACCACCTTGCTACTCCCTTATAAATTAATCCAGACTCGGATATTCTCAATCAGAGATCCTCAGAAACACAAAGAGACTATGGAAATTCATAAGGACAACAAACGCAATCATACCCATGTGTCACCGTCACCTCAAAAAGCCTTGGAAAACCTGGGTAAAAAATAAAACAAGCCTCATAGATGAAACATATTTCTTGGAATATTAAGGGGTTTACTGACCCGAAACAGGCCTATCTTATCCACAAGGACCTTGTGGACTTCATTTTCTTGATCTCCAAGAACTCAAAGTCTCAACTAGAGTTTTGGATAGATGTCTCAGACCAATAGCTCCCAACTTCATTTGGATCTTTACCCTACATTTTAGAGACTCAAGTGGTACAACGCCTGACATCAAACCCAACCTCAATGCTATTTCAATAGACTGCGGTAATAAAGTTGGATGGTGTAGCTTCGACTTCGACTCCCCCACTCCCTTTAGCCTTATATCTTTGTATGCATGGGGGTGGCCCCGCAAAGAACCACCCTTTGGAAATCTATCATTGGTGATATGGGCAAGCCTCTCATTCTTTTGGGAGACTTTAGCATGTTGGAAACCAAACAAGACAGATAGAAATGTTTAAGTATTGTGAACAAAGGGTCAAAACTTGAAGCTTTTAGCAATCTTTTGGATACATTCAATTTGATTGATATAGGAGACTTTTCCATGCAAAACTATAGCAAAGGCCACTTGGGTTGCAAGGCGAGACTAGACATATCCTACATCTCCTCTTTGATGCTTCCTTCCTTCTCGGGTGCCAAGGCACACATCTCGGAACGAGCTGTGTCTGGTACCATTATATCTTGACTATTTCTTTGGGGGAGTCTACAAGCACTTCTAGTGAGCGGTTTCATACTATTATGTCACTCTTACAAATCTCTCTTGTAAAAAAGAAATCCATTATATCTGAGAGGGGGAGCGAAAGCTTGTATGCAAGCCACTAAGGCTATGAAGTGATGTTTTTCCACATATAGCAAGAAGGTGACAAAAATTCGTAAAATCATCAAGCTACAGAGATACAAATGACTAGACGTCTTGGAAGTTGTTTCAAGGGACCAAGCTCAAGAGGAAATAAGACAACTCTGCCAAACCCTAGCTGCTACAAAAAATCAAGAGCTCAACTGGGAAAAAAACTTCTTAAAAAATTGGTGGCTTCCAAAGGTTGATAGGCCCACTCCAAAAATGTTTAAACTTCTAAGAAGGAAGAAGGTCAAGGATATCATCCCCTTTATTCTCAAAGAGAATGGAGGCTACTCATCTACATAGTTAAGAGAATGTATCCTTTATTTTTTACAGTCACTTTGCCTCACTCCACATCCAAGAAAAAATCCCGAAATTAGACCACTAAGTGTGGGTCTAAGGTTGTCCCTAGTTCTCTAGCTCAGCAAGTGGACTCTTCTATCTCCATTTCAAAGATACAGACATCCATCACTCTCTAAAAGAAGGTTAAATCGCTGCTTACGATGGTCTCCCAACCGAGTTCTTCCATCCTTTAAACCACCTCCTAGCTCCTAAGATGATTCTTCTTCAGGAGGAGTGTCCTCTATATGAAGCATTCCTAGGATACATCAACACATGTATGACAAAAATCATGGACAAAAAAGGGGAACATGACTTAATCAGTACTTGGAAAAACAAGAGAAAGATCTAATTTTGAAATGTGGGTATTTCAAATCCTAATTTGGAAAGATTGTAAGGTATCTACCACTATGAAAATCTCAATACGTTTACCGCGGCCTTTTGCCGCGTTTTGGAGAGAGAGAGAGAGAGAGAGAGAGAGAGAGAGAGAGTCCAAAATGGGTTGGATAGGGAAGCGAGAAGGGGGGGGGGGGGGGGGGGGGGGGCGTTTGTATTTCAAATATTACCGCGTCTATTACCTTGTTTAATATCGCATCTATTATCGCTATTATAGCCACAAATATTGTGTCTATTGCTTGCTTAACCCAAAATAGGTGCTTAAATATTCAAATTTGTTGGGGTATAAAGCCCAATGTGGTCGCCCAGGTAAGTGGGCGGGCCGCCAGGTATGTACACATATTCTTTTGTAAAAACCTAATAAGAACTCACTATGCTCTACACATTACAGTAGAGCGAGTTCACCATATCGTCGTGCTCTTCTTCTCGCACTCTCTCTCGCGTCGCACTTCCGCTCGTACTCCTTCAACTGGTATCAGAGCTCAGATCGAGGCTCGGGGCAGCACTGCAGGAGGCTAGAGTCACCAACTCAGATTGGAGTGAAATTCGACAGGCGAAGACACAGCCCCAAATCTCGTGGGAAAGCCAGAAGGGCTTGGTGTTGTCAGAATTTCATTCTGAGGTCATCTCGGCCACCGTTCGGCTTCGACAAAGGTCTACGCAGGCCATTTTCGACAACGTGGTCTCGACGGGTGCAGATCCGACTCTGCAAATTTGGGGTTTTCGGCCTACGACTGCAGGTGCTGAGGATATCGACACTCCCAGAGTGTTGATTTGTGGATGTCTACACATCGAAGGACGGCTCACAGTTCTTGGAGGCGTGTCACATACGACACGGGTGCATCTACACACAGACTGTAGGCGACATCCACTAGTTCATCAGGTAGCTTGTGTTTGCTGCTTGATATTCCAGATTTCATCCTGACATTGCTTGATGATGTATGTCTGTTGAGGATTTGTTGGCTGTGAGTCACGCAGCAAACAACCGTCGAAGCGGTTACAGCATATACTGGGAAATTTGTGGATGTATGACTTTGTGGGAAGTCTATGTACTGTCAGATTTACTGCAGCCTTTGTTGAGGGTTGAGTGAGGTTTTATTGAGCTGGGGGATTCTCGAATGTTGAGATCCTTTCGGTGATACAGGTGTTGGAGCGATCCCTCGAGCACCCTTAGATAGGCAGCTAGGATGTATTGACTGTGAGTTAGACAGTTGGGATTGCATCTTTGCTTTACTGCCGTTGAGGCATTGTCACAGTCTATGCTTACAGGACAGTGAGAGACAGTACAGGTTGATATTGGTTCAGAGGTCAGTTTACAGGGGAAACTCTGCCGAATTTTTCCCAGGAAAGTAAACCACTGTGAAGCGTAGCTATGGCTGGATCACAGGACACTGCTCTTTACAATATCAAGAAGCTGGATGGAACCAATTTCCCATTGTGGAAGAAGCAGATTTGGCACGTGTTGGTACAAAAGAAGCAGATAAAACCTATAAATCTCAAGGGGATAAAACCAGAAGATATGGACGAAGATGAATGGAGTGAAATGGATGAATTGGCACTTTCTACCATTATGCTGACTTTGGCAGAAAGCGTTTACTTCAATGTAGCAGACGAGATGTCGGCTTATCAAGCATGGTTAAAGCTGAGTGATCTTTATGAGAAGCAGAGTGCAGCTTCACAGGTATACTTGCTTAAGAAGCTTGTTGACTTGAAGATGAAAGAAGGGACACCTATGTCCAATCATCTGAATGAATTCAACACAATCTACAGTCAGTTGTCAGCTCAAGGTGTCAAGTTTGATGAACCTGTTAGAGCTATGTTCCTGTTGATCACATTGCCGGAAAGTTGGGACACTTTTCGCACAGCTTTGAGTAATTTTGCACCTCCAGATGGTTTGAACATAGCAGGTGTAGAAGGAAGGTGTAGAAGGAAGTCTGCTTACTAAAGAAACCAATAGAAAGACAATGGACAAAGGCAAAGGAACAGCCTTAGTTGTCAGGGGAAGGACCAAAGAAAAGTACAAAGGTGGAAAGAGGAATCAGTCTCGTAGCAAGTCCCGCAGTGCTAAAGGCAAGAGTGACATAGAATGCTACCATTGTGGCAAGAAGGGTCACATGAAAAGAGACTGCAGAGAATGAAAAGCAGAAAAAGGCAAAGAGAAAGCTGAAGACCATGGTGAGAAGAACAAGTCCTCAGTGAAGATTCAAGAAATAAATGTGACAAACACTGTTGCAGAGGATGACAGTCTAGTGTCAGGAGACATCTACTTCTTGAAGAATACAATGGACTCAGCTCTTCTTACAGCATCTGATGGAAATGCACTGAGTGACTGGATAATAGACTCAGGGGCATCACTTCATGTGTCTCCAAACAAGGAGTGGTTTACTTCTTATGTGACCACTAAAGATCATGTTCGGCTAGGCAATGGGCAGACATGTGAGATCTTAGGTGTTGGAGATGTTCAATTGAAGTTTCAGAATGGCTCTTCTTTCACGCTGAAGAATGTGAGACATGTTCCCGCAATTACCAAGAGCTTGATCAGCACATGTTTACTTGATGATGCTGGCTACGTCACCATTTTTGGACAGAACATGTGGAAGATATCCAAGGGTTCTATGACAGTAGCACATGGAGTAAAGTCTGGAGGACTTTATATGATTTATGTATCAAATGTCTCTAAAAATGTAATCAATGTAACCGAGCAGCCGAACGTTTCTTTGTGGCATAGCCTGTTAGGACATATGTCCAAGAAGGGAATGGAAATCTTGTCTCGTTCTGGTTATTTGCCTGGCTTTTCATTTAATGATTTTGAATTCTGTGACCATTGTCTGTATGGTAAGCAAACACAGCAGCCACATAAGCATAGAAGCAGTAGAAGAGATACACAGTTGGCACTTGTTCATAGTGATTTGTGTGGACCTATGCCTAACCTATCTCTAGGGGGAGCTTCTTACTTTATGACATTTATAGATGATTACTAGAGGAAAGTATGGGTTTACTTTCTCAAGCACAAGGATGAAGCGTTTAGTGTTTTCAAAACGTTTGTGACACTTGTGGAGAATCAGAGTGGCAAGAAGCTTAAATGCTTACGCACTGACAATGGTGGAGAGTATGTTTCAAAGGCCTTTCAGGACTTTTGTGAGTCAAAAGGTATAAAACGTGAACTTACTGCTCCTTACAATCCTCCTCAAAATGGTGTTGCTGAGAGGATGAATAGGACCATACAAGATAAGGTCAGAAGTATGTTGTCTAATGCACAACTGCCAAATGGGTTTTGGGATGAAGCTGTATCAACAGCTGTTCATCTTGTAAATGAATCTCCTAGCAAGGTTTTGCAGAAGGATTCAGTGCCAGAGATGGTATGGTCAGGCAAAATGCCCTCATACAAGCATCTCAGAGTCTTTGGCTGTGAGGCATATACTCACGTTCCAAAGGAATTTAGGAACAAACTTGAGCCAAAGAGTAGAAAGTGCATCTTTCTAGGCTATGGTAATTCTGGTGAGATGGGGAACAGACTTTGGGATCCCGAATCCAGAAAGGTTGTCCGCAACAATGATGTTCACTTTAATGAATCCAAATATCATTCTAAACCAGAGAGGGTTGAGGAGATTAGAAGAGTTGTCTTCCAAGAAGATGGACCTGCACGTGTAAGACAAAATGTCAGGGCTCAAGAGGAGCAAGGACATGATAGAGTGGAACCACAGGTTGTGGCTGAGCCAGAGCCACCTATTGTGCGTAGATCTGGACGTGTCATGCGACCTCCTGATAGGTTTGTTCCATCTATGAACTATGTCATGTTGACTGATTGCAATGAGCCTTCATGTTACAAGGAAGCAGTGCAAATGAAGGACTCCGGGAATTGGCAATTGGCCATGCAGTCATAGATGACAGCTCTGCATAAAAACCAGACATGGAAGCTAGTTAAATTACCAAAGGGCAAAAAGGCTCTACCTTGTAAATGGGTTTACAGGTATAAGATCACCGCTCATGATAGTTAGCCAAAGTACAAAGCAAGGCTTGTTGCCAAGGGCTTTAAGCAAGAACAAGGCATTGACTTTGAGGAAGTCTTCTCTCCGGTGGTCAAGATGACTACATTGAGATGCTTTCTTGCATTGGTTGCCATATTAGATTTGGTGTTGCACCAAATGGATGTCAAGACAGCGTTCTTGCATGGTGATTTAGATGTGGAAATTTACATGCAGCAGCCAGAAGGGTTTGTTGAGAAAGGCAAGGAATATTGGGTATGCCAGTTGTTAAAGAGTCTTTATGGCTTAAAACAATCACCGAGGGCATGGTACCATAAATTCCACAAGTTTATGCTTTCTCAAGGCTACAAACGTAGTGAGTTCGATCACTGTCTATATACAAAGAAGGCTAAGGATGGCAGTTGGCTGATCCTTATTTTGTATGTGGATGACATGTTGATTGCTGGCAAGCACTTGGAAGAAATTTCAGCTTTCAGGTCAAAGATGGAAAAATCGTTTGACATGAAAGACATGGGTGAGGCAAGTCATATACTTGGTATGCGCATTGAGAGAGACAGATCAAAGAAGTTGATTTGGTTATCTCAAACATAGTATATTGACAAGGTTTTGCAACGTTTCAATATGGAGAAGGGAAAGGCACTGAGTGTTCCATTGCCACCATATGTGAAACTTAGCAAACAAGATTGTCCTGTGTCTGAGGAAGAACAAGCTGAAATGGATAAGATTCCATATGCATCTGCAATGGGTAGTTTGATGTATGCAATGATTGCTACTCGCCCAGACATTGCATTTGCAGTGGGAGTAGTAAGTCGATACATGTCAAACCCAGGCAAGAAACATTGGGAGGCAGTGAAAGTAATATTGAGATACCTGAAAGCTACAAAGAGTATGCGTATATGCTATGGGAGTTAGGAGCTAAGTGTAAAGGGTTTTACAGACTCAGATTATGCAGGTGACTTAGACAACCGAAGGTCTACGTCAGGGTATGTCTTTACATTGACTGGTGGAGCAGTATCATGGCGTTCTAGATTACAAGATTGTGTTACTCAGTCTACTACAGAGGCTGAATATGTTGCAGCATCAGAGGCATGCAAAGAATCAATTTGGCTTAATCGACTAGTAACAGATTTGGGAATCAAAGAAGAGATGCCTGTGTTATATTGTGATAGTCAAAGTGCTATACAATTGGCTCGCAATCCAGTTTATCACTCAAAGACAAAGCATGTGGATGTGAAGTATCATTTCATCAGGGAAATGCTCGAGGATAAGCAACTTCAGCTTGTCAAAGTTCACACCACAGAAAATCCTGCTGATCTACTTACAAAAGGACTTCCCTCAGAGAGCTTTGCGCATTTTCGCAAGCAGTTAGGTGTAGGGTAGTACATCACTTCTCTACATCTCTTGTATATTAGCTTGTATAGTAGCTTCTCTCACATTTAAAGTACCACATTGGACTTTAAGTGGGAGGTTGTTGGGGTATAAAGCCCAACGTGGTCGCGCAGGTAAGTGGGCGGGCCGCCAGGTATGTACACATATTCTTTTGTAAAAACCTAATAAGAACTCACTATGCTCTACACATTACAGTAGAGCGAGTTCACCATATCGTCGTGCTCTTCTTCTCACACTCTCTCTCGCGTCGCACTTCCGCTCGTACTCCTTCAAAATTTTGGTTTTTTTCTCTACTTTGCTCGTGAAAACAAATTAAATACAGAAATATGTAAAATTTTAATAACCCAGATTACTCACTTAAACGTTCAAATTTTGATGTTTCCCTATACTTTTCTTGTGAAAACTAATTTAATAACACTATATAAAAATTCAATAATATGAAAAAATAATATTTAACCATAAAACAATAGCTAGCATGAAACTACAAAAAGTTTGCTCCATCTTAAAGTTATGCACGTGCCTCCATGTAAAACAAGCACTGTCAGAGATGAGAAGTCAAACATGGACAACATCTTTTGTTGAAACATGGGGATGATAGAGTGAAGCGTGCCCACATTTTACCAGATGGTAACACTTATGCTAGTTTCTTCAGGTGCTAAAGTTATGTAGGTGCCTCCATGTAAAGCAAGCACTATAAGAGATGAGAAACCAAACATGGGCGATATCTTTTGTCGAGGCATGGGGATGATATAGTGAAGTGTGCCTACATTTTACCAGATGGTAGCACCTATGTTAGTTTCTTCAAGCGATATCTTGCAACAATGTGCACAATACAAAACGCTAGCTCCACTTGCACCTATAATGCTTTTTAATATCAACGCTTTAAAAAAAAGTGAAAAGCATTTGTTACTTTTCATTGATAAATATTGTTTCAAAAAATAATAGTTATTTTGTTATCAATTAAATTAATCATTCTCACTTGATTAACCTAATTTAGCATTCTTCACAAAATGAGAGAGAGAGAGAGAGAGAGAGAGAGAGAGAGAGAGAGAGAGAGAGAGAGAGAGAAATGGACGACACAAAAATAAATTTCCACAACTTAAAGTATACTAAATGTTAATGAATCATCTTTCAAAAGATCCCTACAAGAAGCGTCATCCAATTCTAAGCCCATGGCTCCTAAATCAATAAAGAGAGAAATAGAATTGTCGTTTGTGGATATGTTGGCTTCATCATATTCGAGTTGTCATCCTCCATCTCGTCGTCATCATCAGCATGACAATCATCCTCGCTAAGACTTGCTATCTTGGGACTTGAATCATCAATCTCTCTCTCCTCTATCTCCCCCTCATCCAAAGTAGTAGGTGGTAGCGGGTCAAAGATGGTCTCCACTTCAATAGTGACAAAAATGGTTCTCCCCCGAGCTGTTACGGGAACTACAAACCAAATTTTTGGTTGTTGGATTGCTGGGATATAGATGATCTATAGAAGAGAAGCTCAAAGTGAGTAACATTGGTATAATTAATGTTACAAGCAAGAGAGGGTAAAGAAAGTAGTCACTCACTTATTCACAATTACGTGGCAAAACTAAATTGTCATACCTCCTTGTGTGATGCACACTAGAGTCCACCATGTAGAAGCCATTCTCATGCCGTCTAGACACATTTGCAAACCACTTGCACTCAAAGATGAAGGTAGGAAAGGTTCTAAAATTAACCTTTAGTATCCTTTCAATAGTCCTACAGTACCTGGCTTCATCACCATTTGTGTCAAAGTTGCCCATGATGCCACAGTCCACGGTGGTTCGACGCTCATCAATGTGACGTGTACGAAAGTGTCGACCCTTTGAACACATAGAGTTAAAGGAAAGGCACTACAAAACAATAAAATATCTTTTATCAATTTCAAAGATACAATCAAGAAAAAACTATGTACAATATGGTTTAACTATATGAGTACTCTACCTTTGATATGCAACCTCGTGCATACTCCCATTCTTTGTCGGTGATGTCTTCTCCATGTGATTTTGCTTCGGTCATTCTCTAATGAATCCACTCGACATTAATGAGATCAGGAAAACATGCAAGGTGTCTAGGTATTGGGGGTGCTCTTCTATCTCCATGCGCTTGTTTCCATGCTTCCCTCTCTTGCAAACACCTTGCCTTTGTCATTTTCCACAAGTCCACCCACTTGGTCAACCTTTGCATTGAGGATAGAAAAATTATTGACTACTCGGGATAGATCCATATCCATGTTTAATAATTTTCCCTTTCCACTTGGCAAGTGTGAGGTCATCCTTGCATCCTCCTTGTCTGACCACATGCGAGGCATCAAGGGATCAACTTGTGCCAAATACTCCGAGACGTAAACAAATGCCTCTTGCACAATCCACCCTTCGGCCATACATGCTTCTGGTTGGGACTATAGCTGCACAAATCCTTGAGTGTCTTAAAAAACCCCTCTAAAAAGAACATTCATCATGCATACACTACTCCACATATAGCGATCTCCTCAACCAGGTGAACCAATAGGTGGATCTGGCTAAGAAGAGCTAAGAAGAACCGATCAAGGAAAGGCATCCTCAATGGCACACACAGTTTCCATTGCAAGTATCTAAGAAACAAGGATGGCATCTATTTCAATTTTCTTGGAGCTTACAAATCTACAAGAAAACACACAAGGGTACACTAAGTGCTAATTGAGGGTATTGTGTATATAAAAACATTTAGAAACATTTAGTTGAGTGGTGTACCTTACTAACTCTCCAAGCTTGAAAATAACTTCCCTCACTTTTTTGTGTCGGCATATGCACATACTCACCGGAAAAATGAACTACAATGTCAACATAGTAATGAGATGAAGTTATACACACAAATCAATATCTAGTCAAGATGAGGGAGATTGAGAGATTAGAGAGAAAGAGTTACCTATAGCATCTTGTGCCAATCATGGGACTTCAAACTATACAATTGAACGCTTCCACCTTTCTTTGATTTTGTGAAAGCTCCTTTTATGGACCTTATGTATCCTGTTGGTGTGCGAATAGACGCAATGGTACCCTTCACTTGATCTAGCTCTTCTTTGGCTAGCATCCATGGCAATTTAGGAAGCACAATCTTCCCATTGGGAGCTCGACGTGGAGTGGCGGAGGCGGGGAGATGTTTCAAGACCCTCAAATCCTCCCGCCGCCCCAATGAGTCCTTTTTGCCCATAATGTGGTCCCACAGGGTTTGAGCTACATTCTTGAATATGTGCATGGGATCCAAGAGGTGTTTTATTTTTAAGTCCTTCCAATATGAAAGCCTTAAAAATATGAAATACCTTGACATGTCCTTTGGTGGAGTAGTCGGGGTCGGATCATTGTTGTAGTGCTCATCCTAAATAGGTTCCCAATCTGCCATCGTGCACTTTAGAGGCGTCTCCCCATTTTTTGGAGCCTTGTATTTGCTATTACCTTGTGGTAAGAATTGATGTTTTTTTGGATAGATTACCTTGCACAAGGCATCTGGCCTCTCCGTCACCAATCATGGCCCGCAGGTAGGACAAACATCGTGACCCGATTTGGACAACCCTGCACACATTTTACATCATTGCATAGGAGCTTCAAACTATAAATGGTGACTAGAGGGGGAGTATGGAAAGCACATAACAAAAATCTCTCCAAGCCCAAGATAGTCGTGCATAGTCCACATAAGGATTCCCCTCCCAATGGCTTCTCTCCTCTCCTTTGGAAGTGCAACATCTACAACGGGGATGCCTCTCCATAGCTCCTCCAACTCCTCAATGAGGGGCTCAAGGTAGACATCAATATTTGCCACCTTGTACTTCCCTGGCACAAGCAAGGAAAGAAGTATATTCCCCTTCTTGGTTGTCTCCCATGGTGGAATATTGTAGTTGATGATCACCACAGGCCAAGTGCTCCATGATGTAGACTTGGTGCGAAATGGATTGACACCATCGCTTTCTAACCCAAGCCTCAAGTGTTAAGGCTCTAGCCAAAACTCTGGCCATTGTGTCTCTATGTGCCTCCATGCAAGGGAATCGGGAGGGACACACATCATTTCATCATTTGAGCGGTGATTGGCGTGCCAATTGATAAGCTCCGCCGTAGGTCTGCATTTAAACATGTGTTAAATGCAAAGAATAAATGGAAAATGTCTCAATATCTTACGGGGTAGGTTCGCCCCGCTCACTCCGACCTTATAGCGAAGTTCCCCGCACACAAGACATGAAGTAGCATATGCGTGCTCGTTGCGGTATATGCAATCGTTGACGCATGTGTGGATGCGCTCATACTCCATGCCAAGTGCGGTGACATATGATCTAACTCATCGTTGATCCAAAGGCATATAGTGATCTTTAGGAATCATTTTTCCCATCAAACTACAACAAAAAAAGAGATCCACTACATATGCAAGCGGTAACCATGAAGTGAGAGCCATGTATAAAAAGCCTTTAGATAGAACTTACCCAAGGAGTACATCTACACTTGCATTGCTCCAACCAAATTTTGCTTGCAAGTTGAGGACTTTCAACGATGCTCAGAGCACCGAGTACTTTGCACCATCGTAGAGGGGTGTTTGGGTACTCGTCAGGAATTTGTCCTCCGTTGCAGCTAGCTGTCGAGTGCATGGTTGACAATCTTCCTCGCACATGTTGCCTTCGTGAGCCAATAACTTGTCGACCATGTTGAACATGTGCTCATCCTCAAGCTCAAAGTATCCTCGAGACATGTGTGGAGAAGCTGTCGATGTAGAGCCAGTGAAATTGCCACCATGCGCCATGCTTTTGCCCAGTAGCTCTTGTCGTTCTCTTTCGGTCTTGCGTGCCAGAGCACCCCCACCAAACATAGACCAATGGGGTACCTTCTTAAGCAAGGGATGGACACTGCTCTCATCTACTCAAGTGATTTTTTGAGGATGCCAAAGCCCTTCATTATCCATGTGCTGCAAAGCAATGCGCCTTAAGCGATGGATTGCCCTTTTACACTTAGTGCAAGGGCAAGGAAGTTTGTCTTTGAGCCATCGTTCACGTTTAGGGCCGTTTGTAGGTCCTCGATCATCCTAGTCATCTTGCACATGCGTAAAAGAGAGTCATGTTAATTTAAAAAATTGTCTTATTAATCATATGTTTCCTAAAAAAGAGACAATTAATTGAAAAACATAACAAAATGATTAAATATATATATATAAATAATGTGCAGTGAGAGAAAAATGGTACAAAAGAATAAAATTTTGTTTTAAAAAAGAAAGTAAAATTAGTAATAATGAGCATATGTTCTATACAATAAATAGTTATTGAAGAAGGTAGCTAGTATTTCAATAGTAATGTAGAACAAAACTATTAAACTATCAATTTTTTCAAAAAGAATTTAAAAAAAACTAAAAGGCTATACATAGCATATCATACAAGGTAGAGGGAGGTGGTATGTACCACCCTGCTACCTCGAATACTTTGTATCTGTTTGAAAAGAGCTCACGGTAATAGCAGCAGTAATAGACGAGGTAATACTTGGCGCCTCAAAAAAACAGAAGGAGTAGAGTATGCTATGTATTTGTAGCATACTCTGCTCTCAAACTCCCCGCCATCGCTCCTGTAGTTTGAGTTCCTTCCTTCTTCCACCCCCCCAATCTCTATCTCTCCCCCTGCACTATCTCTCCCCTCTTTCTCTCTCTCTCTCTCTCTCTCTCTCTCTCTCTCTCTCTCACACACACACACACACACACACACACACACACACTCACACACTTTTAAGTCATTTGTGAAGGAGTCTTTGAAGGGGACCTTACCACGATCGACATATGACGCTCAACCTAACGGTCAACCATCTTTACAACTTAAGGTAATCACATAACCTCTCCTCCTCTTTCCCTATTGTATTCTACTCCCACCCACACACACACACACACACACACACACACACACACACACATACACACTTACATACATAAAGATAGAAACAATAGGAGATTAAGAAGTGTGCATACATCATTCATTTGATTGATTGATGCAATAGGGATTATTGTTGATGATTTTTTTGATGTAGGGAGAGGGAGTGAAGTAGATAAATCTTCTCGCGTGTTGTTGTAAATTTGTTTGCTTTGTTTGCAAATGGACGTAAGAGTAGATTTGTTTGCAAATGGATTGTAATTAGAATGAAAAAAAATATAGATTAAAGTGAAAAAAAAGAAAAAACTTGAGAAATAAAAGAGGGAGAGTAGAGAAAGAAATAGAGTTTAAAAAAATAGATAAAAATAGTAAAATAGAAAGAGAAAAGCAGAGGGAGAGGGATTAAAGAGAGATAGAAGAGTTATGAAAAATAATTCATCTTTGGTTTATATAGATATAGTGAAGAGGGAAAAAAGGAAAGAGAGAGAGAAAAATAAAAAGTTGGAGATAGAAAAAGGGAGAGAGATAGAGATAGGATAATGGAGAGAGAGAGAGAGAGAGAGAGAGAGAGAGAGAGAGAGAGAGAGAGACAAAAGAGAAAGGGAGAGAGAGAGAGAAAGAGAGGGAAATAGGGGGGGGGGGGGGGGGGGGGGAAGGGAGAGAAAGAGAAAGAGAAAGAGGGAGGGAGAAGGAGAGGGAGGGAGAGAGGGATAGAGAAAGAGAAAGAGAGGTAAGGAGAGAGAAGGAGAGGGAGAGAGAGATAGAGAAAGAGGGGGCGAGAGATAGAGAAAAGAGGGAGAGGGGTAGGGTGGGAGGGAGAGAGAGATAGATAAAGAGGGGTAAAGAGTGAGAGCGAGAGAGAGGGAAAGAGAGGAGAGAGAGAGAGATAGAGACAGAGAAAGAGAGAGATAGGGAAAGAGAGGAGAGAGAGAGAGAGACAGAGACAAAGAAAGAGGGAAAGAGAGAGATAGAGGGAGAGGGAAAGAGAGAGGGAGGGAGAGATAGAGAACGAGGGAGAGAGAGATAGAGAAATAGAGGGAGAGGGATAGAGAGGGAGAGAGAGATAGAGAAAGAGGGAGAGAGAGAGAGAGAGAGAGAGAGAGAGAGAGAGAGAGAGAGAGAGTAGATAAATATCTTAGTGCTCGCTCTCTACTCTATTGCACTCCCTCTCTCTACTTTATAGAGAGAGTGTAGTCATAGATAAGAGCGTAGGTTTCTTTCCTCTTTACCTAAGAAGAGATGCACTTCTCTAATCTATGAAAGGTTGGAGTTGTTCATTGCAATAGGGTAAGTGGGACTAAGATTTATTATCTCGGTTGGCATACCTTTTTACAGGGTTTGCGGGACACCATCGGGAACTATGGTCTTAGTAATGTAGTCCTTTTAGACTTGCGTATGGCTTAACCATTATTGAGCTATTAGCAAGCTTGATAGGAACCGGTGCATCCTTGGCACTGTTAAACCCACTCCACTACTCTTTGCAATAAACAATATTCTAAACCACGAGTGTAGTTACTTGGGTGTATTTTTTTGAAGGCTAAGAGAAGTAGGAACCAATGCTTTAATCTCTATCTATCTCTACCCCCTCTATACATTAGAGAGAGAGAGAGAGAGAGAGAGAGAGAGAGAGAGAGAGGAAAGGGATAGAGATAGAGAGAGACATATAGAAAGGGCTAGGTCATGATACTTATCCGCCTTTAATTTAGATGTCAGACGAGAGACCATCTGGTGGGGAGCAACCATCACATTCTTCTTTTGGTTGGTTCATGTCCTAGATGGGCTCCCATCCAAGGTGGACATCGCCTCCAGTGGACCCAAGTCTTGAGGCCGTAAGTCCAAACAATGGAAGTAAGCTTATTTATAGCTAGTTTGTTTGGGAGCATGAGTGTAGATTTCCCTTTGTCCTTTGTAGGCATGGCCCTCCTACACCTACAGAGGTGCTGGTCCATCTACCCAGGTTCCTTCGCCGGTGGTAGATCTAGACTTCCAACGTGCTCTCTCTTTGCGAGACAAGTACCTCTGTTTGACAGAGGGATTGTTTGGCCGCTACACTTCACAATAGCTTGCGGCCTACGGTCTTTCTCATTACACCATGCCATGGGGGAGCCACGGAGGGACTCCCTTGATCCATAGCCTCGCACCGACGACACCTCCTTCTACGGTCCCTTCTTACCAATCTACTTCCCTTCCATCACATGGCTCCACTCCCCTTCCATCATAGGGTCGTACGCCACTCCATTCCACTCCAATTTCACATGACCATCGTCGACAATCCACAACTGCTCGACGTACTTCTTCTGATGGCATGCATCGACGTTCGTCTTAGGTCAACGAGCGTCGAGAGAGACGAAGTAACGTGGGATCTTGTGGGTTTGTTTGTTTTGGTAGTGGGGGGAGACGAAGTTCCATTTTTCAAAGCGTACCTCCCCAGACGTAGAGGATGAGTATACTTACGCACCCTTGCTAGCCACGCACGGGCGCTACTATAAAGTAAAGTATGTCGACGAAGTCGATTTTGGTACTGTGCAGGACACGGCGTTTCGACATCATCTTCAGATTCTTATACATTCGAAGTATAAGAATTTCTTTATGAAGTTCAGAGACCAGCTGTGCGATCATGCATGCTGCATCGAGGAACCGTTGTATGCTCGATTCCCAAATGCCCCAATGAGCGTTTTTCGGCACAGTGGTTGGAGGGCTACATTAAAAAGTTTTGAAAAAAAAGCAATCGAGCGTACAACATGCAACGGCCAACCAGGTTGTAAATCTAGATAGGAGCTACCACAAAGGCAACCTGGCAGATGTAGAGTGGGAGTGGGCCATTGAAGAAAAGGGTGAACAAGCTGCAATGGGCTCATCCTACAGACAACAGTGGGAAGTTCGGGCAAGACAAACTCCTACACACCATGGTTTGGGAGGCAAAGCAACTTGAAAGGATAAATATGTAAGTTTCTTCCTAAATTTGGCCCTAAACTGATTCAAAAAGGTTTTAAATTATGAATTTCTTTTGTTATTGCATCTTTAGGAAAATATCACTCTGAGTCGTCTGATCAGAGAGATGGTCAAGTATCGAGAGCATCACACAGAATTCAATACTTGGCGATGGTTATTGGAGAACCATCACATCTCTTGCGAACAGTTTGACTCAGCTATCGGATCTCTATAGGCGGTAAGTTTAAACAAATCATATTGTGTTAATGATTTTGAGTTGTTAGTTTATTTAATTTAGTTTTGGTTAATGTAGGATCAAGGTGAGCAAACATATGAACCAATGGACGATGAAGAGAACGAGGAGGAGGAGATTTTGGACCTTTTTTTAATTATTTTTCAATTGTAGTCCTCTTTAACAAGTGCAAATGTGACACAAAGAACTCTATGATCACATGTATATAATACGCAATTAGAATTTTGATCTCATTTGTAACTTTTTAAGAATCTTTTTAACTCTAATGTTTGTTTCTTTTTTACATTTTTCCAAAAAACAATTGTTGCTTTATATGTTTTATGCAGGTGAAAAATAAAAGCGCTCGATGGCCCAAATGAACAACTTCATTTTTGAAACGTCACCTGACGATAATATGAGCGGTAATAGTAGCGGCAATATATGCGGTAGTACTCACGACAATATATTCGCGTCTATTATCGCAGATATTGATGTTAAACCATTGTCGTGAAAATTCTTGCTCCTATTACCGCTCACACATTTTTCTCTCTCTCCGTTTCCATGTGTTATTTGGTAGTAATAAAAATGGTTCTCAATCTTTCCTCTTATAGTGTATCGTCAATTCCGCCTTTGATGCAATCAAGTATCTTTTCTCTCTCTCTCTCTCTCTCTCTCTCTCTCTCTCTCACGCACGCACACACACACACACACACACACACACACACACACACACACAAGGGATAGGAATTGCCTCTATACATATAAAGTGCAATTAATTTCTTAAGAGAAAAATTTTGAAAACCACTAAGAGATCAATAACTCGTGGATTAACAAGATAATTAATTGAATTAATTACATACTTTACTCTATTAGTATGACTTATGCTAGAGAAAAATGATTTCTCTCTCTACTTTAATGTCATTTATAATTTATTTTATTAACAAGATAATTAATTAATTTAATGACATATTTTAGTCTATTAGTATGAATTATGCTAGAGAGAACATAATTGCTGTCTCTATTTCAATATCATTCAAATTTTATTATTTATTCTAATAAAAAAGATAATTAAGCTGATCTCATTTACTAATATATGCATGATTAATCAAATTCAAATACATAATTATAATCTTCATAGTCTCATTATGCATCATTTATCCTCATTACATCAAGTTTATAAAGGACACATTAATAAGCATAATTAGTATTTTTCTTAAAACTAATAAAAAATTAAATTAAATTAAAAATTATATAAAAAAATTAAATTTATAATTGCACATAGATCTACAACAATGTTAGCTATAAAAGACGGATGCAACATTGAGAGAGAGAGAGAGAGAGAGAGAGAGAGAGAGAGAGAGAGAGAGAGAGAGGACTCTTTGAAGAGAAGAAAATGCTCAAAGGAGAATTAAGGAGAAGAGAAACACATTTATATGGACACAAAAGGTCTTTTGACTTTCTATCTTCATGCGTCTTTTGACTTTCCATCTTCATGTGTCTGTTGACTTTCCACATTCATATGTCTGTTGACTTTCCACTTTCATCTGTCTTTTCATTTCCTAAACTCACCCTTTACTTATGCACTTAATATGTTTTGAGAGAATTTTTATTTTTCTGAGATTGGGAAGACCTGATCATTCAATTAAGAATGTTGCACTTTCAAATTTTCATTTTAGTTAGTTACATACTTAATTTTTGGCCAATTGAAATTATGAAAAGAAACAACCAATAAAATTTAAACTAAATTATGTTTTCCTAAAATCATTTTTATCTTAGTTAACTATAGGTTGAATTGGCTAGTCTAATTTTTTCCGTTTATTATATTTACATTCATTTAGCTAGTCATAAAACTAAAATTATTGATTAATTAGCAATACAACATAGTTTTATGATAACCTAATTGTTACGATTTCTTATAACCTTAAAAGTACGTAAAATTTATCTCAATAACTATTAAGTTGATTTAATATTTATTTCTCTAAACCTAATGCTAAAGGTAGATATTTATAAATCGTTAAAAAAAACTATCTTTAAATATATAAATTATTTTTACAAAGTTTATCTCTTTACTAAAAAATTCAAAGACAATTAGGAGAATCTCTAATTATTGATTATGCTTATTATTATTAGCAAGATAGATTAATTTTGACTTAGTTTATACTAAAATTAAGTATAAAAATTATAATTTAGCTTTTTTAAAAAAAAAATTTACTAGAGATAGTTCTCTACTAGAGGCTCTTAAGATAATTGTATTAGCCATATATTAATTTAATTGATATTTATTTCTACTATTTTTCTTATCTTTAAACCTAAAATTATATATACCTTAACCAATAATAATTGAATAAAATTATGGCACGTGGACACTTAAATTAAAGTTGTTAAACCCTTAAAATGAAGGAAAAAAGGCTCAATGAATTACAATATCGAAAGTACTAATTGGATAACCTTAGTCTAGTATGTTAAAATAACACCAAAATGCGCACAAACTTTTAAGTACAAATGACAATGAAACGGACAGAAGTAATATTGGAGCTTTTCTAAAATGTGATGTTGCTTCGTCAATCAAGCAAATATAGACCATTGTAAAAATTAACAAGTGTAGATTTAAGTTATGCATGCAATTGCATATACAAGACTATTAAAATAAGCCAAAAACCTTTAAAGAAAACTCATAGACTAAAACCAAGGGGCTTATCTCCAAGAAACTAGATGTGTATAAAAAGTAGGAAAGAATGCTTTGATAAGATTGTTTTTCTTACAAAAGAATGTTTGTTCAAACCCTTATGGCAAGGTTTCCCTCAAGAATCTCTACTTAGTAACATTGACATTGAGTGGTAGTTGCTATGACATGAGATGTTGCTTAGCTTGGCATAACTTATGTTGCGAGAATAATATGTTTAAGTTGGCTCAGCTCAATATTGTGATTATGCCTGAGATGATACTTAGGTTGACATCGCTGCTGCTATGGTGAAAATATATAAGTGGACACAACGAGTTACTTGCTGAGCGATATGGGATGCTTAAGATGTAAAGAGTCTTTTTTATAATGTACATATAGGTCTATCCTAGTTGTGCAAATAGAGACTCTTAAGTGAAATCTAATCCAAGCATGTGTTGATTTAAAACGGTTTTCACCTATGTTTGGATATTGTTTGCAATACTACTTCAAAGGCCATTTTAGAGAATACATGCCATAAATTAATAAAAACATTTGTATCCATAAACAATGTAGTAGTAATTAGGTTAGTGTAGTGTGAAAAGTGAGAGAATGTTATCACAACGATATCATTCTATGGACGGGTGAAACCATTAAGTCATGTTAACTTTCTCATATTATTTTTCATTTGGTTAGATAGTTCTTGGCCTAAGGCTAAGGTAGGAATCAACAATTGTCTCTCTCAAACATGAGAGAAAAAGAGTTGGAGCTTGCCATCCTAAGGCTTTACTCTTAGGTAGGCTCAATTTAGGGTTATAATTGCTTGTGCTTACACTAGGGAAATGGAACCACTCATTTTCTAGTGGTTCATGCCCGAGGCTGCGGAGTAGTTAAGGCAATGTCCACTAGTTTTCTTAGCTTTAAACAAGGCTGGAGACCTATCAAAGGTTCCCCCCCGAGCTCGGGGCCTCACTCGAATTATGAGCATTCTATTCATAACCACAAACAACTTTTGTAAAAAAAAAACCCCTAGGTTCCAATCACAGTTAAAACCAATAATAAATTGTTTCATTCAGCTGAAGTGCCTCAAATATAGTCTTTACGATCTTGTAGACAACTACACATTCAAATAGGACTGTGTGGTCTTGTAGACATAAGTCACCAGCCATGGAGGTTTCTCCTGCTTCAAACAATGTAATTTGAAGTAAAAGTATAACCCAACAAAGATGGTTGTCTTGACTGGATTTGCACAACATTAGTATGCATTGATCACCTTCAAAAAAATTATGCACAATCCTTGTGTGAACACTCCTCTTTTTTGACCTGTTGGCTGCATTAAATCCTCAAAAGACCTTCACTACAATCTTCCTAGCGTTGAGCAGCTGTAGCAAGACAAAAAATCTAATCTAGTACATTCACCACGGCTTCTAATCACAATAGTGAGTCCAATTATGCTGTCACACTCTTGAAGAGGTTTCTTTTTGTCTCGCATGCCGCGTATCTTGGCATTCGTTGCACGAACATTTGCCAGCACCCCCACAGAGGCCAAACACAAGACTCCTTATATAATTTATGGCATCTTTGAAGGACATTTGCACATGTGAAATCATACAATTAGCGGTACAAAGTGAAAGAAGTTCATGGAATGGTAAAACTCAAATACTTACACAATAAGAACCTTTATCTTTCTTTGAACATGGGTTGCTACACAAAAGCCTCACTTTATCTAGCAGTCAATAATCCTGTGTACACAGAGCTCTGGGAGGATGCACTATGGCTTTGTGAAGAGGTGGTTTGTGCTGTAGTAGATGTAGACGCCGAAGAGCTGGACACGTCTTTAGATGCACTGGTGCCTCTCCTTGACTCTCCCCAGTAATTAGGCTTGGAAGGCAATTCAGAAACCTTAACATCTCCCAATAGCATCGAGATTGCACGAGTTATTGTGGGCCGTGTTTGAGCTTCTGGCAGCACGCACAGCAGCGCCACATGTATCGTTCGTATCATCTCATCTTCCTGGTATTCCTTTTTGAGCCTGGGATCAACGAGGTCCAGCAGGTGGCCTTGCCCACAAAGATTCCATGCCTGAACACATACACAACACAATCTATCACAACGGTGAATACAATTATCAATCAAGTTTGTGCAAGACGCAAATCTGTGAAATCCGGTCAGCAATGCATGCATATGTGGAGTTGGATCAAATGAAAGATGCATGTCTTCCTGGCAGAACACAAGACCTTGCTCCCACAAGGGAGAGCAAATGCTGGCCAGTATTGATCTCCTCAAAATATCTCAACAGTCATATAGCATACAAAGAGGACAGTCTTTTTGCTACTAAAAGACTTTGAAAATAATAGGATATGGTAAATAGGAGGCTATTCATACCCAATCAACAAGGAACTCTTGCTCTTCAGATGCTTTGATATTAATGTTCTTCCTTCCACTGACAATCTCAAGAACAAGAACACCAAAACTGTAGACATCAGCTTTTACTGTAAGCTTTCCTCGAAATGCATACTCTGGAGCCATGTAGCCCCTGCAAACAAGAATTGTTTTATGACTTGAAACAATAGGGTTCTATTGCGGTACGAAAGAATCATAGCCTCATTGATCTTACTGAGTTCCTGCGATCCTTGTTGTGACATGGCTTGTGTCCTCCACAAAAAGTCTAGCAAGTCCAAAATCAGCAATTTTTGGCCCGAGCTTCACATCAAGAAGAATATTGCTTGCCTTGATATCTCTATGAATTATTCGAGTTTGTGATTCCTCATGTAAATAAGCTAGACCACGAGCTATTCCCAGGATTATATTAAACCGAGTTGGCCACTCCAAAAAGATTGTTCCATGAGACTCTGAAATCAATGAGAACCCAGTAAAAACAGCATGAAGAAGGGCATTATTGATGGGTCTAATGCAGAACTCCTAGTCACTATTGCTTTGCTCAAGAGCATGAAACTTGCAAGAGAATATAGAAAACAACCACGCTTTGAGTGTGAAAATGATTAATGTGGCAAAAGATTAACTTCATTGGCCATTGGTGCAAGTAGATGTACCCCCACACATTGTTCTTTATTTCTTTATGATCTCAAGAGTTCAAGCGGGGTCATGAAGAAATTTTAGCCATAATAAACTCCTCCTAATTTGTCTGATAATCTGATCAAGTCTGACCAAGTGTAACCGCCGATGAGCCTTATGTAAAATTCCCTCAAATAACCAACAGACAAAGCAATATGTAACTCTAGTGTTGGAAAACTCTGTGCTGATGAAAAGGAAAATCTAAGGTGCTTAATAGAAGAGGTAGTGCAAGTTTCTGGGGGGTTTTAGAGAGAGATGGTGCCTATGCTCCTCCTCCTGCTTAGAAACCCTCAATAAAACATAAGTTGTTATAGTATGCAACATTGTGAGGTGAGCTCCTTTAATAAGTTGCAACCTATGATTCAAAGGCACCAAAGGACAATTGACAAAGGTCCAACTCTTGGCCCCTTTTCCAAAGGCTTGAATTTTCACAATGGCCTATATAAGTGGATAAGGGAGTGTGTGACCCACTACTCAATGTTTCTCTTCACAGAATTAAGAAACAAATGTCAACTATCTTTATAGTGGCCTACATATACATAAGACAAAAGTAAGCAGTTGACGCTCCTCTTACATTATTGACTTGCCATGTGGCAGTAATTGACAAGCTTTATCCAACGGTCCACAGTTGCTCCCAAGACGTCCCTGCTTTGGTAAGGCCTTACGTAGGCCAATAAGTAAAGGCATATCACCAATGAAAGATGGAAGTAGGAGATCGAGTCACAGGGGTGTGCAGTACAGCAAGTCTCCATGGAGTTCTTTTCTCTGCTGTAAGACCCTCTTCAGAGAGTAACCAAATTGTCCCACCCTTCCCTTGTATTTACACCGGTCTGCCATGTCCTTGCCAAAGTTCTTTGGTACGCACCAAAGACTTGCCTTAAAATTTCTAGTGTGCACCTCACACAACAAATGCATCACCTGATGATACTAGCCAATGCATTAAAATCTTTTTGAAGGACTTTTGAGTCCTAGACTCCAGGCTATTGTGGTAGTGCAAGGTACAAGACCCCTCCCAAACATGAAGAGCCAAGTTTCTGGCATCAAACTTGTATAAGTTGGCGCAGACCATACATACCTTTCACTCTCCATCACTACCATCTCCATACCGACAGCCGATATGCCCAATTCACATACGGCCTATTTTATAGAGGATCTTGCTGATGTCTATACCCACCATGTCTACGCCGGCATTTACAAGCTGAACCCCTAACCACTACTAGAGGCACAACTATCTTCCATACTACATCCTTCAGCCATTAGCAGCTCCCCAACCAAAACCAAACAAAGGCATTGCACCATCTAGGACTATGCCCCAAAACAGATGGTATGACAATGTGTGCGCAGAGCTATCTAGATGCCTATGAGAACAACGTGCATTGGAAGAGATTACAGAGCATTGGGCCCACCGAGAGATAAGGACCCTTAGCTGCTATAAACAGTGGGATTCAAGGAGGCCCAGGAGTAAGAAAGATGGCGGGACTGTGTAGAGAGGCTCTATCATGCCCCTAGGAAGCCTCCCAGAGGACAGCCACTCGAGCTCTAGCGAGATAAAATGCCGATTTCACGTTGTAGATCACAACTGGAAGTGGATGCCTTTAGGCAGGCTTGGGTGGCCTATCGCAGATGCATCTGCAGCACTTCTTTGATCTCCTGCACCTCAATCAAGGCTCTTTGCACTGCTAGACACAGCTCCTCCCTCATAACGGTGGTGGAGCTGCTTCTAATGGCCTATATCACCAACGGCGGGGATTGGGAGCTGCAGTCCAATGGCCATAATGGATGATATAAGGCATCTACGCCCTCTATGAGACCATGTGACTGGCCAATTCAAATGCCCTGGAGGTCTATCAGAGCCCATACCTAGCACCATATGTGCGAAACAAGGGTGACTGCCTCTAAGGACATGATAACAGCATAAGTTTGGGTTCACATAAGCTAGGATGGACTCCAATAGCTTGACCCCTTTTGTGGAGTGTGACACTCAAACTTTCTACATGCTTCCTAAATGTGGACTGCATTATGCATTATCAAAGCTACAACCAATTACCTGACTGACAGGCTGCAGTACCTGTGCACACATTCTGTATTATAACGGTTGACCACCACCACTAATTACCTGCATAGATAGGACGGAAGGGGCAAACACACATGTCGACACAGTGAAGAATATAACTGATACATTATTACCTGTAAAGAGTATCATCATCACCTGTATCAAACCCTCGTAAGCACAGTGGTGATTCTCTGGAAGTGTCATGTTCGTCTTACTCTTATGCTTTACCTAATCAAAGAATTATTTCAGCCTATCTTTCGTGTTTTTACGCAAAGAGATGCTTTTCCTGATTAAAGAGCTTTAAAATTCAGCCTATCTTTCATTTCTTTCCACCACAAAGCTTAAAAATGCACCTGGGCCATACGATGACTATTCACAGTGGAAAGAATAATGAAATATGACACGACTGCTGAACAGATTCTCCCCTTAATGCTAAAGCGACTATGCATAAAATGCTTGATAAAAACAGTATAGCTGCGCCTGTCTTACCAAAAAGAATCTTGTCTAAGCTTCTGTTTTCTAGATATTCGTATACTAAAACTGGTTGACCTCCATCCAAGCAGCAACCTTTCAGCTTTACTAGGTTCCTATGCTGAACCCCAGAAATCAAGGTCACTTCATTCATGAATTCTTCCTTGCCCTGGAGGGAGCCAGCAGCCAATTCTTTGATTGCAATACAAGAACCATCTTCCAGCAGTCCCTATTATTTCAAAAACGAAAGCACAGTTGTTGAAATGCACCCCAATAGCTTCGAAGAGAACAGTTGTTGAAATGCACCTCAATAGCTTAGACACAAACACTCAAAATGATTACGCACAAGCCTTGTGATGTAAACAAATGCTCTTCTATTGTAGATGATCAATTTAAGCAAAGTATCTTCAGAAACATACCTACCTTATAAACAGATCCAAATCCTCCTTGACCCAGCTTATTGTCAGGATGAAAGTTATTTGTGGCCTTTCGTATCTCATTGTATGAATACAGCATTGGTGCCCCTTCAAAGCTTATGTACTCTGTTATACACATGCAAAGTTTGTTCAGGCCATGCCCATATCTTCCCAATGTAAAAGACCAACAGCATCTTCTATGGAGGTATCCAAAACAATTCTTCATCAACAATTTAAATTCTCCTATAGAATTATGTGCTAAAACTAGTATTCAAAATGTGTGTGTACATGCACACGGTGTGTGTGTGTGTGTGTGTGTGTGGGGTGTGTGTGTGGTGTGAGAGCTGCGCGAAAGTTGCCCTGCGCGAAAGCTGCCCTGTGCGCCCTGTCTGGCTGCAACCTTAGCGCTAGTGGACTTCGGGCTGCGTGGCTTACGCGACTGTGGGACCTGCGTCCAAACAGCTTGCAAGTTTCTCAGCGCCTGCTATGCTGGATTTCTGCCTGCTGTTGCTGGTCCGCTTTGGCGAGTGTGTGTGTGTGTGTGTGCGTGCGCGCGTGTGTGTATGACGCTCGTGGGGGATTTGGGTGTGGTGAATCCTTCGGCCACTCGTCTGTCGCACGACTCTGCGCTACACAACATCTACCCTGTGCAGGCCCTTCACAGCGTGCCGGTGGTTGAAGTTTGATTTCGCCTACACGCGGTCCTTCCATCGTCTTGTTTGGGAGAGAGAGGTGTGAGTGTTTCTGTACAGCTTTTCTGTGTGTGTGTGTGTGTGTGTCTGTGTCTATGGCAGTCATATATCAAAAACCTCAAAAAAAAAAGAGTGTGTGTGTGTGTGAGCTTCACATGGATTCGACCGATCAGTGTATATATTAGCGTCGGAAAGCCATGGAAACTTCGGATATGGATGCTTTGAGACTTAACAAAGAATGTTTGCATGAGGATTCGAGGATGCACGTCAAGCCTGGGAAGGATCCGCTCCTGTCATAGAAGTGCGCATCCCTATACAGGAGCTTATCCTGTTGCTCAATATGCACTTAATGCGGTGATTCTTTTTTCCCGGGTAGAATGCCTACAGCTCAAGATGTAGGCCAATGGCTTGATTTTCTACTCAAACAGCAAGTAGTCCGAGGGGTTTACTTTGGCGCGTGAGGGTTCATCGTTCTACGAAGTCTTGGTGGCCAACATGAATGCTGGGGATGCTCTACTTGAAATGTCTCCTCTTTTTTTCAATACGCAGATGACTCATGTGCTTCCCTTGGCTTTTACCAAGGACTATCAGAGTCTCATTCGTCACAAGTGTCCCGTCTGGGTTGAGGTGGTCGACTTTCCTCACACTTGGCGTCATTTTCTCCCTTTGTTGGCTGCTCAGCTGGGCAAAGTCATTTGCCTCCTAAGCTGGATGCAAACACAAACCGTTTTTGTATTGGGACACGAATATCCCCACACCAGCAGGTATTTCGATCGATTCTGGGGATGTAGTGGTTGGAAAGCGTCCATTTAAGCTTAAATGGGACAAGTTTGCAAATTCTTGCTTCCACTGTGGCAAATTTGATCATATGCAGTCCGAATGTTCGGAACCAAGTCTGCAACCACCTCCTTCAACCGTCCCTGCTCCTCAATCTCACTCGCCTCCGAAATCTTCTACTGAGGTGCAAACCAAAGCAGCTTCAACCTCCTCTCCGACAGCTGGGGCGATTAAAGGCAAGGGGAAACACTTACAATTATCTGCACTTTCTGCTTCTCCAAATATTAAAGACCTTTAAAGGAAAAGAACAGGTTTCGACCTCTCAAACTTGGATAATGCCCAAGAAACCTGCCAAGCTGGTACAACTTGTGTTCCGGCATCTTCTCGTAATTATGTGCCTCCTTTGAAGAATGGTGCTCATAAAAAACTCCCTTGTAATGACAACACTTCTTTGGCTGAAGCTTGGGACAAGGTGGTTCGCTCTTACAAGGAAGTTGTTCTAGGAGAAGCTTCTTCATCGCAAGGTGCCTTTCCTTTCAATCATCCAGGTCTAGGTCTTGACCCACCTTCTCAGGCACCTACAGCTGGGGAGGATGTGTCGATGGTCACTGGAAGCTTCTCCTGTAACAACTTCCTTGTAAGAGCGAACCACCTTGTCCCAAGCTTCTTCCTCGCAAGGTGCCTTTCCTTTCAATCATCCAGGTCTAGGTCTTGACCCACCTTCTCAGGCACCTAAAGCTGGGGAGGATGTGTCGATGGGCACTGGTACTTGAGTTTTCTTCTCCCCCTTCTTTTCCTGTTTTCTCGCCCACTGTATATACCATATAGAATGCATAGTTCTTTGAATTGCATCTCCTATAATGTGCGTGGATTATGCAATCACGACAAGTGGCGGATTACCTGGCACTATGTACATACATGTAAAGCGGACATTGTGGTTCTTCAAGAGCATAACCAACACCAATTTGCAGGACAGACTTCTTACTTTGCGGGCTACTGGATAGCTTATGCAGGATCAGTTGGCCATTCTGGAGTGCTTATGCTTGTTCGACATGAACTCTTCCCGACCTTGGTTTTCGATGACCCGGCTGGGAGATGGATGGTCATTCAATGTATTGTTAATGGGGAAGTTTTTGAATTTGGAGGATTATATGCATACACGGCTTCTGAAGATAGGACACGATTATGGAGGGCTATCTCTTCTTATTGTTGGCGTTCCAATGCCTTTCTCTGCGGGGATTTTAATAATGCACCAAACCTTGTGGATAATACTACTGGCCATTCTCACATGCTTCATATGGAACGGAAATCATGGGATCAACTTATGTCGACCTATTGACCTGTAATGGGCTTGATTTGTGGCCCTTTTTGCATGAAACTGATCCAGGATTCACTTTTCAGCACAATGCTCAATCTATGTATCGCGCTCGGTTGGATCGCTGGTATCTTTTTCACACACAACAGTATAATGACTTTGTATGCGAGATGAGGATTGATTATGCTATGTGTCTCTCAGATCATTTTCGCGTATGCTTGAAACTTCGTTTTGGCTCTTTTGATGTCAATGATCGCCTACCCAAGAAGAGACTTTTGCATGTCAATAATGCTTATCTCAAGCATGAGCCTTTTCGCGCTATGATTGTGAATATCATCCCACCTTTGCTCTCCGAGATGTATGTTGATATGGACATAGCCTGGTTCCGTTTTGTTATGCGTGTTCAATCGATTATACAGGATTATGGCAAGGATTATTTGTCACAATTAAGGGAACATGTTAATCAGGCAAAGGATGCTTGTAGCCGATTAATGCACTTGGCTAATCATTCTTCTCTTACTGACGCTCAAATGACCGAGTTGTTTTTTGCTCGCCCTATGTTAAGGCACAATGATGAGAGGAAATTGGCCAAATGGCAAACTCGAGCTCGTCAACAAGCTTTTGCAGATAAAGGATGTGCTTCTAAACAATTCTTCCAGTATTTGCATCACTGGAGGCAGTCTCAAGCTATACGAAGAGTTAAATTACCGTCAGGGGAGTGGACCTCCACTCTCCAGAGCTAGCACTAGCCCTACACTCTCATTATGGCAAGATTTTTGAGGCCCCTTCTTCTCCCATGAGAGAAGCTCGCCAAGTGCGTCACATGTTTCTATCGCAGGTTACTCCCATTCTTTCGATGCGGCAGGCTCAAGACTTGGAAGTTGTTTTCACTGAGTCGGAATTGTATGCAAACTTTCTTGATTTGGGTCGATGGAGAGCTCCTAGTTTGGATGGTCTCTCTGTGGAATTTTTCTTGTCTTTCTGGGATTATTTGAAGTTGCCTCTATTGTTCATGATGAATACAGCTTGGAAACAACAGGAATTGCCCTCCTCTTGGAAAGAAGGTTTGCTCAAGCTGATACCTAAGCATGCATTGTGTGAAGAATTCTCACATTGGCGGCCTATTACACTCATGCCTGTGGTATATAAATTAATGGCAAAAATGCTTGCTAACCGACTCAAGTGCTTTCTGCATGAAGGCTTGCATCAATCTCAATACGGCTTTATTCTGCGACGTCAAATTACTGATAACCTCGCGAATGTCATCATTAGTATGGAATATGAAAAATATACTCGACAGGATGTCTTGGTCATGCAGGTTGACATTGAAAAGGCATTTGATACTGTTCTTTGGGATTACATTGCGTATACCATGTGACATTTGGGCTTTGGGCCTAGGCTATCCCGTGTCGTGCTTTTCTTGTATGCACACAGTACTTCTGCGGGCTTGCTGGATGGTTCTCTCACAGAATCTTGGCCTTTGGGACGGTAGGTAAGGCAGGGCTGCCCTCTGAGTGCTTTGCTTTAGGCGATCGCTACTCATCCCTTGTTTATGTATTTGGATTCATCGACTTCCACTGATAGGCTACATGGCCTGACTTTACCTTCTGGTCGGCAGTTTGTTGGTCAGGCTTATGCGGACGACTCTTTGTTCATGCCTCGTAATAACTATGATGATGTACAACAGATTATGCACACTCTTCACTTGTTTGGATTGGCAGCAGGTCTCAAAGTTAACTTTTGCAAATCCAAGCTATTGCCTCTAAAGAGTGTGACTGGCATAAGATATTGTGGCCTGGGGAGATTGTTCTCCACATGTTTTGGTTTGCCATTTGGGTTATCCGCTGGGTTGGAATTACCGGCTATGCAGAAATTGGATTGGGTGCTCCAACGGCATTCCAAGTTGAATTATTGGAAATTGTCCACGTGGCTAGTTCATGTGCGTCTCAGGATTGTCCAATGCATCCTTGTGGCTGATTTGCAGTTTTACTTGCCTTTGTTAATATGGCCTCGGTTGCGCTTGCAGTCCCTCATGTCCAATATTTTAGAGCATTTTTGGCGGACCTCGTCTAGCAAGAGGGGCCTTCGGCTTCTACCTATGGACAAGCTCTGTTCTCCCAAGCGGCTTGGAGGGTTAAATATTTTGGACTTGAGACGTCATCTTCTGGCTCGAAAAGCTATGTTGTTGCTAGTTTTGGTGGAGCAGCAGCAACCCTAGGCTCTCATGGTCACACATTTGTGTGCACACATTGTCACCCCTTCTTTTGGTCATTGGAAACCGACTTATTGGGATGTTGTTTTTGGGAAGCTTGAAGGACACATTCCTGGATGTCCCTTTACTTCTTCTTTGATTATTGATTGGAAGGTTGTCACTTCGCATTTGGCTTGGGATGGCCGACAATCCTTTGGGGGTAACTCTCTTCGCTTGGAGAGTCTGCATTTGCTTCGACTTTGGTTCGATGGTCTCCTCGCCAAGCGTATTTTCTTTGCCAAAAAGGAATCTGTCAGGTGCATTAGGTGATTGATGACTCGGGTTATGTTCTTTCTTTCGCTGATGCCGTCTCCCGCTTTCGGTTGGACCTTCACTATTCTCCTCTCTGGCGGGAGATTCAAAGGATGCTTGCTGCTCATTCACCCATTCCTCCTCTGAATGTGGACTCTCGCTTCTCTGATTGGAATCTGGCCACTTCTAGATTGGACTCCATCTCAGTTGCCAGTGTCTATGCCATCCTTCAGTCTGATGTATGGATTGTGCACCAGGGTAATCAGCTGTGGTCGCTTTCCAAGTCATCCTTGTGGTGGCAACACACATTATCTCGCATTTGGCAGAGTCATCTGCCTTTGAAGGAACGTGTTTTCTTGTGGCGGTGCTTGGTGGAAGCTCCACCTTTTTGGCAGTGTGTTGCATGCTCGGCATATTGCGCCTTCCCGCTGCCCCAAATGCCTTGAAGCTGAGGAGACCATGCCACACTTACTGTGGGGTTGTCGTCACTCCAGAGCCTTCATTCGGCAAGTGTCGACTGCTCTTCGGCTGCGTTTTCCTTCCGGCTCTTTTCACAGATGATTTTGGCTTTTTGGGGTGCTTCGGTCACCACAATCTCAGTTTGCAGTGTTCTTCACCTGGGTCAGATTTTGGACTGTGTGGGCCATCTGGCACCATAGGAACTCCTTAATGTTCCAAGGCACTTTTGTTGACCCCTTTTCCTATTTCAAATTATCTCTTGGTCAAGCGCTACATTTTGCCTATGAGGCTGGAGACATCACTCTTGATACCTACAGAATTTACTTTGATTGTTTCTAGCCTTCGGAGCCTCATAGTGCTCCGTGTTTTGTATCCCTTTCTTTTCGTGGGTTTTCCTCGCTTTGAGGTTTCCCACTTGTAAATTAATCAAAGCAGATTTACAAAAAAAAGTGTGTACAGGCACACACATCCAAATGTCTGCTCATGCGCATGTTCACCTATATATGTATGCTGAAAGTACTCTATGTAGGGTCAAGCTTTGCTGTGTTGTGTGCTGACGAAATAGGTATCTGTGGTCTTTCTAAGCCTCGAAACCATTCTGGAGCAGCCCAAATAGGAGATGCAAACATCAGCAATTGTGTGATTATGATATTGGAATGTCATCCCTCTGTGCAGGGCTCCTTAAAATGTGCCCCTTGACAGTCTCTCTCAAGGACAGCCAATCTTGAATGGCCTCTAGCAACTGAATTTTATATAGTCTGCTGATCATGCAGAACCTTCTGCTGCACTGATCATTGTCAGAACTAGGTTAACATAGACTACTTCCACACACACTCCCCCATGTACATTAAAAGATGAAAAGAAAATGGCCTAGGGTCCTTTGTTGGAATGCGTTTAGTGCAAAACTCTCTTAATGAATGCATGTACTATTATAATCGACATGCAATGTAAGTGCTAAAAATAAATCTGCCAAAGAGGAATCCCTGCCTCCTCTATTCAAAATCTGACACTCATCTATGTGCAGTTGAGAGAGAGAGAGAGAAATGAAATGAAATGTTGTATTAACATCTTCAAAAGGCCAAAATGACCTATGAGACCAAAAGGTTACATCCATGTGTGACTCTAGTACAATGTTTGGGAAACATTTAAATAAAAATAAATGAGGCTACCTAGAGTGGATAGGTATGTAAGCCTAACCTACATCCTCATCATCATCAACATCGCATAATGCATCATCTCAAAACATATGGGGAGGGGTACAATCATATGAGAGCTAACGAGACGTAGAATAGAGAAAGTATACAATGGTGATCATCCCATGAACTTTCTCATGGGTCTCTACAATATGGCCTCAATATACTCCATCGTCATCTCTCTAAAGGGTTGCTCGATGTCGCTCAATGATGCTCTGTAGCGTAGACCATGTCTACGATGTGAAGATCCTCGCATCCTCAAGCGTCGTGAGCAGCCAAACTGGATGGCTTGATCAAGAAGGATGCCCCCATGATGGTGTGACCCGGTAATCTATGGCCATCTAGAGTAGTCCCTCTGCTCTATAGGGAGGTTTCTTGATGTCACTCAATGACGCTCTTTGGCCTTTGATGTAGACCATGTCTACGATCTATGTACAAAGTTATGATTTCCCTTTGTATGGATCCTCTATGTGTAGGTCCTTAGCTCCTAAGGGTAGTCTCTCTGAGTTTACAGATCTCCAACACAAAAGACCTAGGCACCTATGATCATAGTAATCCGTGATGTGGGATAAGGGACCAAAACCCTCTCTAAATAATCAATGAAAATGCCCGAAAATCTCATAGTATGCTGTGCATTGGTAGATATAATGCTCCTTTGTCTCTAGCTCTCTCTGACCAACCTCGCATAATCTCTCCTCTTGGGGTATACCTTTGTATCAGCCGATCACTATCTCCAATTGGTGAAATGAGGTGCATAGCTGACCAATAACACATCTAATGCCATGAGATAGGCGAGTGTCCATATTCTTAGGGCGTGAGATAGACCCATCATCTGTCGTGTGGAGAAGAAGCCATCTTCGTTCCCAACTCATGTGACGGAGACAACCAAGTCCTAGTATCAAGCCTAATCTTCGTTTCCAACTCATGTGATGGAGACAACCAAGTCCTAGTATCAGGCCTAATCTTCATTCCCAACTCGTGTGACGGAGACAACCAAGTCCTAATGAGATCATGTCTGATAATCTTGCCTAATCTCTGAATGTGTGAGGTAAGGAAAAAGGGGCAGCCTATCCATACTTTATCCATGTAGCTCAAATCAAGATGATATCTATGCAAACCAACATGAAGTATCACCCTCATTGGTCAACTGTCGTGATGACTTAAACGCTAGTCGTGCAAATCTCTCGAGTGGGAGATCCCATATGCCATGAATGAAAGACACTAATCTAGCAAGAGCCTCCACTACAATTGGTGGTGCACTCATCTCAGCTTTGATACTCTCATGTGGCACTGAGGCTTTTGCCCGGGTTAGCCTAGAAATCGTGGATACAAGTGGTCTCTCCAAGAATCTCCATCCATCATATGTACGCCCTGATCTACTATGATGATCTAAGCTAGGCCCCCATATCTGCACTCCATAAAGCAAGGCAGAAGTGACCGAAGTGTCAAATAGCTACAACTTACCTACCGTGCGGCTCCTAATATTGCACCTGTGAACATATCCTCTCTAGTCCTCCTAACACTGCATAATCCCTTGTCAATCTCGCCTCTACAACACCTTTCATAGAGAAAGTATATCCGCTGAATACAACACCAAGATATGTATAGAAGTCTACATACTCCACTATCTCCTGACCCACTGTGTTGTAGTATTGAATACTATCACCTTGGTTTTGCCAAGGTTGATGGAGAGCCCACTATCATGTGAATAAGCATTTATAGTTTAGTAGGGCCTTGGGGGAGTTAGTTTGGTCAAAGAGATGTGCATCTTGGTACATTCCCTTGGCTTTTGTGGTGGATGATGATTGGGCCCCTCCTCCCTCTCTTACAGTATGGCTATGTAATAAATCTGCATCCTTTTTTGGGGTACTTCATCTGGAAATGTTAGGGTGGATGCGGATGATTTTGGAGGCATAGCCTAGGGGTTTCACAGTTCCTTGGCTTTTGTGAGCTGCTGCAAGAGCTTCTTATAGTGGATGCTTTATATCAATCAGATACGTAGCACTGGAGGTTGTGATTTTTGATACATTGCTTAAGGTGTCACTTGAGGTGAATAGAGCTTTGGGAAGATTTGTGTAGGCTTATCACAAGCCAGATAACTACTTTTTCCGACTTGATTAGAGTATCTAGCTAGATACCTAGATGTATCCTGTGGTTTGTGTTGAGATTTCCCCATGATTTCATTGCATATCTTTCAATATTTTTCCCATATCTCTTGTATATGGACCTACAATTGATTCTTTGCAATGCAAAGGGTCAAAAGCCCCACTTTTATTGGATGGAGAGAGAGAGAGAGAGAGAGAGAGAGAGAGAGAGAGAGAGAGAGAGAGAGAGAGAGAGAGAGAAATGTCATATTAACGTCTTTAAAAGGCCAAAATGACCTATGGGACCAAAAAGTTACAACCATGTGTGACTCTAGTACAGTGTCAGGGGAACATAAAAATAAAAATAAATGAGGGTACCTAGAGTGGGTAGGTATGTCAACCTACCCTACATCCTCATCATCATCGATGTCCTCATCACATAATACATCAGCTCAGAACATATGGGGAGGGGGTACAATCACATGAGGGCTAATGAGGTGCATAGCGGGGGCAGTAGACAATGGTGATCATCCAATGAGCTCTCTCATGAGCCTCTGCAGTATGGTCTCAATATCCTCCACGGTCAGCTCTCGAGGGGGGCATGCTTGATGTCGCTCAATGATGCTCCATAGCCTCCGACCTAGACCTCGTCTACGGTGTGAAGATCCTTGCATCCTCAAGCGTTGTGAGCCACCAGGCTCGATCGAGAAGAATGCCCCGATGAGGGTGTGATTGGGTAACCTACGGTGGGCCATCCTGAGTAGTCCCTATGGAAAAAGTAGTGATCTGGCTCTGTATGGATCCTCTATGTGTAGGTCTTTTTCTCTTAAGGGTAGTCTCTTTGAGTCTACGGATCTCCATCAAGAGGAGACCTACGCACCTCTGATCATAGTAATCCATGATGCGGGATAGGGGCCAATCCCTCTTTGAATAAGCAATGAAAACGCCCGCACGTCTCGTAGTATGCTGTGCATTGGCAGATATAGTGCTCCTCTATCTTTGGCTTTCTCTGGCAAACCTGGCATAATCTTTCCTCTGGGGATATACCTCTGAAATGCGAGAGTAAAAGCGGTCGAGACATTCTTTTATTGGCCTACTTTGAGGAGAGAGCATGCATGATTTGCCAAAAGGTCAAGTTTGACAGGCAAAAGGTACTAGGGCTATTACACCCACTGCCTATTCCAAGTAGGCCATGGGAAGGCATTGCTATGGATTTTATCTTTGATCTTCCAAGAACGGCGACAGGGAATGATGGTACATGGACCATTATTTGTAGGTTTAGCAAGCAGGCCCATTTTATTCCTGTCAAGAAGAAGATAAAATCCGACCAGATGGCACGGTTGTTTATGTACAATGTTTTCAAGTACAATGGCATGCCACAATCTACTGTCCGTGATCGTGATCCTCGTATGACGAGCCTGTTTTGGAGAGGCTTGTTTGAAAACATGGGCACCACGCTCAAGTTTTTATCCTCATTTCATCCACAAACTGATGGACAGTCAGAAGAGGCCGATTCTACTGCCTTGGATCTGTTGAAGTGTTCTGTGTCAGATAATAAGGACAAGTGGGAACAGTATCTACCCATGCTTGAGTATGCGTACAACAGTACGGTTCATGCGTCAGCAGGCAAGGCACCTTTTGAGATTGTTGAGGGTGGCAAAAAGGTTCCTCCCATTTTGCGCACAAAGGACAATTTTCGAAGACGATCGTTATGTTGAGATTATGGATGACATGTATAAGAAGATCAAGCTTGCCTTGGAGAAGACTTAGGCAAAGCAGAAAAGGGCTGCTGATTGCCACCGTCGTGAATTGTTGTTTTCGCCTAGTGATTGGGCACTCTTACGGTTTGAAAAGGCAAGGTTAAAGAAGATGAAGGGCAAGGAAAGGTTGTTTCCAAAGCTCAACATGCATTACTATGGGCCTTTTCAAGTACTTGAGAAGATCATCGATGTCGCATATAGGCTGAAATTGCCTGATACTTGGAAGATTCATAATATGTTTCACGTGAGTCTTCTAAGACCCTTTGTGGGTGATGTGCCAAAAGATATGCCAGATGAAGATTAGCCAGAAGGTGAGGAACTTGATGAGATCTTGGTACCTCAGCAGATTTTGGCACATAAGGAAAGAAAACTTAAGGGAAAAGTTGCACGGCAGTATTTGGTGAAGTTCAAGAACGATCCACCTATGGATGCAAAGTGACTGGAAGAGTGTGAACTGCTAGAGTCACTAAATGTATTGCAGCTTTACCTTGAGGCCTTTGGGTTACAGCCTACGTATGCCCCAACTCAACGTGTTCAAAGGCAGGGTAATGATGGAGCTAGCACATCAAATGGGCCATCCCGAGTAGTCCCTTGACCACTTCAAAGTATGTAATCTGAGATCTCATCAATGTAGATCCCAATGAGGGTTGGGGAGAGTGGGCATTCTTGCTTCACACGAATGGTGCTAGTTGTAGGTTCTGATAAGCCTCTGGGGCATTGTACTCTCCCCATCACCTACTCATTTAAAGCATATATAGCCCAAGTCATCTGCAAAGGCACACCCAAGCTCTGGAGGTGTTGAGAGAGCCTCTCACATGGAACTATATCAAATGCTTTGCGGAAGTCCACAAAACACCAACATAGTCTCTTCTTCCGCCCTTTTGCCCCATCATTAAGGGAGCACAAAATGAAGATGTGATCTCACTGCTCTGTAGAGTTTTTTTTTCGAGAAAAAGATCCTTCTATTAGTTAATGAAAGCTGCCCATAGGGCTACATCCACCTCTGCAAGAGAGGGCTACAACAAACATGATGGGGAGACTCTCCCAATGAAAAAACAACATATATACAATGGGGCTAAATCAAGAGATGGGAGGAGGGAAAAGCCACACAGGTGGACAATAGTGCCATCTGAGCACCCCCTGGTCCATGGAGTAAAACGGCCCAGGGCGCCAGAGACGAAGGAAAGCCTCGCGGCGCTCCCGCATGCGGT
This sequence comes from Adiantum capillus-veneris, assembly GCF_014529385.1. Lineage (NCBI taxonomy): Eukaryota > Viridiplantae > Streptophyta > Polypodiopsida > Polypodiales > Pteridaceae > Adiantum > Adiantum capillus-veneris. Next base: position 1,546,587 of record NC_140942.1, read on the forward strand.
CGGAGCTGCCCTGTAGTCCCTCAAGCTGTCCTCTGAGAGTATGGATCAACTCTAGCCAAAAGTCACGAACAGTCTCTGCTGGTGGTACAAGGCGAGCCTCAAAGATGCGGAAACAACGGGCCCGCCAGATGAACCAGAGAGCTAGGCCGCTGATGAGCTCCCAACACTCCACTCTCTCACTGCTCCACTCCTGTGGAGTAAGGTCTGTAGCAGGCTGGAGTGTAGGTCGACCCCCCTGTATCAATATCATCCTGCTGGTGGAAGATAGCTCAAAATGAAGTGCCGGGCCCGTGAGGGTGGACCAAGCCGCCGCCCCCCAAGTGTACTGTCGAGCCGTGGAGAGGGCAGGCATCAGCCGAAGAACTCGTAGCCACACCTGCTGGGCCGAGGGACAGTCCCAAAGACAGTGTCGCTGACTCTCCACCAACTGGTCACAGGCTGTACATGCGGCCGAGAGACCACTATGTACAAGCCAGCTCCCTACTGCTGTGGCTCTGTGTGCAACCAACCACTGGAACAAGGTGACGCGCCTCGGCTGTCTGGAGTCCCACAGCCTCTGCCAAAAAGCTGCCAAGAACTCAACAGTGAGACCCTCCTCCTGCCAATGACGTGCTGCAGCGGGGCGGGCCTCTCTCTGTGCTGCAAGTATATGACGTCCAAGCCGAACAATGTACTGAAAAAAAGGGACTCCTGGGCGGTCTGCAGAAGAGAATGGGTCCCTCCATAGCCACTCACCAGGATCCCACTGTACTCGTGCCAGTGGACAGCACTCCCAAGCCCATAGCCTCCAGTGTCCTGTCTCAAGAGCTGCTGGGTCAGGGTCTATGACGCAAGTCCTCCCACAAATGCCCACAACTCGGATCCTCCGGAAACAACACTCTGCTACCTGCGGGGCCTCTACTGCAACTCTCTGTAATCGTCCCCCACCCTGAAGCTCGAAGAACAGGGCTGGGACAATCTCTGAGCAAGCCCTGACTGAAATGAGAACCTCCAGTCGTGTGAAGGCTCCCATCCACCGGGGTGCTACTGGCTCGAGAGGCGTGAGCCAATCAACTGGAACTGACTCTGAGATGTCCCGACACATGCTCTGAACCCCTCTCATGCCCTGTAGCTGCACAACCTGCACCTCCTCTGACAAACCTGTGAACTCTAGCCAGTCACCTAGAGAGCGCGCAGGACCTGCTGCCATGGGACCCCAAGAAACATGAGGCCTACTCCCAACCAAGTGACCTCTCTGAGTGCTAACCATGGGGTTCCAGACGAGGGGCTGCCGTAGGCGCTCCTCCATGCACGTCGGCTGTCGCTGCTCTAGGCCACGCCGCAATAGCTCCCAAGAACGAAGCAAACTCACAGCGAATCGGTCCTCCAGTCTCCTGCTCAAACCAACTCGGCGCAACTCTGTAAAGATCCATCTGGTCGAAGGTTGCCAAGGGCCTCCTGACTGAGGCACCCTGGCACGAAGCCTCTGCAACAAGAACTCCTTCCAGGGCTCCTCGCCTGGAAGAAGTCCTCTGACGACGAACTTCCCAAGAAGGGCTCTGCTCTGCTGTGCTGGATCAATGATCCCAAGCCCTTCCTAAGAACAAGGAAGTGTGATGACCGACCAAGCCACCTTGGCTCGGGCAATCTGAGTGTTGCGACCTGACCAAAGGAAATTCCTGATCAGCCTCTCTACCTGGCTGATGCAAGAACTCGAGAAGATCCAGCAAGAAGTGATGTACCACATAGTCGCCAACAACACCTGGTTGGCAACTACTACTCTACCAGCCAGCGAAAGTCGTGCTGAGCTCCAATGTAACAGCTTTCTCCTGATGGACAGGAGAAGAGGAGCAATCTGTTGCTCGGGGGACAAATCCAAACCAACCTGACAACCCAAGTACCGAACTGCAGTCCCTGAAGGAATCCACCTAAAACCCTCTCCTGGCATCCAATCTGGCACAGGAGCACTACCAACTGAGAAAGCCACTGTCTTTCTCCAGTTGATCAGTGCGCCCGATGCACAGAAGAAGGTCTCCAAAGCCTGCCCACATCTCTGTAAATTGGCCTCCTGGCCCTCTAAGTACAAGGCTGAGTCGTCGGCAAACTCAGCGTCCAGAAGCTCATCTCCCCGTATAGGGAGTGCTAAGCCCCTCAAACCAACCTGCTGTGACACCAAAAATCTGCTCATCGCCTCCGCATAGAACAGAAAGAGAAAGGGGGCAAGAGGACAACCCTGTCTGACTGATCGTGTGAGCATGAAGCGCTCACCTCTACCTCCTGCCAAAAGCACTTGACTGTGGGCCTGTCTGTACAAAGTTGACACCCCTCTGATCCAAGCCTCTGAGAAGCCCATTCTGCGTAGCGTGCCCTCTAGAAAGTCCCAGTCAACTCTGTCGTATGCCTTCTCAAAATCGAGAAGAAGAATCACAAGGTCCTCCCCACGGAGCCGTGCAAGGGCAGAAGCCTCCCAAAAAGTGAAGATGTTGTCAAGGATACTGCGTTCCTTGACAAAACCTGTCTGAGTCCCATGTATAAGGCTCTCCAAAAGTGGCTGAATCCTCAAACTCAGAGCCTTGGCAAGAATTTTGTAGGCTGAGTTGAGAATGGTGATGGGGTGCCACTGTCGAATCTCATCCAAGGAGCCACCCTCCTTTGGAATGAGGTAAATCAGGCCCTCACTCATGCTATCCCGCATCACTCCTGTGTGCAGAATGTACTGAAAGGCACTACAAAGATCTGGGCCAAGCAGGTCCCAGTACTCCAAGAAGAAGCTGAAAGTCAGCCCATCCCCACCTGGACAGCTACCACGAGGGAGGGCCCTAAGAGCCGTGTGCAGCTCCTCAAGCTGAAGAGGTAACTCAAGCCTCTGCCGCATCTCCTCAGTCACAAGACAAGGCATCTGTGCCCAAACCTGCTCCCTGCATGCATCCTGTCTCTCTGACTCGGGCTCAGCCGACAGTAGCTCACGGTAAAAGTCAGTAGCAACTGCACGCATATCCTCTGGCTCACAAACAACTGACCCATCGGGTCTCCTCAACTGATTGACCTTGGCATGCGAGTGCCGAGGTCCCACTGTCTCAAAAAAAGCACCTGTCACTCTGTCACCCACCTGTGTCCACTGAGATGCCTGTCGGTGAAAGGCAAACTCATGGCGCCTCTCCTCTGTGCAAGCAAGCTCCTGCCGAGCTTGCTGTAACTGCTCCTCCAACCATGGACTGTCTGGATGCTGCTCCTGCATCCTCTGTAGTGAAGCAATGCCTCGTCTGAGACGCTGCTCCTCCTCTCTCGCTGCAGCCCGTCGAGCCAAAGACTCCTGGAGAAAGAAGTGGCTAAGCTGAACTAGGCCTGAGGCCACTCTGTCTGCAGGTGGAGCCTGGCTGTCCATGCCCTCTGTCCATAGAGCCTCGACCCTCTCTCTGAGTGCTGAGTCCAACAAGACCCGCTCTGGGATGCGAAGCATCGTGCTCCCACTCCTCTGCCTGTCTGCCACTGTGAGGATCACTGGTGCATGGTCCGAGAAGGATGTCCCTGCCAGGATGCCCACTGATCCCCCCAAGTCACTGAAGTGGTCACTAGTGTAGAAGCGATCTATGCGCGATAGATTCACTCCTCCCACTCTGCGGTCCGATCTAGAGAAGGCAAGACTCTCTGGAGGCCTCACAAAGCCAGAATGCTGCCATGTATCCGAGACCCTCAACGTCATACAAAACCTCTCCCAAGCTGCTAACTCGACTCCATGCAAAGTAGCATGGCTGCCTCCGATCCTGTCAGAAGGGTCCTCCAACATGTTGAAGTCCCCTCCTACACACCACTCGTCAACCTGTGGCAAAGACTCAACAATCTGTGACCAAAACTCTGCACGAGCACTCGCCACATTGGGCGCATAGATGTTCAAGAAACCCACAAGGCTACCCTGAACCTGCATAGTAATCCACTGAGCCCTGCCTGGTACAATAATCCCTCTGCCCACAATGGCCTGCTGTAATGAGTCCCCAGATTCAGCAGGATGTAGACACATTGTGGTCTCCAGGACAGTTCCGATGGCGGAGCCAATCCTGGAGAGAAGTGGAAGGTACTCCCTCCGTAAACCCGGAAAGCAGACTGAGATGGGGATGTCCGCCTCCTCTACTAGCACATCCGAAGACGGGTCAAAACCATGTCGCCACTGTCGAAAGTGGGCGCGTGATGCTCGGATGGCCAATGGACTCATAGCTATGACCTTGGAGGCCATCTCGGAAGTCTCGAACTCAATCTGATAGTACCCCCGTCCGAGAATTTGGACATCCAAGATCTTGCCCACCTCTGCGAGGAGGTGGGCCTGGAGAAGGTCTCGCAACTCTCCTCTGCTGGGACGAGTGTCGAGAACCTTGCAGATGACAGAAGTCACTTGCAAGCGTTCTACCTCTGTGGCAAGGCTCGCTTGCTTTGCCGGCGTAAGAGCAAGTCGAATGGTGGGCTCAGCGGGGTCGGGCGAGGGGGCTTCAGGCGAGTCCCTCTGAGGTGAAGCTGGAGCCTCCATCTATGTCTACTGCTGAGTCGAAGAAGCGGGCGGCGAAGAAGAAACCTGCAAACAAGTCAGCCAGGCACTTTTCCGAAGAGAAAGTGCTGCCGAGCCAGGTGCAGAGGGCCTTCGGGAGCGAAGAGGATGGGGGGGGGGGGGGGTGATGAGGAGACAGCGAGGGCGAAGAGGGCAGCTGTGCAATGTGCGGGTGCACAAGCAGCAGCGAGCGGGGGGGATGGAGCGGGGAAGGCAGAGCGAGAGGAGGGCAGCGGGCTGCGGCAGCTAAGGGGCAGTGCGTAGACAGGGGTGGGCAGCGGGCTGCGGCATCTAATGGGGCAGCGCGCGCAGATAGGGGGGGGGCAGCGGGTGGGTTGAGAGGCAGTGCGCAGGGGCTGAAGGGGGAGGGGGGGCAGCGAAGGGGCAGCGGGGGGAGGGAGGGGGGGGGAGGAGAGCGATGGCGCAACAGCAAAGGGGGGGGGGGGGGGGGGGGGGGGGGGGGCGAGCAGCAGTAGCGGGCCGTATACCCTGCTACCTTTTCATACTGCTCTGTAGAGTTTGGTCATGATGTGGCCAATCATGATACTCCTGCAATTCTTTAGGTTCACGGTGTCGTTTATGCACAATAGTGTCGAGTCCACCCCTCTAAGAAGCCCTCCGCCATGGCCGTGTTGATGTGTGCAATCAAAGGGGCTATGGTGTCAAATTTGTACGTGAGGTGCTCGCTTTGTAGTCATGTGCGGTTAGCAAAACTGTGGTGCTGTAGTTGGCATATGGCTCGTGTTACAATATCTATGGTGAAGAAAGGGGAGATGGTAGGATATGGCTTGAGTGGCCCTGGGATCGGAGGCTATGTAGGGACTTCATAGAAGCTCTCTGCATAATCATACCATGCTTGTGGGTGCTCAATGGGTGTGATCGGGGGACACTCTCTGAGAGTCTACCATGCGGTCGCACTACCAATGGCTGTGGTCGGGGGAGGCTCTCTAAGAGTCTCCCATGCAATCGCACTATCAATGCTCATGAATAGGTTGTAAATCTCAATCTCCTCTGCTTCCTCAAAGCTCGCCGCTTGCGGCATGTGAGAGTCTTCATCTATCGTCTCGACTCTTGCTCTGTAATCTTCCAAGAGCTCTCTATGCTCATAGGGTGCAGTAAGGCCCTCTGCACTCATCATTTTACCAGCAGTTTTGTGGCATAATCCTTGGTGGGGGGGGGGGGGGGGGGGGGGGGGGGGGGGGGGGGGGTTTATGTCCGGTGCGAGTACTGTGTGGAAAGGAGCTGAAGTCTGATGTGTGTAAGATGGATAAGATTTGGGAGGTGAGTGTGGACAAGGGTGCAGATGGGCCGAGCGGACAAAGGCCTCCATGAACCTTTGCTGAGTATATAGGGGCTAGTTCTTGAGTAAAGTGGGACCGCAGAGTGTGGAGTAGGTGTAGCAGATGCGTGGGAGATGGTGGCTCTAATGAGAGAAAGAGAGAGATAGGCATGGTAGACTCTGATGGGGATGGGTAAGAGCTCATGAGATGTATGGCCTCCCGAGGTGCCATACTATAGTCCACTATACCCCCCCCCGTTTGCAACTCCATGTGGCATGCATGTCAGACCCCCAAATGTAGGCCAAAGTGCCATCCTGTAATATATAACAAGACGGTGTGGGTAGCCCACTTTGAGTAAATGGTGTCCTTAGGCAGAAGAATGGGCTGTGTCTGCTCAGTGTTGAGACTTTGATGAGATCCTCCTCTGTAGCATGTCATATTTCTTGGTCCTTGAAGCATAGGTCTCACACTGCTGGTTGCATGTCTAGGCGTTGAAGTCTCCCATGGAGAAAACTTCCCCAAGTGTAGAGTACTCCATAATCCCCTCCATCAAGCATGTGTACGATGAATGTCCCCCCACCACCCTCCCCTTGGTTAGGGGGAGTGAATTTGGAGCTTGTGGGTGCGAAGTAATAAAGCACGATGTATATAATTTGCTCTTGTGTAATCTCTAAGGATCCAAATGAAACGGGCCTTTGGATCTCGTGCTACAATCTATATCTTGCTCTCCCACTAATATTTGAAGAGAACGACAACTCTTCACACTCGGGGAGTGTTCTTGCGTGTGAAATTCTGGTGGGTGGACTCCCATTGGAACCTATGGATCCTCGGTAGGCCCTTCTCTGGGCTCTCGTGTGTCTCTCTGAGTAGGACAAAGATTCTGATGCTCATCATGCCTCTAATTGCTCTGGGTGTGTCCATAGAGAACCATTGCAGTTCCAAACCACAAGGTGAACCTCCTCATGCTATGTCCATAGGCCGTGAGTCCCTATCCAGTGACATTTCCATCAATAATGACCCGGCTAATACGGCCTGATGCCTTCTTCCCTTCTTCACGTGCTTTGAGCACCCTAGGCATATATGCTTGTCTATGTTCTACTTGTGACGGTGTGAGGTCGTCGTCTAGGTAGATGGGGAGGGCTTGTGAGTTCTTGTAGAATCACCCTTTCTCTAATGAAAGAGTTCCTTGCCTTTTTGGAGGAGAATTGGAGGATGAGGGCCCTCTCTCTAGTTAGGTCTTTGCCGACTCTCCAAACGGTGCAGCCTTTCTTCTCCACTATGTTGGTGAGTCTTATGTTGTGTACGAGTAGGGATTTCCTCTTCTTATTGTCCGGTGATCTCCACCTTGAGTACGTCCATCTCTTCCTTCATTGTCTCTCTCTCCTTATTCCATTCCTCTCTATCCTTCTCCCACTCTTTAAGCAAGGTCACTCTCTTGTTTTTCCATTTGTCTATCTCCGTCCTCCATTCTTACATCTCTGCCTCGAATGTGTAGAGGCACTTGTGGATAGCCGCAAATGTAGCTGCTTTGCTTGCCATGGAGGAAGCCACTTTGCTTGTCATGGAGGCCATGGGAGGAGAGGAAAAATTTCAAAACAGCCCTAGAGGCTCAAAGAGACTCAACGAGGCTCAACGGGGAGAACCTCCATGGTGGCTACGGGTGGGTAGCATGTGTGTTCTCCCCTACGTGTTAAGAGACACAGAGAGAGATGGATGTGAGAGGGCTGATGCGTGGTTGTTATACAGGTATGGTGGGAGTCCGGGTGCGTGTATCGTATGTGTGTAGGGTTTGTGTGTTGTCCATACTTGCCCGAACAAAGAGATCCTCTTGCTTGCTTGCTAAGCCCTTTCAGCTTAGTTAATAAGAGTATAAACTACGTTCAGAATGTGGAGGGTGTGTGACTAGTTGGAAGCGTGTGCATGAGTGTGAACTTGCGTCAACACGTGACCAATCTGTTTTGAGCCTATCTTGGTGCCAATTTGAACTGTTTGACTCTGGTTTTAATACTGGTTTCATTGATTGGTGATTGTACTCCCGGGTGGAGAAGTGAGAAATACTGTTTTGGTATTGTTTGAACCTCGGAACGATGCAGGCCAATGCCTGGGGAGCGTTCCTTGTATGCTAGAAAACCTCCGAACGACGCAGGCCGATGCTTGGGGAGTGTTTGGTTGTATGCTTGAACCTTTAAGCGACACAGACTACGGTCTAGGGAGCGTTTGGTTGTACAGTCCTCTAAGCTCATGGCCCATACCTTTTTAGGTTATTTGCAGGGGAAGTGAGTCAATTGGCTTTCCATATTGGAACCTGCACCAAAAATTAGGGTTAGATTTCTTCCATAAGGTCGTAGCCGACCACAACATGGTCCATCAGCTCTTGGACAGACAGTGTTCTTGTGGCGGTGATGGTAGTCCCAAGTCATAGCAGTCACACCGGACCTCCGAGGTTATCAAGAAGAGGCACCTGCTGAGAGATGTAAAGGAATTTCAAGTTATAATCTGCTAGGGTTTCCATGGCAAGCATTTCAGGATACCCCACTCTGCCAGAGGTTGCACTCCGAAGGAAGATGTCAGAAACAATATAACTTCGGGCAAATTTTTTTTTGAAAGCTTGTCAAGTACTTGGAGTATGCTGCTTGGTAGCTATCAACATCTGCATGGCACTGCCTCTGAGAAAAATAGCAGCTCGAAGCAAATATTGGATCCTTCTCTTGTAAGTAATCTTTATGGCTTATGCCCTGTAAGACATGAGCGGTGAAGATGGGAGCACGCTTGATGCGCGATGAAGTAAGGGTGGGAGTGGCTAATAAGTCCGAGGTCGGAGCACGAAGCTAAAATTTCCAATGAGATTTTGAAAGTGCAATCTTGCTCTATCTGTTCCTTGGTAGGACCGGTATGCTTTTAGAAAAGCACACGCTTGATGCTCTGAATCACTATCACAAGACGAGCACCACGTGCCAATAGAAAAGAACAGACTGAATAGACTTTTAGCACTTCAATAACAACTGAACTCAAAGAGAGAGACGACACTCGACACGGAGTGGCGGAATTCCACCACATAGAGTATTGGCCCCAAACCTTGGCGCCCCTTTCAGTGTTTCTTTATATTTATAGGCCCTTGGCCTGAAAAGCAGTTTACAGTGAAAAGCCTTCAAACTCAAAAGCATCTCGTCCAAAAGCAATGCCAAAAGCTGCCAGCGTAAGTCACGAAAATCCGTACAGAAATCAACACAAAACACGGAAATCCGTATAGTCTGCCACGTCATCATATCAGTGCAATTTTCGGAATTTCCGTACAGCTGCCACATCATCAGCTACTACGCAATTCTCTGTGTGTGTGTGGGTCCTGCTTTATTTTAATCCTTTATGTCACTTGGGGCCCCATCGGACGGGGTCCCCATAACTTGGTAGGACTTCTTCTTCTATTAGTTCTTCTTCTTAGGGTTTAAGCCCCTCGGCCGGCATCTGTAAGTTGGCTCCATTCTTTAGGGCTTTGAACGTCAGCAGTTTGTGATAGGATGCGATAGAGTGTAGCACAGAGAGAGAAAAGAAGAAGAAGAAGAAGAAGAGTACATTAACGTCGTAGGAAACTATTCCTAGAGACCTTAAAGATCTATCCGATGAGGAGAGTTGAACTCAAGACCTGTTATTCAAGAGGGAAATGGCATAACCAATCTACCACACTTAGATCTATCTGACGAGGAGAGTTGAACTCAAGACTTGTTATTCAAGAGGGAAATGGCATAACCAATCTACCACACTTGGGTGAGAGAGAGAGAGAGAGAGAGAGAGAGAGAGAGAGAGAGAGAGAAATGAAATGAAATGTTATATTAACGTCTTCAAAAGGCCAAAATGACCTATGAGACCAATCTGTTACAAAATGGTGAATCTAATACCATGTCTGGGTACAACAGAACTAGATACTACTACTAGAATCCATCCTCATCTGCACTTAAGATATCGAGAGTATGGCTCGAATCCTCTACTGTAGTCTCCGTCGATACTGTGTAGACCCTCTCCTCAATCGTGGCTGTCTGGATCTCTGTAACTCCAGTGCTCTGTCGATGAGAGTGCCGGTAGTGGTTGAATGAGTGTGGGCCGAGCTCTGCAATGATGACTGCTCCTCTAGCTGTCCCATATCTAGTGAAAAGAAATCTGTAATCTGTCTCTGGGACTGTCTCTCTCTATCTCTCCCCAGTAAAGTGTCTCTATATCTGTGTAACTCAAGTAGATATAGCCCAAGACATCTCTAATCCTCATAACTCATGACCTTAGAGAAAGGACCGAAACCCTCTCTGAATAAGTAGTGGAAACGGCCCCGTATCTCATAGTACCCTGTGCAATGACATATGTGATGTAGCTCTGTCTCTGGCTCTAACTAGCATAAGCGGCATATCCCGCTGTCAACTCGTATCCCTCTAAATCTACCAGTCTCAATCTCCAGCTGATGTGAGGATGTGCGTATCTAACCAATGGCACACCGCAAACCATGAGACATATGTGTGTCCATGTAGCTGGGTTTAATCACAAACCGATCTCCTATGAGGTGGAGAAGATGCTCTCTATAGAAAGCCATCTTTGTGCCCAAGTCCTGTGGCGTCTCTATCCATGTCCTCCTGGTATCCAGCTGGATTAGGTCCTGACGAATGAGTCTAGTAATCTTCACCCGTGTAAGAGACATCGAGGGTGCCTGAAGAGAGTACTGGAAAGGGGGCAGCCTGTCCATGGTGAAACCATGCGTCTGAAACCATGATGTCATCTGTGCATACCAGCATGAAGTGTCCCCTTGAAGAGCTAATTGTCTGGAAGACTCAAGGGCCAATCTAGCATATATGTCTCTAGTAGTATCCCACAAGATGTGCACAAAGGAGACTGATCTGGTAAGCGCCTCAATCTCCATAGGAGGTGCTGGTAGGTGGGCATGGCTCTGTAGGATCTGGAAGGGGGTCCTGACACCTGTCCAGGAACCGTATATAACGATGAGGCATATTGGCCCCACACATCAAGAGAAGTAATCACTGGGGGAGGGGAGTGCTCATGAAAGAATCTCCATGCCTCTTCTGAGTCTCTACTCACAACAGCTGAGAGAGAGAGAGAGAGAGAGAGAGAGAGAGAGAGAGAGAGAGAGAGAGAGAGAGAGAGAGAGAGAGAGAGAGAGAGAGAGAGAGAGAGTTTTTAACGTCTATGTGAGGCCAAAGTCGGCCTATGAGACAAATCAAGTATGCATGTGTGTATGTCCTCTGTCTATCAGGAAAGACAAAATAGTTCAGATTGGTACAAAATAAAAGAGAGAAGGACGTCTCGTGGGTGATGAGATCTATGGGGATGGGTGGAGCTCTAGTACTAGGGGTATGTGCATGTCTATATGCTGAGGGTAGTACAACCATGCAAATGAATCAATCTAGTTAGCTCCATCCTGTGCTAATGGGGGGGTGTAAAATGTAGTACATGGGAGGGTTGAGAGCAAGGGCTGCCCTTATGAATGCCTCTGGCTGAGCCATCATTTGGGCTCGTCTCTCCTCAGCAGCTCGATGTCCTTGAGTCTAGATCTCCTTGTTTTGTCTGCGGTGGATTCGTGGGGCCTGGCCCTTGGTATCCTACGGGCGGGCGTCGTCTGGCCCGGCTCCCCTCAGCTTGCTGAAGGGTCACTCCCCTCGGTGGGTCTGGGAGTGGAAGGGGTAGGGGTGTAGCTCTCTGAAAGAAATGTGTAAGCTGTGACTGTCTCTCCCCCCCCCCCAGGGTCTCTGTAGGTGGCTGCAGAAGTGTGTTCTTGTGCCTCTATATCTCTAGCAAGTAGCGCCCCAGCTCTCTGATCTCGAGAGTGCATGATATCTTGGAAGGTAGGCTACCCTCTGAATAGAGGCTCGTATCGGTCTTTGATATCCGCATAAGCTTTGCATCTGCAAACAAAATGCTCCTCGCTCTCCACATCGTCTATGCATATTCTACACTCTCTCCTCCCTGGGAATGTCATGAGCTCGCCCCACCTCAATCTCTAGTCTATGTGATGACACTCTGAGCTGACCAATTGCCACCCGTGAGCTATGTGGCATGTGGGTGTCCATATAGCGTGGTTGTTGTATGAACCCATCCTCTAGTATGGTAAAAAAATGGTCTCTGTAGTGTGACATCTTCCACCGGGGGGGGAGAGAGAGAGAGAGAGAGAGAGAGAGAGAGAGAGAGAGAGAGAGAGAGAGAGAGAGAGAGAGAGAGAGAGAGAGAGAGAAAAGAAGAAGAAGAAGAAGAGAGTTGTAACATCATAGGAAACTATCCACAGAGAGAGAGAGAGAGAGAGAGAGAGAGAGAGAGAGAGAGAGAGAGAGAGAGAGAAATGTTATGAAATGTTATATTAACGTCTTCAAAAGGCCAAAGTGACCTATGAGACCAGAAAGTTACAATGCGGTGTATCTGATTCAAAGTCAGATTAACAAAATAAATTAAACTAGGATAACCAAATATAAATACTGCAGAATCCAAAACTAAGCTGATAGGTGTGAAAGGTCAAAGGGTGAAATGTGTGAACTAAGCAGTACAATGTGTAGAAAATATGGGAGGGAAGTAGAGATCCATCTTCATTTGCACTCTCGACGACGAAAAAGTATGGCTCGAATACTTTGCTGTAGCCTCCTTCAAAACTGTGTAGCTCCTCTTCTCCATTGGGGTCGTCTAGATCTCCCTAGCTCCAATGCTCGGTCTATGAGAATGCCAGTAGTGCGGGCAGACCTCTCCACTGTTGGCTGCTCCTCTGTCTGTTCTTCTAGGTGTACAATATCTAGTGTAAAGAAATCCGTGATCTGTCTTTGGGGAGAGAGAGAGAAGTTTGAGAGCCCTTCAGCCATGGGCCAACGGAAGTTGGGTTGTAGAGAGGGCTGGCATCAGCCAGAGAAGCCGAAGCCAAACCTGCTATGCCATGGGGCGGTCCCACAACAATGACACTGACTCTCCAAAAGATGGCCACAGGCTGCACATGCAGCGGAGAAGCCACTGTGTACCAGCCAATTCTCAACTGCTGTAGTCCTCTGCGCTACAAGTCACTGAAACATATTAACTCTCCTTGGATATTTGCTATCCCACAACTGCTCCCAAAAGCCTGACAAGAACTCAGCTGTGAGATTCTCCCCCTACCAGTGAAGTGCTACAGTTGGGCGAGCCTCTCCCTGTGCGCTCAGTATGTGTCGCCCCAAGCTACTAAAACCAGAGTCAAACAATTCAAATCAGCACCAAGACAGGTTTAAAACACATAACATCCATTTCAAACAAATTTCAAACAATACTTTCTCAAACAATATCAAAAGTATCTAATTTTATAACAATTAGAGAGCTTATTCAGGGCTTTGTTTGGACAACTGAACTTTGAGGATGACTGGCTTGCCCTTCTGTGTCACGGTGATGGTTCGATTCCGAACCTGGAAAGTCACATCATTCTTGTCGTGCCAGGGCATGCCCAATAGAACGTAGCAATTGCCCAACTTCATATGTGGAAATCGGCTTTTCCATGATAATCTTGGATAGTCATTGGAAGAGCAATAATGAGCGGTACCACTTTCTAAGTTTGCCCTGTGGCTAGCTCAACTTCAATTTCTCCACCCTCTGCAGACATCATAATCAAAGTGCATCTGCTTCAAGAATTCTGGATGAATGAAGTTCTCCATAGCTCCGGGGTCAAAGAAAATAAAGGCTTTGAAGACGTTGACTTTGCCATGTGCTCGACACAATTCACGCCATAGATATCATGGACTAGTCCAATAGCGCGTTGTCGAATTGCTGTAGGAACTGTAATGCTTTCTTGCAATCTTTCACCTCGGAAAAAGTGAAATTCGACTGTCGCACCGCCATCTTTGAAATCTTTGGGTTGGTTAGGCGCGTATCTCGGGTACGGATAATAAGGGTATCCATTGTAGCCTGGTGGTGGTGGTGGTGGTGGTGGTGGCGGGCGCAACGGCGGTGGCAAAAGGCGGTTGCACTGGATCAGGGTCAGATGGATGTACCATATTCCTAAAGACTCCCCTGATTGGAATAGACGACTGTGAAGCTTGCCGGTTGGAAGCCCTCGTACTTTCTGGTGCCGGAGGAGGTACCACTTGAGGCATTAGAGGGGAAATTATGTAATTAAAAAATTGTTTAAAACTTTGCGGCATTGAAAGATTCTGATGAGGATGCCGCAAAAGAATGTCGTGAAGCTCGTCGAGAAGCAACTGCAAATATTCTGTTGAATCCATGAACGCCATGTCTTGGGTTCTTTATGGCTTATGCCCTGTAAGACAAAGCGATGAAGACGGGAGCGCGCCCGATGCGTGATGAAGTAAGGGTGGGAGTGACTAATAAGTCTAGGTGGGAGTGACTCCAATAGACTTTTGAAGCGTCGGTTTGCTCTTTTCTAGGACCGTTATGCTTTCAGAAAAGCACACGCCTGATGCTCTAATACCAGTGTCACAAGACGGGCACCACATGCCAATAGATAAGAACTGACTGAACTGACTTTTAGCACTTCAATAACAACTGAACTGAGAGAGAGAGATGACACACGACACGAAGTGACGGAATTCCACCCCAAAGAGTATTGACCCTAAACCTTGGCGCCCCTTTTGGTATTTCTTTATATTGCATCAACACAGTACAAGCCGGTACTCCAGACTCTGCACCTTCTCCAGGAAGCATGCCAAAGAATGAGCCCTAGCCTAATATTTAAAGGCTCTTGGCCTGAAAAGCAATTACAATGAAAAGCTTCAAACTCAAAAGCAACTGGTCCAAAAAGTACTAGCGCCAAAATCTGCCAACGCATTTTGTGGAAAACCGTACAACTGCCATGTCAGCACTGTTAGTGCGTTTTGCAGAAATTGCCACGTCAACACTATCAGCACAATTTCAAGGCTGTCCGTACAACTGCCACGCGTAGACTGTGGGTCCTGCTTTATTTTAATGTCTTATGGAACACCCAAGGCTTCGAAAAGTCTCGTTACATGGCTAGGAATGCATATTTCAGACACACACAACATGGTGGCTCTTGAGATAAGGCAAATAGTTTGAAAGAGTTTTTTCAGCGGTTTTATTGCAAAATCCTTCACCGGCTGCAACAAAAACATGTATTGGACTGTTTCGGCAATAGCACAATCAATTACGCATTTGCAACAAAGGAAAAGGAAATGTCACAAGTCTCTCAACTTGATGACAGATAGTGGATATCTTTTGGCACATTACCCTTGTATCGAATCCACTTGGGCCCCATCGGACGGGAACCCCATAAGTTGGTAGGACTTCTTCTGATGTTGCTTGTTCTTCTTAGGGTTTAGGCCCCTCGACAGTGATTTGAAGGTTGGCTCTGTTCTTCAGTGACTTGACACGTCAACAGTTTGTGACAGAGGACTCTGCTTTGTCGTACTGGGTCGATGATCCCTAGGCCTCCCTGAGAACATGGTAAAGTGATGACCCACAAAGGTGATATACCACATAGTGGCCAAAAGCACCTGGTTGGCCACGACTACTCTACCAGCCAAAGAGAGCCGTGCAAAACTCCAATGATGCAACTTCCTCCTAATGGATAGGAGGGGAGCAATTTGCTGCTCTGGAGACAAATCCAGGCCAACCTAACAGCCCAGATATCGTACAGAAGTCCCTCTGGGGATCCACCGAAAGCCCTTTCCTAACGACCAGTCAGTCGTAGGAGCATTGCCAACCCAGAAAGCCACAGTCTTTCTCCAATTGATCAGTGCCCCTGATGCACAACAAAACACCTCAAGAGCCTTCTCACACCTGTGCAGATTGGCCTCATGGACCTCCAAGTACATGCCTGAGTCGTCAGCAAAAACGTCAAGCAACTTGTCTCCCCTAATAGGGAGCTCTAAACCACGCAAACCAACCTCCTATGAAGTCAAAAATCTGCTCATCGACTTAGCATAGAAGAATAAAAGGAAGGGGGCAACCCTATCCAACCGAACGCATTAGCATGAAACGCTCCCCTCTTCCCCTTGCCAAGAGCACTTGGCTGAGCGCACATCTATAGAGAGCTGATACTCCTCTGATCCAAGCATCTGAAAAGCCCATCTTGTGTAGAACGCCCTTTAGGAAATCCCAGTTAACTCTGTCGTAAGCCTTCTCAAAATCGAGAAGTATCACAAGACCCTCTCCTCGGAGATGTGCGAGGGCACGACGCCTCCCAAAAGGTAAAGATGTTGTCAAGGATACTGCGCTTCTTGACAGAACCTGTTTGAGTCTCATGTATAATGCTCTCAAGTAGCGGCTGAATTCTTAAACTCAGAGCCTTTGCTAAGAATTTGTAGGCTGAGTTGAGAATAGTGATGGGTCACCACTGCCGAATCTCATCCAAGGAGCCCCCCTCCTTGGGAATAAGGTAAATCAGATCCTCATTCAAATTATCAGGCATCTCTCCAGTGTGCAAGATGTGCTTGTAGGTGCTACGTAGATCCGAACCTAGCAGCTCCCAGTACTCCAAAAAAAAAAAACTGGGAGTCAAACCATCCTCCCATGAGCAGCTACCTCGGGAAATTGCACTGAGGGCCTCACATGGAGCTCCTCTAGCTGGAGAGGCATCTCTAGTCTCTGACACATCTCCTTAGTAACTAGGCAAGGCATCTGTGTCCAAACCTCCTCTTTGCATGCAACCTGACGCTTTGACTGAGGCTCAGCTGAAAGCAACTCACGGTAAAAGTCAGTAGCAACCGCACGCACATCCGCAGGCTCTGAAGCAACTGACCCCTCAGGTCTCCTCAATTGGCTAACACTTGTGCACGCATGGCGAGGCCCCACAGCCTCAAAGAACTCACTAGTAACTGTCGCCCACCTAGGTCCACTGACATGCCTGTCGATGAAAGGCAAACTCATGGCGCCGCTCCTCAATGGTGGTCAGCTCCTATCGAGCTTGTTGCATCTACTCCTCTAACCAAGGACTGTCAGAGCGGCGATCCTACATCCGTTGCAAGGAAGCAATGCCTCGCCTTAACCGCTTCCATAGTAACAGGGGACGGACCCTAGGGACAGGGGACGCCCATTTCTGGGATGGGGACGGGTGGGGACGGACGGAAAAAGAGCTGCCAAGTGGGAACGCAGGCAAAACGTCCCGGGGACGGCAGGGGATGGGAGGGGACTTTTTTAAAAATTTGAAAACCTGATCATTTCTAGAGGCTAGTTTCTCTCCACTAGCCATATGTTTGAACTTCAAAGCACCCCAATGGCTATAAAAGCCACCCTTTGGGTCCTCATTTCTCGATGTTTTATTAGCACATTTGCGTCTATATGACTCATGTTCTTTGGTCTATTTAGTGTATATTTGTGGTCAAAGTGATGCTCTATGTGTGTGGCATATGTATAGGTCAAAAAAACTCTTTTTTTTTTTGCTGTCCCGACCCCCGCCCCCGTTTCCTGACTTTTGCCGTCCCGTCCCCGTTTCCGACCCCGACCCGCCGTCCCATGTAACTATGACCGCTTCTCCTCCTCCTTGGCCACAACCAAGCGGCTAAGCTCAGCAAGTCCAGTGCCACTCTGCTAGGAGGGGTACCCTGAGTGCCAAAGTGCTACCACCCGCTCTTTGAGCTCTGTATCTAGCAAAATCCTTTCGGGGATGCACATCATCAAACTCCCACTTCTCTGTCTGTCACGTAAGAATCATTGGCACATGATCTGAGAAAGAAGTCCCTGCGAGAATGCATACAGATCCTCCCAAGTCACAAATACGATCACTCGCGTAGAAGCGATCTATTTGAGATAGATTCACTCCTCCTACTCTGCAGTCAAAGCGAGAGAAAAATAAGCTGTCTGGAGGCTGCACAAAGCCTGCATGCTGCCAAACATCTGAAATCCTCAAGGTCATACACAAACGCTCCCAAGCTGCCAAATCGGCCGTACGCACAGTAGCATGGCTAACTCCAATCCAATCTGAGAGCTCCTCCAACATGTTGAAGTCTCCCCCGACGCAGCACTTCTCTGCATGCGGCAAAGACTCTACAATATGTGACCAAAACCCAACTAGTGCACTTGCCACATTGGGCGCATAGATATTCAGGAAACCCATGCGGCAACCATGAACCTGCATAGTAATCCATTGGGCCCTGCCTGGCACAATAATACCTCTGTCCACAACGGCATGCTACCATGAGTCCGCAATAGTCATACATACCCCTCCCTGAATGCCTCCATGCCGAAAAGCAGCTGACCAAAATGTCTCATAGTGGCCACGCAGAATTTGACCACATCGCCGGATGTGGTTCTCACAAAGATGATGCTCTTGGAGCATAAGAATATCAATCATACCACCCACAAGGCATCTCTGAAGCTCCTCATGCAAGTGGCCTCTTTGGCGCTGAAACTAGGGCCCACCTAAAACCCTACACATTCCATGGGACAATCCTCATGGGATCAATGAGAAAAGACCAATTCTGCAACAATAGCCAATCTCGCTATCTTCAAGGCCGGCCTGGATGGGGAGTAATCTATATCCGAGCGACCTCTAGACAGACGCGTTTGAAGAGACTATCCCACCCAAGGCCCAAGCAAAACGTGCAGTCCATAGAGCTGCATCCTCTGCCCAAGAATCCTCATGTGCAAATACATAGCAAGGAGAGCTCTGAGTGTCAGCAAAAAAGTCAACCACAAGGTGTCTACATTTTGCTGCGTCCGGTGGCGTCAAACTGAACTTGGTTAGAGGCCAAAGTGTGTCTACCAAATTTGTCGCCCCCAAGTCCCCTATGTGGTGTGCAAACTCTACAGCTTGGACATGGAGCCAGTCAAGAACTGTGTGCAAGGTCCACTCTATGTGATCCCTGCTGCACAACGGAAAAGAGAAACCTACTGCTGTATCCCAAGCCTCAGTGCCTCTCGCTGCTAAAAAGAGGACATGAACTTGGAAGCAAGCTACCTCAAGGTCAGGAGAAGGGTCAAAGAGGAATCGGGTGAAGCTGTAGTCGAAGAAATCCCACTGTTGGCCAATGTCAAATCTAGTCAACCCATGGGGCATTGATGCAAAAGGAGAGGCTTGAACCAGAAGTGGCGTCCTCAAGTAGGATTGTCCCTCCCAAGCCATTCACCTCTAGCAAAAGCACTACCCAGAGAGCGTCTAGCTATGGATGAGTGTCCCCTGTGTCCGAGGAGTGTGGGATGGGTCGGGTGATGAGGCTGAGGGCCCAGTAGGGGAGAGGGAGGGAGCAGGAGATGGGGGTGGAGGAGGGGGAGGGGGAGGTGGCGGTGGGATAGAGGAGTCTGAAGGTGGAGGGGAGGGAGGTGGTGGCGGTAGTGAAGCTGAGGTGGAAGGGGCTCCTTAGGGGAGTCCTTCTGCAGGGGTCCGAAACGGTTCCTTGTCGGAACCCAATGCTGCTGAGTTGCTTGAGGCCTGCCACTAGGGAGGGCGGGGTGGCGAGCCTGTCCCTGTCGACGGCGGCAGGGCACCTGCTGCCAACCGTCAGTTGGAGTGTCGCTGGCTTCTGTCAAAGTGCCAACCTGTGTGTCTTGGGTACCTGCCTGCTAAGCTTTAGAGGGCTGAGCATGCACTATGGGTCGAGATCTCTTACGAGGACACGCCTTCACTAAGTGGCCAATCTGCCTGCAAATGAAGCACTGGTTCACGAGTCGTGAATACTCCACCCTCTGGCGTAATCACCCACCACTCACCCTAGGTAGGAGAACCGCCTTTAGGAGGGTGTGAGTGTCATGAACCTGAACGCGTATTGAGGGAACACCGGCAGCCTTGGCAGCAACTCAAGCTATCGTTTACAGGGGCTCTAGGACCGTCCCGATCTCGGAACCAATCTTGGAAAGAAGCGGTAGGTACTCCCTCCTCGAGCCTGGGAAACAGATCGAAATGGGCAGATCCGCCTCCTCAACAAGAACATCCGAAGCTGGATCAAAATCATGATGCCACTGTCGAAAATGATCTCTGACCGCTCGGATGGCCAGCTGGCTCACCAAAATGACCTTGCCAGCCATATTGGGAGTCTAAAACTCGATCTGGTAGTATCCTCGCCCGAGAAGGCGGCGGGCCTGGAGAGGCCACGTACCTCTCCTCGATTGGGTCGACTGCCAATGATCTTGCAGATGACAGAGGTGGCCTGAAGGCGCTCCACCTCTGCTGCAAGGCTCGCTTGCTCTGCTAGCGACAGAGCAAATCGAATGGTGGGCGCTCGACAGGGTCGGGCGAGGGGGCTTCATCTGAGTCCCTCTATGGCGGAGCACGAACGTCCATTTGTGTTTGTTACTGCTGGCGGACAGGGTGCCGACATAACCTTTGCTGCTACAAAACCCTTACTTAGGAGGGAATCTGAACCAGAACAAAGGAAGGTCGACACAGTGAGAACAAGGGGGGTTTTGAAAAGAAGGGGGGGGCTGGGGTGGTGTCGTGAGGGCAGCGGGTAATGAGGGCTAAGCGGGAAGCTGGCGGGTAGCGGGCGCAAGCGAATCAGCAGGCGGGAGCGAGGGAGTTGTGCGGGAGGGCAGCGCGAGCAAAGTGGTGGGGGGGTAGGGCAGGATCAATGCGAGCGGGGGGGGAGGGGGGAATGCGTAGGGTGGGGAGCAGAGCAGCGAGCGATGCCAAACTTGCATACACCCTATTTTTTTTGGGAAAAAAAAGAACTAACATCTTTAAATGTCTTGCATCTCATGGCAAGGAAAAATTTGAGAGATCCACAAAGTTGGAGCTAAAATATGTACCTTTACTAGGATCAACGGCTTGATTTGCAGCCCTCCCCCATCTCCACTTTCTTCTTAAAATAAGAAAGAAGCAAATTACCAGTAGTATGGCAGCTCCCAGACAAGCACTGACAATTATTGCTGCTTGTTCAACGGTTAGAAAAAAACTTACTCATCCAGATAACCATTGCAGGTTTTAACAGCAATCTCAACAGCTTACAAACAACATCGACAAAAAGAAGCGTGAACAGCACCTGTTTTTTTTGAAGAATCACTACTACCATCTTCAGTGAATGAAGAACCTGAAACCAGTGAAGACCATATCTTCATCACTAGAACTGGTCATTACACGAAAATCTAGCGTTTGAAACAAGATTATTTTGCAATGCTTTGTTGCTTTTGAAACATGAAAATTAAAATCAGAAATGTAGAAACATAAAACTTTGATAACAACAAAATTGTTTCATGGCTAAACCAGAAAAATCTTATGTAGTTGAATAATGTTGCTCTAGATGAACTGCTCATAATTACACGGAAAACTATAGCAGTGTCAGACCCAACAACTGCATGCCGTATTCTTTAGATGGTGGTGTCCATAGATGTGTGTTAAATCGTTTTGAAAATGAGTAAGGCCAACTCTGTTCTAAAAAACTCGTACAAAAACCACCTAACTAGAGGCCAATTTGACTAAATAGCCTCCACTTTAAGTGTGAAACATAAGCCCCATTAATTCCCTCCTCTGCCTCCCACACTATTTTTCTCTGACCACGCGTGTAACATTCTTTTGAACCACCATCCCATGCCCATGCACCCTACCTTAGCATATAAGTAAATGCATAAATTTTCTTGGCTACTTGAACCCATTGGTCTACTTCCTCTAATCGTTTTTGCACCCTTTTTAGCATCTTTAACCAAGATGTTTTCTCTTCGATTTTCTTCTCCTCTTCCGCTTGCAAATGCTGTATCACAAAGGACATTGATGTCCCTCAGTGTGCAGGATTTTTCATGTGCCTTGGATTTTTCACGTGCCTTGGAGTCATGTACATCACTCTTGGATTCCTTGTGTACACAGTATCCACTTCCTGAGATGGACTCAGTTGCCCAAATTGGTAGGTTTTGTTTCATCACAGATGCTTGTTGTCTTCCCCTTTCTGTGTTATTGGAATTGTTGGCATAATTGGACACTTAGGAATGCGTGTCTTTCCTTCTCGTTTTGGATCACACGGATCTTCTCACCAGGGATGCTCTCCCCCCTTGGCACATTGCAGTCTCCTTGTTTTCTTGTTCCTAACACATTTGTGACTTTTATATCATAATATTCTTCATGATATAATTACCCATTACTGAGAAGAAGAGAGAGAGAGAGAGAGAGAGAGAGAGAGAGAGAGAGAGAGAGAGATTAAATGAAATGAAATGATGTATTAATGTCTTCAATGACCTATGAGACCAATCTGTTACAAACTGGTGAATTTGATACCATGTCTGGGTACAGAAAAGAGATACTAAAATGAATCTAGAAGTGCTACTAACTGGAACTGTATGGGGTATGTGTGACCACTCATACAATGAGAGAAATGAAATGTTATATTAACGTCTTCAAAAGGCCAAAGTGACCTATGAGACTAGAAAGTTACAATGTGGTGGATCTGATACAAAGTCAGAGTAACAAAATGACAAAATGACAAAATAAAATACTATGGAATCCTAAACTGCTAGGTGTGAACTAAGCAGCTAGCTGGGATAGCTAGATCACAAGAGATCCAGCATCGGTCGCTCACGGATCTCATCAATCTCCTCCATGGTCAGTAGTCTGATCGGGGGTCGTGCATGTCGGGCCAAACTGATCTGAATCCTCTGATGCAGCCTCCGTTGATGCTGTGTAGTCCTCCACAATCGTGGGCGTCTGGATCTCCCCAACTCGGTTGCTCGGTCGATCAGTGTGCCTCTGGTGTGAGGCGACAAGCTCTGTTGTGGTAGTAGCTCCTCTGGGTGTCCAATGGCAGCTCTGAAGAAGTCTGTGATCTCTCTCTGAGACTGGCTAGCCTCTCCTCTCATCAAGCTCTCTCTGTGTCTCCGTAGCTCGAGCAAAAACAAACCCAGGCATCTCTGATCCTCGTACCGCATGACTCTGGAGAGTGGTCCAAAGCCCTCTTCGAACAAGCAATGGAAGCGACCTCGTATCTCGTAGTAGACGGGGCAGTGGCATGTGTAGTGCAACTCTGTCTCAGGCTCGATGTCACACAGGGAGCATGTCCTGGCCTCTGCTGGTACTCCGCTGTATCTCCCAGTCTCGATCCGTAGCTGGTGTGAAGATGTGTGCATCTGGCTATTAGCACATCGTATCCCGTGAGACAAGTGGGTGTCCATGTATCTGGGGCTTGTCACAAAACCGTCCTCCGTAAGCTGGAGAAGATGCTCTCTGTAGAAAGCCATCTTCATGCCTAGCTCTTGTGTTGGCTGTATCCATGTCCTCCTGGTGTCTAGCTGAGTCATGTCTTGGCGGATGAGCCTGGTGATCTCGGACTATGTAAGAGTCAGAGAGGGTGCATCCAGTGAGTATTAGAAGGGAGGCAATCTATCTATGCTGAACCCATGCGCCTGAAACCATGATGTCATCTCCCCGTACCAGCATGCTGTATCTCCCTGCATGGCTAACTGTCGAGAGGACTCAAGTGCAAGGCGGGCATATCTGTCTCTGGGAAGTTCCCAAATGCGGTGTATGAAGGAGAGAGGTCTGGTGAGCACCTCAACCACTAGTGGAAAGGCAGCTAGCTCTACTCGGACAATAGCACGTGGTACTGAAGCCTTAGCTCTAATGAGCCGCGAGATCATAGAGACCAGAGGATTCTCCATGTCCCCCCATCCGTCAGTTCCGCCTGTCTTCCCGTGATGATCCAATGAAGGTCCCCAAATCTCAACTCCATAAAGCAATGCAGAAGCCACCAAAGTGTCAAAGAGCCAGAGCTTCATCCGAGGCTCCTGAAACTGAACCTGTGAACACATCCTTTCCAATCTACCCAATGTTGCATGGGCTCTGGTCAATCTAGTCTCTGCTGCCCTCCTCAATGAAAATGCTGGCCCACTAAAAACCACTCCAAGGTAAGTGTAAGCATCTGTATACTCCACTGTCTCCTGGCCGTATGTGAAAGCGGGCACTGACCTCTTGATCCATTGTGGGGTGATATTAAATACCATGACCTTGGTTTTACCAAGGTTGCAGACATACGACTTTCCTGGGCAAACCTAAGCAAAGCATCCAAGTGACGTTGCATCCCCTCCGGACAGTTAGGTCACCACAATATCATCAGCATATAGCAACAGTGGAATCCATGTCCCTGCCAACTGTGCACCTCTATCACCATCTCTCTCAATGTAGTCAGAAACCTCATCCACATACATACCAAATAGAGTAGGAGAGAGCGGGATAGACCCTCTGAGGTGCGTACATGCCCCACTACTGAACTGTAAAATGCCATGACCCCCCAAATGAGCTCTGTGGGTACTCCCATCTGCTGTAATCTGCGCATCAATCTAGCTCTGGGTACTATGTCAAATGCTTTGCGTAAATCCACAAAGCTACAATAGATCCGTCTCCCATGTGATCTGCCCTCCTCAATGATGGCTCTGAGTGTCAAGATTTGGTCAAGAGTAGAAAAGCCTCTCCTGAACCTTGCTTGCCCGGCTGCGCGTATCCCCTCCCTCTTTGCCCATCTACTCAGCTGCTGCTCAAGAATAGATGCGTACAACCGTGCCAATGTGTGTCTTATCATGATAGTGCGATAATTCCCAGGCTCCATAGGGTCTCCTGACTTGAAGATCGGTACAATAGTAGATAAGCTCCAAGCATCAGGCAAGCCCTCACACATGGCATGGTTAAACATAACTGCTAGAATCTCTGCTAGTAGATCTCTAGCATGCGTGAAATGCTCAGCCACTAAGCCATCATGATCATATGCTCTCCCAGTCCTCATCCTGTCAATGGCCTTCCTCACCATCTCAGCGGCGAAAAAAGCACATGTATGTGGGCATGGATCGGGGGGGTCGGGAAGGGGGGGGCTGCTTAGGAACTGTGTACATAGATGATGCGTACCGGCCCTAGGCCTCTATAGAAGTGATGGCGGGGGGGGGGGGGGGGGAGTGCTCATGAAAGAGCCGCCATGCCTCACGTGAGTCCTGACTCAAGAATAGCTGGTTGATCCTGCTCTAGGTGAGCCAAAAATGCCCTCTTCTTCCGCCGCACTAGGCGTCGGAAGTCAATCTGTGACTATCTGTGAGTGATGTCCCCCAAAAGCACCTCCCTCTGAAGTCTAGCTCCACTGTCCCGGCATTCCTCATCATACCAACTGTTCTGGGGCATGCTCCCCGAACGACGTCTCTGCTCAGGCTGGGTATGTAGTTATGCTCTACTGCTGCCTCATGTAGTGTCTGTGTCTACACGCTGACTCCTATCTATATCCATTAATGTGAGGCATAGACTGCCCAGGGGCCTGATGTGTCTCAGAGTAGAAGACGAAGCACCCACATCAAGGCGCATCTATCCATTACAATTCCAGGTGGCAACTTTGAGTATGGTCCCATAGGTCTCGCACCGCATGTGGAGCGCCGCTCTACAATCACCACCCGACCATCTCTGTAGAAGGCCGTCTTTCCATTCTCCCTTGCTGCTTGAATCTCTGGCATTACCTCTCTTATATGCGCAAGCTGTGTGCGACTGAGGTCATCTCCAAGCAATATGCCCGTTTTCTTTAGTGTAGGACACCTCTTCAAGAAGTCCTTCTTAGCCTCCATGGATGGGAAACGGCTGATTAAAGCTCTTCCTTTTGAAGTCTCCCCATTTTCTTGTGTCTTCTTCCCTACCCTCCATGCCTTTGTATGAGTAGCCTCACTACCCATCATGCGGAGAAGTTCTTCGACTTCCCCTTCCACATCATCTCGGTCTTTTAGACCGGTTACTCTTATATTCAACGCTCTAGTTTTCCTTTGATGCTCTTCTTCTAGAGTCATGTTGATGATTGTAGGAGTGGGGACAGACGTGGTTTCTTTCCATTTCCCTTTCTTAGCGACTTCTATCCATTTCTCAGCCTCATCCGCCTTCTTCTGTGTCTTTGTGATCACATCCATCCACGAAGACGTCTTTACCACATTCTGTTTCTCCTCCTCCTTGATCATCTGTACCTGCTCCTTGATGACCTTGATTTCCTCTATCACCGAGGGCTAGAATTCCCCTTCCTCTATTCCACTGCTTGCTCTATGAGCTAGCTCTCGCTTGAGGGCTGAGACCTCTTCTTTAAGTGCTTTTGAATCCGCCTTAAGTACTTGTAGCTCTGCGTGCAAGCCCTCTTTCTCCTTCTTCCATTGCGCGCCTTCGTTGAGAAACATTTGAAGAAGGTTGGCCTTCTCTTTCCACCATCCCTCCATATTTTCTTTTCATTCTTTCATCTCCCTTTCCATTTGTGTTATCCGCTTGTTTGTAAGCACAAAGGTTGCCTTCGTATGGGGATTACACACTGGCGAAGCGCTCATGACCTCCATCAAAAACACAATCTGCACTTCAACCAGCTGGCACAACTTCTAGGATTGCAAGATACAGCTTGGCTGAAGAAAACTCTTGCCTCCTCAACCTTCCCTGCTCTGTATTCAATGAGAGCTGATGTTTGATTCAGATACTCGTTTCCTCCGCAAAACCTTATTCCTTTACTTAGCAACTCCCGAGCCTTTCTAGTATTCCCTTGTTGAAGCTCTAAAACAGCCCATCCATGCCAAGCTTGTTAGGTGCAACGGAATGCTTGTTTGCGTTTTGCTCAAGATGAGTGTTCCGAATTGTGCTCAAGGTTCCTTTTGTTCTTATGGAAGGGAGAGCCTTCCGTTCTTAATGGAAAGTGCTATGATCACAAACAAAGTGAATGGACACTGTGCGTGCAACTGTATGAGACTGAGAGATAGAGAGAAGAGAGATACGACACCAGAGACGTTGTAAAACCCTCCTCCGAAGGCCCCACTCTCGTCGGCGAGAGTGGTCTACTTATGATTGCACAAAGTGGTACAATGCGGATGCAATGGACTGATGCAACTTGGGACTATGCCGATGACGACGACGGGGATGACGACGACGACTTAGGGCTGAAATCTGTAGTCTTCTAACTGCTGAATTTCGGGACTGTTTCGGTGGCTGAAAATGACTGTTTTGGCTGCGTTTTCGAGGGCTGAATTTAGGGATCCTCTGCAACCAACTAGGGCTGAATCTGCTGCTGTCCAATAGGGCTGAAAACCAAAAACGCTGGGGCTGCCTTGTAGCGTTAGTGAAACGCTGACCTGTCTGTGGAGGATGCGACCCTACAATGCTGACAAACGGCAGGCTTGTGGGCGATGGTGAGAAACTGAAAACGCTAGGCTGGATGAGGGTGTGGGTGATGAGGGAATACCCAAACGCAAGGGTTCTAATGGGTTCTTGCTAAGAAGGTGCCTGTTGAGCGGGAGCTCCTGTTGCCTCTTCTGCCATTGAGTGCTAACTTGGGTTTGCTTATATATTAACTTAGCAAAATTGCCCTACCTACTTTTGTTGGGAAGTCACTTAAATTAATAAGTGAAAAATGTCAAAAATAGGGAAAATAGGCTAAATGCACTGGAAAATTCCCCTGATGGAATCTGATGGAATCTGATGGGAATACTGATGATCAAGCTGTGTGCAACTAGAGGATATGCATCTACACTAAGTGACTGGGCATGCACGGTCTACGAATAGACTCACAAAAGTGCCATATCACTTCTAATCTAGACTGACTGGACTGACTGAACCCTGATCATGCTGTAGCTTGTCCACGAACACATAGGGTTGGGATGTGTCACGTGACAAAGCTGCCCCATGTTAGAGAGCAACAGTTTAGTGGCGGCCTCTGAGAGAGAGAGAGAGAGAGAGAGAGAGAGAGAGAGAGAGAGAGAGAGAGAGAGAGAGAGAGAGAGAGATGAAATGTAATATTAACGTTTTCAAAAGGCCAAAATGACCTATGAGACCAAAAGGTTACATGTGGTGAATCTAATACCAGGTCTGGGTACAAAAAGTACAAAGAACTGAAAAGAAAATAGTGGGTAGGGGTGGGGTGAAAGCTGGTAACGGGGGGGGGGTGTGTGGACTGATATAATGGAGCTCTTTGATAGTAGAGAGATGTTATATTAACGTCTTCTAAAGGCAATATTAACCTCTGAGACTAGAGAGTTACATCATGGTGAATCTGATACTAACTAAACAAAAACACTACTAGAGCTGTGAAAGGTGGATATTAAGAGCATGAGAGATACACATACAAAAAAGGAGTGTGTATCTCAGAAAACAGTACAAAAATGGTGGATACGTGTATCACAATCCGGAGACACCTCACATGGGTCGCTGCATGATCGTGTCAATGTCCTCCATGGTGAGTCTGCACAGGGCGTCTCCCATGTCTCGCCAATATAGATCTGATCCTTTGCTGCAACCCTGTGGATCTCCCTAGTTGTGCTGCCGGATCCCTCACTATGCCTCTACTAGTGATGTGCCCACGTCTTCAAAAGGCCAAAATGACCTATGAAACCAACAGTTACATCCCAATAGAATTTAATACTTTGTCTGGAAAGCTATGAAAATAGAAAATGAACAAGAAATAAAAATTCTATGTCTATCATAAATTGATGGATAGGTGGGAGGGGTAACAGAGTGAACATAGTGAACAGGACAGGGGAGACGATACATCTATACATCAATAACCAAATAGACTTGGACACTCCAAGCTGAAGATCTACAACAACACACGTGAAAGGAATTGGAAACAACTAAACAGAACTCAAAATAAAGGGAGAGAGAGAGGAGAGACGACACGGCACAGTGGAATTTTGTACCCAGACGTAGTGGCCCCAAAGATTGGCGCCCCTTCTCGGTATTTCTTTTTATTATGCTTCTCAAAGTACAATGTCCGAGGGTCTTCCTCTTAGCACTTCCAAGAAAAACTGATCAGAAGTGAGGCCCTGGCACACTTATAAAGGTCCTTGGCCAAACTCAAAAGCATTTACATGAAAAGCTGCAGTTTTTAAAGCATCTTGTGCCCAGAAGCAAGCACCCCGTGGTCTGTCCATAAAACGTGGAAATCCGCACAGTGCCACATCAACAGTCAACGTAAAACGCGAGCATCCGTACAATAATGCCACGTCATCAACTCTACGTAAATTTGACAATAGACACTCACTCTAAGTACTAATGTACTAGACTACATACATCCAACACTTGCACATAGACGACAGTCACTGGACATTCAAATCACTATCCACGTTGACATCTTAGATGAGAATCATGATCATTGTACCTTATTAGCAATCATATCTAGACCGCGTTGATCTTTTCACGGACGTCTTGATCTACTAAATCTCGTTACTGTCACGTCCACATCACCCCTCAGGTAAGCAAGACAAAATGTTGCAGTCATTTTGTCCTTAGGACATGCACTCAAACAATACACACATGAGAGAGCACATGTAACAGATTCATTTTGAAAAAGTAATTCCCCTCTTATGCAGTCCGCACTGCACCAGATTCAACCTGCTGATTCATCAATAACTCGTTTGCCGTAAAAAGCAGGTTCCTACAGCTGCCACGTGTCAGTGAAAATCACGGCGCGATTTCCGTGACTGTCCGTACAGTGCCACGTGTCAGCTTGCCCGTGTCTGTGTGTCCGAGGTTAGCCGCGTCACCAATTTGTGACATACCCCTCTTGAAAGCATTGTAATTGTCCTCGATTATGCCTGCAAAAACACACAGAGGCCATAAACTGTCTTAATAGACACTGACTGTTAGTACCAATGTACTAGGCACAACACATCTAGCATATGTAACAGCCACATCACTGGACATCACAAGACATTACTTGACATCACAGGACATCAAATAACAAAATCACAGTCAAAATTCATTCCAAATCTCAGACCATGATTAATCGGCAACATATTTAGTAATCACATCTAGATCCATTCGGGACCTCACAGATGCTCAATTAACTAATCCATATTGCAATCATGTCTATAGAGATTTATGCGACTGAAATGCTGCAATCATTTCCTCTTTCAATTCCTGCATTCAAACAAGTCAAGTACAAATCAATCAATATCTTTTTCATTTTCGGGAATTCCAATTCATAAAGTCATACAACAGAATACTGTCAGCCCAACAGTATCCCTGAAACCCAAAGGGACATCAGTGACTCTATATCAAAAAATCAGGGTAATCCGTTGACAAAGGAGCGAAGCAACTCCCCTCTTGTGCAAGCCCGCTGCACTGGATTCACCCATGTTGAAATCGGGGTTCTATCGGAGTAGACTATGCTAAACCGAATGCTTCAAAGTAAAGTTCCATAATCTGAGGAGTATCTGCTAGGTCCTCCTCCATCCACTTCGCATCCAATGCAAGATAGTTCTTGAATTTAACCAAAAACCGCCTAATCACTTTACCTTTAATCTCTCTATCTTTATGTGCCAATATCTGTTCTGGAACGAGAATCTCCTCGCTTTCCTGCACTTCGGGTTGCTCATCTGGCTCCCCATCATCGGGCACATCGCCTTTAAAAGGCTTCAAGAGTCTCACATGAAAAGCATTGTGAATTCTCTAAGTATCGGGCAGCTTCAGTCTAAAGGAGACATCATTTATCTTTTCTTTTATCTGGAAAGGTCCATAGTATCTCTGCTAAGCTTTGGAAAAAGTCGCTCCTTTCCCTTTTTCTTTCTCAAGCGTGCCTTCTCAAGATGTAAGAGCACCCAATCGTCTTCCTTTAATTGCAAATCGCGACGGTGTCGATCTGTTGCCTTCTTGTGTCTTTCCTGAGATTTCGCTAAAACCTCCCGGACCTTGGCAAAAGCAGTGTCCAAGTCCCTCGTGTACTGGTCGGCTTCAAAAATCTCATCTTTCGTGCTTAGGAAGGGTGGAACCTTCGTAGCACCTTCAATAATCTCAAATGGTGCCTTCCCCGTCGAAGAGTGGATCGTGTTATTGTAGGTAAATTCCACCAACGGAAAAAACTTTTCCCATTGAGTCTTTTGATCAGAAATGTAAGACTTCAATAAATCTAGTTCGACTAAATTTGCAATCTCACATTACCCATTTGTTTGCGGGTAGAAAGATGACGAGAACTGCAACCGTGTGCCAATGTTCTCCCAAATAGCCTTCCAAAACAAACTCGTGAATCGGGAATCTCTGTCAAAGACTATTGTTTCATTCATGCCATGTAATCTGAATATCTGGGCAGAGAACAGTCTCGCTAAATGATCCGGCTTGACTATTTTCTTCACTGGAATGAAATGAGCTTGCTTGCTAAATCTGTCAATAACAGTCCAGATGCCATCGTGCCCACTCTATGTCTTTGGAGATCAAAAATGAAATCCATAGCAATACTTTCCTAGGGGCGGGTGGGAATGGGTAAAGGCTGTAACAATCCCTTTGCTTTATGCTTGTCAAACTTGACCGTCTCGCATACCAAGCAACTGCGTACAAAATCGTCCACGCTCTTCTTGAGTCTTGGCCAAACGAAGTAACGCTCCACACCTTTCAAGGTGATCTCACTGCCGCGGTGACCCGTAAATGGTGGACCGTGGCATTCGATTAGAACCTTTTCCCTCAACGGTTGTGTAATGCACAACATCGTTTTCTTCATCAAATAGCTATCCACCTCCCCATTTTGTATTCGTATGAATACACCCGAAAAATCTGGATCTGTGGAGTACTGATCGACTATGTCCTCAAAGCTTCTATGATGAATCGCGGAAATAGCCAAGACCAACGGCTTCCGGGACAAAGCATCTGCCACCAAGTTTTCGTGTCCCTGTACATGGACAATTTGGAAGTGAAACTATGGCAAGATGTTAGCCCACTGCATCTAATTTTCTGAAAGCTGCTTCTGTGACAAGTAGTAGCGTAAACTCTAATGATCAGTGAAGACCATAAAATCGGCTCCGAGTAGGTAATGTCGCCATTAAGTAAGAGCATGGATAACCGCCAAAAGCTCTTTATCATAAATCTGTGCTGTCAATTCCGGCCTTGAAAACAATCGGCTCTCATAGGCAATGACATGGCCTTCTTGCATTAAGACCGCACCCAGACTACGACCACAAGCATCACAATATGCTTCGAATGACTTTTGCAAATCCGGCAAAGTCAAAACTGGTCCTGTAGTCAATTTCTCTTTCAAAGTCTGAAAGGCAGTCACCTTTGTGGGTCCCCACGAGAAAGGAACTCGTTTCTGTGTCAAGATATGCAAAGGAAAAGCAACCTCTGCAAATTTTCTAATGAACCGCCGGTAGTAAGAACATAAGCCCAAAAGCTTCTTACTTCATGAACATTCTTCAAATCGGGCCAATCACATATAGTCTCAATCTTGGCCGGGTCCATTTGTACTCCTTCTGCTGAGACGATGTGTCCAAGAAAGTGTATCTTCCGTAAGAAAAATTCACTCTTCTTACCAGCTTGTGATCTCGCAATGCCTGAAAGACCCGTAGCAAATGATGTCTATGTTTTGCCTCATCCTTGGAGAAGACTATAATGTCATCAAAGAAAGTGCCAACAAAAGATTTGTACTCTCTGAAAATCCTATCCATCCATTCGGTTAAAAGTCGCTGGAGCATTGGTAAGGCCAAAAGGCATCACAACAACTTCATAAAAATTGAAGCTCGTCCGAAAAGCTATCTTGTAGACATCTCCTGGCGCGATTCGGATCTAATGATATCCTCTTTTCAAATCGATCCTGCTAAAACAAGAGATCCCTGTAATCTGTCAAGAATATCATCGATCCTAAATTTCGAAACGGCCGAAGCCGATACAATAGGGACATACTCGCCCTTCAATTTCACATCAAGTACAATTTTTCGGCCCTTTTCATTTGTCAATGTCGCTTTCTTCGCCCGATAATCGACCACGGCGTTGTTCTTATGGTACCAAGGGACTCCAAGGAGGACATCACAACCTTCCAAGGGCATTATGTAAAAATCGTCGTGCCCCAAATGCCCCTTGACAATGCAACCGAAGTTTGCCAATGACAGGTGTAATGGCTATGTCCCGTCCGGGTGCCACTAGAACTGCCTCTGCTTGTGGTCCCATCCGATTAGGTGTAGTCTCGAGCCGTGCCACCAATTCAGGTGAAATGAAGTTGGCCTTGGCTCCTCCATCAAAGAAAATCAGGGCTTCTTGATCTTTCACTTTGCCCCAAGCTCGGCAAAGTTCTTTACTTTCATCAATCATGCTTGGGTCAGTACCATGCAATCTAGAACCAGACCTGCTTTCATCTTGCCTTTTCTGCCAAGTTCCTCAGCTGCTCTCAAACTCCCTTGCCTGTCTTCATTCTGTTCTTGCTGTGCCTTTTTAGGGCACTTCGCGGAGACGTGCCCATGTTCCCCGCATCCAAAACACTTCCCCTCTTTGATGTAGTTGGCCCTCTCTCGAAGAGTGAACCCGGGTCGTGAATCGTTGTCTTTCTTTTCTTGGGAACTCTTTCTCTTTCTACTTTCACTATTAGAAGTCTGTTGGGTTCTCTGAGTCAAGATCTCATCAGCGGGGTAAGTCAAATTGCCCGAATGTATCGCAAACCCTGTTTCGCATGACCGATCAATTCTTCAATAGAATTTGACTTTTGTTCCAAGCAGTAGTTTCGTATCTCTGTAGGGAGTCTACAGCAAAATGGCTCAATCTGTTCTTTAAACGAGACCTTCTTAAATGAAGAGGTTGTTAGGAAAGAGCTCCAAAATTTCTCGCAATAAGCATCCAGAGAATCTCCTTTGGTCATCCGAAGATAATTCCAAGCAGTTTGTATATCTCGTTCGTACTCCCGAGTTAGCCAAGAAGAAATAAAAAGCCTTCTAAATTTCAACCATTTAATTGGAGCTTACTTTCTCAGTAGAAGGGTGGACCACCATGTTCGAGCATTTCCCTTGAAGAAAGATGTAGCCCTCTTGATCTTGGAGTCCTCTAAGTAATGCCCTCCAGAGAAAGCTATGTAAAACTGTTGTATGAAGGCCAAAGACCTCGGAGCATCTCGGAATCCAAAAAAAGAGTCAAACTTAATTGACTGTCCATCTTCTTTGAATTCTCTTACTTTCTTGCTTTTATCTTCGAGGAAGTCATATTGGTTGGCTTTATAGAAATGCTATTAGGCAAGTAAAATCTTTTTTAGGTTTTACTGGCTTCTTTCGAAAATTTATTACAGACTACACTTGTATTGCCGAGCCCCTTACTCGTTTGTTAAAGGACGTCGAAAGCAAAAAGCGTAGTGTTAGTCTGTCCGTTCGATGGACCGATGAGCTCGATCAATGTTTCCAAACATTGAAGCGACTTGTTACTACTGCACCGACGTTGCAAATTGTGGATTCAAATAAACCCTTTGTGGTGGAAATGGATGCCAGTGATTATGCTATTGGCATTGTCCTATACCAAGATGAGCGGCTCGTTGCATTTGAGAGTCACAAGCTTATAGACGTGCACACACCTTACTCCAGAGAGGAGAAGGAATTGTTGGTGGACATTCATGCCTTGAAGGTTTGGCGCCATTACCTCTTTGGTGCTAGCTTCGTGGTATGGACGGACCACCATTCTTTGGAAAATATCTGTGATCAGTGCGACCTTCGTGGTCGGAAGGCAAGATGGGCCGAACTCATGCAGGAGTTCGACTTCGAGATTTGCTACCGTAAGGGTGCTACCAATATGGTAGCCGGTGCCCTTGGTAGAATTTCAGAGGTCAATACTCTTTCGTATGCTGCAATTTAAACTGACTTCTATCTTTCTCTCAAAAGGCGTTGCCAACATGACCGTCACTTTGGTGCAATTTGGCAACGAGTCCAAGAGAGAATACATAGCCCGAAAAGCTACGATGGTCCGGACTCAAGCAAGGCAAAGTGTGTGTGCCCGTTGATGAGGATATCCGCAATAAAATTTTGTCTAAGTGCCATGATGCACCAAGTGCAGGACACCCTGGCATACACCGTACTTTGGCCTTGGTTGGTCGGTATTTTTATTGGCCGCAAATGAAAGCTTTCGTTAAAAAGTATGTGCAGGAAAGCGTGCAATGTCAGCTCAACAAAGTTGAACGTCAAAAATGCGTTGGGTTATTGCATCCTTTGCAAATTCCCAATAGTAAATGGTCAAGCATTTCTATGGATTTTGTAGTTGGATTACCCCGAACCAACCGGGGGTGTGATGCCATTTGGGTCATTGTCGATCGACTCACGAAAATGGCGCGATTTACCCATACACATTCCACCGTAAAGAGCCACGAGTTAGCTCAACTCTTTGTGGAACACTTGTACAAACTATATGGTTTTCCCGACGAAATTGTCAGTGATCCTGATCTAAAATTCACAAGAAATTTTTGGCAAACGGTGTTCTAGAAATTGGAGACCCATCTGTGTCATCCTCAGACCATCCTAAAACTAAGGAAAGACCGAACGCACGAATCAAACTATGAAGGACATGCTAAGAACGTATGTCTCCCGACGACAATCTGATTGGGATCGCTATCTCCCACACATTGAGTTTGCTTATAACAATACAAAGCACTTGGCTACTGGCTATAGCCCATTTATGCTTATGTACGGTTATGAGCCGAAACCACCAATTGCCACCGGACTCAAGGGAATCAACATGTGATTGGTAGCCGACATCTTATACGATATGCAAGAAATGCTTCAGATCGAGAAAGAAAGCATTAAGACTCCATAAAATCGTGCCACTTTTTAAGTCAATCAGCATCGGCAACCCCGTGAACTCCTAGAGGGCATGTGGGTGTACCTTAGGGTACCGAAGGATTCCAAAACGATCCGAATTGGTCTATGCTCGAAGTTATCTTCTCGTTATTGTGGTCCGTTTCAGAAGATAAGTGGGGTTTCTTAAAAATTGGATCTGCCTCAAGGCATTGCTGTGCATCCCGAGTTCCATGTAAGCCGTCTAAAGGAAGGGCTAGGGCAGGATGACTTGGTAATTCCTCGTGAGCAAGTCCCGAACTTGGCAGACACCAACTGTTACATTCCACTTGAACCTGAATCGATTCTTGATCAAAGGGTCCGTAAGTCTCGTAAGACTTCGTACCTCGAATACTTGATCAAGTGGAAGCATTGTCCTGAATCCCAAGCCACTTGGGAGTCAATTAGATTGTTAAGGAATCGTTTCCCGGACTTTATAACTGAGGATATTATTGAGGATAGCAATTCAAAATAAGGGGGGAACTGTTATGTCCCCAGACATCCGGATGGGCGCCTGCAGTTATGTCCGACCAGTGTGAACATAGCCCTTTGGTTATGAAGTCCTATAAATAGGACTTGAGTCTCATTTGTGAGACATCTTGTGTGATCACCCTTGGACTCTTGGCCCTTCGCAGCTCCGCTCGCACACCCGTACGGGTGCGGGCTCGGTGGTATGGGACACTGGCCCTTGTGGCAGAGGCTAGCCTGTTTGCTCGAGGGTGAGCCCGTATTGGCTCTATGGCTGGGAGGTGAGCCAAATGTCCGCTCACTACGTGTGTCTAGGTGTGAGTTTGGCTTGTGTAATGTCCTGTGTCCAGAATGGATACGGTGTGGGGCTAACACAGGAGGTACTATCTCCTCACGACATAGAAACATACCAAAATGGACAAGTTTCCCTCCTTGACAAGAGCATCAGTAGCCGGATCGAAGCCATGGCGCCACTGTTGAAAATGAGTTGTGGCTGCTCGGATGGCTAGTGGGCTCATGGCAATGGCCTTGGATGCCATCTCCGTGGTCCCAAACTCTATCTGATAGTAGCCACGGCCGAGAAGATGAACATCAATGATCTTTCCCACCTCTGCTAAAAGGTGGGCCTGAAGGAGGTCACACACCTCTCCTCTGCTAGGTTGGGTGACGATTATCTTGCGGATAACAGAGGTGGCCTAAAGGCGCGCCACCTCTGCCTCTAAGCTCGCTTGCGCTCTCAACGAAGAAACAGGTCGGATGGTTGGTTCTGCGTGGTTGGGTGAGAGGGCTTCAGTGGACTCCCTGTGTGGCGGAGCAGAATCCTCCCTCTATGTCTGCAACTGTGACGGCGAATGAGGAGGGGAAGAAAGCGAAGGATGAGGATCAACAGGCGGAAAAGGGCCCATCAGCTCCTCCAATGGAGAAGAAGGGAGGGTAGCACAAGGGGGGGGGACGGGGGAGGGGGAGGAAGGGGGTGCGGCGGGCAACGGGCTGGGGATGCGGGTTGCAGCAACGAGCGTTAAAAGCAACAATCTGTTGTCTGCTACCTTCTTATGCGTTGCTTGAGATTCTGCAACCGATCGAAGATATCTGCAAGATTTGGATTTGCAACATACTGATCAACCATATCCTCAAAGTCTGATGGTGGATTGCCAAAATAGCCGATATCTTTGGCTTCTGAGACAACGCAATTGCCACCAAGTTATTCTTTCCCTCAGCATGATGATCTGAAAATGAAACTGCGACAAAATGTTTGGCCATCTCATTTGCTTATCCAAAAGCTACTTCTAGGACAAGAAGTATGTCAAACTCTGGTGATCGGTGAACATTGTAAAATTGGCTTCGAGTAGAAACTGACACTGTCACGATACAGGCCCCACGTGCCAATGGAAAAGAACAGACTGAACAACTTTAAGCACTTCAAATAACAACTGAACTGAAAGAGATGCACGACACAAGACGGGGAATGGCGGAGTTCCACCCCAAGAGAGCACTGGCCCCAAACCTTGGCGCGCCTTTCAATATTTCTTTATATTGCTTGAGCTCTGTACAACGCCCGTACTCCATTCTCTACACCTCAATGGAGCATGCCAGAGAATGAGCCCTTGGCTCACATTTAAAGGCCCTTGGCCTATGAAAAGAAGTTACATGAAAAGCATCAAACTCAAAAGAAACTCGTCCATAAGCTGCCAACACAAAAGTAGGAATAATCCGTACAGCTGCCACGTCATCACTTGCCAGCACGAAATCCGAAAATCCATAAAGGCCGTCAATGTAAAATCCGAGAATGTCCCTACAGTCTGCTACATCATCATGTCAGCGCAAAATCCAAAAATCCGTACCGTTGCCACGTCATCACAGCCCTCCCCGCGTGTATGTGTGTGTGTGTGTGTGTGCTTGCTTTATTTTTTTAAGCCTTTATGTCACTTGGGCCCCATCGGACAGGGTCCCATAAGTTGGCACAAACTTCTTCTACTTCTACTTCTTCTTCTTCTCCTGCTTCTTCTCTTAGGGTTTAGGCTTCTCAATCGGGATCTGAAGGTTGGCTCCGTTCTTCAGTGACTTGACACATCAACAGTTTGTGACATCCCCCCTTCTTGAAAGAAAGTAATCGTCCACGACTACAACATATCTGCAAAACAACTCAAGGCAGCTCAAAAATTTCCAAGGGTCATTTAGAGGGACAATCCGAGGGACAATCAGTTTTCTCATTCCAAATCGGAGCTCTTGATTTCCTGGGTCGTTGACTTCCCGAAAGAATCTCATCCAATAAGGAACTCTTGATATCCTCGGTCATTGACTTCCCAAAAGTATCTCATCCAATAGGGAATATTTAGTGGGTGGCACATCGCAATGTAACACAAATGCTCACATATGCATGTTACAAGACATAGAAACATAAAGTCGCCGATGAACACTCCCCTCGCGAATAACCATCTTGGTTCGGGCCATGAGCTGTTCAACGACTCCCTCATCACTCCCCCCGCAAATAACTTAAAAAGGTCCCGGCCATGAGATATAGAGGCCTTTTGCAACCAAACGCCCCCCTGGACTGCAGCCTACATCGTTTGGAGGTGCTGAGAGTAACCATTGCTCATACTTCTTAATACTCCCCCTGTAAATATTTAATAACCACAAGAGTCCAGGCCAAGAGTAACAACAACAATACTCCCCCCGTAAATAACCACACAAGCCATGAGTAAAAACAACACTTTTTACTCATTCAATACTCCCCCCACAAATAACCACAAGGGTCCGGGCCATGAGTAAAAACAACACTTTTTAAACATTTAGTACTCCCCCTGCAAATAATCACAAGGGTCCCGGCCATGAGTATGAACAAGCATTCTCAAACATCAATTCTCTTCAGTACTCGACCCGAGAGTAAATCACCAATCATTGAAACCAGTATTAAAACTAGAGTCAAACAATTCAAATCGACACCAAGACAAGTTTAAAACAGATACCATACATTTTAAACAAATTCCAAACAGGATCACCAAACAAGTTCCAAATAGAACTCAAACTTAAAAAGCAATCTCGACATCAATCAAGCTCGAAAAGTCGACTGACTTTCCATCCTGAAACCTGCACCAAGGGTTAAGTTCCTTCCATAAGGTCGTAGCCGACCGCACCATGGTTCATAAGCTCTCGGATAGACAATGTTCCTCTGGCGACGATGGTAGTCCCAAGTCAAAGCAATCACACCGCACCTCCAAGGTTTTTAGCTCAGGAAGAGACACCTGATGAGAGGTGCCGAGAAATTTCAAGTCATAATCTGCAAGGGTTTCTGTGGAGAAATCATATAACTTCGGGCAAAAATTTTCTTGAAAGCTTGCCAAGTCCTAGAAGCACGCGGCTTGGTAGCTATAGACTTCCACCACTGCATGGCACTGCATCCGAGAAAAACAGCAACTCGAAACAAACCTTGGAACCTTCTCTTGCAAGTGATCTTTATGGCTTATGCCCTGTAAGACATAGTAATGAAGATGGGAGCACGCTCGATGCGCGATGAAATAAGGGTGGGAGTGGCTAATAAGTCCGGGGTTGGGATACGAACATACTTCAAAGAAAATTCCAGTACACTTCGGAAGCGCCGATTTACTTTGTATGATCTTTGGTGGGACGGTATGCTTTCAGAAAAGCACACGCCTAAAGCTCTGATACCACTGTCCCGATATAGGCACCACGTGACAATGGAAAAGAACACATTGAACAACTTTAAGCACTTCAAATAATGACTGAACCGAAAGAGATGCACCACACGAGACGAGGAGTGGCGGAGTTCCACCCCAATAGAGCACTAGCCCGAAACCTTGGCGCCCCTTTCGGTATTTCTTTATATTACTTGAACTCTATACAACGTAGGTACTCCATCCTCTGTACCTCATGCAGAGCATGCCAGAGAATGAGCCCTTGGCTCATATTTAAAGGCCCTTGGCCTATGAAAACCAGTTACATAAAAAGCATCAAACTCAAAAGCAACTGGTCCATAAGCTACCAACATAAAAGCAAGAAAATTTGCACGGTTGCCACGTCATCATCTGCCATCGTGAAATTCGGAACTCCGTACAGCCTATGAGAGCAAAATATGGGACTATCCGTACAGTCTGCCACGTCATCATGTTTGTGCGAAATCCGAAAATCCGTACTGCTGCCACATCATCACAACCCTCCGCGTGTGTATGTGTGTGTGCTTGCTTTATTTTTGAAGTCTTTTTTGTCACTTGGGCACAATCGGATGGGGTTCCATAAGTTGGCGGGAGCTTCTTCTACTTCTTCTTCTTTTGTTGCTTCTTCACTTAGGGTTTAGGCTTCTCGGCCAGGATCTAAAGGTTGGCTCAGTTCTTCAGTGCCTTGACACGTCAATAGTTTGTGATAGACACCACTGAGTAAGAGCATGTATGACTGCCAATAGCTCCTTCTCATAGATCTGTGCAACCCGCTTTGGTCGCGAGAACATTTTACTCTCGTAAGCTACAACATGGCCCTCCTACACTAAGACCGCCCCCAGCTTGCGTCCACTTGCATCACAGAGCCTCAAATTGTTTCTGCAAATCTGGTAGAAGCAACACTAGCCTACTTGTCATCTTCTCCTTGAGAGTCTTGCATGCGGTAATTTTCGATGGTCATTAAGTAAAGAGCACGCCTTTCTGATTTAAAAATGTGTAGGGGAGAAGCAATCTCCACGAGCTTTTGAATGAACTGTCTGTAGTACAAAACAAAGCCCAAAAAGCTGCAAACTTCATGTACATTCTTCAGATCTCGCAGTCTCTAATAGTTTGGACCTTGGTTGGGTCCATCTTTACACCCTCCAAAGTGACAACGTGTCCAAAAAAGAATGTATCTCTGACAAGAAAAACTCGCTCTTTTTCCACAATAAGGTGATGTATTGGGCTTAATACGACCCTTTTCAAGAAGCTCTTTCACTTGGTTCATAGTTTCCTCATTCTATACTCTGCTTACTCTGTAAGGTGCCCGGTTCGGTGGCGTGCTGCAAGGAATCAAATCAATCGTGTGATCTTCAGGTCGCTAAGCAGGTAGCTCTCAAGGAAAACTGTCAGAAAACCAATCAGCTTGGGCTTGCAAAAAGTCGTGTCGTTCCTTCTCTAGGTCAGACATATTTGACGTTTTATTGTCATTTGACTCATTCAAGTAGATCGAGTAAACAAAAAGACTGGATTTCATTAATTTTGAAATGGCTGAAGCCGATACAAGTGGGAGAGACTTCCCCTTTAATTTTACATTAAGAATAATATCTCTAACCCTTCTCGTTCTTCAATGTTGCCTTCCTAGCCCTGTAGTTGACCACAACGCTGTCCTTATGGTACCAGGGGATTCCCAAAAGGCTGTCACACCCTTCCAAAGGCATAATGTAAAAAGTACTCATGGCTACATACCCCTGACAATGCGACCGAAGTTTGCCTATGACAGGTGTAATTGCAATATCCCTCCCTAGTGCCGCTAGAACAGTCTCTGCAGATGGTCCCATTTTCTCAAATGTGATTCCAAGTAGAGCCGCCAATTCAATCAAGATGAAGTTGGCCTTGGCTCCTTCGTCAGAGAAGATAATGGCTTCCTAATCTCATACTTTTCCCCACGCTCTGCAGAGCTCAACACTTTCATCCATCTCTTTTGGGTTGGTCCCCACAAAGTCTGGTACCAATCCTATCTTGGTCTTTCCTTTCTTTGCTCGCTCCTCTGCCACTTTCAAACTCTCTGGCTTGTCCTCGGCTTGATCATTGGTCACTTTGTTAGGGCACTTAGCAGAGACCGTGGCCCTCCTCCCCACATCCACAACATTTTTCCTCTTTGTAGTATTCATCTCGCTGCTCGACTGTAAGTCTAGGGCCTGATGGTTTCTTCTTCTTTTGCTTCCCTTTCTTCTTATTACCATTTGGTTGGATTGTTGGGCAGACCCTGGCATGTCTGTTGGGTACGTCAATGTACCGGCGTGCATTCCAAACCCTTGCTTGGCATGACCCATAAGTTGCTCGGTGGAGTCCGTCTTCTTTTGCAAACAATATCGCCGCATCTCCTTGGGCAACAACAAAACCACTCAACTTGATGCTTAAAGGTAATTTTCTTGAAGGATGAAGTGGGTAGGAAAGTATCCCAAAATCTCTGACAATAATCGTCAAGAGTATCTTCTTTGGTCATCTGAAGGTAGTTTCATGTTGTGATAACATCCTCTTCATACTCCTCGGTAAGCCATGCGGAGGTAAAAACTTGTTTGGACTTTAGCCATGTGGTGGGTGCTTCCTTTCGCAAAATTAGCGTCGACCACCAAGTTTGGGCATTGCCTTTCAAGTAGGAAGACGCTTGTCGTACTTTAGAGTGTTCACAGAAATGCCCTCCCGAGAAAACAATGTCAAAACTGTTGGATGAAGGCAAGAGCTTTGTGGGTGTCTTTGTAGCCCAAAAAGAGTGCCAAATTCAAGTGCTTGCCCACCCTGTTTAAAATCTTTGGTCTTCCCACCCTTCTCCTCAAGATGGTCAAACTGGCTCAATCTATAACCTCGTTTTTGCCTCGCTCCAAACATTGATTCGTCTGAAACCGAATTGTTCGAGGATGAGGTATCTTCGTCAAAACTTTCAGAATGCTTTCTGTGTTTTCAAGATCCTTTTTGAGATATGTTCTTCTTGGATCGTTTGCCCCTACCATTCTTATTGCTCTTCTTGTCCTTTCGAGTCTTTCTACCCTTCCAGTGTTTCCCGTCCTCCCTACTGGAGTTGGAGGAAGAGGAACTCTCATAGCTGTTTGAAGAAGAAGATAAATTGGAATTTTTTGACTGCTTCGAATGTGGATTTCCGACCTAGATAGCCGGGGTAATCTGCTCCGCAACTTTTTTTTTGAGAGTTGTTCGAAGACTTCAAGACCTGGTTGATCTGCTCCTCCATTGCATTGTCAAACACATTCTACGAGTACACTCTTCGCTTGTCTGCACTCGGCTTAGATTTCTACTTCATGGCCAACTTGAGAGGTGGGCCAATGGTTGTCTGACACCCCGAACGAATCTCGTCAAGTGGATGGTTCTTCAAAAATTTCGCATACTGCCAGTCCTTCGCATATTTGAGCATCTGGTTGGCACAAATGTCAACCTGAAGATGTCGTTACACTTCCATCCTTTTGATGTTGTTCGGCGAAAGAGGGCCGTACCCTTCTCCCGAGTTCCCGGAAGAAGTCCGACTCTCGCTAGATCCTTAGTTAGTTTCCTCACTCTAGCGAGTGGAAATAACTGTCTCCTCCCTGCCACAATGATTGCCGGAATCCATGTATGCTGCAAGAAAAGGGAACGGATCCTTTGTAGCAGAAGAATCGTCTGAGCTTTGATACCATTGTAATAGACTTGGACACTCCAAGCCGAAGATGTACAGCAACACACGTGAGAGGAACTAGAAACAACTGAACAAAACTTGAAAAAGTAGAGGGAGAGAGAAGAAGAGAGACGACATGGCACAACGGAGTTCCGCACCGCACTAGCCCCAAAGATTGGTGCCCCTTCTCAATATTTATTTATTCTTATGCTTCTCAAAGTACAATGTCTGAGGGTCCTCCTTCTCTCAGCGCTTCCACGCAAAACTGAGTAGAAGTGAGGGCCTGGGCGCACTTATAAAGGCCCTTGGCCAAACTCAAA
Organism: Adiantum capillus-veneris; assembly: GCF_014529385.1. Classification (NCBI taxonomy): domain Eukaryota; kingdom Viridiplantae; phylum Streptophyta; class Polypodiopsida; order Polypodiales; family Pteridaceae; genus Adiantum; species Adiantum capillus-veneris. Next base: position 1,589,852 of record NC_140942.1, read on the forward strand.
ACCTGTTACATGAAAAGCTGCAGTCCTAAAAGCATCTGGTGCCCAAAAGCAAGCGTCCCATGGGCTGTGTAAAACGCCGAACTTTGTATAGTACCACGTCGGTAGTCAACTTAAGATGCGGAGCGTCTGTACAGCAGTGCCACATCATCATCTCTATGCAAATTTGGTCCTTTGATTTATTGATAAGAGGTTTTAGGTCCCTCGGTTAGGTTCCATAAGCTAGGATGGGTTAGGTTTAAAAGGTTCCATAAGTTGGGATGGGTTAGGCTTTTAAACCTGACCCCTTTTGAGCCACTCGGTCATGATCTGTAAGTTGGTAAAACTTCTTTTGCCTCTTTCGTGAGGGTTTTGGGCCCCTTTTGTCCAGGTTTCCCTTTAGGCCATTCCATGCCATCACTTTGTGACAATGAGAGGAGTGGGGGAATAGGGGGTAGATGCTCAAGGCGTACAACAACTCATCTCAGGAGATCAAGCATTGGTCTCTGTCATAGGCTGTCAATATCCTCCATGCTGAGAAGCCTGATTGGTTGTGCTCGATGTCGATCAGTGACCATTGACGATCCTGATCCACCTATGTATGCGTCTCCGTGATGTGAGGATCCTCATAGCCTGGGGCTTCTGGCTCGTCCTAGCTGGACAGCTCTATCAAGTGGATCTCCCTACTCTAGCAGGTAGTGTCTCCTCTCTATCGTGTTGTTGCTTAGCAAGGGTTCTAAAGAAATCCTTGATTTGTCTCTATGTAAGCCCTCTCTAAGTGAGGTGTCAACATTTGAGGAAAATATCTCTAAATCTTTGCATCTTAAAGAGGTACAACTCTAGAAATCTCTGGTCATAGTAATCCATGACCCTGGCCAATGGTCTAAAGCCCTCTCTAAACAAGAAGTGCAAGCATCCTCTAATCTCATAATGGGCGGTACATCAACATATGTAGTGCTCTTATGTCTCTGGCTCATGCTGGAATGCCTGACAAATCCTCTCCTCTAGTGGTACGCTCCTATATCTGCCTATCTCTATCTCGAGCTGGTGTGAAGAAGTGCGGATCTTGACAATGACACATTTCACGCCGTATGATAGGTGTGTGTCCATGTAGCTAGGTCCTACTCCGAACCATCATTTGCAGTATGAAGAAAATGTTCCTAGTAGAAATCCATCTTCGTCCCTAGGACCTAAGAGAAATGAAATGATATATTAATGTCTTCAAAAGGCCAAAATGACCTATGAGACCAATCCATTACAAACTAGTGAGTTTGATACCATGTCTCGGTACAAAAAAAGAGATACTAAAATGAATCTAGTAGTGCTATATAATTTGTATCTAGCAAAAGCATGATCACAACATTGTCAATACAAACTTCAACTCCTCCTTGGTGCATACATATTCTACAAAACCATCCGCTCCAATTCACCGATGCATAGCCCAAAGAGAGCTAGTGAAACCGATATGCTTGAGAGAATTTCTAAAATGTCTTCTATTAATAAACATACTCGACATATAACTCTCTCATTTGTACGTGAAATTGTTGTATTCACTTGGTACTTTGGATCTCTTTTTTTTAATATAGAAAAAGATCCTTCTATTAGTTAATAAAACTGCCCATGGGGCTATGACCACCTCTACAAGAGAGGGCTACAACAATCATAAGGGAAGACTCTCCCAATGAAAAAACAGCATATGTACAATGAGGGCTAAATCAAGAGATGGGAGGAGGGAAAAACCACACAGGTGGACCGTAGTGCCATTTAAGCTCACCCCGGACCATGGTGAAGAAAGGCCCAGGGCGCCAGAGTCGAAGGAACGCCTCCCTACGCTCCCGCACGCAATCAGAGCTGCCCTAAAGTCTCTCGAACTGTCCCCTGAGAGTATGAATCAGCTCCACCCAAAAATCTCGAACAGTCTCCGCTAGCGGCACAAGGCGAGCCTCAAAGATGTGGAAGCAGCGGGCCCCCAAGATGAACTAGAGTGTCAGGCCACAGACGAGCTCCCAACACTCCTCTCTCTCACTGCACCACTCCTGTGGAGTAAGCTCTGTAGCAAGCTGGAGTGCAGGTCGACCCCCTGTATCACTATCATCCTGCTAGTGGAGGATTGCTCAAACTGCAGTGCAGGGCCCGTGAGAGTGGACCAAGCAGCTGCCCCCCAAGTGTACTGTCGTGCTGTGGAAAGAGCTGGCATCAGCCGAAGGACCCGAAGCCCAACCTGTTGTGCCATAGGGCAGTCCCACAGACAGTGACGCTGACTCTCCTACTTTGGATCTCTTTTATGTGTCTCAAAAGATTCTCATAAGAAACCATTTCAAAAAACTTCTTGAAGTTCAAAAACATCGATACAATCCTTTTGCCTTTCAATTCACTTTCCTCCATGGTACCTAAGGCTAATATAATAAGATGATCAGCCGTGCTATGACCCTGATAGAAACACACTCGCCCATTAGAATTTTCTTGAACCCAAGGACTTCATTGTTTTTGCACTGCAATTCCAAGTAGCTTTGCCATAAGAGATCCAACCATCCTAGTTAGATAGTTGTTTGCATTGTTTCCAACTCCTCGTTTCTGTAAAGGCTTGTTCCATTTAGTGTATGTTGAAATGCAAGATTAAACATATCTCAAATCCAGCTTTACTGTCCATTTGAGCATTCATAGCTTTATACATTGAAGGACCTCCACCTTGCACATAGCAATATTTTTAGTTTCCTATATATATATATATATATATATATGTATGTATGCTAGCTTAGACAAGGATCTAGCTGTCACTCTTGGATTGCTAGGTTTACTACCAGGTTTCCAACCATACACCTTTGAGATTGGTAGTAATCTGGGGGTAGTGTTGAACGAGGGTGGATCAATCATCAATTGCATGGTGTATACACTCCCAGTCTGTGATTCATTCTTCACCCAACTCTTGTGTCAGAATCATCTCTCTCTCTCTCTCTCTCTCTCTCTCTCTCTCTCTCTCTCTCTCTCATGTCATCCCCAACCTCACCTATGGCAACAAGCAAACTCAAATATATGCTTCACTCCAAACGAATTTCCATCATTGAATTGGAAATGAAAGCATGGAGAAAAGAGATGGAAGATTGGAGGAACGCGAAGACCGTTTTCCTCCGAGAAAATGAAGAAAAGGAGAAGAGGTGGAAGGACGAGAAGGATCATCTTCTCAACAAGATCGCCACGTTGCAGAATAGCATTTTGGACCTCCACAAAGAAGTGTTGGAAACACGGTCAAAAAATGGGCTTGAAGAGGGGGAATTTCAGCCCTCTTTGAGGGAAGAAATTGACAACATCAATGAGGAGAAGAAGTCATGGGCCGCGGTCATATCCGAAACGCAAAAGAAAGTAGAGGAGGCCGAAAAATGGATTGAGGTTGCCAAGAAAGGGAAAGGTAAGGAAGCTCCTTGTACACCCACTCTTATCAACATGACCCTCGAAGAGGAACAAAGAAGGAGGGTGCGGGCTCTACATGTGAGGGTAACCGGCCTCAAGGACATAAACAATGTGGAAAAAGAGGTCACAAGCCTCACATCAATGATGGGGGTGGAGAAGCCTTCACACACAAAGGCATGGAGAGTGGGCAAGAAGAGTGAGGGCCCCGGAGAATCTTCAAAGGAAAGAGCTCTCATACTACGCTTCCCTTCATTGGAAGAGAAGAAGGAATTCTTGAGGAAGAGACCTACTCTCAAGAAGACAGGTATTTTCTTAGGCGATGACCTCACTCTCTCACAACTTGCGCATATGAGAGAAGTAATGCCCGAGATTCAAGCGGCAAGGGAGAAGGGGAAGATGGCCTTTTACAGAGATGGTCGGGTGGTGATTGTAGAGCGGCGCTCTACATGACGGTGCGAGACCTATGGGACCACATTGAGGATGGCGACTTGGAATTGTAATGGGTCTATGAGGTTGGATGTTGGTGCCTTTGAGGACAGTTTCAGAGACAAGGACATTGTTTTCTTTTCAGAGACTCACCAGGCCCCTGGCCAACTGTTGCCACATGTGGTGGGATACAAATGGGAGACAGCCCACAGAACAGTCACGAGATCTGAGCATGGGAGTAGAGGTTCAGGAGGAGTAGCGGTGTTGTTTAGGGAGGAGCTACAGCCACTACTACATATTGTACGGAGAGATGATCAGGCTAGATACATGTGGGTGAGGCTGAGAGCTGACACAGGTCGATTTCTATATATTGCTATATGTTACTTCCCCCCCAGTACGTCAGTATATGCTGTATCCAGAGGGCAGTCGCCTTTCTCAATTCTAGATGATGATATATGGGAGTTTTCTAGGGATGGTGATATCATCCTCCTAGGAGACTTCAATGCTCGAACGGGCAACTGTCAGACAGTCTTCTACGACACCTCAGATGAGATGCTTAGAGAGTTGGATGTGGGTGAGCTGGGGTTTGACAGATGCTCACATGACAGAGAGCAGACTGAGTATGGGAGATACCTCACGGAGATGACGACTACACATGGGCTAGCCATACTTAATGGCTTACAGCGGTTTCCTGGAGCAGCAGGCTTCACATGCTTTCCACACAGACATGGGGCCAGTACAGTGGACTATGTTATGACACAGCCGAGCTTTATTCCTTGTATTCAGGATTTCACGGTGGGAGCCAGACCAGTGGGCGTAGCAGTGGATCATGCTCTCTTGACACTGTCCGTATCTTTTCAGTTTAGTACAGCCCAGAAATCAGGAGGCAGGTCACACACCCGTTATACATTTACACCAGAGACTGACTCTGTTTATACAGAGGCGATCTGGGATCGTCTATGCACAGTTGCTCCAGGCCTCTCAGTAGAGGAGTGCACTACTTTATTGACTGAGACACTACATGATGCAGCATCAGAGGCATACCCACACACTCAACCGGATCGGAGGCGACATTCTGGGAGCATGCCCCAGAATAGTTGGTATGATGAGGAGTGCAGAGAGATGAGAGCCCAGCTTCAGAGGGATCTTCATTTAGGAGTCATCACCTACAGACAGTCGCGGATTGCTTTCCGGCGCCTTGTGCGAAAGAAGAAACGAGCTTACCTGGCCCAGATGGAGCGAGACTTGTATCAGTTGTTCTTGAGTAGAGACTCAGGCGAGGCATGGCGACTCTTCCATGAGCACTCCCCTCCCCCAGTGATTACTTCTCCTGATGTGTGGGGCCAGTATGCGACATCGTTATATACGGTTCCTGGGCAGGATCCCCTTCCAGATCCTACAGAGCCATGTCCACCTACGAGCACCTTCTTTACCACTGAGATGGTAAAGAGAGCCATTGACAGGATGAGGACCAGGAGGGCTTACGATCATGACGGTCTAGTAGCGGAGCACTTTATACATGCTAGGGATATGCTGATGGAGGTTCTTGCAGTGTTGTTCAATCGTGCCATGTGTGAGGGATTACCTGAGACTTGGAGGTTGTCTACTATTGTGCCTATATTCAAGGCAGGTGATCCTACAGAGCCTGGAAATTACCGCACTATTATGGTTGGACACACACTGGCACGATTGTATGCATCCATTATTGAGCAGCAGTTGAGTAACTGGGCAGAGGGTGAGGGTGTACGGGCAAAGGGACAGGCAGGTTTCAGGAGGGGTTTCTCCACTCTTGACCATATTCTGACACTCAGAGCTATCATTGAGGAGGGCAGGTCACATGGGAGACGGATTTATTATAGCTTTGTGGATTTCCGCAAAGCATTTGACATGGTACCGAGAGCTCGACTGATGCGCAGACTGCAGGAGATGGGGGTGCCCACAGTGTTGATTTGGGGGATTATGGCTTTATACAGATCAGTGATGGGACATGTACGCACCCCAGAGGGGATATCTGACTTAGTTCACTCCACTATCGGGGTGAAACAGGGTTGCCCATTGTCTCCTACTCTATTTGGTATGTATGTTGATGAGGTGTCTGATTACATTGACAGAGAGGGTGATAGAGGTGCCCAGCTGGCAGGGACGTGGATCCCATTGTTGTTATATGCTGATGATATTGTCTTGATCTCTGACTCACCAGAGGGTATGCAGCGACAGTTGGATGCATTACACAGTTTTGCAGAGGATAGTGGATTGTCTGTAAACCTTGGTAAAACCAAGGTCATGGTGTTTAACACCACACCGCAGTGGATCAGGAGATCGGCACCGACCTTCACGTATGGTCAAGAGATTGTGGAGTATACAGATGCATACACTTACCTTGGGATAGTCTTCACTGGGCCGAGGTTTTCTTTGGGGAGAGCAGCAAAGACTAGACTGACCAGAGCTTATGCGGCCTTGGGAGGCTTGGAGAGGATGTGTTCGCAGGTTCAGTTCCAGGAACCTCGGACAAAGTTATGGCTCTTTGATACTTTAGTAGCCTCAGCTATGATGTATGAGGTACAGGTATGGGGACCTTCTGTAGGCCAGGATGGTTGGAGAGGTATGGAGAGGCCCTTGGTATCTATGATCTCCCGATTGATTAGAGCCAAGGCCTCCGTACCTCACGCGATCATTCGAGCAGAGCTAGCTGCCCCCCCCATGGAGATTGAGGCGCTTACCAGATCAGTGTCCTTTGTGCACAGCCTATGGGATACTACTAGAGACAGATATGCTAGATTGGCCCTTGAGTCTTCCAGACAGTTAGCTCTACAGGGGGACACTTCATGCTGGTATGCACAGATGACTTCATGGTTTCAGACGCATGGCTTCACCATGGACAGGTTGCCCCCTTTCCAGTATTCTCTTCAGGCACCCTCGCTGTCTCTTACACGGGTGGAGATCACTAGACTCATTCGTCAGGACCTGATCCAGCTCGACACCAGGAGGACATGGATAGAGCCGCCTCAGGAGTTGAGCACAAAGATGGCTTTCTATAGAGAGCATCTTCTCCACCTCACAGGAGATGGGTTTGTGATTCGACCCAGCTACATGGACACACATATGTCTCATGGTTTGCGTTGTGCCATTGGTCAGATACGCACATCCTCACATCAGCTCGAGATTGAGACCGGTAGATTCAGAGGGATACCAGCAGACAGCAGGATATGCCAGAGAGAGCCAGAGACAGAGTTGCACTACATATGTCATTGCACAGTGTTCTATGAGATACGGGGGCGTTTCCACTGCTTATTCAGAGAGGGTTTTGGTCCTCTATCTAGGGTCATGAGTTATGAGGATCAGAGATGTCTTGGACTATATCTACTTGAGTTACACAGGTATAGAGACACTTTACTGGGGAGAGCTAGAGAGAGGCAGTCCCAGAGACACATTACAGATTTCTTTTCACTAGATATGGGACAGCCAGAGGAGCAGCCACCACTGCAGAGCTCGTCCCACACTCATTCGACCACTACTGGCACTCTCATCGACCGAGCATTGGAGCTACAAAGATACAGACGACCGCGACTGAGGAGAGGAGCTACACAGCATCGACGGAGACTACAACAGAAGATTCGAGCCATACTCTCTCGACATCCAGAGTGCAGATGAGGATGGATCCTCACCATTTCTTCCATCTTTGTTTCACACACTGTTACATCCAGTTTACCGGGTACCTATTGTATCAGCTGCTACACCCACGTAGTTTTAGATTGTAGTAGTAGTAGTAGTATTTTGTTCCACTTCTAGTTCTTTTCTAGTTCTTTTGTACCCAGACATGGTATTAGATTCACTATTTTGTAACTGATTGGTCTCATAGGTCATTTTGGCCTTTTGAAGACGTTAATATAACATTTCATTTCATTTTCTCTCTCTTCGGGGCCTACATCAGAGGATTTGGATCACTTTGGCCCGACATGCACGACGCCCAGTCAGATTGCTGACCATGGAGGAGATTGATGAGATCCGCCAGCGAGACCGATGCTCGATCTCTTGTGATTTAGTTATCCCAGCTAGCTGCTTAGTTCACACCTACCCGTTTAGGATTCCATAGTATTTTATCTTTTTTTGTTACTCTGACTTTGTATCAGATCCACCGCATTGTAACCTTCCAGAGAAATGAAATAAAATGAAAAGAAATGTTATATTAACGTCTTCAAAAGGCCAAAGTAACCTATGAGACCGGTGGTGATTGTAGAGCGGCACCCTACATGACGGTGTGAGACCTATGGGACCACAATGAAGATGGCTACTTGGAATTGTAATGGATCTATGAGGTTGGATGTTGGTGCCTTTGACGACAGTTTCAGAGAAAGGGACATTGCTTTCTTCTCAGAGACTCATCATGCACGTAGACAGCTTATGCCACATGTGGTGGGATACACATGGGAGACATTCCACAAGACATCCGCGAGATCTAAGCATGGGAGTATAGGTTCACGAGGAGTAGCAGTGCTATTTAGGGAGGAGTTACAGCCACTACTACATATTGTACGGAGAGATGATCATGCTAGATACATGTGGGTGAGGTTGAGAGCTGACACAGGCCGATTTCTATACATTGCCATATGTTACCTCCCCCCCAGTACGTTATTATATGCTGCACCCAGAGGACATTCGCCTTTCTCTATACTAGATTATGATACATGGGAGTTTTCTAGGGATGGTGATATCATCCCCCTAGGGGACTTCAATGCCACAACAGGAAACTCTCAGACAGTCTTCTACGACACTTCAGATGAGATGCTTAGAGAGCTGGATGTGGGTGACTCTGGGGCTTGACAGATGCTCACATGACAGAGAGAAGACGGAGTATGGGAGATACGTCACAGAGATGACGACCACACATGGGTTAGCCATACTTAATGGCTTACAGCGATTTCTTGGAGCAGCTGGTTTCACATGCTTTCCACACAGACACGGGGCCAGTACAATGGACTATGTTATGGCAGAGCTGAGCTTTATTCCTTGTATTCGGGATTTCATAGTGGGAGCCAGACAAGTGGGTGTAGTAGTGGATCATGCTCTTTTGACATTGTCTGTTTCATTTCAGTATAGTACAACCCAGACATCAAGAGGCAGGGCTCATACCCGCTATACATTTACACCACATACTGATTCAGTGTATACAGAGGAGATCTAAAGCCGTCTATGCACAACTGGTCCTGGCCTCTCAGTGGAGGAGTGCACCACTTTATTGTCTGAGAGACTACATGGTCCAACATCAGAGGCATACCCACACACTCAGCCGGGTGGGAGGCGAAATTCTCGGAGCATGCCTCAGAATAGTTGGTATGATGAGGAGTGCAGGGAGATGAGAGCCCAGCTCAAGAGAGAGATTCTTTTAGGAGTCATCGCTTATGGACAGTCTTGAATTGCTTCCCGGCGCCTTGTGCGACGAAAGAACCGAGGTTACTTGGCCGAGATGGAGCGAGACTTGTGCCAGTTGTTCTTGAGTAGACACCCAGGAGAGGCATGGCGACTCGTTCATGAGCACTCCCCTTCCCCCGTGATTACTTCTCCTGATGTGTGGGACCAATATGCGACATTTTTATATACGGTTCCTCGACAGGACCCCCTTCCAGATCTTACAGAGCCATGCCCACCTACCAGCACCTTCTTTACCACTGACATGGTAAAAAAAGTCATTGACAGGATGAGGACCAGCAAGGCATATGGTCATCATGGTCTAGTAGCAGAGGACTTTATAGATGCTAGAGATATGCTGGTAGCGGTTCTTGTAGTGTTGTTCAATCGTGCCATATGTGAGGGGTTACGTGAGACTTGGAGGTTCTCTAGTATTGTGCCTATCTTCAAGGGAGGTGATCCTACAGAGCCTAAGAATTACCGTACTATTATGGTTGGGCACACATTGGCATGGTTGTATGCATCTATTCTTGAGCAGCAGTTGAGTAATTGGGCAGAGGGTGAGGGTGTACGAGCAAAGGGCCAGGCCGGTTTCAAGAGGAGTTTCTCCACTCTTATCATATTCTGACACTCAGAGCCATCATTGAGGAGGGTAGGTCACACAGGAGATGGATTTATTGTAGCTTTGTGGATTTATGCAAAGCATTGACATGGCACCGAGAGCTCGATTAATGTGCAGACTGCAGGAGATGGGGGTGCCCATTATGTTGATTTGGGGGATTATGGCTATACACAGATCAGTGATGGGACATGTACGCACCGCGGAGGGGATATATGATTTAGTTCACTCCACCATTGGGGTGAAACAGGGTTGTCCATTGTCTCCTACTCTATTTGGTATGTATGTTGATGAAGTGTCTGATTACATTGACGGAGAGGGTGATAGAGGTGCACAATTGGCAGGGACATGGATCCCATACCCTGATGATATTGTGTTGATCTTTGACTCACCAGAGGGTATGCAGCAATAGCTGGATGCATTACACAGTTTTGCAGAGGATAGTGGATTGTCTGTAAACCTTGGTAAAACCAAGGTTATGGTGTTTAGCACCACACCACAGTGGATCAGGAGATCAGCACCAACTTTCACATATGGTCAGGAGATTGTAGAGTATACAGATGCATACACTTACCTTGGGGTTGTCTTCACTGGGCCGAGGTTTTCTTTGGGGAGAGCAGCAATGACTAGACTAACTAGAGCTTATGCAGCCTTGGGAAGCTTGGAGAGGATGTGTTTGCAAGTTTAGTTTCAGGAACCTTGGACAAAGTTATGGCTCTTTGATACTTTAGTAGCCTCAGCTATGTTGTATGGGGTGCAGAGATGGGGACCTTCTGTAGGCCAAGATGGTTGGAGACGTATGGAGAGGCCCTTGGTATCTATGATCTCTTGACTCCTCAGAGCCAAGGCCTCCGTACCCCACGCTATCGTTTGAGCAGAGCTACCTGCCCCTCCTATGGAGATTGAGGCACTTACCAGATTAGTCTCCTTTATGCATAGCTTGTGGGATACTACTAGAGATAGATATGCTAGACTGGCCCTTGAGTCTTCCAGACAGTTAGCTCTTCAGGGGGACACTTCATGCTAGTATGCAAATATGACATCATGTTTTCAGACGCATGGCTTCACTATGGACAGGCTGCCCCCTTTCCAGTACTCTCTTTAGGCGACCTTGATGTCTCTTAGACAGGTGGAGATTATTAGACTCATTCGTCAGAACCTGGTCCAGCTGGATACCAGGAGGACATGGATAGAGCGGCCACAGGAGTTGGACACGAAGATGGCTTTCTATAGAGAGCATCTTCTCCACCTCACAGGAGATGGGTTTGTGATTCGATCCAGCTACAAGGACACACACGTCTCATGGTTTGCGGTGTGCCATTGGTCAGATACGCACATCCTCACATAAGCTGGAGATTGAGACTAGTAGATTCAGAGGAATACTAGTAGACAACAGGATATGCCGCTTATGCCAACTAGAGCCAGAGACAGAGACAGAGCTACATTACATATGTGATTGCACAGTGTACTATGAGATACAAGGCCGTTTCCACTGCTTATTCGGAGAGGGTTTCGGTCCTTCTCTAGGGTCATGAGTTATGAGGATAAGAGATGTCTTGGTTTATATCTACTTGAGCTACACAAATATAGATATACTTTACCGGAGAGAGCTAGAGAGAGGCAGTCCTAGAGATAGATTACAGATGTCTTTCCAATAGATATGGGACAGCCAGAGGAGCAGTCATCACTGCAGAGCTGGGCCCACACTCTTTCGACCACTACCTGCACTCTCATCGACCGAGCATTGGAGCTACGGAGATCCAGACGGCCACGATTGAGGAAAGGGGCTACACAACATCAACAGAGACTACAGGAGAGGATTCGGCCACTGTCTCGACATCCATAGTGCAGATGAGGATGTATTCTAGTAGTAGTAGTATTTTTGTTCTATTTCTTTTGTACCCAGACGCGGTATCGGATGTCGAGACAGTGGCCGAATCCTCTTGAAGACGTTAATATAACATTTCATTTCTCTCTCTCTCTCTCTCTCTCTCTCTCTCTCTCTCTCTCTCTCTCTCTCTCTCTCTCTCTCTCTCTCTCTCTCTCTCTCTCTCTCTCCCCCCCCCCAACAGCAGGTCAAGTCGCGCTCTGCCGCAGTAGCCAAGCGCACAGGTGATTTAGGGTTCGCAACTCTGCAATGAACACGTTGGTGTTCGCGACAGTGCTGGATTAGGATTTGCGACAATCCAGCTGGCGGGTCAGGGTTTGTGACACTCCTACAATAGGCGGGTTAGGATTTTCTCATTTAGGGTTAGGGTTTACGACACTCCTACAGCAAGCGGGTTAGGGTTCCTGCGCGTGCCCAACCTGTTGTTCTGCACGTAGGTCGTCTCTCTCTCTCTCTCTCTCTCTCTCTCTCTCTCTCTCTCTCTCTCTCTCTCTCTCTCTCTCACGCACACCGGGAAATCACCTTGCGGGGTTTTGTGCAGGCCGCGAGCAGCCATCGATTCAGCAGGTTTTCAGCACAGCAGGGTTTCATCCCTTGACCTTCTGGTGCTTTGCTCATTCCCGCCAGCAGTTTATGCAGAGCTTTGGGAGCTTCTGGACTTTATGCGAAGGGGTAATTTTCAGCAGGTGATTATGCTTTCATTCAGCCGGTTCGGACAGTTTTGCTAAGGTTGCCTTTTCCCCAAAAAGGGGGCTGCTTTCAGTTGCCCGCAAGGGGCTGTTTTGCTTGCGCCGCATGGTATCAGCCAAACCAGAGCTGGTCCTTGTTTTTGTGGATTATCGGAGTGGTCAGCCGGATCATTGCAGCTGAGGTGTCGTCCCCTTTTATGCATGAAGCTTGCAGGGATGCATTAGTAGAGCCAAGGCGCTCAGTTCCTTGAGTCTTCGCTGGTTTCCAAGTGGATCTCAGATCCGCTTTTTGTATGCCGGTTGAGGAGGTTGTTGAGTGAGCCTTAGAGCTCCTGATCACATATCATTCTGGATATAGAGCCAGAGTTAGCTCTTTGAGTTTGAGGAGACTATACCCTCGCTCGTCCTTTTGTGTATTGTATCAGATTTTCTGGTGTCTCCAGCCACTATAGACCTGGCCATAGAGTTTCTCTCGGGCTCCAGTGGAGCCCTGTGCTCATTGTCTTGAGTCCTCGGAGTTGTGTACGCGGCTATCAAGCATGAAGAAGCAGAATGACAAAGCTGACCCTTTAGAGGATGCCATTCAAAAGTGCAAAGAAGAAATGGCCAAGACCATTAACAAGATCAACAACAACCTCTTGGGCACAATCGAGAGGCTCGAAGAACGCGTGCTGGTCCAAGAAGGCACGATAACCACAATAGAAGATCGTGTGACGGCCCAAGATGAGGAGATTGCGCTACTCAAGAAGGAGCTTACCAAGGTGCGATCCCAAAACATAGTTGAAGAGGGAGAATTGCACCCCTCAGTAATAGAAGAACTCAACACGATTGAAGAGCAAGTGCTGGCCATCAAAGAGGGGGAAGAGCAGCACAAAGAAATGACGACTTCTTGGGTGGATGTCATTATAAAGACTCAACAGAAAGCGGATGAGGCCGAGAAATGGATCGAGGTTGCCAAGAAAGGGAAAGGCAAGGAAACAACGTCCACACCCACCATTATTAACTTGACACTAGAAGAGGAGCAAAGAAGATGTGTGCGCGCTTTACATGTGAGAATTTGTGGCCTTAAAGACAAAGATAATGTGGACGAAGAGGTAAAAGAACTCATGACTAGGATGGGGGTTCATGAGCCAATGCACACAAGAGCTTGGAGAGTGGGCAATAAGAAAAGTGGAAGCAATGGGGAAACCTCGAAAGAAAGGGCACCCATCCTTCGTTTTCCCTTCATGGAAGCACGAAGGAATACTTTTTGAAGAAGAGACCGACTCTTAAGAAGACGAGCATCTTTCTCGGGGATGACCTTACCCTCTCGCAGATCACTCATATGCAGGAGGTAATGCCGGAGATTAGAGTGGCAAGAGAAAAAGGTAAGCTTGACTTTTACAGAGATGGGAGGGTGGTGATATTGGAGCGACGCCCCACATGATGGTGTGAGACCTATGGGACCACACTTCAAGTTGCTACCACACTCGAAGTTGCTACCTGCAATTGTAATGGATCTATGCGCCTTGATGTGGGTGCTTTTGAGGATATATTTTCTCAAAGAGACATCATTTTCTACTCTAAGACACATCAGGCCATGGGCAGTCTATGCCTAACGCCAGTGGATACAAATGGGGACAGACTGCAGGCTGGAGACACAATCAGAGCACATAGGGTCGGGCTCAGGGGGAGTGGTAGTGTTATTCAGGGAGGAGTTGCAGCCAGTCATACATATAGCCCGCAGGGATGAGCAAGCTAGGTACATGTGGGTGAGATTGAGAGCAGAGACGTGCATATATCTCTACATTGCTATTTGCTAGAGGATAGTCCCCCTTTTCTATTTTGGATGATGATATATGGGAGTTCTCTAGCGATGGTGAGGTTATCATCCTAGGGGCCTTCAAGGCTAGGATTGCCCACCACCAAAAAGAAATTTATGATACTTCAAAGGAGATGTTGAGAGAGCTGGATGTTGCAAAGACGGGCCTGTCTAGACCATCACAAGATGTGGAGCATACTGAGTATAGATGACACTTGATAAACATGGGGACTGCACATGGACTGGCCATCTTGAATGGCCCATTGCAGGAGGTTTTACATGCTTTACACACAGACATGGAGCCAGCACAGTGGATTATGTCATGGCACAACTGAGCTTCATTTCTAGTGTCCAAGATCTCACGGTTGGACCCAATCCTATTGGTGTGGCAAAAGATCATGCCCTTGTGTCAATGACCATCTCTTTCCAGTTTAGTGTAGCACATAGGCCACCGGTAGCAGCCCCTAATCACTACACCTTCACGTGAGAGACGGACTCTGTATACATAAACGGGATCTACAGACGCCTATGCACTAAGGAGCCAAGGCGACCTTTGGAGGAGCTTACTACTATACTGACAGACATTGCATGATGCACCAGTAGAGGCATACCCACACACCCAGCCTGAGCAGAGACAACGTTCTGGGAGAATGCCCCAGAACAGCTGGTATGATGAGGAATGTTGTGGGATAAGAACCAAACTTTAGAGGGAGGTGCTTTTGGGAAACATCACTTACAGGAAGTCACCGATTGACTTCTGACGCCTAGTGCGGCGGAAGAAGAGGGCTTTTTAAGCTCGGCTAGAGCAAGATCTATACAAGCTATTCTTGAGTCACGATTCACGTGAGGCATGGCGACTCTTTCATGAGCACTCCCCACCCCTGCCATTACCTCTATAGACGCCTAGGGCCAGTACGCATCATCTTTGTACACAATTCATGGACAACCACCCCTTCCCGACCCCCTTGATCCATGCCCACACACATGTGCTTTTTTCACCATTGAGATGGTGAAGAAGGCCATCCATAGAATGAGGACTGGGAGAACATATGACCATGATGGCTTAGTTTAACCGTGCCATGTGTGAGGGCTTGCCTGATACTTGGAGCTCATCTACTATTGTACCTATCTTCAGGTCAAGAGACCCTATGGAGCTTGGAAATTATCGCACTATCATGATTGGACACACATTGGCACGGTTGTACGTATCCATTCTTGAGCAGCAGCTGAGTAGATCGGCAAAGAGGGAGGGTATACGCGCAGTCGGGCAGGTAGGGTTCAAGAGAGGTTTCTCTACTCTTGACCACATCCTGACACTCAGAGCCATTATTGAGGAGGGAAAAGCACATGGGAGACAAATCTATTGTAGCTTTGTGGACTTCCGCAAAGCATTTGACACAGTACCCACAGCTAGATTGATGCGCAAACCATAGTTACAGGAAATGGCCATTTTCAGGTCCCCGTTCCCCATTCCCATACTGATTTCCCGTTCCGGATCCCCCTTCCGTGTTTCAAACGTGAGTATCCGAAACCATAGTTACAGGGGACGGGAGGGACGGGCCCTAGGGCCGGGGGACGGCCATAACCGGGCCGGGGACGGAAGGGGACGCCTTGGGACGGTCAGATTTCTGGCCAGACGGGCGGGTCGCAGGAGGACGGACCGGGGTCCGACGGGGACAACCGGAAACGGCAGTTTTCAGGCGGGGTTAAATAGCCGTTTATGACCGTTTTAAACAGCTGTTTCCAACCCAACTGCCATATTTTGAGGGGGCTTGGCCCTTAAGAGGCTATAAAAGCCCCCTTGGGCCTCTTAATACTTATTTCAATTTCCCTCAAGGCTCAAGCTCTCCTCTCTACTCATAGCCTCATTGCTCAAGGCTCAAGCATGACTACGCGCCGTGGCCCATACGCTCTACACTCTACCCTTGAAAGTTGAGTCTCCACTCTCTCCCTCTTCTACCCACTCTGAAGCTCTCCTCTACTCTCTCTCCACACACGCTCTCCTCCAACTCCTCTAACTTCTAAGCTCTACTCTCTCGAGTCTCTCCACCATCATGTCATCTCAAGCCAACTCCACTTCTCAAGCCGGTTCTTCTCGAAGGAGGCCCGCCGTGCAAACGTGGTCGTGGTGGGATGAAGTCGACTTTAGCACGCGTGGCAAAGGTGGCGGTGCAAGACCATGGACATGCAAGCTATGCCCATACAAGAGAACGGGTGGTTCAAACAAAGTGCGAGCCCATCTTCTTCATGAACCCGGTCACGAGGTGAAGTTTTGCCCTCATTTAGCTCCCGAGAAGAGGTTGGATCTTCTTGAGAAGCTCACGGTGTATGAGGTTGCGGAAGCGGCCAAGAGGGGACGTTTTGTTGCCGTTGATCCCTTTGCCACGGCGACACCGCGAGAGCAAAGGGAAGCCAACCTTGACGACATCTTTCAAAGCTTCAAGAGCCATGCATCTACACCGTCCTCTTCCGTTCCGCATCGCCAAAGCACTCTCAACGAAAAATTGGAATCCTAAATTGAAGGAAGAGGTGGATAGGTCGGTTGCCCGATTCTTCTTCCACGACCACATTGCCTTCCATGCTTCGCGGTGAGTTTCCCTTGGCATATGCACATTGCAATCTCCATTTTGTATTCAAAATGGGTTATAACTTCTCGACTCTCGACTCTCCATACTAACACAACATGCTCTATTTTGTGTGGATAGGTCTCCATACTTTCGAACCATGGTTACGAAAATAGGAGAATATGGCTCCTCTTATGTGCCACCTTCATCGGATAGGCTTCGCACCACCCTCCTTGACAAAGAGAAGCTTGCCGTGGAGCAAGCGGCCCAAGCAACAAAGGATTTGTGGGAGACCAATGGCGTCTCTCTCCTTGTAGATGGATGGAGCGACACCCGCAAATGGTCCATCCACAGGGTGGTGGCCTACTTTGGGGGGGAGATGTACTTTGTGGAGTCACATGATGCATCCGATAGTGGCAAGGCCTCCGAGATGCTTGTTGCGGAGTGGACAAGCACCATAGAGATCCACCGGCCTGGAGAATGTCCTTTGTATGGTTGCAGATGGAGAGGCGTCAAATAGGGCAGCCGGGGCTATCATTGAGGGCATGTATCCATGTCACATTTTGCATGGCGCATTGCTTCAATAACCTCCTCAAGGACATAGGGAACTTGTCATGGATTTCACCCACCATTGGTGATGCCTCTCAAATTGTCTCCTTTGTGCTCAACCATCAAAAAGTGCGCCATGAATTCTCAAAGAGGAGCCACTTGTCCTTGCTCAAATATTCAGAGACAAGATTTGCATTCAATTGGCTTATGCTAGGCCGCTTGTCTACATGTGGCAGAGCCTTAAGGGGCCTCTTTCTCAGTGATGAGTTCCAGGCCATGCCGGAGTCTACATCAGTAACAAGATTGAAATGCCGAGAATGGGCCGACGACGCCGCTTGGTGGGAGGAGGTGAAGACTCTTGACGCCATGGTCAAGCCTATTCTACACCTACTTCGAGTGGTGGATTGCTTGCAACCATGCACTGGCAAAGTCTACGAAGCCATGGATCGGATGATAGAGGCACTTGAGAAGCTTGTGTCTGACCCTGTTCAATATGCGGAGATTCATGGCTTGTGTGAGTCGAGGTGGAATGGATACTACTCTCCACTTCATGCGGCAGCTTATGTGCTTGACCCTGAGTTCCAGGGAAGGCGTCAAGAGACCGACAAGGAGGTGAGCAAAGGATGGCGGCTTGCATTGGAGCGCCTTGAGCCTAGCAGTGACATTAGGCGCAAGATTAGAGACCAGCTACTCAGCTACAGGCAAAAGAAGGGCTCCTATGGATGTGTAGATGCACAGCTTGATCGCAACAAGATTGGCTCGGTTTTGTGGTGAGAGGACTATGGAGGAGATGGCCCACATTTGCAGCGCTTGGCTGTTCGTGTCCTTAGCCAAGCATGTACCACTAGTTGCTTGGAGCAAATATGGAGTGTGTAAAGCCACATTGCCTCTAAGAAGAGGAATCGCCTTGGGGTTCAGAGGGTCAATGATTTGGTGTTTGTGAGCGCTAACTTACGCATGCTTGCCAAGAGCGTCACACACAAGGCAGATCGGCACAAGAGAATCCATCTATGGCCGATACTCTTTTGGAGGAGCTAGAGGAGGACTTCGAGCCTCAATGCGAGCCTCCTGAGCCCTCATACGTCGCTGACGACCTCGACTACGACGACAATATGGAGATTCAGCAGGCGAGCACTTCTTGAGTTTGATGATCAATGATCACTCGACTCTTGAGTCTAGACTCTTGAGTCTACGACTCTACCTACTACATAGCCCTTTGTACTTTTTGTTATCCTTGAGGCCTCAGGCTTGTCCTATGTCCTTTAGGCTTTTTGACTCTTGAGCCCTTGTGGCATGCACTTCTCATTTTGTATCCATCGATCATCGATGTTTTATTAGCACATTTCCGCCTATATGACTCGTGTTCTTTGGTTTATTTAGTGTAAATTTATGGTCAAAGTGATGCTCTATGTGTGTGGCATATGTGTAGGTCAAAAAATGCCAAAAAAACTCTTTTTTTTTTGTCGTTCCGAACCCCGTCCCCGTTTCTTGACTTTTGCCATCCCGTCCCCGTTCCCGACCCCGACCCGCCGTCCCATGTAACTATGTCCGAAACAGGGAATGGCATTTCATGCATGTTGCCGTTCTGCGTTCCCCGTTCCGGGTAACTATGTCGCAGACTACAGGAGATGGCAGTACCCACATAGCTGATCCGGGGGATCATGGCATTATAGAGGTCAGTAGTGGGGCATGTACGCACTTTAGAGGGGCTATCTACAGTAGTTCACTCCACTATCTGAGTGAAGCAAGGCTGCCCACTCTCTCCTACTCTATTTGGTATGTATGTGGATGAGGTTGCTCACGATATTGAGACTTAGAGAGAGATGGTGATAGAGGTGCACAGCTGGCAGGGACATGGATTCCGCTATTGTTATATGCTGATGATATTGTCAGTAGTGGGGCATGTACGCACTTGAGAGGGGCTATCTACTATCGGAATGAAGGAGGGCTACCCGCTCTCTCCTAGTCTATTTGGTATGTATGTGGATGAGGTTTCTCACTATATTGAGAGAGAGGGTGATAGAGGTGCACAGCTGGCAGGGACATGGATTCCACTATTGTTATATGTTGATGATATTGTGTTGATCTCCGACTCTCCAAAGGGGATGCAACATCACTTGGATGCTTTGCATAGGTTTTCCCACGACAATGGTTTGTCTGTCAATCTTGGTAAAACCAAGGTTATGATGTTTAACACCACCCCACATGAACCAGGAGATCAACACCTGCATTCACATACGACCATGAGACAGTGGAGTATACCAATGCTTATACCTACCTTGGGGTGGTCTTTAGTGGACCAACATTTTCATTGAGGAGAGCAGCAAAGACTAGACTCACCAGAGCATATGCAGCATTGGGTGGATTGGAGAGGATGTATTCACAGATTCAGTTTCAGGAGCCTCAGACGAAGCTCTGGCTTTTTGACACTCAGGTGGCTTCTGCATTGCTCTACGGAGTTCAGATTTGGAGGCCACTTCCACTGCTTGTTCAGAGACGGCTTTATACCACTCCCTAGAGTCATGGGGTACGAGGACTAGAGATGGCTGGGATTGTTTTTGCTCGAGTTGTGCAGACACAAAAAGATCTTGATGAGGGGAGAGGCTAGCCAGTCTCAGAGACGGATCACAGACTTCTTTAGAGCAAACACTGGACACCCGGAGGAGCTACTAGCACAACAGAGCCCACATTCTCCTCACACGAGAGGCACGTTGATCGACCGAGCGACCGAGCTAGGGAGATCCAAACGCCCACGACTGCGGAGGACTACATAGCATCGACAGAGGCTACATCAGAGGATTCCGATCACTTTAGCCCGACATGCACGATGCCAGGTCAGACTATTGACCATAGACGAGATTGAATCAGTGATGAGATCCGCCACTGACCGATGTTGGATCTCTTGTGATTTAGCTCTTTCTGAGGATACACTCACACTGTGTTGTCTTAGCCCCCCACTCACTTCACCCTTTGTTACTCACACTTTGTATCAAATCCACCACATTGCAATTTTCTGGTCTCGTAGGTCAGTTTGGCCTTTTGAAGACGATAATATAACATTTCATCTCTCTCTCTCTCTCTCACCAAATCTGTCTCCTTCATACACCGCATGTGGGAACTTCCCAGAGATAGATATGCACGCCTTGCACTTGAGTCCTCTCGACATTTAGCCATGCTGGGAGATACAGCATGCTGGTATGGGGAGATAACATCATGGTTTCGAGCGCACGGGTTCAGCATAGACAGATAGCCTCCCTTCCAGTACTCACCGGATGCGCTCTCTCTGACGCTTACACAGTCCGAGATCACCATGCTCATTCTCCAGGACTTGACTCAGCTAGACAGCAAGAGGACATGGATACAGCCAACAGAGGAGCTGGGCACAAAGATGGCTTTCTATAGAGAGAATCTCCTCCAGCTTACAGAGGATGGTTTTGTGACGAGGCCCAGATACATGGACACCCACTTGTCTCATGGGATACGATGTGCTATTGGCCAGATATGCACATCCTCACACCAGCTGCGGATCAAGACGGGGAGATACAGCGGAGTACCAGCAGAGCCCAGGACATGCCCCCTGTGTGACATCGAGCCTAAGACAGAGTTGCACTACACTTGCCACTGCTGCGTCAACTACGAGATACGAGGCCGCTTCCATTGCTTGTTTAGAGAGGGCTTTGGACCATTCTCTAGAGTCATGCGGTACGAGGATCAGAGATGCTTGGGTTTGTTTTTGCTCGATCTGCTCAGACACAGAGAGAGCCTGATGAGAGGAGAGGCTAGCCAGTCTCACAGACAGATCACAGACTTCTTTAGAGCTTCCATTGGACACCCGGAGGAGTTACTACCACAGCAGAGCTCGTCGCCTCACACCAGAGGCACACTGATCGACCGAGAGATTGAGCTGGGGAGATCCAGACGCCCACGACTGCGGAGGACTACACAACATTGACGGAGGCTGCATCAGAGGATTCGGATCACTTTGGCTCGACATGCACGACGCCCGGTCAGACTACTGACCATAGAGGAGATTGATGAGATCCGCCAACGACGACCGATGTTGGATCTCCTGTGATCTAGCTATCCCAGCTAGCTGTTTAGCTGCTTAGTTCACACCTAGCAATTCAGGATTCCATAATATTTTATTTTTTCATTTTGTCATTTTGTCATTTTGTCATTTGGTTACTCTGACTTTGTATCAGATCCACCACATTGTAACTTTCTGGTCTGATAGGTCACTTTGGCTTTTTGAAGACGTTAATATAACATTTCATTTTCATTTCATTTCTCTCTCTCTCTCTCTCTCTCTCTCTCTCTCTCTCTCTCTCTCTCTCTCTCTCTCTCTCTCTCTCATTGTAGAGCAACTCTCTGCGGTAGCTATAACTTTGTCAAGAGCAATATAAAAGAAATATTCTGCTCGCGGGCCACCCATCATGCTGTTGGTTCGCGCTCCCCCTGCCTGCTGCTCTTCTGCTCGCGCGCCACCCACCTACTGTCTCTCCCTCTCAGCCCAGCGTTGACACACCTTCACATTCAGCACCCAGCGTTTTTTTTTTTTTTAGCACGCCATCCAGCAGCAGCTACAAGCGTTGGCGTGTTTGGAGCAGAGCAGGCCAGAGAGGTAGCGGCTAGCCTTCAGCAGACCAGAGCGTCAGCCTCACCTCTCCATCGCCTGTCTCTCCTCGCCAGCGTTTTCAGTCAAATCTGCCAATGTTTTGCTGAGTCATTGCCACAGTACCTCAATACCAATCAGCACCTCAGTTCAGCTACCCTGTTTTCAGCCAGTAAGTACTCAGGTTTTCAGCCAGTAAGTACTCAGATTTGCAGCCATGAAGTACCTCAGTATTCAGCCATGAAATATCTCAGTATTCAGCCAGAAGGACCCTCAGTACTCAGCCATCGCAGTACCAGCAGTACTGAATGAATGTTGATGCTATACTGGCTGATACTGATGATACTGGGGTACTAAAGTGCTGATGGTAAGTTGTATCAGGAGTTGTGCAATCTAAAAGTAAACACCGCTCCGGTAACGGAGTGGGGGGCCCTTGGAGGGAGGCTTTGGAAACGCATCAGGTGTCCTCTCTCAGACTGAATGCCCCGCAGTGGGCTGTGGTAGTGCATATACCCGCATTCGGGTTGTGGTTATTACTTCTCCGCCTGGACTCAGCCGAGCCAGAGCGTCGAGCTTATACCCGCATCGCCAATGGAGGCCATGAGCGCTTCACTAGCGGAGGCCATGATCGTTTCGCAAGTATGTAAGCCCCATACGAACGCAACCTTTGTGCTTACAAACAAGCGGATAACACAAATGGAAAGGGAGATGAAAGAATGGAAAGCAGAGACGGAGGGATGGTGGAAAGAGAAGGCCAACCATCTTCAAATGTTTCTCAATGGAGCCGCGCAATGGAAGAGGACTTGCACGCAGAGCTACAAGCACTTAAGGCGGATTCACAAACACTTAGAGAAGAGGTCACAGCCCTCAAGCGAGAGCTTGCGTATAGAGTAAGTAGTGGACTGGAAGAAGGGGAATTCCAGCCCTCGGTGATAGAGGAGATCAAGGTCATCAAGGAGCAGGTACGGATGATCATAGAGGAGGAGAAACAAAAGGTGGTAAAGACGTCTTCGTGGATGGATGTGATCACGTAGACGCAGAAGAAGGCGGATGAGGCTGAGAAATGGATAGAAGTTGCTAAGAAAGGGAAAGGGAAAGAAACCACATCTGTCCCCACTCCTGCAATCATCAACATGACTCTAGCAGAAGAGCAGCGAAGGAAAACTAGAGCCTTGCATATAAGAGTAACCGGTCTAAAAGACCGAGATGATGTGGAAGAAGAAGTCGAAGAACTTCTCCGCATGATGGGCAGTGAGACTACTCATACAAAGGCATGGAGGGTACGGAAGAAAACACAAGGCAATGGGGAGACTTCAAAAGGGAGAGCTTTAATCATCCGTTTCCCATCCATGGAGACAAAGAAGGACTTCTTGAAGAAGCGCCCCACAGTAAAGAAAACGGGCATATTCCTTGGAGATGACCTCAGTCTCACACAGCTTGCGCATATGAGAGAGGTAATGCCAGAGATTCAAGCGGCAAGGGAGAAAGGAAAGACGGCCTTCTACAGAGATGGCTGGGTGGTGATTGTAGAGCGTCGCTCCACATGACGGTGCGAGACCCATGGGACCACACTCAAAGTTGCCACCTGGAATTGTAATGGATCTATGGGCCTTGATGTGGGTGCTTTTGAGGATAGTTTTACAGGAAGAGACATCGTCTTCTACTCTGAGACACATGAGGCCCCGGGGCAATCTATGCCTCACATCAATGGATATAGATGGGAGACACCCTGTAGACAGGAGACACGATCAGAGCACAGAGGGCGGGGCTCAGGAGGAGTAACAGTGTTATTCAGGGAGGAGTTGCAACCATTGATACATATAGCCCGTAGGGATGAGCAAGCTAGGTACCTATGGGTGAGATTGAGAGCGGAGACAGGCAGATATCTTTACATTGCTATTTGCTAATTTCCCCATAGTACATCAGTTTATGCACCACCCAAAGGACAGTCCCCCTTCTCTATTTTGGATGATGACATATGGGAGTTCTCTAGAGATAGTGACATCATCATTCTAGGGGATTTCAATGCTAGGACTGCCCATCATCAGATAGTATTTTATGATACTTCAGAGGAGATGCTGAGAGAGTTGGATGTTGCAGAGACGGGCCTATCCAGACTATCACAGGATGGAGAACACACTGAGTATGGACGACACTTGATAGACATGGGGACTGCACATGGATTGGCCATCTTGAATGGCCTACAGAGATTCCCGCTGCGGAGGGTTTTACATGCTTTCCACACACACATGGAGCAAGCACAGTGGATTATGTCATGGCACAGCCAAGCCTCATCTCTAGTATCCAGGATCTCATGCTTGGATCCAGACCTGTTGGTGTGGCAGTGGACCATGCTCTTGTGTCGTTGACCATCTCTTTTCAATTTAGTGTAGCACACAAGCTACGGGCAGCAGCCCCTACTCGCTACACCTTCACGCGAGAGACGGACTCTGTTGTAGCGCGGATAATGTGTGCTGCTCTCTACAGTGGGTGGTCCTCAATGCAATGTGCGTGACAATCTCACTCAAACAGACTGAACAGAAAGGAAACAATAGACATCGGGGAGGGACTAGGGTGAGGCGAGGGGGGAAGGGGGGGTAGGGGGCGAGGGACTAGGACTATGGCGAGGGGGAGGGTAGGGAGAGGGCGAGGGCGAGGGGGTGAGGGGGAGGGTAGGGCGAGGGCAAGTAGGAGAGGGGGTAGGGCGAGGGGTAGGGGGCGAGAGGATGAGGGGGACTAGGGGCAAATAAGAAGCACCCAACTATCATGACCAAGATAGATCTCATGATCTTGGAATTCATCTTGCAGGACGGGCTCTATGAAGGGAGTTTGCTAGACGCAGAGGAGAGCTTTGTTCTGGTCGGAGAAGCAAACACCACAGGGGTTGATGTTTGAGGGGTGGTGAACTCCTGTAGGGGAGATTTCTTCCCGCTTATATACTTTTTCGTAGACTTTCCAAATTCAACGGCTTTCATCAAGAGGGCTTTCACCGAGAGCGCATCAGGAGTATCTTCTGTGACCTTCAACTCTTGAGCTGGCACATTAGGTTTAGTGACTGTGGAAACATTTGAAGAGGGTGTATCTTCCGGCCAAGAGTGAATAGAGACTCCATAACAAGGCATAGATTTGGTAGCGTCTAACCACTCGAGCAGATCTTCATCTGACCCTTCAGGTGTAGTAGGTTGTTCTTGTTCAGGTTTGGTTTCCATTGACAAAGAAACTTGCTGCACCACGGGATCCATACCACCTTCTAAGAGAATGGGTTGCATCGAGGAGCCAGAAATATGTATCCACATTGCGTCGTTTCCCCAATCATGAGGTGCTTTAGTGTGTCGCAACCATGGTCTTCCAATGAGCAAAGGAAATCCGCCCTCAACCTGGGGAAGACGAACCACAACAAAATCCAAGTTAAAAGTAAAGTCTTGTACTTGCAGAGGCACATTGTCCACTATGCCCACTGGGTTTACTGTCCGTTGGTCGGCCAATGTAACTGTGAAGAGACCAGGGCAAGTAGGCTGTAGACCTAGAGCTAACATAGTGAACTCGGGCATCAAGTTGATGCCAGATCCACCATCCACTATCACTCCTGAGAAATGCCGACCCAAAACGGGCACTGTCAGGTGAGGGCTTCTATAATCAGTGAGTGGAGCAACAGGATTGGATATCATATAGCACTCTGATGGTCGCACTGGGAGGTGCCCGCCACTAGGACTTGCTCCAGGGTAAAGTGATTGAATAACAGCAAGGGTGTCACTTCTAAAACTTGCATCTAGCTGCAACATGTCATAGAGGGACACTTGTTGGAAAGTGTTCTTCAAGACTGTCTCTGCTGTAAGCTTCTCTTTTTCTACTTGTTGTTCCTCTAGTACCTTGATCTTCTGTAGATCGGAAACTGCTTCCAAGAAAGCTTCATCAATATCTGAGAGCAAAGATTTGGATTCTTTCATGGCACTAGGGGATGGCTTGTTAACAGTTGCATGCAAGGTATCCACTAGTGTGAGAATGTGTGGGGGAGTTGAACTTGATGGAATGCTAAGACCGAGAGCGGCTCTCTAGGCCGGGGTGAGGACGCCCGATGGCTCCTCTACCAACTGCGGCGGCTTATTTTGAGGGGTAACCACGTGGATAGAAGGGGGCGGCTGAGAAACAGTGCTCATTGCTATCAAGTTGAGCTTGGGAAAGGCAAACTCATTCTGGCTTTGACTTGAGTTCGAAGCCGTGGAAGCACGAAGTTTAGGGCAATCCTTACTGTAGTGATCCTTTGTTTTAGGGCAATGACGGCAAGGAGGGGACCCTTCTGGCAGGGGGCATTTGCTTTGGTAATGCCCATATTCCCCGCATCTGTAGCACAAAATGGGTTGATTCAAAGGGCGAGTCGAAGGGCGAGGTGGTCCTTGCTCCTGGTGCATTGAGTTTGAGGTGGAGGCATAGAAGCTTTGAGGTGATGAGGGAGCAAGGGTATGATAAAATCTCTGAGACGGAAAAGTACTTGGCATACCTTGCATAGGAGGGGCTGTCAGGAAAGGTGGCATATGGTGTGGATGGCCACAAGGAGAAACCATGTTAGATGCAGGTGCTGGCCCTTGTTAAGGAGTAGGACCAAGACTTTGCTGTATTTGTCGCAATCCCTTGAGGTAGTAACAGTCCTTGTCCTCATGTCCAGATTTTCCACAGAAGTGGCAGTACACCCGAAGGGGGCCTTCCTGTGGAGGGTGCCCTGGAGAGCGGCATGAGCTACACCAAACCGTAGCCTTAGTCTCTTGCTGACCCTTGAGCTCGTCTAGCTCGCGCTTGATCTGTTCCAATGCCTCGTGATGTGGAGGCGTCTCCTGTCTAAGAGAGAAGGAACTCTCCTCTTGAAGAGCTCGCTGCAACTTTAGGGCTTCCAGTTCCTTGCATAAAGAAGTTAAAGGATCAGAAGGACTTTCCAAAAACACAGAGGGGGTCTCTATGTGAGGGGGGTTGGAGAACAGCTTCCTAGCCCCCTCTATCCTCGTAGCAGTTGCAATGAACTCCTCCAGAGTGGTGTCGGGTCCGAGACTCTCGTAGTTTTTGCTGAGAAGTTTTGGGAAGCGCCTTCTCTACCCACTTCTTGCCATAAATTCACCTGGTTGCTGGGGAAGCTTGGCAACCAGAGACTTGGTTTTCGTCAAAAGTCTCCTCTGGCTGGAGCACCATGTTGGCCAACTCATCCAACACCTTCTCCTGGTAGTCACCTGGCCTCAAAGCTGCACAGAACTGTTGTCTTAAGGTCGCCCAAGTTGCAAAATGGTTCTCTGCAAACTGGCTGTACCATTTGTCTCCTAAGCCATCCAAGGTGGATGGAAAGAGTACCAAATAAGCATCTTCCCTGTTAAGACCACGACCCCTACAGAAAGATACAAACCTCCTTGCATGGTCGTCAGCATCTTCTGAGGAGAGTCCTTTGAATATAGGGAACTTGATGTTTACCTTAGCCAAAACGCTAGCCAATGGCTCCATGGCCCCTTGTTGAGCCTGTTACTCTGTAGCCTGCTGTAGCAGAATAGGAGAGAGCTTTACTGGAGAAGGTGATCTGGAAGATGTGGAACCGGAGGGAGGAATGGGTGATGTCGTACGTGGAGGTATGGGTGATGAGGTTGATGGACTTCTAACAGGTTCCAAGGGTCGTCTTCTGTTGTAGTACTTCAGAGGACTCAGGAGTGCTCTTTGACGCTCGACTAACCGCCTTGTATGGGTCATGCAGGGACCACCAAACCAACCAAGCTTTGGGCAAGAAAACCTTGAACTGGCTGAAGATTGGTCTAGACTCTACTAAACCAGGCAAGTGACTAGACCAGGCTAGACCAGGGACGAGGAGGACTAGACCAGGGTCGAGGAGGTCTAGACCAGGGACGAGGACAGGTTGGACCACGGCGAGAGATGACTAGGGTGAGAGAGGATTAGACTAGTTGGACCAGGCGAGAGGAGAACAGTGCAAGGCAAGGTCGGCAAAGCTAGGCAAGGTAGGCAAAGCTAGATAGACCCAACTAGCTTCAAGATTTGCATCTCACAGAGTGAGATTTCAGTTGAGATCCCATCGTGGTCGCCATAATGAGAGCACCTATAGCGTGGATAATGTGTCGTGCTCTCTATAGTGGGTGGTCCTCAGTGCAATGTGCGTGACAATCTCACTCAAACAGACTGAACAAAAAGCAAACAATAGACATCAACAGAGCTCACAAAGACACAACAACAGACTAGAACATATGACTCGACTATCTCAAAGACTGATACAGACTCTGGCGTGGCAGTACACTCAGCTCCAACCCAGGACTCACAGGTACAATGGGGGTGTCGAGGCTCAGATGTGCCGGGATGGTGAGACGTGCTCTGTGTATGGACTCACTCTAGACGACTGCGTACAAGATGTGTAGAAGATGATGATGTGAGGAAGATGATGATAATGACCCAACGGCCCATAAATGCCAGCCACCTAAGCCAATCTCCAAAGTGAGTGGTGATGGTGACCTGGCCACGATGTCCTTTAGACCACCGTCCATATCCTGCATGCCACGTATCACTGCCCAGCCCAGCCCAGAGAGTCCGTCCAGTGTGAACCAGACCAGACGGTTCACACCAGACCAACTGTACTAACTGAGTGTCCTGTGAAAGTGACACTGTAGCCTGCTACATTTGTATACATAGATGGGATCTACAAACGCCTCTGCACAGAGGAGCCAGGGCGACCTCTGCAGGAGCTTACTACCATACTGACACAGACTATACATGATGCAGCAGCTGAGGCATACCCACATACCCAGCCTGAGCAAAGACACCGTTCGGGGAGCATGGCCCTGAACAATTGGTATGATGAGGAATGCAGGGACAATAGAGCTAGACTTCAGAGGGAGGTGCTTTTGGGGGACATCACTCACACACAGTCACAGACTGACTTCCGACGCCTAGTGCGGCGGAAGAAGAGGGCATTTTTGGATCGCCTAGAGCAGGATCTATACAAGCTATTCTTGAGTCACGACTCACGTGAGGCATGGCGGCTCTTTCATGAGCACTCCCCCCCCCCCCCCCCCCCCCCCCCCCCTCCCCCCCCCCCCTGCCATCACTTCTGCAGTGGCCTGGGGCCAGTATGCATCATCTCTGTACACAGTTCCTGAGCAGCCCCCCCTTCCCCGCCCCCCGATCCATGCCCACACACATGTGCTTTTTTCACCGTTCAGATGGTGAGGAAGGCAATTGACAGGATGAGGACTGGGAGAGCATATGATCATGATGGCTTAGTGGCTGAGCATTTTATGCATACAGAGATTTACTAGCAGAGCTTCTAGCAGTTATGTTTGATCGTGCCATGTGTGAGGGCTTGCCTGATACTTGGAGCCTATCTACTATTGTACCTATCTTCAAGTCGGGAGACCCTATGGAGCATGGGAATTATCGCACTATCATGATTGGACACACATTGGCACGGTTGTACATGGGCGGAGAGGGGGGGATACGCGCCAGGCAGGCAGGTTTCAAGAGGGGTTTTTCTACTCTTGACCATATCTTGACACTCAGAACCATCATTGAGGAGGGCAGATCGCATGGGACACGGATCTATTGTAGCTTTGTGGATTTCCGCAAAGCATTTGACACAGTGCCCAGAGCTAGATTGATGCGCAGATTACAGCAGATGGGAGTACCCACAAAGCTCATTTGGGGAGTCATGGCATTATACAGGTCAATAGTGGGGCATGTACGCACCCCAGAGGGTCTATCCACACCGGTTTACTCCACTATTGGGGTGAAGCAAGGCTGCCCCCCCTCTCTTACTCTATTTGGTATGTATGTGGATGAGGTTTCTGACTACATTGAGAGAGATGGTGATAGAGGTGCATAGCTGGCAGGGACATGGATTCCACTATTGTTTGCTGATGATGTTGTGTTGATCTCCGACTTTCCGGAGGGGATGCAACTTCACTTGGATGCTTGGCATAGGTTTGCCCAGGAAAGTGGTTTGTCCGTCAACCTTGGTAAAACCAAGGTCATGGTTTTCAATACCACCCCACAGTGGATCAGGAGGTCAGCGCCTGCATTCACATACGTCCAAAAGAAGGGGAGTATACAGATGCTTACACTTACCTTGGACTGGTTTTAGTGGGCCAGCATTTTCATTGAGGAGGGCAGCAAAGACTAGATTGACCAGAGCCCATGCAGCATTGGGTAGATTGGAAAGGATGTGTTCACAGGTTCAGTTTCAGGAGCCTCGGACGAACCTCTAGCTCTTTGACACTTTGGTGGCCTCTACATTGCTTTATGAAGCTGAGATTTGGGGGCCTTCACGGGAGAACAGGCCGCAGTGATGGATGGGGGGACATGGAGAAGCCTCTGGTCTCTATGATCTTGCGGCTCATTAGAGCCAAGGCTTCAGTACCACGTGCTATTGTACAAGCAGAGCTAGCTGCCCCCCCACTAGTGGTTGAGGCGCTCACCAGATCTGTCTCCTTCATACACCGCATGTGGAAACTTCCCAGCGACAGATATGCACGCCTTGCACTTGAGTCCTCTCGACAGTTAGACATGCAGGGAAATACAGCATGCTAGTATGGGGAGATGACATCATGGTTTCAGGTGCATCGGTTCAGCATAGACAAATTGCCTCCCTTCCAGCACTCACTGGATGCGCCCTCTCTGACTCTTACACAATCCGAGATCACCAGGCTCATTCGCCAGGACTTGACTCAGCTAGACACCAAGAGGACATGGATACAGCCAACACAGGAGCTGGGCACGACGATGGCTTTCTACAGAGAGCACCTCCTCTAGCTTACGAAGGATGGTTTTGTGACGAGGCCCAGATACATGGACACCCACTTGTCTCATGGGATACGATGTGCTATTGGCCAGATACGCACATCTTCACACCAGCTGCGGATCGAGACTGGGAGATACAGCGGAGTACCAGTAGAGGCCAGGACATGCCCCCTGTGTGATATCGAGCCTGAGACAAAGTGGCACTACACATGCCACTGCCCTGTCTACTACGAGATACGAGGCCGCTTCCATTGCTTGTTCAGAGAGGGCTTTGGACCATTCTCTAGAGTCATGCAGTACGAGGATCAGAGATGCCTGGGTTTGTTTTTGCTCGAGCTGCGCAGACACAGAGAGAGCCTGATGAGAGGAGAGACTAGCCAGTCTCAGAGACAGATCACAAACTTCTTTAGAGCTGCCACTGGACACCCGGAGGAGTTACTACCACAGCAGAGCTCGTCGCCTCACACCATAGGCACACTGATCGACCGAGCGATTGAGCTGGGGAGATCCAGACGCCCACGACTGCGGAGGACTACACAACATTGACGGAGGCTGCATCAGAGGATTCGGATCACTTTGGCTCGACATGCACAACGCCCGGTCAGACTACTGACCATGGAGGAGATTGATAAGATACGCCAGCGACGGATGCTGGATCTCCTGTGATCTAGATATCCCAGCTAGCTGTTTAGCTGTTTAGTTCACACCTACCAGTTTAGGATTCCATAGTATTTTATGTTGTCATTTTGTCATTCTGTCATCTTGTTACTCTTGTTATTTATATATATTTATATATATTTATATATATATTTATATATATATATAGATAAAAGTGGTTGCCTGAAGTAGTCGGGTCCACCGGTCTAGTGGTCCATTAGCATTAGACTCGGACTACCCCAAGACTAGACTAGTCCCATTGCCCGGTGTCCACCATCCATCTGAAATTGGAGCACTATGACTGGACTACACATTGAGAGCATGGAGTCACATCCTTAGATAAGAGTGAGAGAAGGCCAGAATGCAGCTGTGCTATAGACTTTGCAGCAAAGTCTCGGTCACAAAGGCCGTTCATGGGTGAGCATTCAACCATTGCAAACGGTGGATGATAGGTAACAGACTGAAGAAAAGATATAGTTGGATCTGAGTCACATACCATGTTTTTATTTTGCAACATGATCTCTTTTCTCATCAGGAGTTTGTTGTTCATAAGTGACCCTAGATGTAGTGTCTATTTTAGTTATGTTGCAAATGGATTAACTTTCGGATGTTCCACCTCAGGTTGTATTATTATATAGTGACAGAACTATATGTTCACGTACTTATAGTCACTACTGTACACGCTCAATGGGGGCTCAACCAAATATCTTAATTATTGGCCGGCACTATCAGAGTCAGCTTGATTAAGCAGGCGACCCTGTGGCTTTCTGATGATGCTTCTGATGGAGCTATAAATAACCGTTGAGATGTTACTGATTGGCATGCACTCAAAGAATCATTTAGAAGGTATTTCTTGCTTTTAAAAGCCAGGGGCTTATCTTGACCAAGAGCCATATATGGCTGGAGGAAAGAGAGCAGGCTACTTGTGACAGATTTCCAATTACAGCTTCATAAAGTGCTATTTGACGACAGAAAACCACCCCAAGTGCTCAATTTCTATTAAGCTGGACACCGTTTAGATAGCTCTAAAAGGCCCTTAACTTTCTTCAGCTCTCTGAAGGGCTGTATACCCTGCCTATATTGCTTTGCTCAGCCTAACCACCTTGAACATCCCTTTCATGGAGTTCCTTAAACATTGTATGCCCACACCTGGATTTTGGACATAAGGATTCTGAGTAAATTTTTCATGAGCAACTGTAGTCCTGTTATGTTTGCCAAAAACAATTTCAAAAGAAAAATTGCTTCTGTGATCTCTGGGGTCGTTCAGAAGCAGCAGTATCCTCTCCAATAACTGATGTGACAATATAAATTACCCTTTGAGAAAACGTGCGAGGAAAGCGCTAAACCCTCTCAAAGATTTGAAGGCCTTCGATAATTGGAAAGCATGGTACCTGAATAAACACGTATTGCGGATACCAAGGGTCCATAATCTTGAGGCGAGCCACTTGGAATGCAGCATGTCCCTTTCCCAGCCCAAAAGAAATGGACATCTAAAACATTGTTCGATACATTAGTTGGAAACTCAAGAGCAAGAGCTCTGAAAGATCCATTGGCACTTTTCTGAATGTCAAAATCTTTGAGGACCAGAGTGCCCTGCATTGAAGTTAGTGTTTTCTATTAGTGCAAGAACATGATGATTTTAATGCTTTCCAAATGATAGAACAATTCAACAACATGAAATGCAAGTAAGCAGTACCAAGAGTACCTGTACATATACATCAAACAACCGTCGTCCAACAGTATCATCACCAAAACCTATCTCAGAAAATTGAATTGCAATAGTATAGGCACCATTTCTCATTGCAAGCCCTAAATACCTAAGGGAGCTCACTGCCTGGCGTGCAGATATGAAAAGAAAATTGTCACTAGCTCCTTTGATCTCTCCAGCAGCAGTCAGAAGTTTTGTCTCACCACTGCTGCTCTTTAGCCATGCATTATTGGGAGCGGCATAGACAGATGTTGACTGATTGTCAGCATCATACAAAATCATATTTGCGCTGTATGCAAGTCCACCCACATTGATAGCGAATCCTGAACCTACAAAATCCAATGAAAACGTTTATTTTGTTCAATATTCAAGGCATAGACAAAAACATGCAGGACATTTTGCAAACAGATGAACCAACCTCAGCAACAGAGAATTCAAATACATTCAACCATAGATAAAACACATGAAGAATGCTGCACCTACATTTTTCCTTTCAATAATGACATCCACATCATCAAATCTAAGTTCCTGAAAATTAACAAAATTCACATGGAAACATAAGATGTGCCTCTTATTGGCAATCTGCATCCTTGTTTTGTCCTATAAAAGAAACCTTTTATACTTTCAAGACTCTCATTTGTGTTGCACCCACAACTGTAGGTCTTCTGGTTTGATCATTGTATCTTTCATTGAGAGCTCCCTTACGAAAAGTCTCAATAAAAGCTTTGGTCAACAAACTGTACTCTGTTGCAGTAGGGAATTGCAGAACCTAAGCCTTCAAACCTTTCCCCACTATTAGTGACACGTAAGACACATCTTATTACCCTTCAAGGCCTCAGCTAAAAGAGATCTTCAGAATGCCTGTAAAAAGCCTACAGTCAATCCTTCACACTACAATGAGAAGATAATCATTGGGAAAGAGGAAAGATTAAAAAAATCAAAAGAATAAAAAAGTCTCAAACATCATTAAAAAAATTTCATGCCTCAATTTGGTGACCATACAGCAAGAATGCCCCCAGGGTAAAAGAGGAAAACCTCCACTGATGAAAACAAATCTATAAACCCAAGAAAAGTATGTAAACTCAATGCTTTAACAACAGATGTTAATTGATATTGATGTTACAATAGATGTTGTAATGGATGTGGCTATTAATTAAGATAAAAAACTAAATAGGTTTGAAATTATCATCTTCGTTCCTTGAATTTACACGCCCAGAAATCCGTTAAAGAAGTCTATCTACAAAAAGAAAGCTCAACAGATAGTCTCTTCAGAACAAGCATTTCAATTTCAAAAGGTGATATATGTCAAGAACCTTTATAATAGAAGGAAGCTTTGTATATAAGCTACCTTCTATGTCGAAAAATACTTGAATCTTTTGGCTTTCTTCATGTGCAACTATAGTTCATCTCCTTATCATGATGAATCCATGAAAAGCTTAAACTCACATACTCAGGGAAGTGCAGTGACAGGTTCATGGTAGCCATTCATAAATATATATAGATATTAGCTCCTTGGAGCTTAATATTGCATAAATACTATGGATTCCCTGCTAATGCCATCCCTGCATGACATTGGGTGTAGAATCAGGCATCAATAGATACTTCAACACACAACACACAGAAGCATACGTCAGTTTTAAGGAGAAGGACAACAAATGGTTGCTCTTCAAAGCAAATGCACTAGGAAAAGGTCATAGATTATGGAACTCTTCTCGATGGAGTAGCCATTCAGATCAAGTTCCCAACCATCCACATAAATTAGGTGAAGCCCATGCAGACAGACAATGTAGATGGAGGTGCCTAGGCAGATTCTGGTGTACAGAAACCAAGCCGACCCTCCACAACAGCTCCCCCACCTTGGTAACCACTGCAGATACTCCTAGCGATAGGGCTAGTACAAGTCCTATGAGGAGCCATTTGCCACTCCTAACTGAATACATAATACATGTGAGCTTGGAGGTTTTTTTCCTCCACTGGTAGCAGGCACATTATTTACTACGACCTTGGATCTGTGCCATTTATAAATCACTTTCGTACCCTTCCAAAAGAGCATCCGTCAAGACTTTCAAGTAATCTCTCACCTGTTAGAAGACGGAGAGTTAAGGACCGACCAAAATGGTCGAGTGAGCCCAAGGCCAGGTATAAGTGGTGAGGGGTATGGATGCCCAAGGCCAAGCTTGGGAATATTCCCAAAGGAGACCAGGCAAAGTTTGAACAATGTTGATTATCAGACAAGGTATGAACAAGGCCAATTAACTCTCAAAAGGGGAATAAATGGATGGGCGGTGAGTTATTTAGCCTTGTTCATACCTTGCTTGATCATTGGCCTCATTTGTCTCATAGGCCATCTGGTCTTCCATTGACATCAGTATACTCTTTCTTGCTTTCTCTTAAATACAACTGAGTATATTGAAACCTGATCATTACCAACTAGGCCTTCAATTTCTACCAAGAGTTATTAATGCACCCCCTGTTTTGTAATCCCCTTAAAGCCTGACAACTGTCAAGCTGGTGTCAATAGCCTCTGAATTATTGGACTAATTCAAGTGTCAACATCAAGTAGAGCATTAATGGAGTGTCACCAGAATCATATCCCAATTGTGCCATTTCAGAGGAGTATTAACATTGCACATCGCCAAATGGGTATCCTCCATTTTCTCAGAGCATTTGCTCCACGCTCATATCACTCATTTATCTATCTAGCTCTTAGATGAATGCATATTTTCCGTTGCTTATGACTATGTCTGGAACTATACTGCAGGATAAAAGCATGAAAAACCTGGAACTCCTGCAGAAAATGCCATCAATTTGTCAAAAAGCATTTGCATTAATCTCTTTCTAATGAAAAGCTTGCATTGCTATTCTATCCCTGCAATCCATTTACATCCTATAAGGTCGCACAGACTGAAGTAGTGCAAATCATTATACAATGCTTAACAGGGGTAGCAAAAAAGCTCAACAATGCAAGATGTTGTGTTTATGCATATTGACCCTGCCTTCAAAGTGGCCTTCATAGTGACCGTTTTGCTGGTACAATCACATGCCAAATTTGGGTGATTAAAGGAAACATTCCAACTATCTTTCACCCTTAAAAATCACTTAAACACAATGACATAACACTTCCATTTCCAAGTCATGGAAGCAAACTGTACAAAGGGCTTAAGCTGGACCTTTGCAAGTCCGAGCCAAGTATCCACTCTTGTTATGGGCTAATTTGTCAAAGTGAAGACATACTTCACTCTAGATATGTTAGACACAGGCACCCACAGGGTCAAGCAAGAATGCCAGCCAGCTTTATCATCATCAAAAATACCCTGGCTTCTGTCTGACAACTTACAAGCCCCTTGGGGATGTTTCTGCATTTTGTAGACCTTGCTGAGAACCCCTTCATGTCAGACTGATTTGCTTTCAAAGTTTCCAAAACTGTTGTTGCAATCCTTTCCACTATGTGACTTTATCTCAATGTCTACATCCTTGCAGTGTATTCTGCTAGAAAAAATTCTCTTTCATGGTGCAAAATCTCTCATTCAATAGAATATTTCCAACTGGTTTGACTTCTACGTTCCAAAAGCCTTGTTGAACTTGGGACATGCTAACTGAGCATGCCACAGGAGATAACTTTGTGATCCTGCAAAAGCTCCAATCCTCAGTTAATTGATAGCTGAAGCACTTCATTATGTCATGGCAACACAATTGTGACAAATGACAAATGTCAACTAAGGGCCAATGCATTCCTGTCAAAAATTCATTTACATACTCTTAACAAGTTGCTCCATTGGCATGCCTTTCTGTTACTCGATCAGCCTCTTGAGAACTGTTCCTATGCATAGATGCAGGGCACCTACTCGCAAGTATACAGAGTTTCCAGAAGCCTTCAAATTTATATCAATGGTCGTGCAACACATATGAGGTCGCCTCATAAGCATACCAGTGCATGCACTAAGGTCCATTGGCATGGCATATATCAAAATATATTGTCTCAGTGAAAGATTATGACTAGAAGGACAAAAAGCACGTACTTTCATCAGTTCGATGAGCACAAAAAATATTTGATGCACAATCCAGTAATGGTAACACTGACCTGTAACAAGCTTCAAATAAGTCAGAAAACACGAGAATTATTCCTTATTGCTTTTTACCCCAACATACGAAAACCTTGGGAGCTTCCAAAGGAAAGAAGTTCAGTCGAGGTTACGTTCTTACAATTACCATGTAGTGAATCAAACCATACCAATTATCCACCATTCGCATTCAGAAATTTAAATTCATTGAGGCACCAAGTTCCAAGGAAAATCTTACATCGTCCCAAAAGGCTGGAAGCTTCCATTAAATGAATTCCATACAGGATTCCTGCATGGAAATTAGAACTTAAGACAGCGAGTAACATGGCTCATACTTGTCAAGACACAAAAAAAAAGAAAGCCTATTGTTGTATACAGGTCCATATCTTTTGCTTCTTGACTCCAAAGTGACGCGCTTCCATCAAACTGATTGTAAGAGAGGTCCCTGAAAAGAACTGCAGGCCTTGTAAATCTGACACATTCTACAAGAATTTAGAAACAGCATAAGTCAATCAAGATTCTTTCAGAACCATAAGGCAAGGACATCATAGTCACAAGGGACGCATTCTGGGACGGGGAACGGGGCTCAAATGGATTTTTAGTGTAAAAAAGAAGGCGGGACGGCAAGTGGGGACGGGAAGCCCGAAAAAGGGCGTCCCCTGTGACTATGAAGGACATTGCTCCATTCACTAGACATTCCATGCTATGAGGTCCAATCCCACGATTACCATCTTTTGCTGTGCCCTGTATCCTAACTGCTGCTTTGTTCTGAGGTAATAAATTCTCTTGGGGTATTTTCTTAAAAAAATTCCCATTCCAATGTTTTTGATAAGCAGATAATTAGACTGTCAGGTAAGACAAAATCTTTTGTTTGATGAACAATCCAGCAGCCTTTATTTCTCTCTTCACAAATAATAAAGATGTAAATGACTTCTGTTGTTTTTGGCACAACAAAAGCACAAAAAAATTATGAAACACTACATGATACCTCTTTTATGTGACCTACTTAGTGGCAAAGTTGCCGATGAAACCCAAAAAAACATATCTACCTGTGTGCATTGATTTTGTGTTGTGTGTGCGTATGCATGTGTGTGGGTTGGCACTGCGAGGGGGGAGGGGGAGATAAAATTCCTATGCACATGGAATCTTTAGACAACCTTCTCTTCTTTTACCTCTTCCCATGTACATCCCTCTTAAGTGCATTAGTCTTAAATTCAGGGTCTATGTGAACCTAGAAAATGGCGTTTGTCTTGGACATTTGTAGATAAAATGCAACCTCATGTCGTGTGTGTTTATGAGCATAATCAACGTTTTTTTGTTGGTCAAAGCGGCACATTTGCAGGGTATTAGATTTACTAGAGGTGCCTCTTCGAGGACTTTTGTCATGATACGCAATGAATCATGTGTTTCCTATAAGAATCCTCATGGGCATTGGATAGTAGTGCAATGTCTTATTCAAAGAGAAATTTACAAATTTTCCAGTATATCTGCCTCTCAATCTTTGCATCATTGAGCTCATTCTTTGAGGCATTATCCCTCAATGACCAATGCTTTTTTGGGTGATGCTTTCAATAATCCCCCTACTCCACTGATAAGTCTCGCATAGCTCACACATGCCGGTGTAGGAACACATGGATTGGTATTGTTTGCTTTTGGTTTTACATGCATTTGATCTTTGGGAGACTTATGCCTGGACTTCTTGGTTTTACCTTTCATCAGAATGCACAACGTGATTACTTTGATCGCTTGGATCAGTGGTATCCAATTAATGCACATCAATGTAAGGCTTACGCTTGTAGGATATGCATTAAACATTTATTATGTTTTCCACATCTTGCTTCTCTGTAGTTATTACATTTTGGCATATCCCCTCATGGCATGACGTTGCCCTCTAAGTGGTTGCTATTTCTTAACAAAAGTTATTTACAATATCACTCTTTTGTTGCAATGGTTAGTTTGGCTGTGTACCCTTTGCTCTTACAAATTTAAGAGGTGCTCATTTGTTGTTTATGTGCAAATGATCATACGTGAGTATAGTAAATGGTATTTGGGGAATCTTATAGGAATGTGGCGGCTGCCAACTTTGGTGCAAACCTACACTAGAATCAAATCATCATATATCATTAACACTCAAAGAACATGAAGCTTTTATGGATGCTAAATCTTGTATTGCTATTAATGAATCATGTAAGTTTAATAAATGGTCAATCTGGGCCCGTCACAAGTCCTTAAATAAGGATTGTTTGTCTAAATCCTTCTTCTCTAAGGGGCTCCATGGTTCTAGACAAATCCAAAGTATAGCACAAGTCAAAATGCATGATGGTACCTAGACACGCACTAAGCAATAACTGGCTGACATATGCTCCTGTTATTATCAGGATTTACATGCTTCTCCTTCACTGCCTAGCTCTAATGTCCAACATGCACATGATGAATTTCTTGCGGAAATCAACCATATCATTTCCCCCATGGAATCTCAAGCGCTAGAGAATTTATTTTTTGAAACATAATTGAGTGCGGTGCTTCATGGTTTTGGTGAATGGGAATCACCGTGTTGGGATGGTCACAATCTCGATTTCTTTTGTGCATTCTAGGATGATCTCAAAGATCCTTTAGTTCCCATCACCAATCATTATTGGCACTGTAGAATGCTTCTTGCTTCTTGGAAAGAAGGTTTTTTGAATTTATTGCCTAAGGAACACCTGTGTGAGACACTGGGTGATTAGAGACCTACCCCGCTTATGTCAATTGTTTACAAAGTGTTGACCAAAATGTTCGTCAATGCCCTCAAAGATCACCTTCATTGGGGTTTGTAATTTGCTCAATGTGGTTTTATACCTAGCGTCCAAATGTGTGCATGGTGATTAAAGACCTATCCCGCTTGTCAATTGTTTACCAAGTGTTGACCAAATGTTCGTCAATTGCCCTCAAAGATCACCTTCCTTGGGGTTTGTATTTTGCTCAAAGTATACCTAGCGTCCAAATGTGTGCATGGGGATTGAAAATTGCTAAGGCCATTAATATGTTCCATCGGAACATTGTTGTAGTTGTTATTTAGCCTGGGGCCTAAACTTTGAAATGTGATCTATTGAATTAATGAAGGTGAGACAGCATAGCTTTCATTGTGTTAGAATATGGGTCGCTTGGTGAGTCAAGATTGTCTGATTAGTGTATAGCTTTATGCCATTGCAACACATTCGACATTGTTCTATATAGATAAACTCATTGGGCAAGACAATATATGGGGTCTTTCCATGCATGATGCCTC
Organism: Adiantum capillus-veneris; assembly: GCF_014529385.1. Lineage (NCBI taxonomy): Eukaryota > Viridiplantae > Streptophyta > Polypodiopsida > Polypodiales > Pteridaceae > Adiantum > Adiantum capillus-veneris. The sequence continues at coordinate 1,630,253 of NC_140942.1, forward strand.
ATATATTGTTGTTGAGCCTCGCTGAGGCCTATGTTGATGATTCATTATAATTTTCTCAAAATTCAATCTAGGATGTATAAATCGTTATGGATGCAAACTCATTTTATGGTCTTATTGCCGGTTTACAATCAAACTTTTCCTCATAGTTAGTGTTGCTAAATTGCCTATTTTTACTATTTTTATGACTAGATCTACAAGAACAAGGTTTTCTAGATGCATCATCACAAGGATGACATAGAGCATCATAGAGATCCAAGAACGGATATTCCTAGTGAGTCATTGAGGAATGATAAGAGCTCTGTGAAGGGGAATATATGCCTAGCCACCAAGAACACATACTTTTGATGCATCACATCAAATGGGTGACTCAAGGTAGTTAAGAACTATATGTAAGGTATAGTTATGATCCATGTATTGTTCATGGCCCTTGTGTAAGGTACGCAAGGTACGCAATGACTTAAAAACATACAAGAACGTATTCCATTTGTAGCATTGTTAATTAGAGATAAAAATTGATACAAATAGTATTACCTGTTGTCTGCAAAAAAGCATCCAAGACATAATTTTGACCCATGTTGCAAAAACCTAAGTTGCTGCTAAAACCCTAATTTTTAAAAATTGTCGGAATCAAAATTCTTTCACGTCAATGCATAAGGCTAGTTGAGATGGTCAACTGTTGCATATCCAAATTCTCAACCGCTGAAGAGATTTTTAGAGGCCTCTGCAACATAGAAAAGCGTCAAAAAGCATGTTTTTGTGCTTTTTAGGGCAAAAACAAGCTCCTCCTTCTGTTGCCGTTTCTTCTTCATCCAACTCTATAGCTTCTATCTGTAGATTCATCTAGGTCTTGATTTTCTCGAAAAAGGATTTTTTTTTTGTAAAATCTTGAAGCGCCATCTTGCTCTTTCTATTCTTAGGAGCACTGGTATGCTTTCAGAAAAGCACGACTAGAGCTCTAATACCACTATAACAAGATGGCATCATATGCCGACGGAAAAGAAGAGACTCAAAAGACTTTAGATGCTTCAAAATAATTGAGCTGAAAGAGATCCACTTCACACGAGACACGGAGTGGCAAAGATCCACTCCCAAGGTGCAGTGGCACCAAATTGTGGCGCCCCTTTTGGTATTTCTTTATATTGCTTCAACACAGTACAATACTCAAGGCTCTGCTCTACATCTCCGTGGGTAGCATGCCAGAGAATGAGCCCTTGTACATATTTAAAGGCCCTTCGCCATCCAAAAGCAATTTACATGGAAAGCATCTGGTCCTAAAAGCTAGCGTCAAAGGCTGCCACATCAGTAGGTCAGCACAAAACACAGACGTCCGTCCAATTGCCACCTCATCAGCTCCTCTACGCAAGTTGTAGAGTGCGTGTGTCTGTGTATCTGCTTTAGTTTGAGGGTTTAGGCCCCTCGGCCGGTTCCATAAGTTGTTTTCTATCCTCACGGGATGTCCTCACCAACAATAGGAGCCCCGGCCCTCCTCTTCTGGCATTAGTTTTTTAAGCACCCCCATCGAGGAGAGACCTTTAGGCTCTGAGACCTTTGCTAGGGAGGTCTATACTCAAGATTCAGCAAGACATAGAGATCTCTTTACAGGCCTAGACGGTAACTAGGGAGGGGGCGTTAGACACAAATCACCGTATTTTTTCAAAGATGCCCACCACCTCCAACACACATAACACAACACACATAGCATGGAGTTACTCTCCAGAGGGCAGAGACACTCAAAACCAGAGGGAGATGGAAAGCTGACAGAGATCAACGACCAGTTTGATGGGAGAGCACAGAGCGCCTCGCTCAACTCAAATCACACCTAGGCATATTCTTTAGGGAGCTACTAACACCCCATCAGTGAGGTATACCATACCTCACCTAAATATACCACAAGATGGAGCTAGCTAGAGCGCATATTAGAATTGTATACCCTTTGCATATAGTCCTACATTCTGAGCCCCCAGCAGTATAGATCCATCCTCCCTCCATCCATCCATCATGGTTACCACTCATTGTACTCGCCAATTTATTTTAAGTTCAGTTTTTCCTTTCTTGGAATGATAGAGGATTTGTCACAAATGGACATTGATGTCTCCTAGGCCGAGTTTGGCCTTTCGAAGATGTCAATAAAATCTGTTTTTCTTTCTGCGGAAATCTTGCCACCATTTTCACGCAACGAATTCATACCCAGAGGTTGCCTTCAATACTAAGAGCAACAAGTAACGTTCTCTTGTGAGGTTCACGGAGTTTGCTATAGTATTTGTGTCTTCCAGGTAATTTCTCTCTCTTGGAAAGGAAGAACAGGAGAAGGCCATGGTCTCTACTCGAGGGACTCCACCACCGGATTCGGTCGGCTTAAAAAGCCAATTTGCTCTAGATCAAGTCAAAAGGATCATTGAGTTGAGATCTCTAGCTCTTGAGATTATAAGTAGGGAGAAAAGCTCCTGAGTCTCGTCAAGTTTCAGATTTAGAACAGAGCATGGGATAATGCCCCATCTCTGCTTCATGTGCTTGTAAACGATTCTCCCCATCAATAAAAGTTTTTGTTTTCTTCTCTTTTTTTGGGGTTTTTCTTTTTTTTTTTTTTTTTGGGGGGGGGGAGGGGGGGGGGGGGGGGGGTAACTGGCCCGTCTTCTGGTCCCCACTATTATATCAATCTTCTTAGTCTCTCTACCTCCCTTTTCTCTCAGTTTGGTTCGTTTATCTAGGTATATTGATATTTTTTGTGCGCTCTTGGTTGTGACAGTGGTATCTGATAAAGGTCGCAACTCTGTTTTTGCAAAGGACAATCCTAAGAGGAAGAGCAACCACAAGCAAAGGGAGAAATGCAGAAGCGGAACTTCTACAAGTACGAACTCAACTTGTAGAGGTGCAACAATTGCTTGCTTTGCCAGATGTTCAAAGAGTGTTAGATTGTATCAAGAAGTCTCAAGAGAAGGATGTTGCTGAGCATTAGGGATTTGCTGAATCGATCAAGATGCCAATGGGCAAGCAGGAAACGGTGATCGAGGCATTTCTCAGCGCAGAGGATCCCGAGAGTAAAATTCTTGAGATGATAGAAGAAAAAGCAAAGACAAAGTCTCGAGAGATAGAGAGAGCGACAGTCCCAGAGACGGATTACAGATTTCTTTTCACTAGATATGGGACAGCTAGAGGAGCAGCCATTCTCACAAACTGCTACGTGTCAAAGCCCTGAAGAATGGAGTCAACTTGCAGATGCCGGCCGAGGGGCTTAAACCCTAAGAAGACCAAGTAACAGAAGAAGAAGTCCTGCCAACTTATGGGGACCCCGTCCGATGGGGCCCCAAGTGACATAAAGGATTAAAATAAAGCAAGACCCGCAGCTAATGACGTGGCAGTTTTCGGAAATTACGTTGACAGTGCTGACGTGGCAGGCTGTATGGATTTCCGCGTTTTGCGCTAACTATTGACGTGGCAGTTGTACGGAATTCCGTGATTTACGCTGGCAGCTTTTTGGCATTGCTTTTGGACCACAAGCTTTTAAGTTTGAAGGCTTTTCATATAAACTCCTTTTCATAGGCCAAGGGCCTTTTAATATGTGCTAAGGGCTCATTCTCTGGCATGCTTCCTAGAGAAGGTGTAGAGTCTAGAGTACTGGCTTGTACTGTGTTGATGCAATATAAAGAAATACCAAAAGGGGTGCCAAGGTTTGGGGCCAATACTCTCTGGGGTGGAATTTCGCCACTCCATGTAGCGTGTCATCTCTCTCTCTCTCTCAGTTCAATTGTTATTGAAGTGCTAAAAGTCTGTTCAGTCTGTTCTTTTCTATTGGCACGTGGTGCCCGTCTTGTGACAGCCATCACTGCAGAGCTCCGCCCACACTCTTTCGACCAGTACCGGCACTCTCATCGACCGAGCACTGGAGCTACGGAGATCCAGATGACCACGATTGAGAAGAGGGGCTACACAGCATCGACGGAGACTAGAGCAGAGGATTCGAGCCATACTCTCGACATCCAGAGTGCAGATGAGGATGGATTCTAGTAGTAGTAGTATTTTTGTTCTAATCTTTTTGTACCCAGACATGGTATCAAATTCACAATTTTGTAACAGTTTGGTCTCATAGGTCATTTTGGCCTTTTGAAGACGTTAATATAACATTTCATTTCATTTCTCTCTCCCCCCCTCTCTCTCTCTCTCTCTCTCTCTCTCTCTCTAGAGAGAGAGAGAGTCCCAGAGACCGATTACAGATTTATTTTCACTCGAATATGGGATAGCCAGAGAAGCATCCATCGTTGCAGAGCTCGGCCCACACTTATTCGACCACTACCGGCACTGTCATCGACCGAGCACTGGAGCTACGGAGATCCAGACGGCCACGATTGAGGAGAGGGGCTACATAGCATCGACGGAGACTACAGCAGAGGATTCGAGCGATACTCTCTCGACTGTTGGGTTAAAGGCCTTAAATGACCTCTTATTGTACATTTTTATACTTTGTCCAGGTTCAATGTGAACCTCGACATGACACATTTTTAAAGGTCACTTATAATAAAAGTGGGAAAACCCACAAACTCACTAATGTAAGTTTTCCCCAAATCATACGAGCTCTCTCTCTTTCCCTGCTTCGCTCTCTAGCGCTAGCTCTCTGTGCACTCTTGCCTCCTGCTTCTTGCCCTAATCCTGCACTACATCGCAACGTGCACCTACCGGCACCGTCTGCTTTTCACTTTCAATTGGTATCACAGCCCTAGGGTTTCAAAACAGCCCTACGGAGTCTACTTGACAGCAAGTTAAATTTCCTCTCCCGCGATGAATTTCGCTTCCATCACGAAGCCCCTTGCTTCCGGGGTCGAAAAGGTCACCAAAACTGCCAAAATTACCCAAAACAGGCTGTTTTTAGGTCAAAACAGGTGATTTACAGGTTATTACAAGTAAAAACAGCAATACGCAGGTGTACCAAAGTTGTGGGATCGCATGTATTGATGTTTATCGCGACAAATTGATTGAAAAGCTAAGTACTGGTACTTCAAGTTTCACATTTCAGCTGAAATTACAGATTTGGACTTTTCATGTAAAGAAACTGTGGCTCTTTGTATGCAAAGTCTTGTGGTTGCTACTATTTACTGAAATTTTCAGCCTATTGCATCTCTCTTGTATACACACTTGCAGTTCAATTAAGATGTCTTCTTACTCTTCCGCATCTGACACTAAAAGTTTGATGAGAATCAAACGGTTCGATGGTGAAGGCTTCGATCTTTGGCAAGAACGCATGCAAAGTATCCTTTTCTTAAAGGATTGTGAAGATGCATTGGAGCAGAATAAGCCACCAAGTTACCGGGTTTGTTTGACGAAGAGTGGGCCAAGTTAAATAAGAAGGCTATGGCTTACATCATGACTATCAATGATGACATTTTGACGGATATCAAGCGTTTGGACTCTGCTTATGCAATATGGCAAAAGCTAAAGTCCAATTATGAAAACACCATGCCTGTGAACCAGGTGCATTTGATGTGAAAGTTGATGAAAATGCAGCTTGATGACTCGAAGTCAGCTTCTGAGCATTTGAGTGCTTTTACATGTGTATTGAGTCAGTCGCAGGACAATGGGCTTCAACAATTCGATGATAAGCTGAAAGCTATTTTCTTGCTTATGACATTTCCAGATACTTGGGAAACCTTGGTTGTCTCCTTGAGCAACAGTCCCACCCTCACGTATGACGGTGTGAGAGGGTCTATTCTCAATGAAGAGATTAGACGCAAGTCTAGTGAGGAAGGTGGCAGTTCTGCCTACACTGCAAGAGGTAGAAATAAAAAGCATGATGGAGGCAACATGACTCAAAATAGAAGTAAGAGCAAGACAAAAGATAAGGATGTCACTTGTTATCAATGTGGCAGAAAGAGTCACAAGAAATCCAATTGCGGGTATTTCAAGAAAGAGCAGGAAAGGAAGAAGGAAACGCAAGATAAGAAGAAGAAAGATGAGAAGAAAGGGGAAAAATCAGCAGGTGATTCCTCCAAGGATGCTAAGAATGCAAATGTATCCTCTAGTGTGTTCATTGAGTAGTTGTCAGACGTTCAGGAAATTTTGGTTGCGACTTCATGCCCCTCAGATTTGGTGATGGCTAAAGTAGAAGACATGCTTATCTCGAAGAAAGATGTCATTGATGCATTGCTTAGTGCTAATGATGACCTATTCCGGTCATGGATAGTGGATTCTGGTGCTTCATTCCATGTGACTCCATCTTTGAAGTGTTTTGCTACATATGTTGCAGGCAATTATGGCAAGGTGTACCTTAGTGATAATTTTTCTTACAATATTGAGAGATTGAGTACTATGCGTTCGGCTCTTAACAATGGTCAAGAGCTTGTGTTGAATGATGTCAGATTTGTACCAGGCATAAAGAAAAGTTTTCTATCTGTTGGCCAATTAGATGTCCATGGTTATACTACCATCTTTGCTGGGGGTTCATGGAAGTTGCTTAAGGGCTCTATGCTTGTTGCAAAAGGGTCTAAAAGAGGTACTTTGTACTATCTTCAATGCAAAGCTTTGCCTGGCAAGTTTCTTGTTGTTGCTGAAGTTGCTTCACACAGGGATTGTGGCATAAGAGACTTGGCCATATGAGCCAAAAGGGTATTGATGTGCTTTCCTTTTTGAAGAGGGTTGATCTAAAAGACAAAAACTTGGATTTTTGTAACGATTGTCTTTACGGAAAGCAACAAAAATCTTCTTATTACTCTGGTGTCTCTCTTAAAGCTAATCCTCTTGATCTTATTCACTCCGATGTATGCACTATGCCTGTTAAATCTTTTGGTGGTGCATTGTATTTTGTTACATTCATTGATGACTGTACTAGGAAAGGATGGGTGCATTTGTTGAAAAGTAAGAGTGAAACTTTTAATGCTTTTAAGAAGTTTCATGCTTTTGTCACTACTCAAAAGAGTGCTAAGCTTAAATGTCTCAGGTCAGACAATGGAGGAGAATATGTATCTACTGAATTTCAGCATTTTTGTGATGGTAAGGGGATAAAAAGGGAGTTGACATCCCCTTATAATCCGTCTTCTAATGGTGTGGCTGAGAGGCATAATCGTACTTTATGCGAGAGAGTGCGCTGCATGTTGTCCACCGCTAATCTTTCCCAAGAGTTTTGGAGGGAGGCATTGAAAACTGCAGTTCGTATTTGCAATCGATATCCTAATAGTACGCTGAAAAATGACATTCCAAAGGAGGTTTGGTCTGGCGAACCTGCCTCTTATGATCATTTGAGAGTATTTGGCTGCGAAGCTTTCATTCATGTACGCAATGACTTGAGAACAAAGCTTGTTATGAAGTCCGTTGAGGGAGCCTTCCTAGGTTATGGGGAAGAAGGTGAAATGGGCTATAGAGTGTGGTTACCACAGTTTAAAAAGGTAATACGCAGCCGAGATTTAGTGTTCAATGAGGCAAAATTGCTTAAGAATGCTACAAAACCCGATGCTGACAACAAAACAGTTGAATTTCAATCTTCCATGCCACCCATTCATGTTGAAAAAGAGCCTCATGATGCATTACCGCAAGCTGAAATTGATAATCAGCCGGTTAACCTTGAGCCAGAAGAGGTAGGACATGATATTGATGCTCCTAATGAGGATGGACAGCCACCTGAATTGGCTGAAAATGATTTTCAGCAACATGATAGAGTTGAAAATGAGTTGCCTTATGATGTAGAACTGTTGCCTGAGAATGTAGATCATTGTGTACGCAGGTCAACTCGATTGAGAAGGCAACCACAGAGATTCAACCCCTCTTTAGATCATGTAATGTTGACAAATGAGGGTGAACCTCTTACATATAAAGAGGCTAAGTCATGTGAGTCAAGCAGTAAGTGGAGCTTGCAATGCCAGAGGAAATGAAATCCTTGTATGCAAATGATACTTAGGATCTTGTGCCATTGCCTAAAGGGAGAAAGGATCTTCCTAACAAATGGGTGTACAAGATTAAGATTGTGGATAAAAACCCAAGTACAAGGCAAGATTGGTTGCAAAAGGATATGCACAGAAAGAAGGAATTGATTTTCAAGAAATCTTTTCCCCTGTTGTAAAGCTTACAACTTTACGTATCCTTTTTGCTCTCGTTGCGGTGCTTGATTTGGAATTGAATCAAATGGATGTAAAGACAATTTTTTTGCATGGTGACATTGAAGAGAACATATACATGAAACAACCTGAAGGTTTTGTAATTCCTACACGTGAGGAACTTGTATGCAAACTGAAAAGGGCTCTGTATGATTTGAGACAATCATCACGGCAGTGGTATAAGAAGTTTGACACTTTTATGATGTCTCAAGGCTTTAAACGCAGCCATGTAGATCATTGTTTGTATACGAAAAGGGATGAAGATGGTAGTCCCATCATACTTTCTCTCTATGTTGATGACATGCTGCTTGCCGGGAAACATAAGACTAGTCTTCATGCTCTGAAACGTAAGCTAAATTCAGCATTTGCTATGAAGGATTTGAGTGATGCAGAGCATATTTTGGGCATGCGTATCAAAAGGGATAGAAAGTTGAAATTGTTGTTTCTATCTCAAGAAAGGTACATTGCAAAAGTACTTGACAGATTTAATATGGCTGATGCTAAGCCTCTTGGAGTACCTTTACCTCCATACACTAAGCTTAGCAAGGCAGATTGCCCAAAGGATGAGGTGGCATTGAAAGCAATGAAGGGAATCCCTTATGCGTCAACTTGTGGTTCTCTCATGTATGCTATGGTTGCCACTCGTCCCGACATTGCTTATCCAGTGGGAGTTGTTAGTCCATACATGTCGAATCCTGGCAAAGCGCATTGGGAAGCTGTCAAATGCATTCTGAGATATTTGAAAGGTACACAATCAAAATGTATTTGTTATGGCAAAAGTGACTTAAAGTTGCACGGATATTGTGATGTAGACATGGCAGGTGACATGGATACCAGGAAATCTACCAGTGGATATGTATTTTCCATTGTTGGTGGTGCAGTCTCTTGGTGTTCTAGGTTGCAGAAAATTGTGGCATTGAGTACTTACTGAGGCTGAATATATTTCAGCCACAGAGGCTTCAAAGGAAGCTAGTTGGTTGGACACACTTGCAAAAGAACTTGGCATACTTGCTCGTACACCCGTATTGGGTTTTGATAGCCAGAGTATTGTCTATTTTGCCAAAAATGCCATGTTTCATGTGCGTACCAAATATATAGATGTGTGGTACCACTTCATACGTCAGGTATTGGAGGATGGTCTAATCACCTTGACTAAGATCCATACATACGATAACCCTGCAGATGTTCTCATCAAGAGTCTGGCTAAAGCTCAACATGAGCATTGCATACAGCTGGTGGGAGTTGGTTAACTTAAAGGCATCATTTATGCCTTTAAGTGGGAGGTGGTTGGGTTAAAGGCCATAAATGACCTCTTATTGTACATTTTTATACTTTGTCCAGGTTCACATTGAACCTAGACACATTTTTTAAAGTTACTTATAATAAAAGTGGGAAAACCCACAAACTCACTAATGTGAGTTTTCCTCAGATCGTATTCTCTCTCTCTCTCTCTCTCTCTCTCTCTCTCTCTCTCTCTCTCTCTCTCTCTCTCTCTCTCTCTCTCTCTCTCTCTCTCCAGTATTCTCTTCAGGCACCCTCGCTGTCTCTTACACGGGTGGAGATCACTAGACTCATTCGTCAGGACCTGATCCAGCTCGACACCAGGAGGACATGGATAGAACCGCCTCAGGAGTTGAGCACGAAGATGGCTTTCTATAGAGAGCATCTTCTCCACCTCACAGGAGATGGGTTTGTGATTCGACCCAGCTACATGGACACACATATGTCTCATGGTTTGCGTTGTGCCATTGGTCAGATACGCACATCCTCACATCAGCTCGAGATTGAGACCGGTAGATTCAGAGGGATACCAGCAGACAGCAGGATATGCCGATTATGCCAGAGAGAGCCAGAGACAGAGTTGCACTACATATGTCATTGCACAGTGTTCTATGAGATACGGGGGCGTTTCCACTGCTTATTCAGAGAGGGTTTTGGTCCTCTATCTAGGGTCATGAGTTATGAGGATCAGAGATGTCTTGGACTATATCTACTTGAGTTACACAGGTATAGAGACACTTTACTGGGGAGAGCTAGAGAGAGGCAGTCCCAGAGACACATTACAGATTTCTTTTCACTAGATATGGGACAGCCAGAGGAGCAGCCACCACTGCAGAGCTCGTCCCACACTCATTCGACCACTACTGGCACTCTCATCGACCGAGCACTGGAGCTACAGAGATACAGACGACCGCGACTGAGGAGAGGAGCTACACAGCATCGACGGAGACTACAACAGAAGATTCGAGCCATACTCTCTCGACATCCAGAGTGCAGATGAGGATGGATCCTCACCATTTCTTCCATCTTTGTTTCACACACTGTTACATCCAGTTTACCGGGTACCTATTGTATCAGCTGCTACACCCACGTAGTTTTAGATTGTAGTAGTAGTAGTAGTATTTTGTTCCACTTCTAGTTCTTTTGTACCCAGACATGGTATTAGATTCACTATTTTGTAACTGATTGGTCTCATAGGTCATTTTGGCCTTTTGAAGACGTTAATATAACATTTCATTTCATTTCATTTCTCTCTCTCTCTCTCTCTCTCTCTCTCTCTCAGGTATACAGAGAGCTATGCGCAGCCTCAGCAGGTGAGGCCCAGCAGGTCTCTCGAATGAAGCATAAATAATCTCTCTCTCTCTCTCTCTCTCTCTCTCTCTCTCTCTCTCTCTCTCTCTCTCTCTCTCTCTCTCTCTCTCTCTCTCTCTCTCTCTCTCTCTCTCTCTCTCTCTCTCTCTCTCTCTCTCTCTCTCTCTCTCTCTCTCTCTCTCTCTCTCTCTCGCGCGCGCGCAGGGACGTGGATCCCATTGTTGCTATATGCTGATGATATTGTGCTGATATCTGACTCACCAGAAGGTATGCAACGACATTTGGATGCACTACGCAGTTTTAAAGAGGATAGTGGATTGTGTGTAAACCTAGGTAAAACCAAGGTTATGGTGTTTAACACCACACCGCAATGGGTCAGGAGATCAGTACCTACTTTCAAATATGGTCAGGAGATTTATACAGATGCATACACTTACCTCGGGGTAGTCTTTACTGGGCCGAGATTTTCTTTGAGAAGAGCAGCAAAGACTAGACTAACTAGAGCTGGTGCGGCTCTGGGAGGAATGGAGAGGATGTGTTCGCAGGTTCAGTTCCAGGAACCTAGGACAAAGTTATGGCTCTTTGATACTTTGGTTGCCTCTACTATGTTATATGGGGTGCAGGTTTGGGGACCTTCTGTAGGCTAGGATGGTTGGAGGCGTATGGAGAAGCCCCTGGTATTTATGATCTCTCCACTGATTAGAGCCAAGGCTTCCATACCACATGATATCATTCGAGCGCAATTAGCTGCCCCCCCTATGGAGATTGAGGCACTTACCAGATCAGTCTCCTTTGTACACAGTTTGTGGGATACTACTAGAGACAGATATGCCCGGGTGACTCTAGAGTCCTCCAGACAATTAGCTCTTAATGGGGATACATCATGCCGGTATGCACAGATGGCATCATGGTTTCAGACACATGGTTTCACCATGGACAGGTTGCCTCCTTTTCAATACTCTCTACAAGCACCCTTGAGGTCTTTGACGCGGGTAGAGATCATGGATAGAGCCGATACAAGAGTTGGGCACAAAGATGGCTTTCTATAGAGAGCATCTTCTCCACCTCACGGAGGATGGGTTTGTGATTCGACCTAGCTATATGGACACGCATCTTTCTCATGGTTTGCGTTGTGCCATTGGCCAGATATGCACGTCCTCACATCAGCTCGAGATTGAGACTGGCAGATTCAGAGGGACACCAGCAGATAGCAGGATATGCCGCTTATGCAATCTAGAGTCACAGACAGAGGTACATTACATATGCCATTGCACACTGTACTATGAGATACGAGGCCGTTTTCATTGTCTATTCAGAGAAGGTTTTGGGCCTCTATCTAGGGTCATGAGTTATGAGGATCAGAGATGCCTTGGGCTATATCTACTTGAGTTACACAGGCATAGAGAAACTTTACTGAGGAGAGCTGAAGCGAGACAACCCCAGAGACAGATCACAGATTTCTTTCCACTAGATATTGTACACCCAGAAGAACAGACAGAGGAGCAGCCAACAGTGGAGACGTCTGCCCGCACTACTGGCATTCTCATAGACCGAGCATTGGAGCTAGGCAGATCTAGACGACCCCGATGGAGAAGAGGAGCTACACAGTTTCGAAGGAGGCTATAGCAAAGGATTCGAGCCATACTTTCTCGTCATCCAGAGTGCAGATGAAGATGGATCTCTACTTCCCTCCCATATTGTCTACACATTGTACTGCTTAGTTCACACATTTCACGCCTTTCACCTTTCACACCTATCAGCTTAGTTTAGGATTCCGCATTATTTATATCTTGTTATCCTAGCTTAATTTATTTTGTTAATCTGACTTTGTATCAGATACACCGCATTGTAACTTTCTCGTCGCATAGGTCACTTTGGCCTTTTGAAGACGTTAATATAACATTGGCCTTTTGAAGACGTTAATATAACATTTCATTTCATTTCTCTCTCTCTCTCTCTCTCTCTCTCTCTCTCTCTCTCTCTCTCTCTCTCTCTCTCTCTCTCTCTCTCTCTCTCTCTCTCTCTCTCTCTCTCTCTCTCTCTCTCTCTCTCTGTCTCTGTGTGGTACACAGAGAGCTCTGCGCAGCCTCAGCAGGTCAGGCCCAGCAGCGCACGCAGTTAGGGTTTCGAGCAGGTTCAGCAACGCGCGCAGTTAGGGTTTCGTGGAGGTTAAGCAGGCTCAACAGCGTGCGCAGTTAGGGTTCGTGCAAGTTCAGCAGGCTCGGAGCAAAACGCACAAGGTGCAGAACAGAGTGTGCAGGTCACCAGGGTTTCTTGCGCGTTGTTGTGCTGCTCTACGCCTGCACCAGCGCCTCTGTGTGGGCTCGCGAAGCTGTCGTCTATTCTGCCTGCATGTTCTCTGTGCGGCGAGTCAGTCCCTGTCTCTCCCAACTTCTCTACGCACCTGTCCTATGCCTGCAGGAGATACGCCCTTGCTGCCCTGAGCCTGCTCGTCACTGTCAGCTCTGTGTGTGGCCTGCTGCAGCAACTGCGCCAGATACTCTGCACACAGTAACAGTAAACAACGTTCCAGGCAGTGACAGTACATAATTTTCTGGACAGTATTCACTCGAGCAGGTGGAGGTTTTGGAGAGCTGTGGAAGAGCAAGTTGCAGGCAGACCGAGGGATACCTATTTGCGTATTCTTTCCTTGTTTCGTATCGCCCATAAGGGGTTGTGTTGTGGATGCCGCCTGGTCTCAGCTGAGTCAGCGCTCGCTGTGGTTTTTTTTTTTTTTTTTTTTTTGGGTTTCCGAATGTATGCAGCAGGTTTTCTAATCCGGGTTGACACTACCCGAGGTATGTATGTTGTTGAGGGGGTCACGAGATAAAGGCTCCCGAATATATCTCCTTTTGGTTGCGCAGTCATACCCGCCAGCAAGTGTCTGGATAAGGCCACCTGGTCTCAACCGACCCAGAGTGAGCTAGTGCTTCACATTGCTTTTATCCACATGGACTCAACCGACCTAGAGCATCGAGCTATACCCGCATCGCCAATGGAGGCCATGAGCGCTTCGCCAGTGGAAGCCATGATCGTTTCGCTAGTATGTAAGCCCCATACGAAGGCAACCTTTGTGCTTACAAACAAGCGGATAACAAAAATGGAAAGGAAGATGAAAGAATGGAAAGCAGAGATGGAGGGATGGTGGAAAGAGAAGGCCAACCATCTTCAAATGTTTCTCAATGGAGCCGCGCAATGGAAGAAGGAGAAAAAGGACTTGCACGCAGAGATACAAGCATTTAAGGCAAATTCACAAGCACTTAGAGAAGAGGTCATAGCCCTCAAGTGAGAGCTTGCGGATAGAGTAAGCAATGGACTGGAAGAAGGGGAATTTCAGCCCTCGGTGATAGAGAAGATCAAGGTCATCAAGGAGCACGTACGGATGATCACAGAGGAGAAACAGAAGGTGGTAAAGATGTTTTCGTGGATGGATGTGATCACGAAGACGCAAAAGAAGGCGGATGAAGCCGAGAAATGGATAGAAGTCGCTAAGAAAGGGAAAGGGAAAGAAACCACATCCGTCCCCACTCCTACAATCATCAACATGACTCTAGAAGAAGAGCAGCGAAGGAAAACTAGAGCCTTGCATATTAGAGTAACCGGTCTAAAAGACCGAGATGATGTGGAAGGGGAAGTCGAACAATTTCTCTGCATGATGAGTAGTGAGGCTACTCATACAAAGGCATGGAGGGTAGGGAAGAAGACACAAGGCAATGGGGAGACTTCAAAAGGGAGAGCTTTAATCATCCGTTTCCCATCCATGGAGGCAAAGAACGACTTCTTGAATAAGCGCCCTACACTAAAGAAAACGGGCATATTCCTTGGAGATGACCTCACTCTCACACAGCTTGCGCATATGAGAGAGGTAATGCCAGAGATTCAAGCAGCAAGGGAGAAGGGAAAGACTGCCTTCTACAGAGATGGCCGGGTGGTGATTGTAGAGCACCGCTTCACATGACGGTGCGAGACCTATGGGACCACACTCAAAGTTGCCACCTAGAATTGTAATGGATCTATGCATCTTGATGTGGGTGCTTTTGAGGATAGCTTTACGGGAAGAGACACCGTCTTCTACTCTGAGACACATCAAGCCCCGGGGCAATCTATGCCTCACATCAGTGGATATAGATGGGAGACAGCCTGTAGACAGGAGACGCGATCAGAGAACAGAGGGCGGGGCTCTAGCGGAGTGGCAGTGTTATTCAGGGAGGAGTTGCAGCCATTGATACATATAGCCCGCAGGGATGAGCAAGCTAGGTACATGTGGGTGAGATTGAGAGCAGAGACAGGTAGATATCTTTACATTGATATTTGCTACTTTCCCCCGAGTACGTCAGTTTATGCACCACCCAGAGGACAGTCCCCCTTCTCTATTTTGGATGATGACATATGGGAGTTCTCTAGAGATGGTGACATCATCATTCTAGGGGATTTCAATGCTAGGACTGCCCATCATCAGACAGTAGTTTATGATACTTCAGAGGAGATGCTGAGAGAGTTGGATGATGCAGGGACGGGCCTATCCAGACTATCACAGGATGGAGAACACAATGAGTATGGACGTCACTTGATAGACATGGGGACTGCACATGGATTGGCCATCTTGAATGGCCTACAGAGATTTCCCGCTGCGGGGGGGTTTTACATGCTTTCCACACAGACATGGAGCCAGCACAGTGGATTATGTCATGGCTCAGCCGAGCCTCATCTCTAGTATCAAGGACCTCATTCTTGGACCTAGACCTGTTGGTGTGGCAGTAGACCATGCTCTTGTGTCGCTGACCGTTTCTTTTCAGTTTAGTGTAGCACACAGGCTACGGGCAGCAGCCCCTACTCGCTTCAACTTCACGCAGGAGACGAACTCTGTATACATAGATGGGATCTACACACGCCAGTGCACAGAGGAGCCAGGGCAACCTCTGCAGGAGCTTACTACTATACTGACACAGACACTACATGATGCAGTAGCAGAGGCATACCCACATACCCAGCCTGAGCAGAGACGCCGTTCGGGGAGCATGCCCCAGAATAGTTGGTATGATGAGGAATGCCGGGACACTAGAGCTAGACTTCAGAGGGAGGTGTTTTTGGTGGACATCACTCACAGGCAGTCACAGATTGACTTCCGACGCCTAGTGCGGCGGAAGAAGAGGGCATTTTGGGCTCGACTAGAGCAGGATCTATACCAGCTATTCTTGAGTCAGGACTCACATGAGGCATGGAGGCTCTTTCATGAGCACTCTCCCCCCCCTGGCATCACTTCTACGGAGACCTGGGACCAGTATGCATCATCTCTGTACACAGTTCCTGAGCAGCCCCCCCTTCCCGACCCCCCCGATCCATGCCCACACACATGTGCTTTTTTCACCGCTGAGATGGTAAGGAAGGCCATTTACAGGATGCGGACTGGGAGAGCATATGATCATGATGGCTTAGTGGCTGAGCATTTCACGCATGCCAGAGATTTACTAGCAGAGCTTCTAGCAGTTATGTTTAACCGTGCCATGTGTGAGGGCTTGCCGGATACTTGCAGCCTATCTACTATTGTACCTATCTTCAAGTCGGGAGACCCTATGGAGCCTGGGAACTATCGCACTATCATGACTGGACACACATTGGCACGGTTGTACGCATCTATTCATGAGCAGCAGCTGAGTAGATGGGTAGAGAGGGAGGGGATACGCGTAGCCGGGCAGGCACGTTTCAGGAGGGGTTTTTCTACTCTTGACCATAAATTGACACTCAGACCCATCACTGAGGAAGGCAGATCGCATCGGAGACGGATCTATTGTAGCTTTGTGGATTTCCGCAAAGCATTTGACACAATGCCCAGAGCTAGATTGATGCGCAGATTACAGCATATGGGAGTACCCACATAGCTCATTTTGGGCATCATGGCATTATACAGGTCAGTAGTGGGGCATGTACGCACCCCACAGGGTCTATCCACACCGGTCTATCCACACCGGTTTACTCCACTATTGGGGTAAGGCAGGGCTGCCCACTCTCTCCTACTTTATTTGATATGTATATAGATGAGGTTTCTGACTAAATTGAGAGAGATGGTGATAGATGTGCACAGCTGGCAGGGACATGGATTCCACTATTGTTATATGCTGATGATATTGTGTTGATCTCCGACTCTCCGGAGGGGATGCAACGTCACTTGGATGCTTTGCATACATTTGCCCACGAAAGTGGTTTGTCCGTCAACCTTGGTAAAACCAAGGTCATGGTATTTAATACGACCCCACAGTGGATCCGGAGGTCAACGCCCGCCTTCACATACCGCGAGGAGAAGGTGGAGTATACAGATGCTTACACTTACCTTGGAGTGGTTTTTAGTGGGCCAGCATTTTCATTGAAGAGGGCAGCAGAGACTAGATTGACCAGAGCCCATGCAGCATTGGGTAGATTGGAAAGGATGTGTTCACAGGTTCAGTTTCAGGACCCTCGGACGAAGCTCTGGCGCTATGACACTTTGGTGGCTTCTGCATTGCTTTATGGAGCTGAGATTTGGGGACCTTCACAGGATCATCACGGGAGGACAGGCCGTAGTGATGGATGGGGGGACATGGAGAAGCCTCTGGTCTCTATGCTCTCACGGCTCATTAGAGCCAAGGCTTCAGTAACACCTGCTATTGTACAAGCAAAGCTAGCTGCCCCCCCACTGGTGGTTGAGGCGCTCACCAGATCAGTCTCCTTCATACACCCCATGTGGGAACTTCCCAGAGACAGATATGCATGCCTTGCACTTGAGTCCTCTCGACAGTTAGCCATGCAGGGAGATACAACATGCTGGTATGGGGAGATGACATCATGGTTTTAGGCGCATGGGTTTAGCATAGACAGATTGCCTCCCTTCCAGTACTCACAGGATGCGCCCTCTCTGACTCTTACACAGTCCGAGATCACCAGGCTCATTCGCATGGACTTGACTCAGCTAGACACCAAGAGGACATGGATACAGCCAGCACAGCAGCTAGCCACGAAGATGGCTTTCTACAGAGAGCATCTCCTCCAGCTTACGGAGGATGGTTTTGTGACGAGGACCAGATACATGGACACCCACTTGTCTCATGGGATACGATGTGCTATTGGCCAGATACGCACATCATCACACCAGCTGCGGATCGAGACTGGGAGATACAGCGGAGTACCAACAGAAGCCAGGACATGCCCCCTGTGTGACATCGAGCCTGAGACAGAGTTGCACTACACATGCCACTGCCGCGGCTACTACGAGATACGAGGTCGCTTCCATTGCTTGTTCGAAGAGGGCTTTGGACCACTCTCCAGAGTCATGCGGTACGAGGATCAGAGATGCCTGGGTTTGTTTTTGCTCGAGCTACGGAGACACAGAGAGAGCTTTATGAGAGGAGAGGCTAGCCAGTCTCAGAGACAGATCACAGACTTCTTCAGAGCTGCCATTGGACACCCAGAGGAGCTACTACCACAACAGAGCTTGTCGCCTCACACCAGAGGCACACTGATCGACCGAGCGACTTAGCTGGGGAGATCCGGATGCCCACGACTGCGGGGGACTACACAGCATCGACGGAGGCTGCATCAGAGGATTCGGATCACTTTGGCTCAACATGCACGACGCCCGGTCCGACTACTCACCATGGAGGAGATTGATGAGATCCGCCAGCGACCGATGCTGGATCTCCTGTGATCTAGCTATCCCAGCTAGCTATTAGCTGCTTAGTTCACACCTAGCAGTTTAGGATGCCATAGTATTTTATTTTGTCATTCTGTCATTTTGTGATCTTGTTACAATGACTTTGTATCAGATCCACCACATTGTAACTTTCTGGTCTCATAGGTCACTTTGGCCTTTTGAAGACGTTAATATAACATCTCATTTTATTTCTCTCTCTCTCCCCCTGCTTCGATCTCTAGTGCTAGCTCTCTGTGCACTCTTGCCTCCTACTTCTTGCCCAAATCCTGCACTACATCGCGCCACGCACCTACCGGTACCCTCTGCTTCGTGCTTTCATCGACATCCAGAGTGCAAATGAGGCTGGATTCTAGGAATATCTTTGTTCTAGTTCTTTTGTACCCAGACATGGTATTAGATTCACCATTTTGTAACAGATTGGTCTCATAGGTCATTATGGCATTTTGAAGACGTTAATATAACATTTCATTTCTCTCTCTCTCTCTCTCTCTCTCTCTCTCTCTCTCTCTCTCTCTCTCTCTCTCTCTCTCTCTCTCTCAGATTCGGGGCCATTTCCACTGCTTATTCTTTCTCTACAGTCATGAGTTATGAGGATCAGAGATGTCTTGGGATATATCTACTTGAGTTACACAGATATACAGACACTTTATTGGGGAGAGCTAGAGAGAGACAGTCCCAGAGACGGATTACAGATTTCTTTTCACTAGATATGGGACAGCCAGAGGAGCAGCCATCAGCGTGGAACTCGGCCCACACTCATTCGACGACTACCGGCACTCTCATCGACCGAGCACTAGAGCTATGGAAATCCAGACGGCCATGATTAAGGAGAGGGGCTACACAGCATCGACCGTGACTACAACAGAGGATTCGAGCCATACTCTCTCGACATCCAGAGTGCAGATGAGGATGGATTCTAGTAGTAGTAGTATTTTGTTCCAGTCTTTTTGTACCCAGACATGATATCAGATTTACAATTTTGTAACGGTTTGGTCTCATAGGGCATTTTGGCCTTTTAGAGACGTTAATATAACATTTCATTTCATTTCATCTCTCTCTCTCTCTCTCTCTCTCTCTCTCTCTCTCTCTCTCTCTCTCTCTCTCTCTCTCTCTCTCTCTCTCTCTCTCTCTCTCTCTCTCTCTCTCTCTCTCTCTCCTCACGTAGAAATCTGCACCCCCCTCACGTAGCCTGCTGCACACCCCTCGCGTAGCCTGCTGCACCCCCCTCACGCTGCGCATACACTCCCCCCCGCCTGCTGTTGTGATTCACGCACACAATCCTCTCAAGCTGCGCATCCTCCCCCTTCACCTGCTGCTGTGACAGCGCGCACAAATTTCCCCCACCCCCCGTCCACATGCTGCTACGACAGCACGCACAAATTCCCCCCACCCCCCGCCCACCTGCTGTGACAGCGCGCCCGCCCGTAGATACATACCCCCCGCCCCCCCTTTTTTTCAGCCCGCAGGTACATACACCCGGAAAAATTCAAAATCCGGGAGGAATTCCCAGAGGAATTTTCAGTCTCGCCTTTTCCGGATTTTCTGAATTTTCGCATTCTCAAAATCCTGTATTTTCAGACCTGCAGGGATTTATTTGCAAGGAATTTGGAAACTACAGAACTCACAGAAATTGCAAATTGACACGTACAGAAAGCAAAAATATGCCATGTAGGCTGAATGTGGAAACACATGTATGCATAATGCGGTGCGTATAGGTTGCTCTCTCCTCTCTCTTAGAAAGTGAAACAAATAAGGCAAGACAGATGGCGGCGCACTACATGGTCACAAGCAAGAGGATGACAGCCATTGAAAAGGAGTTGAAAGAATGCAAAGCCCACATGGATAAGTGGAAGAAAGAGAAGAATTTAATTCTTGAATGGAAAAAGAAGGAGGAACAGGCGAGGGAACTAGAACGCAAGGAGTTCCGGGATGAAATTCAAGCTTTAAAAAGTAGCATCTCAGCCCTTCGGAAGGAACTCGACGAAACCAAAGAGGGAAGACGCCTTGAAGATGGAGAAATTCAGCCATCAATGATTGACGAGCTGAATAGTATACGAGCACAAGTCAAAGAAATAAAGGAGGAAGGAGAAATGAAGACCTCATGGGTGGAGGTTCTCTCCAAAACGCAAAAGAAAATGGATGACGTTGAAAAATGGATTGAAGTTGTCAAGAAGGGAAAGGGCAAAGAAATTCCGACTACACCCGACATCATCAACAAAACACTAGGAGAGGAACAACGAAGAAGGGTACGCGCTCTACACGTGAGAGTGACCGGCCTAAAAGATTCAGATAAGGTGGACCAAGAGGTGAAGAGCCTCATGTCCATGATGGGGGTGGAGAAGCCCTCACACACACAAGCTTGGAGAGTGGGCAAGAAGAGTGAAGGCAATGGGGAGAGTTCAAAAGAACGGGCTCTCATTTTGCGCTTTCCCTCCATGGAAGAAAAGAAAGACTTTTTAAAGAAGAGGCCAACCCTCAAGAAAACAGGTATCTTTTTAGGAGATGATCTTACGCTCTCACAGCTTGCACATATGAGAGAGGTCATGCCAGAGATTATAGCACCAAGGGAGAAGGGAAAGTTAGCTTTCTACAGAAATGGACAAGTAGTGATTATAGAGCACCGCTCTACATGACGGTGCGAGACCTATGGGACCACTCTCAGGATGGCGGTTTGGAACTGTAATGGTTCGTATAGACTTGATGTGGGGGCCTTTGAGGACAGCTTCAGAGACAGAGACATTGTTTTCTACTCAGAGACTCATCAAGCTCCAGGACAGTTGATGCCGCATATATCAGGATACAGATGGGAGAGAGCTTGCAGGACATGCACCAGAACTGCGCATGGGACTAGAGGATCAGGAGGTGTAGCAGTTCTTTTCAGAGAGGAGCTCCAACCACTACTGCACATAGTTCGGAGAGATGATCAGGCGAGATACTTGTGGGTGAGGCTGAGGGCAGAGACTGGACGTTTCTTGTACATCGCCATATGCTATTTTCCTCCCAGCACTTCAGTATATGCTTCACCCAGAGGACAGTCTCCTTACTCTGTACTTGATGATGATATCTGGGAGTTCTCCAGAGATGGAGACATCATACTCCTGGGGGATTTCAATGCCCGTAGAGGCAGCTCAAAGACAGTCTTCTATGACACATCAGAGGAGATGCTTAGAGAGCTAGAGCCAGAGGAGATGGGACTTGAGAGATGCTCACACGACAGAGAGCATACAGAGTATGGGAGATACCTGAGAGAGATGACGACTACTTACAGTTTAGCCATATTGAATGGCTTAACGACTTTCCCATTGTCTACAGGTTTTACTTGTTTTCCACACAGACATGGGTCCAGCACTGTAGACTATGTTCTGACACATCCGAGCTTTATCTCTCACATTCAGGATTTCACAGTGGGGCCCAAGCCTATTGGGATAGAAGTAGATCATGCACTTTTAACATTATCAGTCTCCTTTGAGTACAATACATCTCAAGCCTCACAGGGTGGTAGACATTCACGCTATACTTTTACACCAGAGACTGACTCAATCTATGTAGAGGAGATACGTAGGCTTTTATGCACACCAGAGCCAGTATACACAGTGGAGGAGATCACATCTATGCTGACAGTGACATTACATGGGGCAGCGACAGAGGCATACCCACACACTCAGCCTGGGCAGAGACGTCGTTCTGGGCACATGCCTCAGAACAGCTGGTATGATGAGGAGTGTCAACAGAGGAGAGCTCAGATACAGCGGGAGCTTACATTGGGAGTGATCACCTATAGACAGTCTCGCATTGCTACACAACGACTAGTGCAATGGAAGAAGCGAGCTTTCTTGGTCCAGATGGAGCAAGATTTATATCAGCTCTTCCTTAGTAGAGATTCAGGAGAGGCTTGGCGTCTATTCCGTGAGAAGTCTCCCCTACCAGTGATTAGTTCTACAGAGATATGGGGGCAGTATGCAGCATCTTTATACACTGTACCTGGACAACCACCACTACCAGACCCACCACAGCCATGTCCGGCTACGAGCACCTCCTTTACCACTGAGATGGTAAAGGAGGCCATTGACAGGATGAAGACCAGACGGGCACAGGATCATGAGGGTTTGGTAGCAGAGCACATTATACATGCTGGGGATTTGTTGGCAGAGATGCTTGCACGGCTATTCAACCGTGTCATGTGTGAGGGCTTTCCTGAGTCTTGGAGATTATCTACTATTGTACCTATCTTCAAGACAAGAGACCCCACAGTGCCGGGGAATTACCGTACTATCATGGTAGGACACACATTGGCACGGTTATATGCATCCATCCTCGAGCATAGGTTGAGCAGTTGGGCAGAGATTATGGGCATATGGGCACCTAGGCAGGCTGGTTTCAAAAGGGGTTTCTCCACACTAGATCATGTCTTTACACTCAGAGCTATCATTGAGGAGGGTCGAGCACATGGTAGACGGATATACTGCAGCTTTGTGGATTTCCGCAAAGCTTTTGACACAGTACCGAGGGCCAGATTGATGCACCGACTTATGGAATTGGGGGTACCCACAGAGCTGATGTGGGGGATTATGGCATTGTACAGTTCAGTGATGGGTCATGTACGCACATCAGAGGGGATATCTGACATAGTTCACTCCACTATCGAAGTGAAACAGGGATGCCCACTGTCCTCTACTTTATTTGGTATGTATGTTGATGGGGTCTCTGATTATATTGACAGAGGAGGAGATAGAGGTGCTCAGCTTGTAGGGACATGGATCCCTCTTTTATTGTATGCTGACAATATCGTGTTGATATCAGACTCGCCAGAGGGTATGCAGAGACATTTGGACACATTGCATAGTTTTGCAGAGGATAGTGGATTGTCTGTCAACCTTGGTAAAACCAAGGTCATGGTATTTAATGCCACGCCACAGTGGGTTAGGAGATCAGCACCTACTTTCACATATGGGCAGGACAGTATGGAGTACACTGATGCATACACATATCTTGGGGTGGTCTTTAGTGGACCAAGGTTCACACTGAAAGTGCCAGCAGACACTAGATTGACTCGTGCCTATGCAGCCCTAGGTGGTTTAGAGAGGATTTGTTCGCAGGTTCAATTCCAGGAACCTCGAACAAAGCTCTGGCTTTTCGATACTTTGGTCGCTTCAGTTATGCACTACGGGGTTCAAGTTTGGGGACCGTCTATTGACAATGCTGGATGGAGTAATATGGAGAGACCCCTGATATCTATGATTTCTAGGCTGATTAGAGCCAAGGCATCAGTCCCACATGACATCATACGAGCGGAGCTGGCTGCCCCACCTATGGAGGTTGAGGCACTCACCAGATCAGTATCATTTGTACACAGCTTATGGGACACCACCAGGGACAGGTATGCCAGGCTTGCTCTTGAGTCATCCAGACAACTGGCATTACAGGGAGATACATCATGTTGGTATGCACAGATGAGCTCATGGTTTCAGAGGCATGGTTTCAGCATGGACAGGCTGCCCCTTTCCAGTATTCTCTTGATGCATCATCCTTGGCTCTTACATGGATGGAGACTACTAGACTCATTCGGCAGGATCTTATCCAGCTTGATAGCAATAGGACATGGATAGAGCCATCACGGGAGTTGGGTACGAAGAGGGTTTTCTATAGAGAGCATCTTCTTCAACTCACGACAGACGGATTTGTCACACGGCCCAGTTACATGAACACACATCTATCTCATGGGTTACCATGTGCTATAGGCTAGATTCGCACATCTTCACACCAGCTTGGGATTGAGACACGTAGATTCAGAGGCATACCAGCAGACAGTAGGATATGTCAGTTATGCCATGCAGAGCCAGAGACAGAGTTTCACTACATATGTCGCTGCACAGTCTACTACGAGATACGGAGACGCTTTCATTGTCTAATCAGAGATGGTTTTGACTCGTTAGATAGAGTCATGAGATATCAGGATCAAAGATGTCTCGGATTATTCCTACTTGAGATTCAGAGACATAGAGACACTCTATTGAATGGGCAAAGACAGAGACAGTCCCAGAGACGCATCTCAGATTTCTTCAGTCTGAGTACCACAGAGGCAAAGGGGACACCACCACCACAGAGCTCGGTTCCCACCCATACACACACCAGCGGTACTCTCATTGATCGAGCTATAGAGTTAGGGAGATCGAGACGACTGCGACTGAGGAGGGGAGCCACGCAGCACCGGCGGAGATTGCGGCAGAGGATCCACAGGATTCTAGCACGACACCCAGAGTGTCGATCAGGATAGGCTTCATGCTACTGCTATATTGTATCATGGTGACACTTATCCCCACTTTGTACCTTTATGGCATGATACCATTGCTCAGCCTACCAGCCACCCTTGGTAGCACTCCTATCAGTTCTTTGTTTGTAGTTTTCTTTGTTTGTACCCAGACTTGGTACTAGACTCATCATTGTAATTAGTTGGTCTCATAGGTCATTTTGGCCTTTTGTAGACGTTAATATATCATTTCATTTCATTTCTCTCTCTCTCTCTCTCTCTCTCTCTCTCTCTCTCTCTCTCTCTCTCTCTCTCTCTCTCTCAGCTCAAAGTTCAGTTTGGCATAGAGGATACACTCCAGCAGTGTATAGTGAGGAGTGACCAGATCCAGCTAGGCCGCTTCCTGACCACTTCTTTTAGCATGCGTGAGCAGATTCTACAGCCACGACAGCAGGCAGGTGCGAGTACACAACGGACTATTACATAGTTCTTCTAGCGAGAGGTGTCTAGCCAGAGACCGCTGACTCACACGAGCGGGCTCACGCTTCAGCAGGCCGACACCTAGAGAGCGCGTCGTAGACCACGAGTCCCGGGCTATCTGAGACGGCGACCACATCACGACGAGGTATTGAGGACACGGGCACTACATCAGCACCACCTGGAGATGAGGTATGCATCTACGCATTGGACCACCAGGCTGCAGGAGGCTCTTCGACCAACCTCCCCTATGTATGACATTCTCCACCCACCCCCTATAGTATGCTTTTAGCTGGACATTGCCCGCCATCATGTGGCCTTGTATTATACTGTGTAGTCATTTTCTGCTGTGACAGAGCTACACACATGTGCCTATACTGCTATGCTGCACACACAGGGTAGCCACTATCCGCGGAGTCGGAGCTACCACCCACTCTCATACTCATTCACAGTAGGCACAGTCGGTTTATTCTTTCTTTTCTCTCATTTTACCGACACCCAGATCACCACTTTTGTATATGATTTGGTCTCATAGGCCAACTTTGGCCTTTAGTAGACGTAAATAAAGCTCGCTCTCTCTCTCTCTCTCTCTCTCTCTCTCTCTCTCTCTCTCTCTCTCTCTCTCTCTCTCTCTCTCTCTCTCTCTCTCTCTCTCTCTCTCTCTCTCTCTCTCTCTCATGGATACAGCCAGCACAGGAGCTGGGCAAGCAGATGGCTTTCTACATAGAGCATCTTCTCCAGCTTACGGAGGACGGTTTTGTGACGAGGCCCAGATACATGAACACCCACTTGTTTCATGGGACACGATGTGCTATTGGCCAGAAACGCACATCTTCAGTTGCACTACACATGCCACTGCCCCGTCTACTACGAGATACGAGGCTGCTTCCATTGCTTATTCAGAGAGGGCTTTGGAGCACTCTCCAGAGTCATGCTGTACGAGGATCAGAGATGTCTGGGCCTGTTTTTGCTCGAGCTGCGTAGACACAAGGAGAGCTTGATCAGAGGAGAGGCTAGCTAGTCTCAGAGACAGATCACAGACTTCTTTAGAGCTGCCACTGGACACCCGGAGGAGCTACTACCACAGCAGAGCTCGTCGCCTCACACCAGAGGCACACTGATCGACTGAGCGACCAAGCTGGGGAGATCAAGACGCCCATGACTGCGGAGGCCTACACAGCATCGACGGAGGCTGCATCAAAGCATTCGAATCACTTTGGCCCGACACGCACGACGCCCGGCCAGAATACTGACCATGGAGGAGATTGATGAGATCCGCCAACAACCGATGTTGGATCTTTTGTGATCTATCTATCCCAGCTAGCTGCTTAGTTCACACCTAGCAGCTTAGGATTCCATAGTATTTTATTTTATCATTTTGTCATTTGTCATCTTGTTACTCTGACTTTGTATCAAATCCACCACATTGTAACTTTCTGGTCTCATAGGTCACTTTGGCCTTTTGAAGACGTTAATATAACATCTCATCTCTCTCTCTCTCTCTCTATATATATATATATATAGATATATATATATATATATATATATATATATATATATATATATATATATATATATATATAGATATATATATATATATATATATATATATATAGTATTTTAGGATTTTATTGTGACATTTGTCATTTCATTTTTGTCATCTTGTTACTCTGACTTTGTATCAGATCCACCACATTGTAACTTTTTGGTCTCATAGGTCACTTTGGCCTTTTGAAGACGTTAATATAACATTTCATTTCATTTCTCTCTCTCTCTCTCTCTCTCTCTCTCTCTCTCTCTCTCTCTCTCTCTCTCTCTCTCTCTCTCTCTCTCTCTCTCTCTCACACAGGACATGCCCCCTGTGTCACATAGAGCCTAAAACAGAGTTGCACTACACATGCCATTGCCCGGTCTACTATGAGATACGAAGCCGCTTCCACTGCTTGTTCAGAGACGGTTTTGGACCACTCTCCAGTCTCATGGGTACGAGGACCAGAGATACCTCGGTTTGTTTTTGCTCAAGCTGTGCAGACACATAGAGAGCGTGATGAGTGGAGAGGCTAGCCAGTCTCACAGACAGATCACAGACTTCTTTAGAGCAGACACAGGACACTCGAAGGAGCTTCTACCACAACAGAGCCCACATTCGCCTCGCACCAGAGACACGCTGATCGATCCAGCGGCCGAGCGACCAAAATCCAGACGCCCACGACTGCGGAGGACTACAGAGTATCGACAAAGGCTGCATCAAAGGATTCGGATCACTTTGGCCCGACATGCACGACGCCTGATCAGATTACTGACCATGGAGGAGATTCATGAGATCCACCAGCGACCGATGTTGGATCTGATGTGATTTAGCTAACCCACCTAGCTACTTGGTTCACATCTAGCTACTTAGGATTCCATAGTATTCCTATTTTCTTAATTTTGTTACTCACACTTTGAACCAGATCCACCACGTTATAACTTTCTAGTCTCATAGGTCACTTTGGCCTTTTGAAGACGTTAATATAACATATCATTTCATTCCATCTCTCTCTCTCTCTCTCTCTCTCTCTCTCTCTCTCTCTCTCTCTCTCTCTCTCTCTCTCTCTCTCTCTCTCTCTCTCATTCGAAGAGGCACAGGAGCTTGAGCTTTACCACCTATTCATGAGCATGGATAGCGCGACGGCATGGCGCACCCTACGCGAGCCACATCCGACTACAGCTATTGAGGATCCACAGATATGGCATGATTATGCAAAGCGACTTTATGAGGTGCCAGGGCAGCCTCCTGTCCCACAGCCACACGAGCCACGCCCCACGTGCTCCTCCTTCTTTACAGCAGAGATGGTAGAGAGAGCCATACGCCGCATGCAGCACAGACGATCAACTGACCATATTGGATTACAGAGTGAGCACATCATTTATGCGGCCTCCACTATAGCCCCGTTGATTGCACATGTCTTCAACCAGGCTATAGGGGAGGGCTTCCCAGAGGAGTGGACACAGCACACCATAGTGCCTATCCACAAATCTGGCGACACCCTGGACCCAGGGAACTACAGGACTATCATGATTGGCCACACGATGGCCAAGCTATATGGAGCAGTACTTGAGGCACAGCTCAGCTGCTACGCAGAGATCGAGGGTTTACGAGCTCCAGGCCAGGCAGGTTTCAGACGAGCTTTCTCCACCACTGATCACATCTTCGTTCTGCGCTGCCTCATTGATGGGGCAAAGGCGCGGAAGAAGAGGCTTTACTGCTGCTTTGTGGATTTCCGCAAGGCCTTTGACACAGTCCCACGCGAGAGACTCTTCCAGCGCCTTCACAGCATTGGGGTACCAACAGAGATGATTTGGGCCATATATGCTCTCTACGAGAGGGTGACGGGTCGAGTTCGTTGCCCAGGCGGTTTTTCAGAGACCATTGCTAGCACCATTGGTGTTAAGCAAGGATGCCCACTCTCCCCGACACTCTTTGGGCTCTACATCGACGAGATCTCCGACTACATACTGCGAGCAGGAGGAGAGGGGAGCGACTTGGCAGGTACTCCGGTCCACATCATGTTATATGCTGATGATATTGTGTTGATTTCAGAGTCACCCGAGGGCTTGCAACGCCATCTTGAGGCCTTGGACGAATTCAGCACACACAGGGGGTTGACTGTGAGCCTTGGCAAAACCAAGGTTATGATCTTTCACACATCCAGTGCAGTGAGGAACGCTGCCACCTTCACAGCAGCAGGAGGACAGGTTGATGTAGTCACCTCCTATGTCTACCTTGGCATCACATTCACCAGCCTACCAGGACCCTTCACTATGAGGCAGGCTGCTGCTGACAGGCTCACCCGAGGATATGCAGCTCTGGCCATGCTAGAGCGGAGATGCCACCAGGCACACTTTCAGGAGCCCCGCACGAAGGGGTGGCTTTTCGACACCTTAGTCACCCCGGCCTTGATGTACTTGGCGGCAGTATGGGCACCAGGATTGACAGCTGACCAATGGACACAGCTTGAGAGGCCACAGGTATGTATGATCTCATGCTTGCTCCGCAGCAAGAAGACAGTGCCACATGACATTATTAGAGCCGAGCTCGCCACACCACCTATGGTTGTAGAGGCACTATTCCAGACAGTCTGCTTCATCCAGAGGATGAGAGAGCTACCTCCTGACAGACTTACTCGTAGAGCATTTGAGGCAGCTATACAGCTATCAGAGAGTGGGCATGAGAGAGCATGGTACTCACAGGTCAGAGCATGGTTTGAGGGACACGGTCTTGACATGGAGAGCCTACCACCATTCCAGTACGACCCCCACTCACCATATGTTCACCTCTCTCGCAGTGAGAGGAACTTGGTATTGAGACAGGATCTGTGGTAGCTATACCCTAGGAGAGTCTGGGAGTCACCTGGCTTGGGGACGAGGATGTCAGATTACAGAGACCAGTTTCTCACCATATTGTCTGGGGGGTTCATACAGAGACCACGCTACATGGACACATATATGCCACATAGCTCACGGGTGGCGATTGGTCAGCTGAGAGTGGCTTCACACAGGTTAGAGATTGAGATCGGGAGACATACTGGTGTTCCCAGGGAGGAGCGAGTCTGCAGAGCCTGCACAGAGGAGGTGGAGAGTGAGGAGCACTTTGTATGTAGATGCAGAGCATACACTGAGATCAGAGGAAGGTATGAGGCCTTATTCAGAGGACAGCCCACTCTCCGAGAGATCATGGACTCTCAAGATCAGAGACAGCTCGGACGTTTCTTACTAGAGATACAGAGCCATCGGGACACACTACTACAGCCACACACAGCTACACAGATAGAGGGGAGACAGTCGCAGCTCACAGACTTCTTTCAGAGGATTGCCGCCCCTCCCTCACTAGACACTCAGAGGGGAGTGACACTCCCACAGGCGGAGGTGAGCCGAGCTAGACGACGACCACGAGTCATAGGCTACAGGGGCGCGAGCTCCCACCACCGACAGATCGAGGAGATCCGAGCCCGAGAGCGCCGTGCCACTGAGGAGCGAGTGGCTCAGATGAGGGCCGACCCGACAGCTTTCATCCGGGTAGCCTTGGCACCAGACCCGCCCATGTACCACATCTTACATCCCCCCATTAGTACAGGATGGAGCTAGATAGCTTGATACATTCTCATGATTGTACTACCTTGAGCATATAGACATGCATATACCCCTAGAGATAGAGCTCCATCCCTCCTCAGATACTCCACTACCTACATTCAGTTCAGTTTTGTATCAGTTTTGTTTCATTCATTTGTCTTTCCGATAGACGGATGACGTACACACCATGTACATTTGATTTGTCTCATAGGCCGATTTCGGCCTGACATAGACGTTAAAAATCTTTCTTTCTTTCTTTCTCTCTCTCTCTCTCTCTCTCTCTCTCTCTCTCTCTCTCTCTCTCTCTCTCTCTCTCTCTCTCTCTCTCTATAAGAAATTCAACTCTCCTTGTCGGATAGATCTTTGAGGTCTCTTGGAATAATTTCCTACGACATTAAAATACTCTTCTTCTTCTTCTTTCTTCTCTCTCTCTCTCTCTCTCTCTCTCTCTCTCTCTCTCTCTCTCATGGATCTCACTGTTTTTAGGGTTTCGCCACTTCTTCTTTGCTGTTTTTAGGGTTTCAAAATTGCCTTTTGGCTGTTTTTAGGGTTTCGAAACTGTTTTTTTGGGTGTTTTATAAGGTTTCGTCACTGTTTTTTGCTGTTTTTAAGGGTTTCGTCACCGTTTCTTACTGTTTTTAAGGGTTTTGCCACTGTTTTTTGCCGGTTTTAAGGGTTTCAAATCTGTGTTTTGCTGTTTTTTAAGGTTTTACAAGCCTTTCTTGTTGTTTTTTAGGGTTTCTTATATTTTTTTGTTGTCTCTCTCTCTCTCTCTCTCTCTCTCTCTCTCTCTCTCTCTCTCTCTCTCTCTCTCTATAGATATATATATATATATATATATATATATATATATATATATATATATATATATATATATATATCATGGGAAGCGTCGATAGAAGTGCCAGCGGCTTCCCCACGTGTAAGAGGACGCATCCCTCGCCGGCCACCCACAAAGTCTATTTCATGCGGATAGGGAAAAGGATGTCGGTAATAGAGAAGGAAATGAGAGAATGGAGAAACGAAGTTGAAGAGTGGAGGAAGGAGAGGAGCAGTATTCTTCAAAGATGGACCGAAGAAAGAGATGGCATGTGTAGGAGGATCGCTTCGCTCAAGGAGAAAGTGGTCGTCCAAGATTCCATCATCCGAAATCTACAAGCAAAAAGTGGGCAGCTCGAAGAAGGCGAAATTCAGCCATCCATGATGGAAGAATTGAATACCATGAGAGAAGAAATACGGGTTATCAAGGAAGGTGAGGAGAAGAAGTCATGGGCTGCGGTCATCTCCGCAGCACAAAAGAAAGTAGAGGAGGCCGAAAAATGGATTGAGGTTGCCAAGAAAGGGAAAGGTAAGGAAGCTCCTTGCAGTACCATAGTAACAAGGAATGGCCATTTTCAAGTCCCCGTTCCCCATTCCCATCCCAATTTCCCGTTCCGGATCCCCGTTCCATGTCTCAAACGTGAGTATCCGAAACGGGGAATGGCATTTCATGCATGTTGCCGTTCCCCAGTCCCGTTCCAAGTAACTATGCCTTGTACACCCACTCTTATTAACATGACTCTCGAAGAGGAACAAAGGAGGAGAATGCGGGCTCTACATGTGAGGGTCACCGGCCTCAAGGACATAAACAATGTCGAAAAAGAGGTCACAAGCATCACATACATGATGGGGGTGGACAAGCCTTCACACACAAAGGCATGGAGAGTGGGCAAGAAAGTGATGGCCCGGGAGAATCTTCAAAAGGTGGAAGACAAGAAGGAATTCTTGAGAAAGAGGCCTACTCTCAAGAAGACACGTATTTTTCTCGGTGATGATCTCACTCTCTCACAGCTTGCGCATATGAGAGAGGTAATGCCAGAGATTACGGCGGCAAGGGAGAAGGGAAAGATGGCCTTTTACAGAGATGGTCGGGTGGCGATTGTAGAGCGACGCTCTACATGACGGTGTGACACCTATGGAACAACACTGAAGATGGCTACTTGGTGCCTTTGAGGACAGTTTTAGAGACAGGGACATTGTTTTCTTCTCAGAGACGCATCACGCCCCAGGACAGCTTATGCCACATGTGGTGGGATACAGATGGGAGACAGCCCACAGGACAATCGCGAGATCTGAGCATGGGAGTAGAGGTTCAGGACAAGTAGCAGTGCTATTTAGGGAGGAGTTACAGCCACTACTACATATTGTACGAAGAGATGATCATGCTAGATACATGTGGGTGAGGCTGAGAGCTGACACAGGCCGATTTCTATACATTGCCATATGTTACTACGTCAGTATATGCTGCATCCAGAGGATAGTCGCCTTTCTTTATACTAGATGATGATATGTGACAGTTTTCTAGGGATGGTGATCATGCTCCTAGGGGACTTCAATGCCCAAACGGGCAACTCTCGGACAGTCTTCTACGACACTTCAGATGAGATGCTTAGAGAGCTGGATGTGGGTGAGTTGGGGCTTGACAGATGCTCACATGACAGAGAGCAGACGGAGTATGGGAGATACCTCACGGAGATGACGACTGCACATGGGTTAGCCATATTTAATAGCTTACAGCGATTTCGTGAAGCAGCCGGTTTCACATGCTTTCCACACAGACACGGGAGTACACTCGACTATGTTATGGCACAGCCGAGCTTTCCTTGTATTCAGGATTTCATAGTGGGAGCCAGGCCAGTGGGCGTAGCAGTGGATCATGCACTTTTGACATTTTTTGTTTCATTTCAATATAGTACAGCCCAGACATCAGGAGGTAGGCCACATACCAGTTATACATTTACACCAGAGACTGACATGAGGTTTATATAGAGGACATCTATAGCCGTCTATGCACAGCTGGTCCTGGCCTCTCAGTGGAGGAGTGCACCACTTTACTGACTGAGACACTGCATGGTGCAACATCAGAGGCATACCCACACACTCAGCCAGGTCGGAGGCGATATTCTAGGAGCATGCCCCAGAATGGTTGGTATGATGAGGAGTGCAGAGAGATGAGAGAACAGCTTCAGAGGGATCTTCTTTTACTAGTCGTCACATACAGACAATCTCGGATTGCTTCCTGAAGCCTTGTGCGACGGAAGAAACGAGCTTACTTTGCCCAGATGGAGCGAGACTTGTATCAGTTGTTCTTGAGTAGAGACTCAAGAGAGGCATGGCGATTCTTCCATGAGCACTCTCCTGCCCCAGTGATTACTTCTCTTGATGTGTGGGGCCAGTATGCCTCATCGTTATATACGGTTACGGTTCCTAGACAGGACCCCCTTCCAAATCCTACAGAGCCATGCCTACCTACCAGCACCTTCTTTACCACTGAGATGGTAAAGAGAGCCATTGAGAGGATGAGGACCAACAGGGCATATGATCATGATGGTCTAGTAGCAGAGCACTTTACACATGCTAGAGATATGCTGGTAGAGGTTCTTGCAGTGTTGTTCAATCGTGCTATGTGTGAGGGGTTACCTAAGACTTGGAGGTTGTCTACTATTGTGCCTATCTTCAAAGCAGGTGATCCTACAGAGCCTGGTAATTACCACACTATTATGGTTGGGCACACATTATGGTTGGGCACACATTGGCACGGTTGTATGCATCCTTTCTTGAGGAGCAGTTGAGTAATTGGGCAGAGGGTGAGGGTGTACGAGCAAAGGGCCAGGCCGGTTTCAGGAGGGGTTTCTCCATTCTTGATCATATTCTGACACTCAGAGCCATTATTGAGGAGGGAAGTATAATGGGAGACGGATTTATTGTAGCTTTGTAGATTTCCGCAAAGCATTTGACATGGTATCGAGAGCTTGATTGATGCGCAGATTGCAGGAGATGGAGTGCCCATAGTGTTGATTTGGGGGATTATGGCTCTATACAGATCAATGATGGGACATGTACGCACTCTGGAGGGGATACCTGATTTAGTTCACTCCACCATTGGGGTGAAACAGGGTTGCCCATTGTCTCCTACTCTATTTGGTATGTATGTTGATGAGGTGTCTGATTACATTGACAGAGAGGGTGATAGAGGTGCCCAGCTGGCAGGGACGTGGATCCCATTGTTGTTATATGCTGATGATATTGTATTGATCTCTGACTCACCAGAGGGTATGTAGCGCCAGTTGGATGCATTACACAAATTTGCAAAGGAAAATGGATTGTTTGTAAACCTTGGTAAAACCAAGGTTATGGTGTTTAACACCACACCACAGTGGATCAGAAGATCAGCACCGACTTTCACATATGGTCAAGAGATTGTAGAGTATACATATGCATACACTTACCTTGGGGTTGTCTTCACTGGGCCGAGGTTTTCTTTGGGGAGAGCAGCAGAGACTGGGCTGACTAGAGCTTTTGCGGCCTTGGGAAGCTTGGAGAGGATGTGTTCGCAGCTTCAGTTCCAGGAACCTCAAACAAAGTTATGGCTCTTTAATACCTTAGTAGCCTCAACTATGTTGTATGGGGTGCAGACATGGGGACCTTCTGTAGGCCAGGATGGTTGCAGACGACTGGAGAGGCCCTTGGTATCTATGATCTCTCACTGATCACAGCCAAGGCCTCCGTACCCCACGCTATCATCCCAACAGAGCTAGCTTCCCCTCCTATGGAGATTGAGGCGCTTACCAGATCAGTCTCCTTTGTGCACAGCTTGTGGGATACTACTAGAGACAGATATGCTAGACTGGCCCTTGAGTCTTCTAGACAGTTAGCTCTTCAGAGGGACACTTCAAGCTGGTATGCACATATGACATCATGGTTTCAGATGCATGGCTTCACCATGAACAGGCTGCCCCCTTTCCAGTACTCTCTTCAGATACCCTCGATGTCTCTTACACGGGTGGAGATTACTTGACTCATTCATCAGGACCTGATCCAGCTAGATACCAGGAGGACATGGATAGAGCCGCCACAGTAGTTGGGCACGAAGATGGCTTTCTATAGAGAGCATCTTCTCCACCTCACAGGAGATAAGTTTGTGATTCGACCCAGCTACATGGATACACATATGTCCATGGTTTGCGGTGTGCCATTGGTCAGATATGCACATCCTCACATGAGCTAGAGATTGAGCTGGTAGATTCAAAGGGATACCAGCAGATAGCATGATATGCCACTTATGCCAGCTAGAGCCAGAGACAGAGCTACATTACATATGTCATTGCATAGTGTACTATGAGATTCGAGGCCGTTTCCACCACTTATTCAGAGAGGGTTTCGGTCCTTTCTCTAGGGTCATGAGTTATGAGGATCAGAGATGTCTTGGGCTATATCTACTCGAGTTACACAAGTATAGAGACACTTTACTAGGGAGAGCTAGAGAGAGACAGTCCCAGAGACGGATTATAGATTTCTTTTCACTAGATATGGGACAGCTAGAGGAGCAGCCATCACTGCAGAGCTCGGCCCACACTCATTCGACCACTACCAGCACTCTCATCGACCGAGCACTGGAGCTACGGAAATCCAGACGGCCACGATTGAGGAGAGGGGCTACACAGCATCCACAGAGACTACAGCAGAGGATTCGGGTCATACTCTCTCGACATCCAGAGTGTAGCTGAGGATGGATTTAGTTCTAGTCTTTTTGTACCGAGACATGGTATCAGATTCACAATTTTGTAACAGTTTGGTCTCATAGGTCATTTTGGCCTTTTGAAGACGTTAATATAACATTTCATTTCATTTCTCTCTCTCTCTCTCTCTCTCTCTCTCTCTCTCTCTCTCTCTCTCTCTCTCTCTCTCTCTCTCTCTCTCTCTCTCTCTCTCTCTCTCTCTCTCTCTCTCTCTCTCTCTCTTCCCCCCCCCCAAAATGATATTAAAGATATATCCATCATATACCCCTCGATATACTGCCTCTACATCTTATAAAGTTCGAATTACTCATACTGCTGCTACTACTTTATGTAAGCCTAAATCTAAACCCAAGTTCAAGAACACAAGACGCAAGAGAAGATTCTTCAAGTCTAGAGACAAGGATGTAAAATTCAATAGCTACACTAGACGATAAGTTGTCTCTAAGGCTCTCTTTTTCATCAAACTATTCCATTGCCTTTGCCAACAGCAACTCCACTGAGAAGTCGTAAGGTATGTGGGTAT
This sequence comes from Adiantum capillus-veneris, assembly GCF_014529385.1. Lineage (NCBI taxonomy): Eukaryota > Viridiplantae > Streptophyta > Polypodiopsida > Polypodiales > Pteridaceae > Adiantum > Adiantum capillus-veneris. The sequence continues at coordinate 1,666,521 of NC_140942.1, forward strand.
GTATTTTAAGGAGACTAGCTCGCATAGAAAGAACATCAGCAGGTTACAGCTCATGTTGACAAGTTTTGGTCATTTGTTCTGAAGATTACACCTTTTATGATGATATCTAATGAGGAAAAGATGAGAAAGCTCGAAGCATGTCTTCCACCCCCACTTTGGAAGAGTATGAAGGTGTATCCCCATGATACCCTTATGAGGATGAGTAAGTCTTTCAATCATAGTTGAGATTTTACACTCAACCAAAACTCCCAAAAGATCGAGCAAAGCACTTATTGTGCAAGAAAGAAAGCAATATATGCGAAGACTAGAAGAACCGGACCTATCTAGGAAGCCAAAGGGTAACAAGAAGGGAATAAAGTATCTCTCTCTAGCACAACTACAAAACTTCAAGGAAGAAGCAAGATGTTTTTATTGTGGAGATAAGGACCACATAAAGTCTGACTATCCTCTATGGTAGCAGCGGAACGAGCAAGCTCCAAAGGAGCAGTCAAAGAAGGAATAGGCCCCACTAAGTTCCAAATTCTATTCCTAATTTCAAGGAAACACAGATTGAGAGGAGGGCCAGAAATGGCTTCTCAAGGGAATAGGATGCTTCAACAACCAGAGAGTCTCGATCCTCTATGACCTTGGATCTACAAACTATTATATCTCCGTAGATACCGCAGAGCATTTGTGTCTCAAATTAGGCAAGTTGGGTAGACCGTTAGGTGTTGACTACTAATGCACCCCCAATGCAAGGTCAGCTCAATCTATGGATTGGCAAGAACAAGGACAGAGGATTATCCTGGGTATGCAATGACATTACCGGATCCACCCAATCCTTTGACTACGTCAACAAGTCCCTCACACCAGATGTAGAGGGAAAGGAGATACAGTTTTATGCCGATGCCTAGGATTGGTAGTTCCCTACTATAAGCCATATTTTTGTTAAGAAGGAAACAAAGAAGTGCATTTTTCTTACTTGATTTTCGAACAATTTAGAGATGAGTCCATAGAGAGGTCAAGTCTTGATAAAAAAAAGTTTCCTATTTACTGAAAAGTCAAAGATTGTTTCACTAAGTCACCTCCAGATAAGCTTCCTTTTGAACACCCGAAAGATTATAGAATTAATTTGGTGCTCCCGCGGCTCTCCTAGTCCATACATGGCTCAGCAAGAAGAGATTTTTAAGCAAGTCAATGAGCACTTACAGAAGGGTTTGATACAACCGAGTACTTCTTATTGCTTTCCAGTCCTTCTGATATAAAACAAGGATGACGTGTTTGGTATGTGCATAACTATAGATCTTTGAACAAGATCAGAATCAAGAACCAATTTCCAATCCCACAAAATGACAATATTCTTGATAATTTACAAGGTGCATGTTTCTTTAGCCGCATAGATCTCGAGAGTGGCTATCATCAGATACGCATGGCTCCTCAGGACATGCATAAATCACAACCTTCACACTACATCATTTTCTGGTGATTCCATTTCGCTTAACCAGTGCACATGCCATATTCAATCAAATAATGGATAGAATCGTCTCTTTGGTTTTGAATCGTCTTGAATGCAAGAACAATAATTGGAAACTTTCTATATAACCATTGAGTGCACGTCTAATAGTTCAATCTATCATGATGGCTCACATACAGTTTAATCATACAGTATTGGCTTGGAGTGCAAAGCGTGTTGATCACTTTATGCCCAAGGCCATAGACTGCTTATGGCACACCCAATCTGATTCCAATGGTTTGCATTTGCTTTAAAGCACTTTAGTGTTCACCAAGATGCATGGCAGCCTCAATGTTCTTAATATCAACTTCCACATGCTTGCTCGAAAGGCCTCTTTGTTGCCTAAATTTCTTTGACGACAACCGTAGACTGAAATGTTAGCAGCTTTGTGTGGACACATGAGAGCTTGTGCTTATGGCATATGCCCATTGGACACCTGATTATATGGATCTCATTTATGGACATGCTTCTAGTCGTATATTTGGTGGTCCATATGCCTCTTTTATGGCTTGGGAGTAAATACTGCGCTACTTGAGTAGACTTAACGACTGCCACACATGGGCAATTAAGTGAGCTCTCAAAGCAAAATTGGAGCATAGCCTTTCTACATCCATTTGCGTTCGTTATGCTGATGATGTGGTTGTTGCAGATGGTATGGTTCTTTCTTTTTTTGCGACAATTCAAAAACGGCATGTGGAAACAATTATCAACCAATACAAAAGAGCTATTAGTCATCTTTTTACACCTTCTCAGTCAATTCCTCTGCTTGAGATTAGGGATAGTTTGCGGGATTGACGTTTTGATAACCTGGCTTACTTGCGCTTACTGCTTTTGACGCATATCGCTTGCTCATTCTCCCACCTTGGATTTCGAAGGATGGTAATCGATTGTGGAATTTGCAAAAACCTCTTCGTTGCTGGAAAAGTAATCTACACAAGACTTGGAAGTCCAAACTGCCTCTCAAACAAACGGTTTTCTTTTGACGTCTCATGGGGACTCACTCTTTGTGTATGAGCTCAACTCTGCCTCCAACACTCCTCCCTTGAGTTTGGCCAATGTGTGGCCACTCATGATGGTCCGATAGCTGCCCAGGTCAAGAGCGTCCCTGGACTTGTAGATAGGCACAATGGTGTGCCGAATCGACTCCATGGGAGATCCCTCCACTATTGCTTTGTTGAAGAGCAAGGCAATGAATGGGGCGAAGGTGCCTTCGGCGTAAAGAAGGTGCTCTGCATTCCTGTGTGATATGAACAACGGTCATGCTACACGGGGTGGATAGCCCTCTCCAACATCGTGGCTGTGAAGAGAGTAGATGTGATCAGGCATTTGTCTGGAGGCTATGGAAGCGTTTGTATGGAGGCTTGGAATCGCGGGCTGCCTAGGTACTTGATAGAGTCTTTGTGCATAATCATGCCATCTCTGTGGGTCCTCCATAGGGGTGGGTAGGTAGGGTTCTCGTAGTCACCATCTCTTCTGGGCTATAGTCATAGAGAGTGAAGTGTGGCATGAGTGAGTATGGTGTGGGAAGCTACTGAGGGCCGATCTGTGCAAAATGGAAGAGAGCTAGTTAGTGAGAGTCTCAAGTGGTGCTGATACCATCATAGATGTGTTGACTGTAGATGTCAGACCAGGTGGTGTGTGGTGGGGGTGTGTTCTCAAGGGAGAGTAGATGTCAATATGATTAGCACCAATAGATCTGGGTAGAATAGTGGAGTAATGTGATCAAATGTGCTGCCACCTTGGACAAGAGAATGTAATCCAGTGTGCTACCCCCCTTGGGGATGGATAAATCATGGTGGGATACATGTGAGTAGGTGTCATCATGCTTGAGGAGCTTGTGCCCACTTAGAGCAAGGGACAATTTAGAAGTTTTCTGATAATTTTGCCCAGCCCACCAATTCACTTAGGGTCATAGTTTTTTCTAACACCAATCAAATGTCAAACGCATACAAGTCTGAAGGTATGAAACAAGTTTGATTGGAACCCCTTGGCCATTTCAAATGCGACCCTAATACTTCAGCATTTTAGAAACATTTTTTAGCATTCAATACCAACTAACCATTGGTTATTCAAATATAGCTTTTGCAAGCAATCATCATTTCCATGACAAGGTAACACTATGCACTAGAATGAATCATGAATTGATGACCATTGCCAAAGAAACCCATTTTTTAAAAAACAATTAGGGTCAAGCTTGAAATCCGATGTCAAATTTCAAACTCCAATCTTTTCAAACTTTCCAAACGTCTGATAATCATTTTTTGAATGCAATTGTGCTTGGGGTGACTCGTAGGAAAAACTGCACAAGGGAGGATATTGCCTGATGATTTGAGCCATTGGGAAGGGGACATGGAAGAATGGCGACCACCATAGCACAAAGAAAAAGGAAGGGGAAGTGTGCAAAAATACAATGCACTCGCTGCTGAGCTTGCAAGAAAGCCAGTGATAAGACCCCCTGCAGTTTGGTATGAATATGACAACTTGAAGGACGTTATATGCATCAGAGAAGCTCTGAAAAACGCAACTTTTTAAACCTCTGTGTGCTTTTGGGTTTTAATAAATGACAATTTTGAGACCAAAATTCAAGATGACGAAAAAATACAAGCTTCTATTAAATAAAGAACAGTTCAGCTTGACGTATTTGATATTGAGGCGAGCCTACAGTTTTCATTTGTGTTGATCACTTACAGAGTTTCTAAACTACTGCTTTGAAGCAAACTTTTGGGAATTGATCCAGTCAAATTATTGCCTCCCAGATACCTGGTAATTGACATAGGCAGAAGTCAAGGAAATAAAACGTATGCGCAAAGCAATCGGAAAAAGAGGAAATAAGCCCATACACAACAATCCCTTACAGCGATATTAAGGCTGGTAGATTTCCCAAACTGCTAGGAATCGAACCCGTTAGAGCATTGAAGCTTAGATCTCTGATTTCAAAAATACAGAAACATTCATGAAATGTTCAAGAAAGCACACTCATAAGGAAGGAATCACCTACTTTGCACCCAAAAAACATTATATAGCTCAGTATCTTCGATATCTAGTGCAAAAACATAGCTTACCCATGTCAAGACAAAGGTGTGCTAGTTGTGAAAACTTCAGCACAGAGACTGAGAAGAGCTAAGTCGCTAATGCACAACAGTTACTGTTTTCCCACATTCATTAAGTATGAACCACCTATTTTGTGTCCCCCAAATCGGTCAGTCTGTTGCCATCTAGTGCAAACAACTAGCTTACCCATATTAAGAGAAAGATACGTTATTTAGGAAGACTTCAGCCTTTTTTTTTTTCAAAGGCTGAGGAGAGTTAATGCAAAAACAGTGCTCACAGAAACTGGCCTTAATAGTGTATTTGTACTAGCCAGGATTTAGAGAACTAGAAACCTTCCCTATATGGGGTACCGGCCAAAAACCTAGAGAAGCCCTTAAAAAGACCAGCTTTGATCAAACTATGCTATTTTTTCGCAAGGTTGGATATACATTCAGTACATACTTTTATATCTCTGGAGAACATATTGTGCATGTTTTTTTTGAAATTCATGCGTCTAAAAATTGAATTTGTGTCTTTATACACCCACACAAACACACAATAATAGCCTATGAGTTGGCATATTATAAAGACGTTGGGTTTTTTGAAATCATTTCAAGACATTTTTTATCAATAAAATTAGTTCTTCTTTTGAAGATATGAAAACCGGGAACTTTGTTCTGATGTCTTTATAAAATGGTTAAAAAAGGCTTAATAGAAAATGAGTTTTCCATGAGCACTGATATGCAGTCTCATCAGGCATCTATCTTCTGGCTGCTGACAATGTATTACTGCAATAAGCATGGCCCATGTAATTAAGTTATAATCCATGTATTTCAGATGCAGTCAGCTCTAGAACTCAACCTAACACCATTATTATGGGGCAAGAAGAGAGCACTCCTATCACATGGTTTGATACATCACACAGAAACAGCAATGTTGCAGAAGTACATACTAAAAGACTATCTACAAAGAAATGACACAGCAGGTAAACAGGAAGTAACACGTGTTATAGAAGGTAACAAGCTGATTTGCACTCTTTTTTGTCATCTTCTCTCCCAGTTTATCATTGTGTTTGTACCAGTTACGAGCATCTTTTATCTTTTGGTATCAGAAGGTGTTATAAATTTGCCAGCTTATTGAAGTCTGAGAATAAATGGCATACATGGTATTCAAGGCTGACATGTTTCCTATTTCTGATGGTATGAATCCTGTCAATCCATTGTTTCGAAGGGACCTACAAAAGCAGGTAGACATTATGAAAAGGAACTAATTATGCTATCATTCAGGAAACAAGCACTGCAAGCCACACATACAATGTTGTCAGGTTTTTGAGATTTGATAATCCGACAGGAAAAGAACCAGCATTTCTTAGCTCTCCTACGTAGCTGCCAATCAAAAACAGGTTATTTCTCAAGCAAAAATACAGTTAGTCTTTTGACATTTAATGAAATGGACATTAACCAGAGTGCCTGCAGAGTGACAAACTTGCAAGACAAAAAGAATTTCCTTTATTACGTCAAAAGGCCAAAGCGATCGATCAGACCAAAAGGTTGCATCCATCTGATGATTGAAACAACTGTCTGGGAGATAAGGTACACTGAAAAGAACCCCCACTAACTAGACACTAAGGGTAATGGAGGGAATGGGACTTTAGTGTAGCCGAGAGGCAACATCAGACGATGTTGGTACAGTCAAGTACATTAGAAAAATACTTTTTTACAAAAATTGAGAATTGTACACTTCAAAGATGTTCTATGGCTGTGTCTCTCCAGTTTCTGCCGCATTTCTCACCTTCGTTGTGGATATAGAGGAAATTGGGAAGAGCTGCTTGGTTATTTATCATCCTTTCCTACTCTTCCTTCTATTGGGATCTATGGGACATGGTATAATATTTATCTTGTTTATGAGGTTGGAATCTTTTCTCCTGATCAAAGCTAAAGTTTGCTTGGCACATCATGGTGGTAACCAGTAGTTGCAACTCTTCATCTTAGAAACATTTTTCAAGGACGCCGCTTCTTGTGCTGTGCCATATCCATGGTCATCACTTTCTCTCTTGTCCACAGTGCCTTGCTAACTTTGGATGTTTCTTTTTACTTCATGGGAGGACGATTTGTGATTGCACAGCCTTATCATGAGGTCTTTGGTCACCTTGAAAGTGCCATATATCATTTTTAGTACATTGTATTTTCCAATATGTTTGAGTTTTGGGCTTAAGACAAGGATGGGCAACTCAAAACGAACTTCTTTTCAACCAAAGTTTTGGGCATTAAAATCGATACGCGCCACCTGTCAAATTAATGCTTCTAGAAAATTCCTACACATTTAGGCTGAGAATAGAAAAAAAGAATGCATCAATGTTTCTAGGAAGACAATGCGACCTATGGCACCAAAACTGTACATATACAAAATCCAATATATACAAGATGATAAAACTCTCCTAGGAAAGTTGTATCTTTGCATGATTGAGATGCCTTGGCATCAAGGTTGGCACGTGCGTTCACCTACCTTCGGTACACATACGAAGATGTGCAGTACTAATCTAACTAAAAAAATTGTAACATTCTGTCGAGCAGGCTGAGGGCGCCCAGGTCGTCAGCTGTGCAGAGTGCGAGGTTACCCCGGCATCTCTGTTTTGCAAAGATGAAGACCTCCTCTTCTGCGCTCCTTGCTCTTCACAACAGGCTGCCCTCCTCGCGACAGAGACTTGCTATCGCTAGGGCTCAGCGCAGGTCGCGTAAGCTTCGGAACTATAAAAACCCAGCTGCCATGAGTGGATTTTCTCAAAACGATTAGGTGAAGTACTATGGCACGTTGATTTAATCTAATGATAAGCAAGGGCCTTGCTTGAGGCGAGAGTCTCTTCTCTCTCTCTCTCTCTCTCTCTCTCTCTCTCTCTCTCTCTCTCTCTCTCTCTCTCTCTCTCCCCGCTCCCTGCTGCCCGCCGCGCTGGCCCGCTGCTGCCCTGCCCCCCACCTCGTGCTACCTCTGCAATCCCCCCCCCCCCTTCCTCGCGCTCCGCCTGCAGCCCCGCCCCCTGCTCACGCACTGACCCTGCTCCCCGATCCCCGCTTCCCCTGCAGTCCCACCTCCCCTACGTGTAGCATGTCCAATTTTTCCTCTACGCGTAGCAAGTCTAGTAGCCGGCACACCCACCCCCCCCCCCTTCTTCTACGCGTAGGAAGTCTTTAAATTTTTATTTTTATTTTTTTGAGAACCTTAAAACATACTCTCCCCTCCCCCTTCCTCCCCCCCCCCCCCCTCTCTCTCTCTCTCCCGTCTGCACTCTATCGCTCCCCCCTCCCTTGCCATACCGCCTCACGTTCCCTCACTCGCCCAGCTACCGCGCCCGCTACTAGTGTGGGTGCACACATACGTTTACTGACTCCTTGGCAGACGGCGATCAAGCATGAGGAAGCTGAACGATAAAGCCGACCCCCTAGAGGATGCCATTCAAAAGTGCAAAGAGGAAATGACGGAGATCATTACCAAGATGAACCGCAATCTCTTGGGCACAATAAACATGCTCGAAGGACGCGTGTTGATCCAAGAGAGCAAGATAAGTACGCTGGAAGACCGAGTGACGACTCAAGAGGAAGAGATTGCGTCACTTAAGAAAGATCTCGCCGAAGCACGATCAAGAAACACACTGGAAGAGGGCGAACTGCAACCCTCAGTAATCGAAGAAATCAACACGATCAAGGAGCAAGTACGGGCCATCAAAGAGGGAGAAGAGCAACACAAAGAAATGACGACTTCTTGGGTGGATGTTCTTACCAAAACTCAGCAGAAGACGGATGAAGCCGAGAAATGGATCAAGGTGGCCAAGAAAGGAAAAGGCGAGGAGATAACGCCCACATCCACACCCACTATCATTAATCAGACATTAGAAGAGGAGCAAAGGAGACGGGTGCGCGCTGTACATGTGAGAATTTGCGATCTTATAGACAGGCAATGTGGACGAAGAAGTAAAAGAACTCACAGCCTTGATGGGGGTTCATGAGCCAACGCACACAAGGGCATGGAGAGTGGGCAACATAAAGAAAACTGGAAGCAGTGGAGAAACCTCAAAAGAAAGAGCACTCATCCTCCGTTTTCCCTCCATGGAAGCGAAGAAGTCCTTGAAGAAAAGACCAACTCTTACAGAGACTGGCATCTTTCTCAGGGATGATCTCACCCTCTCGCAGATCGCTCATATGCAGGAAGTAATGCCGGAGATCAGAGCGGCAAGGGGAAAAGGCAAGATTGCCTTTTACCGAGATGGAAAAGTGGTAATACTAGAGCGACGCTCCACATGATGGTGCGAGACTTATGGGACCACACTCAAAGTGGCTGTCTGGAACTGTAATGGATCTATGCGTCTTGATGTGGGTGCTTTTGAGGATAGCTTTACTGGAAGAGACATCATCTTTTACTCTGAGACACACCAAGCCCCTGCGCAATCCATGCCTCACATCAGTGGATACAGGTGGGAGACGGCTTACAGACAGGAGACACGCTCAGAGCACAGAGGACAGGGCTCGGGGGGGTGGCAGTGTTATTTAGAGAGGATCTGCAGCCACTGATACATATAGCCCGCAGGGATGAGCAGGCTAGGTACATGTGGGTGAGATTGAAAGCAGAGACAAGCAGATATCTCTACCTAGCTATTTGCTACTTTCCCCCGAGTACATCAGTTTATGCATCACCCAGACGACAGTCCCCTTTCTCTATTCTGGATGATGACATATGGGAGTTCTCTAGGGATGGTGACATTATTATCCTAGGGGACTTCAATGCTAGGACTGCCCATCACCAGGCAGTGTTTTATGATACTTTAGAGGAGATGCTAAGAGAGCTAGATGTTGTAGAGACGGGCCTGTCCAGACTATAGCACGATGTGGAATATACTGAGTATGGGCGACACCTAATAGACATGGGCACTGCACATGGATTAGCCATCTTGAACGGCTTACAGAGATTTCCTGTTGCGGGAGGTTTTACATGCTTCCCACACAGACATGGAGCCAGCACAGTGGACTATGTCATGGCACAGCCAAATCTCATCTCTAGTATCCAGGATCTCACAGTCGGGCCCAGACCGGTCGGGGTGGCCGTGGATCATGCTCTGGTGTCGATGACCATCTCCTTCCAGTTCAGTGTAGCACACAGGCCACGGGTAGCAGCCCCTACTCGCTACACAATCACACGGGAGACGGACTCTGTATACATGGACGGGATATACAGACGCCTATGCACCGAGGACCCGGGGCGACCTCTGGAGGAGCTAACTACTATACTGACACAGACATTACATGAGGCAGCAGCAGAAGCATACCCACACAACCAGCCTGAGCAAAGCCGCCAATTAGGGAGCATGCCTCAGAACAGCTGGTACGATGAGGAGTGCAGCCAGACTAGAGCCATACTTCAAAGGGAGGTGCTTTTGGGGGACGTCACTCACACACAGTCACAGATTGACTTCCGACGCCTGGTGCGGCGGAAGAAGAGGGCTTTTTTGGCTCAACTCGAGCAGGACCTATATCAGCTATTCTTGAGTCAAGACTCGCGTGAGGCGTGGCGGCTCTTTCATGAGCAGTCCCCCCCCCTTGCTATTTCCTCCACAGAGACCTGGGGTCAATACGCATCATCTTTGTACACAGTACCTGGACAGCCGCCCCTCCCCAACTCCTCTGATCCATGCCCACACACATGTGTTTTCTTCACCCCGCTGAGATGGTGAAGAAAGCTATTGACAGGATGAGGACTGGGAGAGCATATGATCATGATGGCTTAGTCGTTGAGCATTTCATGCATGCCAAAGACCTACTAGCAGAGCTTCTAGCAGTTATGGTTAACCGTTCCATGTGTGAGGGCCTACCGGACACTTGGAGCGTATCTACGATCGTACCTATCTTCAAGTAAGGAGACCCCATGGAGCCTGGGAATTACCGCACCATTATGATTGGGCACACACTGGCACCGTTGTATGCATCCATTCTTGAGCAACAGCTGAGTAGATGGGCAGAGAGGGAAGGGATACGTGCAGCTGGGCAGGCAGGTTTCAAGAGAGGCTTCTCTACTCTTGACCATATCTTGACACTCAGGGCCATCATCGAGGAAGGCAGATCTCATGGGAGACGGATCTATTGTAGCTTTGTGGACGTTCGCAAAGCTTTTGACACAGTACCCAGAGCTAGATTGATGCGCAAATTACAGGAAATAGGAGTACCCACAGAGCTCATTTGGGGGATCATGGCATTGTACAGATCAGTAGTAGGGCATGTACGCACCCCGGAGGGACTTTCTACACCGGTTCACTCCACTATTGGGGTGAAGCAGGGCTGCCCACTCTCTCCTACTCTTTTCGGTATGTATGTGGATGAGGTTTCTGACTACATTGACAGTGATGGGGGTAAAGGTGCAAAGTTGGCAAGGACATGGATTCCACTTTTGTTATATGCTGATGATATAGTGTTGATCTCCGAATCCCAAGAGGGAATGAAACGTCAATTGGATGCTTTGCATATGTTTGCCCACGAAAGTGGTTTGTCTGTCAACCTTGGTAAAACCAAGGTTATGGTGTTTAATACCACCCCATAGTGGATCAGGAGGTCAGCACCTACATTCACATACGGCCAGGAGACTGTGGAGTACACAGACGCTTACACTTACCTTGGAGTGGTTTTTAGCGGACCTGCCTTCTCACTCAGAAGAGCAACAGAGACCAGACTGACTAGAGCCCACGCAGCATTGGGTAGATTGGAGAGGATGTGTTCGCGGTTCAGTTTCAGGAGCCCCGGACGAAGCTCTGGCTCTTTGACACCCTGGTGGCTTCAGCATTGCTCTATGGGGCTGAGATAAGGGGACCTTCATTGGATCACCACAGGAGGCCGGGTCGCACAGACGGATGGGGGAACATGGAGAAACCTCTCGTCTCTATGATCTCGCGGCTCATTAGAGTCAAGGCATCAGTACAACGGGCCATTATCCGAGCAGAGCTAGCGGCCCCCCCACTAGTGGTGGAGGCGCTCACCAGATCAGTCTCCTTCATAAACCGCACATGGGAACTTCCTAGAGACAGATATGCTCGCATAGCACTTGAGTCCTCTCGACAGTTAGCCATACAAGGAGATACAACATGCTGGTATGGGGAGATGACATCATGGTTTCGGGCACATGGGTTCAGCATAGACAGGCTGCCACCATTCCAGTACTCATCGGATGCACCATCTCTCACTCTTACACAGTCAGAGATCACCAAGCTCATCTGCCAAGACCTGACCCAGCTAGACACCAGGAGGACGTGGATACAACCAGCACAGGCATTGGGCACAAAGATGGCTTTCTACAGAGACCACCTTCTCCAGCTTACGGAAGATGGTTTTGTGATGAGACCCAGATACATGGATACCTACTTGTCTCATGGGATACGATGTGCTATTGGCCAATTACGCACATCTTCTCACCAGCTGCGGATTGAGATTGGGAGATACAGTGGAGTACCAGCAGAGGCTAGGACATGCCCCTTGTGTGACATGGAACCTGAGACAGAGCTGCATTATACATGCCGCTGCCCCGTCTACTACGAGATACGAGGCCGCTTCCATTGCTGGTTCAGAGAGGGTTTTGGACCACTCTCAAGAGTAATGGGACACGAAGATCAGAGATGCCTGGGTTTGTTCTTGCTAGAGCTGCGCAGACACAGAGATAGCCTGATGAATGGCGAGGCTAGCCAGTCTCAAAGACGGATCACAGACTTCTTCAGAGCAAACACGGGACAGCCGCAAGAGCCACTCCCATAGCAGAGCTCCCCCTCGTCTCACACCAGAGGCACACTGATCAACCGAGCGATTGAACTAGGGAAATCCAGGCGCCCACGACTACGAGGGACTACACAGCATCGACGGAAGCTACGTCAGAAGATTCGGAGCACGCTGGCCAGGCATGCACAACGCCCGGTCAGACTACTTACCATGGAGGAAATTGATGAGATTCGCCAACGACTGATCCTAGATCTCTTGTGATTCAGCTATCCCAACAAACCGCCCATTTTTGCTTAGTTTTTTGCTTAGCTCACATCGACAAATCTAAGATCCCATAGTATATATCTTTGTTTTGTGTTGTTGTTAGGTTATTTTGTTACTCTGACTTTGTATCAGATCCACCACCTTGTAACTTTCTGGTCTCATAGGTCACTACGGCCTTTTGAAGACATTAATATAACATTTCATTTCATCATCTCTCTCTCTCTCTCTCTCTCTCTCTCTCTCTCTCTCTCTCTCTCTCTCTCTCTCTCTCTCTCTCTCTCCTGTCCTCCCCCCTTGCTTGCGCTTCCCCCCCCCCCCCCCCCCCCAATGCACTGCCAGCCTGCCGGCACGGGCTCCCGCCGCCCTTGCTCGCGGCTGCTCTCCACCCGCCGTTGCGCGCTCTCTGCTCTTGTCCCCGTGCCTCATTTTCTTGCAACCCTAACCTTACCCCCTAGAGAGAGAATGGACCTATTTGCACAAGCGTAGAGAGGAGGAAGTTGTAGCGTAGAAAGAGAGTGGATGGATCTTTTTCTAGTGTAGAGAGAGAAGGAAGCTTAGACGTAGAGAGAGAGTGGATGGATTTGAGGCGTAGAGAGAGAATGCATAGAGAGAGGAAATCCGAGAGCGTAGAGAGAGAATAGGTCTGCACGCGTAGAGAGGAAAAAAAAAAAAAAAACTCCGGTACCCCCCCTTTCCCTTCCTTTCCCTTTCCCTTCCCTGTCGCGGCCTCTCAATCATGAGAAAGCCGAATAGCAAGGATGAACCAGTGGAGGATCCAAAAATGCAAAGAAGAATTGAGCGAGTCCATCAGCAAGATCAACCGCCACCTCTTAGGTACTATTAATGGACTCGACGCACGCATGGCAGCACAGGAAAGCAAGATACGTACACTCGAAGATCGCGTGAAGGCCCAAGATGAGGAAATCGCACTACTCAAGAAAGAGGTTGCAGAGGTGCGATCGCAGAATGTCCTTGAAGAGGGAGAACTTCAACCCTCTGTCATTGAAGAGCTTAACACGATTAAGGAACAAGTACGGGCCATCAAAGAAGGCGGGGAGCAACAAAAAGAAATGACGACCTCGTGGGTAGATGTCATCACAAAGACAGCAAAAAGCAGAAAAGGCCGAAAAATGGATCGAGATTGTCAAGAAAGGGAAAGGCAAGGAAATAACTCCCACCCCCACACCAACCATCATCAACTTGACACTAGAAGAGGAGCAAAGGAGACGTGTGCGGGCCTTTACACGTAAGGATAGGTGGCCTCAGAGACCAAGATAATGTAGATAAAGAGGTGAAAGAACTCATGACTCTGGTGGGGGTCAACGACCAGACGCATACGAGGGCCTGGAGAGTGGGCACTAAGAAAAGTGGGAGCAACGGAAAAACCTCGAAGGAAAGGGCACTCATTCTCCGCTTCCCCTCCATGGAAGCGAAGAAAGACTTCTTGAAGAAGAGAGCGACTCTAAAGAAGACGGGCATCTTTCTTGGAGATGACCTCACCCTCTCGCAGATTGCTCATATGCAAGAAGTAATGCCGGAAATAAGAGCAGCAAGGGAAAAGGGGAAGATTGCTTTTTACAGGGATGGAAAGGTGGTTATATTGGAGCGACGCCCCACATGACGGTGCGATACCTATGGGACCACACTAAAGATGGCAACCTAGAATTGTAATGGGTCACTCCGTCTTGATGTAGGGGGCCTTTGAGGATAGCTTCACGGGGAGAGAGATCATTTTCTACTCTGAGACGCATCAAGCACCGGGACAATCCATGCCACAGGTGAGCGGATATAGATGGGAGACAGCCTGCAGACAGGAGACCAGATCGGAGCACCGAGGACGGGGCTCAGGGGGAGTGGCAGTTCTATTCAGGGAGGAACTACAGCCAATGATATATATAGTACGCAAGGATGAACAGGCTAGATACATGTGGGTGAGGCTCAGGCCAAAGACGGGCAGATACCTCTACATTGCTATTTGTTACTTTCCTCCTAGTACGTCAGTATATGCATCACCTAGAGGACAATACCCCTTTGCTATTTTGGATAATGACATAGGGGAGTTTTCCAAGGATGGTGACATTATCATACTAGGGGATTTCAATGCTAGGACTGCCCACCACCAGACAATATTTTATGATACTTCCGAAGAGATGCTTAGGGAGCTGGACGTCACAGAGATGGGTCTATCCAGACTATCACAAGATGAGGAATACATTGAATATGGCAGATACTTGATAGATATGGGAACCGCACACAGATTGGCCATTGTGAATGGCCTACAAAGATTTTCGACAGCTGGAGGTTTTACTTGCTTTCCACACCGACATGGTGCCAGCACAGTGGATTATGTTATGGCCCAGCCAGGTCTCATTCCTTTCTTTCAGGATTTCACGGTGGGCACTAGGCCAGTTGGAGTAGCAGTTGATCATGCTATCGTGTCTTTCACCCTGAACTTTCAGTTCAGCACAGCTCCATTACGAGAGGTCCCCACACACACTCGGTATACCTTCATGAGGGAGACGGATTCTGTGTATATGGATGAGATATACAGGCAGCTATGCACCCAGGAGCCGGGACGGCCACTAGTTGAATTCATTCAGATATTGACAGAGACGCTCCATGATGCAACATCAGAGGCATACCCCCACAGCCAGCCCACACGGAGACGATCTGGGAACATGCCCTAGAACAGTTGGTATGATGAGTGTAGAGAGACGAGGATCAAACTACAGAGGGAGGTGCTCATGGGTATTACCACACATAGACAATCACGGATTATCTTTCGCCGCCTAGTGCGAAGAAAGAAAAGGGCCTATCTATCTTAGCTAGAGCGGGATCTATACCAGCTATTTATAAGTCAGGACTCAGGCGAAGCATGGAGGCTATTCCACGAGCATTCACCACCACCCACAGTCACCTCCACTAAGACATGGGGGGAATATGCCACATCGCTCTACACAGCATCAGGGCAACCACCTTTGCCGGACCCACTAGAGACATGCCCAGAGACATGTTCTTTCTTTACTGCCGAGAGGGTAAGGAAATCCATTGACAGGATGAAGACAAGGAGAGCACAGGATCATGATGGTCAGGTAGCAGAGCACTTCATCCATGCCAGGGATATGCTTGCAGAGCTCTTGGCTATGATGTTTAATCGAGCCATGTATGAAGGCTTCCCGGAGACTTGCAGTATGTCTACGATTGTGCCTATTTTCAAGTCGAGATCCCATGATACACGCGAATTATCGCACCATCATGGTTGGCCACACATTAGCTAGGTTGTATGCATCCGTTCTTGACCAGGAGCTGAGTAGATGGGCAGAGCGAGAGGGAATAAGAGCACCAGGGCAAGCAGGTTTCAAGAGAGGTTTCTCCACTCTTGACCGAATTCTGACACTCGAGCTATTATTGAGGAGGGTACACACCATGGCAAGAGAATCTATTGTAGCTTTGTGGATTTCCGCAAAGCTTTTGACACAGTGCCGAGAGCCAGACTTATACACAGACTACAGGACATGGGTGTGCCTACAGAGCTGATATGGGGTATTCTGGCTCTATACAGGACAGTGATGGGGCAGGTACGCACCACTGAGGGAATGTCTGACATGGTCCACTCCACTATTGGAGTAAAGCAGGGATGCCCCCTATCCCCGACTCTTTTTGGGATATATGTGAATGAGTTTTCAGACTATGTAGAGCGGCAGGGGGAGAGGGGCGCTCAGCTAGCAGGGACATGGATTCTGATGTTACTATATGCTGATGATATTGTGCTGATTTCAGACTCCCCAGAGGGATGCAGCGTCATTTGGATGCTCTGCATACATTTGCTCGTGATAGTGGATTGTCGGTCAATCTAGGGAAAACCAAGGTTATGGTGTTCAGCACCACACCACAGTGGGTCAGGAGGTCGGCACCCACATTTACGTATGGCCAGGAGACACTGGAGTACACAGATGTATATACATATCTTGGGGTAGTATTCAGTGGACCGGTGTTTTCACTAAGGAGAGCATCAGAGACTAGACTGACGAGAGCATATGCAGCTCTGGGAGGACTGGAGAGGATGTGTTCACAGGTTCAGTTTCAGGAACCGCGAACAAAGCTTTGGCACTTTGACACTCTAGTGACTCCAACTATGCTCTATGGAGTTCAGGTATGGGGACCCTCAGTAGACCACCATGGGAGATCTGGCAACACAGATGGATGGAGATGTATGGAGAGGCCTTTGGTCTCTATGATCGCTCGGATGATTCGGGCTAAGGCCTCAGTACCACATGAGATTATCCGAGCCGAGCTAGGCCCCCCCCCTCCCCCCCCCCCCCCCCCTCTTGTAGTAGAGGCACTGACAAGATTAGCCTCCTTTATGCACGGTCTATGGGATCTCCCCAGAGACAGATACGCTCGGCTTGCCCTGGAGTCATCTCGATAACTAGCTCTACAAGGCGATACAGCATGTTGGTATGGACAGATGACATCATGGTTTCAGTCGCATTGTCTCAATATGGATAGATTACCTCCGCTTCAATACTCCTTGGATGCACCCTCCTTGTCTCTCACACGGACAGAGATCACCAGGCTCATACGTCAGGATCTGATTCAGCTAAATACCAGGAGCACATGGATACAGCCGACACAGGAGTTGGGCACGAAGATGGCCTTCTACAGAGAGCACCTTCTCCAACTCACGGAGGACGGCTTTGTGACTAGGCCAGCATACATGGATACACACTTATCCCATGGGATAAGATGTGCTATTGGACAGATACGCACACCCTCACATTAGCTCCAAATCGAGACTGGCCGATTTCAAGGAGTGCCGGCAGGAGCCAGGATATGTCACCTATGTAACTTAGAGCCAGAGACAGAGCTGCACTGCACATGTCACTGCCCGGCATACTATGAGATACGCGGCCGCTTTCACTGCCTGTTCAGAGAAGGGTTCGGACCTTTTTCTAGAGTCATGAGATACAAGGATCAAAAGTGTCTCGGATTGTTCCTGCTAGTGCTGCGCAGACTTAGGGAGAGCTTGCTGAGGACATCAAGGGAAAGACAGTCTCAGAGACGAATCACAGAGTTCTTTACACCAGACAGAGGAGAGCCAACGGAGCAGTTATTACAGCAGATCTCAGAGCCTACTCGTACTAGAGGTACACTGCTTGACAGAGCCACTGAACTTGGCAGATCCAAACGTCCACGACCTCGGAGGGTCTTCCAGTACCGACGAAGGTTGCAACAGAAGATACAGAACTCTAGCTCGACATGCAAGACGCCCAACCAGAGTTCTGACCATGGAGAAGGTCAATGAGATCCGACAACGACCCATGAGAGATTTCATCTGAGCCCACACCCCCCCCCCCCCCCTTTCCCCCTTATTTCCTTTCTCCTTAATGTTTTAGTGTTAGTGGTAGCATTAGCTCTTTGTAACTTTGTAATTTCCGTACTCAGACATGGTATCAGATTCACCAATTGTAACTTTTTGGTCTCATAGGTCATTTTGGCCTTTTGAAGACGTTAATATATCATTTCATTTCATTCTCTCTCTCTCTCTCTCTCTCTCTCTCTCTCTCTCTCTCTCTCTCTCTCTCTCTCTCTCTCTCTCTCTCTCTCTCTCTCTCTCTCTCTCTCTCTCTCTCTCTCTCTCTCTCTCTCTACTCTTCTGCCACCCTACGCAACCAACAATGGTTACGTCCCGAATGGTCTCTAAGCTTTCTCCAAGAGGAAGAAGTTTGACTTGCATCGTCACGAGCTTGCTAAGCAATGGAGACCAAGAGCAACTCACCCGTGTGTAAGTCTCCCTCGACGGTAACGAAGGCAACATTTATGGTCACGAACAAGAGGATAATATAATTGGCATGTACATAGTTGAAGGAGGCACTATTTCAATTACATGTTAACTTTACACACAGCACCAGGAAGAAAAGAGAACACAATTGCGTCTAGCGACTAGAACGTCACTGCGCACACGAGACCGACACCCTGTAGGCCCCAAAGACTGGCGTCTCTTTCGATATTTTTTTATTCGATTGAAAATGAACGATCTGCACACTTAGATCACACTCAACCCTGTACACGCATCCCAAGGCTTTCCCGAGGCTCCCCCGATGTTTCCTTGCAGTTTAGGTGCGAAACCCTAAACCTAGAGAAAAACACAACAAGATGTAATTCTCTGTTTTGGATCGTTTTTAGCGGAGGGAACACGTCTACGCGTGTCTTAAGGGCTCCCGCATGCGATGGGACAAATCCCCTATAAATTGGACGAGTTTTCACGCGAGAAAACTCTCCAAATCCACAATCTTTCTCGATGGAACCGTGCGTACCTGTGGGGGATTAGCAATTAGCTAATCCCCTTCCTATTCAGAAGGCCCTTGCGATGTGAGAAACCTATTCGGCCGCAGCCGTTTCACACTGGCCATGCAATGTCCACTTGCACCTTTTCAAGGGTTCCAAGGAAAACAAGTAAAAATAAAATATGTAGTACATATTTAGAGAAGGCAACAGGAAAAAATATACCTCCTAGTGAGACACCCCACCCTTGAAATATTGCAAGCGACCTCGCTTGCACGCCAATACAATAATACATGCGAATATCTCCTGATTTCACGTATATTCTATGATGGGAATCCAAGATATACATGCTTCCGGAAATGTGACGTTGGACTATTAACAATCCCACCAACTTGGCTACTTCACATATATCAAGCATAGAAGTCTTCTAGTGTACTCTCAAGCACAAATCTCTCTAGCCAAAATCTGTATGGAAGGAGTAGATACGATTGCTTAACTACTCCTTTGAGCATCATGAACCATGCTCTTACCTAGCTCCAGAGGGCTATATCAACTCACTATGGGTTCCATCTGAAATCCTTCAAGATACAATTGCAGTAGCTGAGGTGAATCAACTAATTCAGACTCTTCCATCCATTTGGCATCCAACAATGGATAGTTCTTGAACTTCACCAAATAGCATCTGGCAACCTTTCCTCTAACCTCTTTATGTGCCAATATCTGTTCAAGAACAAGAATCTCATCCAATTCTTCCACTTCGGGTTGTTCCTCATCAAGCATATTCTCTGGCACATCACCAACAAAGGGTCTTAGAAGGCTACCATGAAAAGCATTATGTATTTTCCAGCCTCTGGTAGCTTCAACCTGTAAGCTACATCGCTGATCTTTCCTGAATCTGAAAAGGACCATAATATCGCATACTGAGCTTTGGAAACAAACCTTCCTTGCCTCTCCTTTCCTTAACCTAGCCTTTTCAAAGCGCAAAAGTACTCATCACCAAGTAAAAATACAAGTTCACGACAGTGACGATCAGCAGCTTTCTTTTGCTTAGCCTGAGTCTTCTCAAAAGCAATCTTTATCTTCATGTATGTTTCATCCATATCTTGCACATACTTGTCTGTCTCAAATATCTTGTCCTCTACTATCTCAAATAATACCTTGCCTGTTGACGTATACAGTGTTATTGTAAGCATATTCAACCAATAGAAGATGGTGTTCTCAAGTTGCCTTGTGCTCTGACACATAACATTTGAGTAGATCCAGGATAGAAGAATTTGCCTCTTCTGACTATCCATCAGTTTGTGGATGAAACGAAGATGAGAACTTTAACGTAGTGCCCATATTCTCAAACAATACCTTCCAGAAAAGACTCGTCATACGTGGATCCATGTCACTGACAATTGACTGAGGCATCATGTGATAAAGATATTGCTCATAAATAACTTGACCATGTGTTCTGGCTTTATCTTCTTCCTAACAGGAATGAAATGGGTCTACTTACTGAACCTACAAATGATAGTCCAAATCCCATCATTGCCTGTTTGCGTTCTTGGAAGATCAAAGATAAAGTCCATCGCTATGCTTTCCCATGGCCTATCATGGATCGGCAATGGCTACAACAATCCCGGTTGCTTTTGCCTGTCAAATTTGACTTTTTGGCATACTAAGCATGATTTTACAAATGTGTCAACATCTTGACGCAAAGCTGGCCAATAGAAAAATGCATCAACCCCTTTCACTGTTGCATTAATTCCACGATGCCCAGCATATGGTGGAGCATGACTTTCCATCAAAACCTTTGGCCGTAACTGTTTAGTAATGCATAACTTTCCATGCATCATTAGAAATACATTCTTAAGCATATAGTGTTATGAGCGCGTATAGAGCTAGAAGAGAGCAAGAGGAGGTGCTCACAATGTACAAGAACTTGGACTTGATTACAAGACTTAATACTATATTAGGAGAGCTAGATACAAGACTTGGATTACATGACTTGAGTACAAGACAAGGCTTGATTGCAAGGGGCAAGACTTGAACATAAGAACTAGAAGAGGGATTTCCTCATAGGAGCCTCACAATTGGTGTTGACAAAACTGAGGGGCTTGTGGCCCAAGACCCCTATTTATACCGGTGCTTGAGGAGGTTGCTTAAGGAGGTTACTTGACGAGGTTAGAACTTTCTAGGTTCTTCTTGAGGAGGTTAGAATCCTCTAGAATCGTCTTGTTCCTTCTAGTTATCCTAGAACCTTCTAGATCCTTCTTCCACTTTCTAGAGCTTCTAGATTCTTCCGAAATCTCCTCCAAGCTTCTAGAATCTTCTAGTGATCATGTGGGCGATGACATAGGCAATGATGCAAGCGATGACATCAACGATGATGCAGCTGATGACACAGGCAATGATGTTGACGATGATGCAGGCGATGACATAGGTGATGATGCAGGCGATGACATCAATGATGATGCAGGTGATGACACAGGCGATATTGCACGCGATGACATCAACGATGGCTGACTCTCAAGCATCCACAACGTTACCTCCTCTAGCAACGAGTTCCACGAGGAGCGGTGATGTTCCTTGACTGGGGCTTCCATGGATGTTGTTGATGGAATTCTTGGACTTTGAGAGGTGCATGCGCTGAAGATTGTGTGTTGGTTCCCAGGTTCTTTCACTGACATCATAGCCTTTCCAATGCACCTAGTACTGTAACCTGCCACGCGAAACTCAAGAATCTAGGACTTTCTCGACCTCACATTCGTCATGTCCTTATAATCTCAACCGGAGGAGGTGGTTGTAGGACTCTTTCTGGGATGTTAGATGTGTGACAAGGTGTCACATGACACATCCAACCCTATGTGTCCGTGGACAAGCTATAGCATGATCAGGATTCGGTCAGTCCAGTCAGTCTAGATTAGAAGTGATCTGGTACTTTTGTGAGTCTATTCATAGACCGTGCATGCCCAGTCACTTAGATTAGATGCATATCCTCTGGTTGCACACAGCATGATCATCAGTATTCCCATTAGAATCCATTAGAATCAGTTAGGGAATTTTTCCAATGCATTTAGCCTATTTTCTTTATTTTTGGTATTTTTCACTTATTAATTTAAGCGACTTCCCAACAAAAGTAGGTAGGGCAATTTGGGTAAGAAAATATATAAGCAAACCAAAGCTAATACTAAAAGGCAGAAGAGGCAGCAGGAGCTCCACGCTCAACAGGCAACTTCTCAGCAGACACCCCCAGGAGACCTAGCGTTTTGCAGATCCAGCATCACCTAGCATTTTTTCCCATCAAATCAGCTTCGGCTACCGCAGACAGCAAGAGCCCCAGTGTTTTTGCAAGAGATCAACAGATCAGCAGATCAGCCTAGCGTTTTCCATTTTGCAGAACCACGGCAGCAACAGGACCAAAGTTCAGTTTTCAGTTTTCAGCAGTTAGTACCCGCAGATCAAGTCCCGAACCTCGCAGATCTCACCTTCCCGCAGCAGTTCCTCGCCGCACGGTCAGTTTCCGCAAGGTTCACAGTTTCAGCCCGGAAAACGCAGATTTCAGCATCTTGTCACCGAAATAGAGTCAGAATTCAGCATCTTGTCCCCACTCTTGTCACCGAAATAGAGTCAGAATTCAGCCCGGAAAACGCCCGGAAAACGCAGATTTCAGCCCGGAAATAGAGTCAGAATTCAGCATCTCGTCCCCACTCTTGTCACCGAAATAGAGTCAGAATTCAGCATCTTGTCCCCACTCTTGTCACCGAAATAGAGTCAGAATTCAGCATCAGAATTCAGCCCGGAAAACGCCCGGAAAACGTCAGAATTCAGCCCGGAAAACGCAGATTTCAGCATCTTGTCCCCACTCTTGTCACCGAAATAGAGTCAGAATTCAGCAAATAGAAGATTAGCAGATTTCAGCCCATAGCGTTTTTGGACAGCAGTAAAAGATTGCAGATTTCAGCCCATAGCGTTTTTGGACAGCAGTAAAAGATTGCAGATTTCAGCCCTTAGGTCGACTTCGTCATCACCGTCATAGCCAAGACTTGCATCAGTCTCATGCATACCATTTGTACCAGATTGTGCAATCATAAGTAGACCACTCTCGCCGACAAGAGTGGGGCCTTCGGAGGAGGGTTTTACAACGTCTCTGGTGTCGTATCTCTCCTCTCTCTATCTCTCAGTCTCAAACACTTGCACACACAGTGTCCATTCACTTTTTTTGTGATCATAGCATTCTCTCATTAAGAACGGAAGGCTCTACCTTCCATAAGAAAAAAAGGAACCTTGAACACAGTTTGGAGCACTCATCTTGAGCAAAGCGCAAACATTCATTCCGCTGCGCCTAACACAAGGTTCTAGGACGGAGACATGAAAGACCGAATGGATTTTCATGGATGAGGGCAATTGGAATCGATAGGTGATTGGATTGACTTTTGACGGATAATCTTAAATGGGCCAAGCCTTTGGTAATCGAGCTTTTGACAGGGACGAGATGAATGTAGATCACGCCGAAGGAGCCACACTTTATTCCCCTCTTTGTATTTTGGATGCAGCATGCGATGGAGATCTGCACTTTCCTTATAGTTTGATTGAGCTTCTTTGATATGAGTTGTAAGTTCTTTGTGAATTGCAAATAACCGTTGTGAAAGATGAATAGCAGCTGGATTCTTGACTTGATGGTGCCTGTGGATATCCTGTTTGGGATGTTGACCATAATTAGCAAAGAATGGAGTGTGACGGGTGGAGGCATGAAAATTGTTTTTGTAGGAGAATTCATCTAGCGGTAGGAGCTCGACCCAATTATCCTGGTGATAATTGATAGTACAACGGAGATACTGTTCCAAAACTTGATTTTCTCTCTGTTTGTCCATCACTTTGTGGGTGATTGGATGAGGAGAGGTTGATTTGTACTTTGAGTAGCTTGAATAAGCATTTCCAAAAGCTAGAGATGAATTGTGGGCCTTGATCAGAAACTATGTCATCCGGTAATCCGTGATAACGATAGATATGGTGTAGAAAGAGTTTGACCGTACCTTCGCCAATGATGGTTTTAGTGGTTGGAACGAAGTGTGCCATTTTTGTAAACCGATCCACGACTACTAAAATGGAGTCAAATCCTTGTGACAAGAGTAGCTCTACAATAAAATCCATGGAGATGGATGACCATGGTTTGCTTGGAATGGGCAAGGGATGGAGTAACCCATGAGGACGATGACAAGGGGCCTTTGATCTATTGCAAGTGTCACAAGTGCCCACATACTCCTTGACAAGCTTTCACATTTGAGGCCACCAAAAGTCACGGGAGAGAAGCTCAATTGTCTTATTAACCCCAAAATGCCTTGCTGATGGAAGATCATGCCGCTGCTGAAGTACCTCCAAGCGTGTTGGTCCTCGCGGAATATAGAGAAGACCCTTATAGTAAATTAGTCCATCAATTTCTTGAAAGTCCTCATTAATCCCTTGTCCTTGTAGGTGTTGTCTAATATTCTGGGCAAGTGGGTCCATGGCAATTTGCGTCTTCACCTTAGATAGAAAGGTAGAATCTTCAGGAGCTTGGCTTACGGTTGCGTTTAGTTTAAACTGCTCAGGTTTCAAAATCACCGACTCTTGTTGATCAAATGTTGCGTCGCCTTCTCTAGGTGCAAGATAGGATCTTCTTGATAAGGCATTTGGCTTACCTTGTTGACGACCAGGCCTACAAGAGATAAGAAAATCAAACCTTGATAGGATACCACTCCACCTGGCTTGGCGATGATTCAAGACGCGGGATACCATGAAGTATTCCAAATTCTTGTGATCTGTATAGACAGTGATCTTATGAGGAGCTCCTTCAAGTAGGTGACGCCAAGTGTTGAAGGAGTCGACGATTGCTATGAGCTCTTTGTCATGGATTTCATAATTGATTTCTGCAGCTCAGAACTTGCGGGAATGAAAAGCCAGTGGATGTACTCGACCATCCTCACCTACTTGGGATAGAATAGCGCCAAGGGCAAAATCTGAAGCGTCTGTTTCTAGAATGAAAGGCTTTGTAGGATCCACGTGAATTAGAATGGTTGCGGTCATGAAAGCTTGCTTGAGAGTCTGAAAAGCTTTCGCGGCCTCTGAGTCCCAAACAAACTTATTATGGCATGTCAACCTTGTGAGTGTTGTAACCACCTTGGAGTATCCCTTGATAAAGATACGATAGAAATTTGCAAATACAAGGAAACATTGGACATCTTTTACCGAGGTGGGTGTCTCCCAATCAAGGATGGTTTGAACCTTCTTTGGATCCATGGAGATTCCCTTTTCAGAGATAAGATAACCAAGAAATATTTCACCTTAAATTGATGAAAGGAGCACTGCTCCAACTTTGCATATAACCCTGATGCACGAAGCTTCTCAAGCACTAACCGTACATGGTGGTGCTCATGCTCTTCTTGATCCTTGGAAAATATCAAGATATCATCAAGTATATTACCACAAAATAATCCAAATACTCCCGAAAGATGTCGTTCATTAAATGTTGAAAAACTGTTGGGGCATTTGTGAGACCAAATGGCATGACGGTATATTCAAAGTGGCCATACCTTGTGCGAAAGGCTGTCTTCCATTCATCACCTTCTTTGATTCTGACTAGGTTGTAAGCACCACGAAGGTCTACTTTTGTAAATATTCTTGCCTTGCCAAGGCGCTCAAGAAGCTCTGGGATTAAGGGAAGGGGATAGCGATTCTTGACGGTGATCTTGTTCAGGCCTCTATAATCCAGGCACATCCGGAGAGTTCCGTCCTTCTTTTTTACAAAGAGTATCGGAGCTCTTGTTGGGACTTTGAATGCCGTATGAGCCCCTTAGCAAGATTCTTTTTCATAATTCTACCAATTCATCTTAAGCTAGCTTGTATATTGGGCCAAAAGGGGGTTGGGTTCCCTCCTGAAGTTCTATAGCACAATCATAAGGTCGATGCTCGGGTAAGAGGTCTGCATTCTTCTTCTCAAAAACATCATTGTAATCTTGATATTGACATGGCAATGCCTCCATGATGTTTGTTGTTGATGTGTCGGTCGATGTTGCAAATATCAGGAATGTTGGATACTTTTTTGCTGCACGCATGAAGACCTTGGCTCCAAGATATATAGGCCTATTATGTCTTCCCTTCTTCTTTTGGACTTTCCCTGGTTCAATTCTCCAAGCCCTCCAATCGATGTTAGGATTATGTAATTCAAGCTACGGTAGCCCAATAACAATTGGACTGCTTAGGCTTTGTATGAAATTGAACGCTATTCTTGAAACATGCTCCTTCAATGTTACTTCTATGGGGCGAGTTTAATACCTGACATCCCTTGCAGCGAGGGGGCGACCATCAATGACTTCAACAGTTGTTGGATTAGACTTCTCCACAAGTGGTATGCCTAGCTCTTTTTGCAAATTCTTTCTCCGTGAAGCACGCTGTTGCGCCTGAATCTAGTAATGCTTCACAATCCATGTGCCTACCCGGCATATGGATCTTAACTGGTAGCATAAAACTTGAAGTGGACTCAGCGGGAAGAAAGAGACCTTCTTTTGCTTGTCTTTTGTCCAACCGGTGGGTCTCTATTGAGGTTGGACGTCAATTTTTTCCGAACACGTTGAGGCCATTGCACCGTGAACCTTCATCCTTCTTTTCCTTGGACACTGTTGAACAATGTGCCCCTGCTCTCCGCAATACACACATAAGCCATACATATGTAAGTCATTAATGCGTCGCCTTTGCTTCTCCTAGGCAGAGAGAGGTTGAAACCGTGCTGAATCAATGTGCATGGGCTCGATGCTTGATTCATGGTCCTGTTGAGGTGTGTAGTCATCATGTCTCACTTTTGTTTGGGATCGCATGGTGCCCCAAGACGCCTCTCTTGTCATCCCTCAAATAGTCGATTATCACATTCTATTGCTTGAGAGATGAACTCACTTAGTGTGTGAACCTTTGGCATAGTCAATAAAAGATCTTTTACGTCATCCTTTAATCCCCACCGAAATTGGCTAATGAAATATTCATCATGCCAAGTTAAATCACAAGTGAGCTGTCGAAATTCAGATGCATAGATGGATGCAGGTCTTGATCCTTGGCGGAGATTTCTAAGTATGGTTTTAGCAACCCTTGCTCTATCAGTATCCCCAAAGGTTGCAAAGAACTCCAGCACAAAAGCTTCAAAGTCATGAAGGAGAGTAGATTCTTTTTCAAGCAAGGGAGCAAACCAAGAGAGAGCCGTACCCAAGAGGAGGGTCCCAATAAGGCCTACTTGAGAGGCATCATCTAAATAACGCTCTTGTTGTATTGAATGAAGAGATGCACTTGTTGGAGAAACCCTCTAAACTTTGATTTAATACCATCAAATTTTTCAGGCATGCTGACCTTCGGCTCCTTCTTATGTTGTTGAGAATTGTGCTTGATGTGTGCTTGTCTTTTGAAGCTCTTGAATTTGACGTTGAAGATCTTGCAACGCCAGTCCCAAGATTAGGGGTTGCCCTGCTTGAAGTTGAGCGTTATTTTCGTGAAGTTCTTGTAACTGAGCTTGGATGCTTTGCAATGCGTTGATGACACCTTCCATCGTCAGCTCCATGATGGCTTGAGAGGATTACGAGATGGTAGTTTTGCCAAAGGTTCACACACTAAGCGAGTTCATCTCTCAAGCAATAGAATGTGATAATCGAGTATTTGAGAGACGACAAGAGAGGCATCTTGGGGAACCATTGCGCTCCCAAATAGAAGTGACACATGATGGCTACAAACCTCAACAGGGCCATGAATCGAGCATTGAAACCATGCAAATTGATTCAGCACGCTTTCAACCTCTCAGCCCACGAGAAGCAAAGGCGACGCATTAATGGCTTATGTATGTATTGCGGAGAGCAGGGACACATTGTTCAACAGTGTCCAAGGAAGAGAAGGATGAAGGTTCATGGTGCAATGGCCTCAACATGTTCGGAAAACATGGATGTCCAACCCCAATACAGACCGACCGGTTGGACAAACAACAAGCAAAAAAAGTCTCTTTCTTCCTGCCGATTCCACTTCAAGTCTTATGCTACCAATCAAGATCCATATGCCGGGTAGGCACATGGATTGTGAAGCATTACTAGATTCAGGCGCAACGGCGTGCTTCCTGGACAAAGAATTTGCAAAAGATCAAGGCATACCACTTGTGGAGAAGTCTAATCCAGCAACTGTAGAAGTCATTGATGGTCGCCCCTCGCTTCAGTGGATGTCAGGTATGAAACTCGCCCCATAGAAGTAACATTGAAGAAGCATGTTTCAAGAATAGCGTTCAATATCATACAAAGCCCAAGCAGTCCAAATGTTATTGGGCTACCGTGGCTTGAATTACAAAATCCTAGGAGGGCTCAGAGAATTGAACCACGAAAAGTCCAAAAGAAAAAGGGAAGGCATAATAGGCCTATATCTTGGAGCCAAGGTCTTCATGCGTGCAGCCAAAAAGTATCCAACTTTCCTGATATTTGCAACACCGACCGACACGTCAACAACAAAAATCATGGAGGCATTGCCACGTCAATATCAAGATTACAATGATGTTTTTGAGAAGAAGAATGCGGACCTCTTACCGGAGCATCAACCCTATGATTGTACTATAGAGCTTCAGGAGCAAGCTATCTCAAGATGAATTGGTAGAATTACGAAAAAATATTGATGAGAATCTTGCTAAGGGGTTCATATGGCATTCAAAGTCCCAACAAGAGCTCCGATACTCTTTGTAAAAAAGGACGGAACTCTCCAGATGTGCATGGATTATAGAGGCCTGAACAAGATCACCATCAAGATCGTTATTCCCTTCCCTTGACCCCAGAGCTTCTTGAGCGCCTTGGCAAGGCAAGAATATTTACAAAAATAGACCTTCGTGGTGCTCACAACCCAGTCAAAATCAAAGAAGGTGATGAATGGAAGACAGCCTTTCCCACAAGGTATGGCCACTTTGAATATACCGTCATACCATTTGGTCTCACAAATGCCCCATCAATTTTTCAATATTTAATGAATGACATCTTTCGAGAGTATTTGGATTATTTTATGGTAATATACTTGGATGATATCTTGATATTTTCCAAGGATCAAGAAGAGCATGAGCACCATGTACCGTTAGTGCTTGAGAAGCTTCGTGCATCAGGGTTATATGCAAAGTTCGAAAAGTGCTCTTTTCATCAATCTAAGGTGAAATTTCTTGGTTATGTTATCTCTAAAAAGCGAATCTCCATGGATCCAAGGAAGGTTCAAACCATCCTTGATTGGGAGACACCCACCTCGGTAAGAGATGTCCAATGTTTCCTCAGATTTGGAAATTTCTTTATCCAGGGATACTCCAAGGTGGTTACAGCACTCACAAGGTTGACATGCCATAATAAGTTTGTTTGGGACTTAGCAGCCGCGAAACCTTTTCAGACTCTTAAGCAAGCTTTCACGACCGCACCCATTCTACTTCACGCAGATCCTACAAAGCCTTTTATCCTAGAAACAGACGCTTCGGATTTTGCCCTTGGCGCTATTTTATCCCAAGTAGGTGAGGATGGTCTAGTACATCAAGTGGCTTTTCATTCCCGAGAGTTCTCAGTTGCAGAAATCAATTATGAAATCCATGACAAAGAGCTCTTAGCAATCATTGACTCCTTCGACACTTGGCGTCACCTACTTGAAGGAGCTCCTCATAAGATCATTGTGTATACAGGTCACAACAATTTGGAATACTTCATGGAATCCCTCGTCTTGAATCGTCGCCAAGCCAAGTGGAGTGGTATCCTATCAAGGTTTGATTTTCTTCTCTCTTATAGACCTGGCTGTCAACAAGGTAAGCCAAATGCCTTATCAAGAAAATCTTACCTTGCACCTAGAGATGTGACGCAGCATCTGATCAACAAGAGCCAGTGATTTTGAAACCTGAGCAACTTAAGCTAAACGCCACCATAAGCCAAGCTCCTTTCTACTTTTCTTTCTAAGGTGAAGACACAAATCACCAAGGACCCACTTGCTCAGAATATGAGACAACAACTACACGGACAAGAGGTTAATGAGGACTTTCAAGAATTGATGGACTAATTTACTATAAGGGTCTTCTCTATATTCCGCCAGGACCAACACGCTTGGAGGTACTTCAACAGCGACATGATCTTCCATCAGCAGCAGGGCATTTTGGGGTTAATAAGATAATTGAGCTTCTCTCCCGTGACTTTTGGTGGTCTCAAATGTGGAAGATTGTCAAGGAGTATGTGTGCACTTGTGACACTTGCAATAGATCAAAGGCCTCTCGTCATCGTCCTCATGGGTTACTCCATCCCTTGCCCATTCCAAGCAAACCATGGTCATTCATCTCCATGGATTTCATTGTAGAGCTACCCTTGTCACAAGGATTTGACTCCATTTTAGTAGTCGTGGATCGGTTTACAAAAATGGCACACTTCATTCCAACCACTAAAACCATCAGCGGCGAAGGTATGGCCAAACTCTTTCTACACCATATCTATTGTTATCACGGATTACCGGATGACATAGTTTCTGATCGAGGCCCACAATTCATCTCTAGCTTTTGGAAAAGCTTATTCAAGCTACTCAAAGTACAAATCAACCTCTCCTCATCCAATCACCCACAAAGTGATGGACAAACAGAGAGAGTAAATCAAGTTTTGGAAGAGTATCTCCGTTGTACTATCAATTATCACTAGGATAATTGGGTCGAGCTCCTACCGCTAGCAGAATTCTCCTACAATAACAGTTTCCACGCCTCCACTCATCACACTCCATTCTTTGCTAATTATGGTCAACATCCCAAAGAGGATATCCACAGGCACCATCAAGTCAAAAATCCAGCTACTATTCATCTTGCACAACGATTATCTGCAATTCACACAGAACTTACAATTCATATCAAAGAAGCTCAATCCAAGTATAAGGAAAGTGCAGATCTCCATTGCATGCAGCATCCCAAATACAAAGAGGGGGATAAAGTGTGGCTCCTTTTGCGTGATCTATGTTCATCTCGTCCCTGTCAAAAGCTCAATTATCGAAGGCTTGGCCCGTTTACGATTATCCGTCAAGTCAATCCAGTCACCTACGGACTCCAGTTTCCCTCATCCATGAAAATCCATCCGGTCTTTCATGTCTCTGTCTTAGAACCTTGTCACACATCTAACATCCCAAAAAGAGCCCTACAACCACCTCCACCGGTTGAGACTCAAGGACATGACGAATATGAGGTCGAGAAAGTTCTAGAGTCGCGAATTCGCGTGGTAGGCTACAGTACTTGGTGCATTGGAAAGGCTATGATGTCAAAGAAAGAACCTGGGAACCAGCACACAATCTTCAGCATGCACCTCTCAAAGTCCAAGAATTCCATCAACAACATCCATGGAAGCCCCAGTCAAGGAACATCACCGCTCCTCGTGGAACTCGTCGCTAGAGGAGGGGGTAATGTCATGGATGCTTGAGAGTCAATCATCGCTGATGTCATTGCCTGTGTGCATCATCGCTTGTGTCATCACCTGCATCATCATTGATGCCATCGCCTTCATCATCACCTATGTCATCGTTGAAGAACCTAGAAAGTTCTAACCTCCTCAAGTAACCTCCTCAAGCACTACTATAAATAGGGGTCTTGGGCCACAAGCCCCTCAGTCTTGCCAACACCAGTTGTGAGGCTCCTATGAGGAAATCCCTCTTCTAATTCTTATGTTCAAGTCTTGTCCTTCCAATCAATCTTTGTCTTGTACTCAAGTCATGTAATCCAAGTCTTGTATCTAGCTCTCCTAATATAGTATTAAGTCTTGTAATCAATATTAAGCTTATTATCAAGTCCAAGTTCTTGTGCATTGTGAGCGCCTCCATCATGTCATCAAAGAAGATGCCCACGAATATTCCATGTGGTCTAAATATTTTGTCCATCATTCCATTGAACGGGCAATAGCATTTGTGAGACCGAATAGCATAACAAGAAACTCATCGAGACCAAATGTTGTCCTGAACGTAGTCTTATAGACATCTTCTAGCCTAATGCGATCTGGTGGGACCCACTCTTTAGGTCAATCCTTGTAAACAATGACGCTCCCCCTAGCCGATCAAGAATGTCATCTATCCTCGGTATGGGGAACTTGTTCTTGATGGTATTTTTATTCAAGGAACGATAGTCAATGCACATGCGCCACAAACCATCCTTCTTCTGCAAGAGTATAGGCAAACAAAAAGGGGATGAACTGGGCTTTATCAACCCCTTCTCTAAAAGCTCATTGAACTGACTCATAATCTCTTTCTACTGGGCTGCACTAACCCTGTGTGGTGGTCTATCCGATGGACTAGAACCTGGCACAAGATTTAAGGTATGATCCTCAGGTCTCTCAGAAGATAACTCCCCTAGTAGAGAGTCCGAAAAACAATCACTGAAACCACTCAGAAAAGTTGACCTATCTTTATCTAAGGTAGACAAATTAGATACAACTTCAGGTACTTCTTTTGCAAAGATCAAGACGCAGAAAGATGATTATTAATTATAGATAAAATAGCAGAAGCAGAAACAACTGGAAAGAATCGCCTTTAAGCTTTACATCAAGGACATGAGTCTTTCCTCTAGGTACAAGGATAATCTTTTTGTTGTAAGTATCCACCATAGCATGCAACCTGTAACACCATGGGATACCCAATAACACATCGCAGCCCTCAAGTGGCATAATATGAAATCCTTCCGCATCCACGTGACGCTGAATGTGCAGACGAAGCTTCCCCAAAATGGGAGTAACAGGCTCTGATGACCTGGGCATGCCAAACCTACTTCACTTGTCATACCCATCTCCTCTGCACGAATGCCCAATTTTGATGCCAATTCTGGTGATATGAAATTTGCAATAGCTCCGAGATCAAAGAAAACCAACACTATCTGGTCTCTAACTTTTCCCCAAGCTCTGCATAGTTCCATGGCATCTATGTTTGACTGGTCACCAGCCAAATCTGGGACAAGTCCTGCACTGGGCTTTGGCTTCTTTCCTTTATGCTCTGACTTGTCATCCTTTATCCTGTGCCTTCTTTTGTGGGCATTCATTAGCAAAATGTCCCTCCTCTTCAAAAATGTAGAATTTCTTGGCCTCTCTTAGAGCTTTCCTTTCTTCAAAAGATTTGCCAAAAAAATGCCTTTTCTGTCCTTGTCCTCGCCCAAAATAAGATTTAGATTGCTTCTTGGACGTGTCAACTTCATCAGTGGAGGGTTTCTTTGTGGGAGGTACAGAAGGCTTTGCTGCAGCATTGCCCTTAGCTGAAAACTGTTTACCCTAGGATCCTTTCTTGTGGCTATTAAAATTATCGGAGTCTCCCTTCGACAGATTGTTGGCCACTCTCGCATTCTCAATCAACTGCACCACATTCATGACACTAGTCTTTGTGCAATAGTCCTTGATTTTCTTCGGCAATCCGCAACAGTACTTCTCAATCTGTATGAATAATGGCACAAGCTTATAGGAGGTTACTCGCAACAGTGCAGCCTAGAATTGTTTATTGTACTCCTCAAGATTCGCACACTGTTTAGCATTCAACTCGTGTCATTCTGTCATCACATCCACTTCAAAAGTGTTTGTAAGCGATGCACGTGCAAAAAGTTGTTTGAATTAGTTGGGGCTTGACCCTGATTCAACAATGCAGTCAACCATTGAAGCGCATTCCCTTTCAAGAAAGTGGCAACCTTGCGTATCTTCGAAGACTCTGTGAAGTTTCCTCCGGCATAGGCTGCATCAATTGTTGTATGAAGGTCAAAGCCTTCAGTTGATCCTCAGTTCCCCTGAAAGTCTCAAACTTCACTCCCTACCCACCTTCCTTGTAATCTTCAGGCTGACTCAAAGGAGTCACATAGTCATAAATAGGTGCCCGCAAAAGTGGTGCTCCAGGACTGACCATTCCAGCACTCGCATTACTTGTTTTACCTGCCATATCTGCAGTTTGGGCATATGGCTGCGAAAAACCAGCCATACCAAACTGTGTTCCAGGCATTCTGAATTGACCATAGGCACCTTGAAAACCTGGTTGGACACCTATGTTCCGGTACATAGGGTTACACATGCCTGTTTGCATTGTCCCAAACACATTCCCTGGCATATAACATGTGGAAGGTGCCATAGCTTGGAACACTGAACCACTTCCAAAATAACCAGGGTATGAAGTAGGTAAGGGAAAGGTCTGACACATAGCCTGTTCATTACTCCCTTGACCATTCACAAACGGTTCCATTCCAGCTAAAGCAAATTCCTTGGGATTAATGGACACCGCTGGTTGCTCAACCACACGAGCTTCCCTCGAGCATCATGAGTCATCTGTGCATTGGAAATCTCCTTTTCCTGCAAAATGGCTCAATCATGCCCTGTGTCGGAGCCTGCAAATCTTGTGTAGGAGCCTGCAAGAACTCCGGCATCCTTGGGTTGTTAGCCGACTGCTGAAACATATCCATGCAACTACGCAATTGAGCTCTGAACAACATGTCCTTTTCTTGAAGAGTTGAAGGAACTCTCTCCGTGCCGCGTGAGGAAGATCCCTCTTCAGGTACTTGGTCTCTTTTCTCTGCCATAACGACAAGCTCTGTGTTTCTTTCACCCACAACAATTCACGTTGATCTTTTTGGAGAAAAAGTGACTATCCTGTCGATGGAACCATATAACCGGCCTGTACACAGTAGAGGGCGGTACTATTTCAATTACATGTTAACTTTACACAGAGCACTGGGAAGAGAAGAGAACACAATTGCGTCCACTGACTAGAATGTCACTGCGCACACGAGACCGACACCCTGTAGGCCCCAAAGACTGGCGCCCCTTTCAGTATTTCTTTATTCAATTAAAAACACACGATCTGCACACTTAGATCACACTCTCACAAAGCTGTCCAAACCTGGCGAGGGCTGAAAACGCAGCTTTTCGACCTGATTTTGGCAACATAACTACGCCAAAACCCCCTAAGGTCAAAAGTACATGTCTACGAAGCTTTCCATTAAAGCTGTAAACCTACACCCACTACTCACACACACACTGTAGGTCACTTATGGAGCAAAAATCAGCCTCCACTTCAAAATGGGCACCCCCTCTTGCTGAGGTATCCTACAGGTGGCTCTACTGCTGCCAAGTGTCCAGCTTGCCCCTTTGAGTTAATTCCCTAGTTCCCACCAACTTATAAAGTTGTAAGTGACTTTCCGAGTGGCCTAGATTTCATTTGGCACACACAGGCTTCCATACTCATCAAAAACAGTGCTAACTGGCCCGACCACAGTCCCAGACAAACCGACCTAGACTCCCGATGTGAGAAACCTGTTCGGCCATAGCCGTTTCACACTGGCCATACAATGTCCACTTGCACCTTTTCAAGGGTTCCGAGGAAAACAAGTAAAAACAAAATAAATAAAAACATGTAATACATATTTAAAGATGGCAACAGGAAAAATACACCTCCTGGTGACAGATAACACAGGTGGAAACAAAGATGAAAGAGTGGAAAACGGCGATGGAAGGATGGTGGAAAGAAAAGGCCAACCTCATCCAAATGGTCTTCAACGAGGGAAAGCAATGGAAAAAGGAGAAAGAAGACTTTCAAGCGGAAGTCCAAGCGCTCCGAAAGCAAGTCCCAGACCTTAAGCGAGAGCTTGCGGAAACTAGAGCGGGGAGTGTACTTGAAGAAGGAGAAATCCAGCCCTCGATGAAAGAAGAACTCAAAGTCGTCAAAGAACAAGTGCAGAAGATCAAAGAAGAGAAGCAACATGAGGCGAAGACGTCATCGTGGGTAGATGCAATCACGAAAACACAGAAGAAGGTAGATTAGGCCGAGAAATGGATAGAAGTCGCCAATAAAGCAAAAGAGAAAGAACCAACAGCCATCCCACTCTCACAATCATCACCATGACCCTAGAGGAAGAGCAAAGGAGGAAGGCTAGAGCTTTACAAGTACGAGTGAACGGTCTAAAAGACCGTGCTGATGTGGAGAGGGAAGTCAAAGACCTTCCAATTATGATGGGTAGGGAGGCCACTCACACAAAGGCATGGAGAGTGGGGAAGAAGAGGAAGGAAATGGGGAGACTTCAAAGGAGAGAGCGTTGATCCTTCGCTCCCCTCCATGAAAGCAAAGAAGGATTTCTTGAAGAAGCGTCCTACACTAAAGAAGACCGGGATATTCCTTGGGGACGACCTTACATTCTCACAGCTTGCTCATATGCAAAAAGTTAGTCACAAATGGGTGACGTGGCAGCAGACCCCAGACACACACTCACGTGGTAGCATTACGGACCCCCGCACAATGTGTTGGCAAGCTAACGTGGCCACTGTACGGATTCCGGATTTTGCGGCGCAAAACGCGTTAACATGCTGATGTGGCAGCATACGGATCTCCGCAAATTACGTTGGCTGAAATTCGCTGGCAGCTTTTGGGATAATTGCTTTTGAGTTAAAAGCTTTTCAAGTTAATGCTTTTGGGGCTCTGCTTTTGGGCATCCCTCGTAACCTTTATAATGAACCCAACGAGGCTCACTCAGCAAAGCATCTGGACGCAGAGTCTGAGAGCGAGCACCCGCGGGAGTTGTACTTTGCTCAAAGATTAATATAAAAAGAAATAAAAAGGCGCTAGTCTTTGGGGCCAATACCTCTAGGCACGGAACTACGCCGGGCCGTGTCGTCTTTTGTGGATTGTTTTGAAGTGAATCTCTGCTGTGTCGCGGTAGAATCTAGACTTGGGGTGTCCAAGTTTGTTACAGTGGTATCCGAGCACAAAAAGATTCTTCTTCTACGAAAGATCCGATCCTTTTTGCTTCGCACACAGCTTTTGGGAAAGAATCTTCGTGCCTCGACCCCGGACTTTTTGGCGACTCCCACCCTTCATGCATCGCGCATCGGGCGCGCTCCCGTCTTCATTGCTCTGTCTTACAAGGCATAAAGCCATAAAGAATCCCAGATTACACATGGATTCTCATGAAGAATCTGACAGAGATGACACCTCTCAGTGGGAAGGCAACGAAAAGTTGAAAATCCGGTGTGGGAACCGAAGAAAAGAAAGAAGATTTGGGCAATATTTTTTTCATACAAGTTTGCCAGAAAGGAGTATAAACGTCAACTACAAATTGGCTTATGTGTGGACAGATTGATTTAGTACTCTAGGGACCCGAGATTGGCGAAACACGCGAAGAATTACCCGATTGATAAGATTTACTCGAGATGGCGTGTCGCCACTGCTTCTCCTCTCAGGTAGGGAGCAAAGCCGAAAAGACAGACGAGTGCAGAAAAGCGGAACCTGTACTCGCAGAAAGACATGGACAAGCACTCTTGAAAAGAAGAACTTCTACAGAGCCAACCAATATCACTTCCTCGAACACAAGAGCAAGAAAACACAAGAATTTAAAGAAGGTGGACAGTCGATTAAATTTGAGTCCTTTTCTAGGTTCCGAGATGCTTGAACATGGTGGTCCACTCTTCTTCTGAGGAAGGAAGCTCCAGTTACATGGTTGAAATTCAAAAGGCTCTTTGTTTTCTTCTTGGCTGATTCGGGAGTACAAACGATGTTAGGTTTTCAAGCCCGTGGGAACACTGCTTATAGCATGCAGTGCAGGTTCAGTTGGAGTTTGAGTTTGCATGGCAAGCATTGATTTATATGTAGGGTTATTTTTATACAAACAATCAATACAATAGCGTGTGATTTTTCTGCTTAGTGTCGAATTCTCTCTCTCTTTCGTTCTCGCTCTGCTGCACTTGCTCCACGCCATGGTAGTTCCACGGTACCACCCACCATAGCTCCCACCATCTGGTATCAGAGCCAAGTGCTCTCTCGAGGTGGGCATAGCTTGGCTAGTGGTGTCAAGCCACACGGTGGCACTGCAGGCGGCAGTTCCCAGGTTGGTTGGTGAATCCGCTCAGAGCCTTCACAAGGCGGCAAAGCTCCAGGAGGTTGGGCAGTTTGTTGAAGGCACTGTTGGAGGTGCAATCATCACATAGGTGCTCTAAAACACCATCCGTGACTGCAGCAAACCTGGTAGAGCTTCAAGGCGGTGGTGCTTGCACCAGCTCTTTTGTCGGACAGTCAACTTTTAGAGCAACACCGGCTTGTATTCAGCAACATGGCGCCCTATAGTGGCTCTTCCTCTTCATCATCACCTTCCTTTGCATGGCACATTTGTGGTGGCCGAGCTCGATGCTCCATCAAGACGGCCATGGTATTGGTGTGCACACGCAACATAATGGCAGCCCTCTACGTTTTGCGGTTGCTGAGACCTAGCTACTTCTTCTCGGCGTCCTCTAGCTCAACCCTTACTCTCTTCCAAAGCTCCTTTCATACACCGTTCTTAGGAAAATACACACAATCACAAATTCAACATATACGAGAAGCTTTGGACATCTGGAAGAAGGCAAAGCCTATTGATTTGGTCAAATCCAACAAATACAAAGGGAGTTACCAGCAGGTTTATTGGGTAATGAGCAAATGGAGGAGCTTAGAGCCGATGTGATCACTGAACTTGTCAAAAGGTTGGAGGATCTTAAGACAGCTGGGAATGAGTCCCGACAACAACAGAAAGACATGTATGCCAAATCCATCCATTTACTGATTGGGGTACAGCTAGCAATGAGGCAAAGTGATGCAGAACATGAAGATCTACCCCAAACACTCGGTACATCGACACATGCAGAGTACCCAAACTATTTTTATATGTTCAGTGTCATAGATTTGTTATGTCTTTGTCTAGACAATCATATACTTTCTATCAAAGCCTCTTTTTACATTATCTGTTGTCAGTTATTGCCATGCATTCAAAAAATTTGTACGGGTTAGACACTGCCACAGATGAGTGGTAAGACCTCCCAAATTATCAGTTTTTTTTCTCAAGTCCTATTTTGTTGCACTTCTTGTGAGGTTACTAGGTACACCGGAAACTCAAGGTTTGGCAGTGAACCAAAAACTCCATGTATTGGTAGCTAATTTTTTTACCTACACCCTATCTGTTCAAGGGGGGGTTCTACTATCATAGAACCAGGTTATGGATACACCAGAAATCCTTAGTTGTGAGAGAACCTAAAACTCACGGTCCACGAGTACACCAAAAACTCAAGGTATCATGAGTTGTCTGTTTAGTTCGGGCTTGAGGGGGGGATTGTTAGGTTTTCAAGCCCGTGAGAACACTACTTATAGCATGCAGTGCAGGTTCAGTTGGAGTTTGAGTTTGCATGGCAAGCATTGCTTTATATGTAAGGTTATTTTTACACAAACAATCAATACAATAGGGTGTGATTTTGCTGCTTAGTGTCGAATTCTCTCTCTTTTGTTCTCGCACTGCTGCACCTACTCCACGCCATGGTAGTTCCACGGTATCACCCACCATAGCTCCCATCAAGCGAGATATACGAACCGCTTCGATTCATCTTCGGATGACCAAGGGAGATTCTTTGGATGCTTATTGCGAGAGATTTTGGAACTCTTTTCTACCAACCTCTTCATTTATGAAGGTCTCTTTTAAGGAACAGATTGAGCGGTTTTGTTGCGGACTCCCTACAGAGATCCAAGACTACTGCCTGGAACAAAAGTCCAATTCTATTCAAGAATTGATAGGTCATGCGAAACGGGGTTCTGCGATACATTCGGGAAATTTGACTTACCCCACTAATGAGATCTTGACTCAGAGAACCCAACAGACCTCTCACAATGAAAGTAGAAAGAGAAAGAGTTCCCAGGACAAAGAAAAGATACACATCCCCGACTGACTCTTAGAGAAAGGGCTATCTATCTCAAAGAGGGTAAGTGTTTTGGTTGCGGGGAATTTGAACACGTCTCCGCAAAATGCCCCAAAAAGGCACAGCAAGAACAGACTAAAGACAGGCCAGAGAGTTCTAAAGCAGCAGAGGAACGTGGCAGAAAAGGCAGACAAAAGCAGAACTCGTACCACATTGCGTGGGGCCAGAACCAATCAGATAAACGAAAGTACAAAACTTTGCCGCACTTAGGGTAAAGTGAAAGATCAGGAAGCCATCATTTTCTTTGATGGAGGAGCCAAGGCCAACTTCTTTTCACTTGAATTGGCGGCTCGACTTGGAATTATGCCCGACAGGCTAAGGCCACAGGCGAAGGCAGTTCTAGGGGCACCCGGATGGGATGTTTCCATTACACCGATCATTGGCAAACTTTGCTTGCAATGTCAGGGGTATTTAGGGCAGGAGGAAGGTTGTGACATCCTCCTCGAAATCCCTTGGTACCACAAGAACAACGCCGTGGTTGACTATCGGGCAAAAAGCGACTATGACAAAAGAAGGGCAAAGACATTGTACTTGATGAAATTCCGTTTCTTTACTTGATTTTTTGGAGAGAACTGAATGATGATTGAAGATCGAATATGTTTTGACCTTGACAAAGAACGCCAAGATTTTCTCCACGCTCATGCCGATGGCTTTTCTGAGGGTCTCCCAAGCGAGTTGCCACCATCTCGTCTTGAGGATCATACTATTGATCTGATACCTGGAAGCACACAAACGAACCGGCCACCTTATCAAGTGAGCCAAGCCCAGAATGGAGATTA
Organism: Adiantum capillus-veneris; assembly: GCF_014529385.1. Classification (NCBI taxonomy): domain Eukaryota; kingdom Viridiplantae; phylum Streptophyta; class Polypodiopsida; order Polypodiales; family Pteridaceae; genus Adiantum; species Adiantum capillus-veneris. Next base: position 1,706,842 of record NC_140942.1, read on the forward strand.
TGAACCAAGTGAAAGATCTCTTTGGAAAAGGGTGTTATCCAGCCAAGTACTTCACCCTACTGCTCTCCGGTGTTGTTGGTTTCAAAGAAAGACGGATCTTGGAGAATGTGCATTGATTATAGAGCTCTCAATAAAATCACCATCAAGAACAGATTTCCGATTCCAAGGATCGATGATATTCTTGACAGATAACACGAATCCTCTTGTTTCAACAGTATCGATTTGAAAAGCGGATATCATCAAACCCAAATAGTCGAGAGATGTCTACAAGACGGGTTTTTGGACGAGCTTCGGTTTATATGAATATTTCGTGATGCCTTTTGGCCTTACCAATGCTCCAACGACTTTTAACCGAATGATGGATAGGATTTTCAAAGAGTACAGATCTTTTGTTGGCACTTTCTTTGATGACATTATAGTCTTCTCCAAGGACGAGGCAGAACATAGACAGCATCTGCTACAAGTCTTTCAGGCATGGCGAGATCACAAGTTAGTAATCAAGCCAAGAAGAGTGAATTTTTCTTATCGAAGATGCACTTTTTGAGACACATCGTCTCAACAGTAGGAGTACAAATGGACCCGGCCAAGATTGAGACTATACGTAATTGACCCGATTTGAAGAATGTCCATGAAGTTAAAAGCTTCTGGGGCTTATGTTCTTACTACCGGCGGTTCAGTAGACAGTTTGCAGAGGTTGCTTCCCCTTTGCACATTTTGACACAAAAAGGAGTCCCTTTCTCGTTAGGACCCACAGAGGTGATTGCCTTTCAGACTTTGAAAGAGAAATTGACTACGGGACCAATTTTGACTTCGCCGGATTTACAAAATTCATTCGAAGTATATTGTGATGCTTGTGGTCGTAGTCTGGGTGCGGTCTTAATGCAAGAAGGCCATGTCATTGCCTATGAGAGCCGATTGTTTTCAAGGCCGGAACTGACAGCACAGATTTATGAGAAAGAGCTTTTGGCGGTTATCCATGCTCTTACTCAGTGAAGACATTACCTAGTCGGAGCCGATTTTACGGTCTTCACTGATCATCAAAGTTCACGCTACTTCTTGTCACAGAAGCAGCTTTCAAAAAAGCGGATGCGGTGGGCTAACATCTTGTCACACAGCTTAACTTCCAGATTGTCTATGTACAGGGACACAAAAACTTGGTGGCAGATGCTTTGTCCCGGAAACCGTTGATCCTGGCTATTTCCGCGATTCACCATAGAAGCTTCAAGGACATGGTCGATCAGTACGCCACAAATCTAGATCTTTCTGATGTATTCAATCAAATACAGAATGAGGAGGTAGTAGCGGGATGTTCCATACAGGATGGCTACTTGATGAAGAAAACGATGTTGTGCGTTACACAGCCATTGAGAGAAAGGTTCTAACAGAATGCCATTGTCCACCATTTACGGGTCACCGCGGCATTGATACCACCTTGAAAGATGTGGAGCGTTACTTCTTTTGGCTGAGACTCAAGAAGAACGTGGACGATTTTGTACGCAGTTGCTTGGTATGCCAAAAGGTCAAGTTTGACAGGCATAAAGCACAGGGATTGTTACAGCCTTTACCCATTCCCAACCGCCCCTGGGAAAGTATTGCTATGGATTTCATTTTTGATCTCCCGAAGACACAGAGTGGGCACGATGGTATCTGGACTGTTATTGACAAATTTAGCAAGCAAGCTCATTTCATTCCAGTGAAGAAAACAGTCAAGGCGGATCATTTAGCGAGACTGTTCATTGCCCAGATATTCAGATTACATGGCATGCATGAGACATTGGTCTCTGACAGAGATCCCCGATTCACGAGTCTGTTTTGGAAGGCTATTTGAGAGAACATTGGCACACGGTTGCAGTTCTCATCATCTTTCCACCCACGGACAGATGGGCAATCTGAGATTGCAAATTCAATCGTAATGGATTTATTGAAGTCTTACATTTTTAATCAAAAGACTCAATGGGAAAAGTTTTTGCCCTTGGTGGAATTTGACTACAATAACACGATCCACTTTTCGACAAGGAGGGCGCCATTTGAGGTTATTGAAGGTGCTACGAAGGTTCCACCCTTCCTAAGCACGAAAGATAAGATTTTTGAAGCCGACCAATACACAAGGGACTTGGACACTGCTTTTACCAAGGTCCGGGAGGCTTTAGCGAAATGTCAGGAAAGACACAAGAAGGCAGCAGATCGACACCGTCGTGATTTGAAATTAAAGGAAGACCATTGGGTGCTCTTACGTTTCGAGAAGGCACACTTAAGAAAGAAAAAGGGAAAGGAGCGGCTTTTTCCAACGCTTAGCATGAGATACTATGGACCTTTCGTGATAAAAGAAAAGATAAATGATGTCTCCTTTAGACTGAAGCTGCCCAATACTTGGAGGATTCACAATGCTCATTGCTTTTCATGTGAGTCGCTTGAAGCCTTTTAAAGCGATGTGCCCGATGATGGGGAGCCATATGAGCAACCCGAAGTGGAGGAAAGCGAGGAGATACTCGTTCTAGAACAGATATTGGCACATAAAGATAGAAAGATTAAAGGTAAAGTGATTAGGTGGTTCTTGGTTAAGTTCAAGAACTATCCTGCATTGGATGCGAAGTGGATGGAGGAAGAGGACCTGGCAGATACTCCTCAGATTTTGGAACTTTACCTTAAAGCATTTGGTTTAGCATAGTCTACTCCGATAGAACCCCGATTTCAGGATGGGTGAATCTAGTGCAGCGGGCTTGTACAAGAGGGGAGTCACTTTGCTCCTTTGCCAACAGATTTGCCCGATTTTTGATATAGTCACTGATGTCCCTTTGGGTTTCAGGGATACTGCTGGGCTGACAGTATTCTACTGAATGACTTTATGAACTGGAATTCGCGAAAATGAAATGATACTGATTGATATTGTACTTGACTTGTTTGAGTGCAAGAACTGAAAGACAAAATGATTGCAACATTTCGGTCTCATAAATCTCTATAGACATGATTGCAATATGGATTAGTTAATCAACTTGTGAGGTCCTGACTGGATCTAGATGCGATTGCTAAATACATTGCCGATTAATCATGGTCTGAGATTTGGAATGATTGTGAATGTGATTTGTCATGTGATGTCCTATCATGTCAAGTGATGTCCTGTGATGTGACCATCGATTGGTACATGTGCTAGATGTGTTGTTCGTAGTGCGTCAGTACTAACAATCACTGTCTACTAAGACAGTTTATGGCCTCTGTCTATTTTGCATGTGTAATCGAGGGCGATCACAATGCTTTCAAGAGGGGGGTATATCACAAATGGGTGACGGGGCAGCAAACCCCGGACACACACTGACATGTGGCAACAGTACGGACCCCCGCACAATGTGCTGGCAAGCTGACGTGGCCACTGTACGGATTTCCGGATTTTGCGACGCAAAACGCGTTGACATGCTGACGTGGCAGCATACGGATCTCTGCAAATTACGCTAGCTGAACTTCGCTGGCAGCTTTTGAGATAATTGCTTTTGAGTTAAAAGCTTTTGAAGTTAATGCTTTTGGGGCTCTGCTTTTAGGCATCCCTTGTAACCTTTATAATGAACCCAACGGGGCTCACTCAGCAAAGCATCTGGACGCAGAGTCTCAGAGCAAGCACCCGCGAGAGTTGTACTTTGCTCAAAGATTAATATAAAAAGAAATATCAAAAGGGGGTGCCAATCTTTAGGGCCAATACCTCTAGGCACGGAACTATGCTGGGCCATGTCGTCTTTTGTGAATTGTTTTGAAGTGAATCTCTTCTGGGTCGTGGTAGAATCTAGACTTGGGGTGTCCAAGTTTGTTACAATTATGCCTGAGATAAGAACAGCCCGAGAGAAAAGAAAATTGGCCTTTTATAGAGGTGGACGAGTGGTTATTATGGAGAGGCGCTTCGCATGACGGCACGAGACCTATAAGACCACCCTCAAAGTTGCTACTTGGAATTGTAATGGATCTCTACGCCTTGATGTGGGTGCTTTTGATGATAGTTTCAATGGGAGGGACATCATCTTCTACTCTGAGACACATCACGTCCCTGGGCAGTCTATGCCACATGTCAGCGGATACAGATGGGAGACAGCTTGCAGACAGGAGAATCGATCAGAGCAAAGAGGACGAGGCTCAAGGGGAGTGGAAGTTTTATTCAGGGAGGAGTTCCATCCATTGATACATATAGCCCGCAAGGATGAGCAAGCTAGGTACATGTGGGTGAGATTGAGGGCAGAAACAGGCAAATACCTCTACATTGCTATTTGCTACTTTCCTTTGAGTACGTTAGTATATGCACCACCTAGAGGATGGTACCCCTTTTCTAGTTTGGATGACGACATATGGGAGTTCTCTAGAGATGGTGACATTATCGTCCTAGGGGACTTCAATGCTAGGACTGACCATCACCAAACACTATTTTATGATACTTCAGAGGAGATGTTGAGGGAGTTGGATGTTGCAGAGATGCCCCTATCTAGATTATCAGAGGAATGTGGAGCATACTAAGTATGGACGGCATAGACATGGGGACTGCACATGGATTGGCAATTTTGAATGGCCTATAGAGATTCCCCACTGCAGGAGGTTTTACATGCTTTCCACATAGAAATCGAGCCAGCACAATGGATTATGTCATGTGGCACAGCCTAGCTTTATCTCTAGTATCTAGGACCTCACAATTAGACCCAGACCTGTTTGTGTGGCAGTAGATCATGCCCTTGTGTCGACGACCATCTCTTTCCAGTTTAGTATAGCATATATATCATGGATAGCACCCCCTACTCGCTACACCATTACATGGGAGACGGACTTTGTCTACATAGATGGGATCTACAGATGCCGGTGCACTGCCAAGGAGCAAGGGCGACCTCTGGAGGAGCTTACTACTATATTGACACAGACATTGCATGCTGCAGTAGCAGAGGCATACCCACACACCCAACCTCAGGAGAGAACGTTCTAGGAACATGCCCCAGAACAGCTGTATGATGAGGAGTGTCGCAAGACGAGAGCAAGGCTTCAAAGGGAGGTGCTTTTGGGAGACATCACTCACAGACAGTTACAGATTCACTTATGACGCCTAGTGGGGCAAAAGAAGAGGGCATGTTTTAGTCGACTAGAGCAAGATCTATATCAACTATTCTTGAGCCAGGACTCAGGTGAGGCATGGCGCTCTTTCATGAGCACTCCCCCCCTCCTGCCATTATCTCTACAGAGGTTTGGGGCCAGTATGCATCATCTCTATGCACAGTTCCTGGAAAACCGCCTCTTCCTGACACCCCTGAGCAATGCCCACACACGTGCTTTTTCACCACCACTGAGATGGTGAAGAAGGCCATTGATAGGAAGAGAATTGGGAGAGCATATGATCATGATGACTTAGTGGCTGATCATTTTATGCATGCCAGGGGTCTGCTCGCAGAGCTTCTAGCAGTGATGTTCAACCATGCCATGTGTGAGGGCCTGCCTGATACTTGGAATTTATCTATATTGTACCTATCTTCAAGTCAGGAGACCCTATGGAGCTTGGGAATTATCGCACTATCATGATTGGACACACATTGCACGACTGTACGCATCCATTCTTGAGAACCAACTGAGTAGATGGGCAGAGAGGGAAGGCATACGCGCAATGGGGCAAGCAAGGTTCAAGAGAGGTTTTTCTACTCTTTACCACATTCTGACACTCAGAGCCATTATTGAGGATGGCAAATCACATGGGAGACAGATGTATTGTAGCTTTTGTGGACTTCCACAAAGCATTTGACACAGTGCCCAGAGCTAGATTGATGCACAGACTACACGAGATAGGAAAACCCACATAGCTAATATGGGGGATCATGGCATTATATAGGTCACTAGTGGGGCATGTACGCACTCCAGAGGGGTTATCTACATTAGTTCACTCCACTATCGGGGTGAAGCACGGTTGCCCGCTCTCTCCTACTCTATTTGGTACGTATGTGGATGAGGTTTTTGACTATATTGAGAGAGAGGGTGATAGAGGTGCACACCTGGCAAGGACATGGATTCCACTCTTGTTATACGTTGATGATATTGTGTTGATCTCGGTCTCTCAGGAGGGAATGCAAAATCACTTGGATGCTTTGCATAGGTTTTCCCACGACAGTGGTTTGTTTGTCAATCTTGGTAAAACCAAGGTTATGATGTTAAACACCATAACCCCACAGTGGACCAGGAGATTAGCACCCGCATTCACACACGGCCATGAGACAGTGGAGTATACAGATGCTTATACCTACCTTGGGGTCGTCTTTAGTGGAACAGCATTTGCATTGAGGAGAGCAGCAGAGACTAGACTGACCAGAGCATATGCAGCATTGGGTGGATTGGAGAGGATGTATTCACAGATTCAGTTTCACGAGCCTCATACGAAGCTCTGGCTTTTTGACACTCTGGTGGCTAGCCAGAGCCTGATGAGAGGAGAGTCTAGCCAGTCTCAAAGACGAATCATAAACTTCTTTAGAGTGGACAATGGGCAGCCGGAGGAGCAGCCACCACAGCAGAGCTCACATTCTCCTCACACCAACGGCACGCTGATCGATCGGGCGATCGAGCTAGGGAGATCGAGACACCCACGACTGCGGAGGACTACACAGCATCAACGGAGGCTGCATCAGAGGATTCATATCACTTTGGCCGGACGTGCACGACGCCCAGTCACACTACTGACATGGAGGAGATTGATCAGACCTGCCAGCGATCGATGATGGATCTCCTATGATTTAGCTCTTTCAAGGATTGTACACCCTGCTCATCTTGTATCAGCCTTTGTATCAGCTCTTACCCATTGTATCCCCACACACACATCCACATTGTGTTGTAATAGCCCTCAGTCACTACCCCTACTCATATCCTACACAATTCCAGCTATCTAGTAGTTTAGGATTCTATAGTACCCCTTTTTCAGTACCTTTTTATTTTTGGTACTCAGACATTGTATCAGATTCACCGCGGTGTAACTTTTTGGTCTCATAGGTCATTTTGGCCTTTTGAAGATGTTTATATAACATTTCATCTCTCTCTCTCTCTCTCTCTCTCTCTCTCTCTCTCTCTCTCTCTCTCTGGGGGTGATCTTTATTGGCCTATATTTTCATTGAGGAGAGCAGCAAAGACTAGATTGACTAGAGCCTATCCAAGCATTGGGTGGATTGGAGAGGATGTGTTCATAGATCCAGTTTCAGGAGCCTCGCACAAAGCTCTGGCTTTTTGACACTCTAGTGGCTTCTGCATTGTTATACGGAGTTGAGTTATGGGGCCTTCCGTGGACCACCACGGGAGGAAAGGTCGCACTGATGGATGGGGAGGTATGGAGAAGCCTTTGGTCTCTATGATTGCACAGCTTATTAGAGCCAAGGCTTCAGTACCACATGACATTATTCGAGCAAAGCTAGCTGCCCCCCCATAGCGGTTGAGGCGCTTACCAGATTAGTCTCCTTTATACACAGTTTGTGGAACCTTCTTAGAGACAGATTTATCCACTTAGCACTTGAGTCCTCTCGACAGTTAGCTTTGCATGGAGACACGACATGCTGGTATGGAAAGATGACATCATGGTTTGAGCTACATGGATTCAGCATGGACAGACTACCCCCCTTCCACTACTCATTGGATGCCCCCTCTTTGACTCTTACACAGTCCGAGATCACCAAGCTGATTCGCTAGGACATGACTCAGCTGGATACCAGGAGGACTTGGAGCCAACACAGGAGTTGGCCACGAAGATGGCTTTCTATAGGGAGCATCTTCTCCAGCTCATTGAGGATGGTTTTGTGGTGAGGCCCAGATACATGGACACCACTTATCTCATAGGATACAGTGTGCTATTGACCAGATACGCACATCTTCACACCAACCTCGGGTGGAGACTGGCAGATACAACGGAGTGTCAGTAGAGGCCAGAACATGTCCCCTATGTCATACGGAGGCTCAGACAGAGTTGCACTATGTATGCCATTGCCCACTTTACTATGAGATACGAGGTTGCTCATTGCTTGTTCAGATAGGGTTTTTGACGCCTTTCCAATGTCATGGGGTATGAGGACCAGAGATGTCTAGGATTGTTCTTGTTGGAGCTACGAAGACATAGAGAGAGCTTCTTGAGAGGAGAGGCTAGCTAGTCCCAAAGACGGATCACAGACTTCTTCTGTAGAGCGGGTATTGTGCAACCGGAGGTGCAGCGACCACAGCAGAGCTAATACTCTCCTCACACGAGAGGCACACTAATCGACTGAGCAACTGAGCTCGGGAGATCCAAGCGCCCACGGCTGAGGATGACTACACAGCATCGGCAGAGACTACATCGGCGGATTCGGGTCACCCTGGCCCGATATGCACCACGCCCGGTCAGACTACTAACCATGGAGGAGATTGATGAGATCCACCAGCGACACATGATGGACTTCATGTGATCTTGTATATCATGCTCAATCTTGTATCTGCCCTAGTATCACTTCTGTCTCAGCCCTATATCAGCCTTTGTATCAGATATTGTATGAGACCCCCCCCCCCCAATCCCCAATTACCATCTAGTAGGTAGGGATTTTTGATATTTTTTTCAGCACCCCACTTTTTTGTCTTTTGTACCCAGACATTGTACTAGATTCCACCATGTTGTAACTCTGTGGTCTCATAGGTCATTTTGGCCTTCTGAAGACGTTAATAAAGCATTTCATTTCAATCTCTCTCTCTCTCTCTCTCTCTCTCTCTCTCTCTCTCTCTCTCTCTCTCTCTCTCTCTATAGGTGACAAGCTGCTGTGCAGGTGACGAGCTATTGTCCTGAGATGCACGCTGTTGTGGGGGTGACGAGCTGCTGTGAAGGGGTTGCCTGCTCATCTGCTGCCATGCTGCTCTGACCCAGTATTTAGTAGCAGATCAGCCATCGCCAGCCAGCACCTGCGTTTGGGAGCAGTTCAGCCCATCACCACCCAGCAAGCAGCAGCGTTTTCAACCAGCCCCAACTTCAGCCTGTGTTTTTGCACAGGGGCTATCCACAACTGCGTCTTCCAATCTTTGCTGGGTTTATCAAAAATGGAAGAACGCATGAATGAAAAGGATGCATTGGTCGAAGCACTTAAGGGAAAACTCGCAGCTTGTAAAAATACCCCACAAAGGAGGGAGAAAATCAACCCTCAATGATAAAGGAGCTCGAAATCACTCACAAGCAAGTGAAAACTCTACGTGAATAGGAAGAGCAAAAGGCACGAACAACCTCTTCATGGGCAGAGCACCTGTTCAAAACACAAGAGAAAGTGGATAAAGCTGAAAAGTGAATCGAGGATGCAAAGGAAGGAAAAGATAAGATGCAGATGCATGAAGCCGCACTGACATTGTTAGGTGCACATCTAACCCTGTGTGCATGTGGACAAGTTGTAACTCCTATTTCTAGGGTTTAGGTCAGCCTAGAAACTTAGGAAGTGTTCTGGCGCCAGGGTGACCCGAATTCGCTGATGTAGTTTCCGCCGATGCTGTGTAGTCCTCCTCAGCCGTGGGCGCTTGGATCTCCCAAGCTCAGTTGCTCAGTCGATCAGTGTGCCTCTCGTGTGAGGAGAGTATGAGCTCTGTTGTGGTCGTTGCACCTCGGGCTGCACAATACCCGCTCTACAGAAGAAGCTTGTGATCCGTCTTTGAGACTGGCTAGCCTCTCCTCTCAAGAAGCTCTCTCTATGTCTTCGTATCTCCAAAAAGAACAATCCTAGACATCTCTGGTCCTCATACCCCATGACTCTGGAAAGCCGTCCAAAACCCTATCTGAACAAGCAATGAGCAACCTCGTATCTCATAGTAAACTGGGCAATGGCATACATAGTGCAACTCTGTCTGAGCCTCCGTATGACATAGGGGACATGTTCTGGCCTCTGCTGACACTCCGATGTATCTACCGGTCTCCACTCGAAGTTGGTGTGAAGATGTGCGTATCTGGTCAATAGCACACCGTATCCTGTGAGATAAGTTGATGTCCATGTATCTGGGCCTCACCACAAAACCATCCTCAATGAGTTGGAGAAGATGCTCCCTATAGAAAGCCATCTTCATGCCCAACTCCTGTGTCGGCTGAATCCAAGTCCTCCTGGTATCCGGCTGAGTCATGTCCTTGCGAATGAGCTTGGTGATCTCGGACTATATAAGAGTCAGAGAGGAGGCATCCAATGAGTAGTGGAAGGGGGGTAGTCTTTCCATGTGAATCCATGTAGCTCAAACCATGATGTCATCTCTCCATACCAGCATGTCGTGTCTCCATGCAAAGCTAACTGTTGAGAGGACTCAAGTGCTAAGTGGACATATCTGTCTCTGGGAAGCCTGTACGCAGGACGTGTATGCCCAAGCACTTTAGAGTAGTTGCATACCCTCTCATTGCACAGTCCATATAGTACCATTAGTACCAAGCCTAAGCAATTTACTGCATGTGAACCCAATTTACCCCATGTGAACCACCTCTTATTAGTGAGTTGTCTAACTTATTAATAAGTGACTTTTTCTCAAGATCGTGGAGGTAGAAGAGTGTTGCTTGACCCAGTCTTTTGAGGCTATATAAGCAGGCATGGGGGGCGCTTTGGAAGACAAGAAGCAGAAGAAGAAGAAGAATAAGTACCAGCAGTACCGCAGCCAAAAGCTCTAGGGTTTCCACCCTCAACCTCAGCCAGCGTTTTTCAGCCATTAACCTCAGCATTTTCAGCCCAACAAATCAGCGTTTTAAGCCCGTGAGGACTGAAAATGCTGATGTTGCAATGCTGAAACGCTGATCTGAGGTGCTGGAAATACTGATCTGAGGCATCAGCGTTTCAGTGCCTTAGGTTTCAGCCTGTCGTCGCAGCAAGTGGCAGATTCACAGCAAGTTCCCTAGCGTTTTCAGCATTCAGCCCTTAGCCTTGCAATACCAAGCCTCTACCGCGAGTACCATCAGCATTTCAGCATTTAGAACCCATTGTACCAGCATTTGTGCAATCTAAAGCAAATACCTCTCTAGTAATAGAGAGGGGGCCCTTGGAGGGGGTTTGGGACCCCATCTAGTGTCGGTCCTCTCTCTCTCTCTCTCTCTCTCTCTCTCTCTCTCTCTCTCTCTCTCCACTGATCGACGGAGCGACTGAGCTGGGGAGATCTAGATGCCCACGACTGGGGAGGACTACACAGCATCGACGGAGGCTACATCAAAGGATTCGGATCACTTTGGCCTGACATGCACGACGCCCGATCAGACTGCTGGCCATGGAGGAGATTGATGAGATCCGCCAGCGACCGATGCTGGATCTCTTGTGATTTAGCTATCCCAGCTAGCTGCTTAGTTCATACCTACCAATTTAGGTTTCCATAGTATTTTTATTTTGTCATTTTGTCATTTTGATACTCTGACTTTGTATCAGATCCACCACATTGTAACGTTCTGGTCTCATAGGTCACTTTGGCCTTTTGAAGACGTTAATATAACATTTCATTTCATTTCATCTCTCTCTCTCTCTCTCTCTCTCTCTCTCTCTCTCTCTCTCTCTCTCTCTCTCTCTCTCTCTCTCTCTCAGTTTTCACTCTCTTTCTCGCTCTAGTCTATTGCACAATTCTCATGAAGTAAAAAGGGGGGTTCTCACTCCCCTTTAGTAAAAGGAAACTTGAGTACGCACTGAGCACTCATCCTGAGCATTCATCATCAATCACTTCCACTGCGCATTACAGACATCCACTATCATCAATATGACAATTGAGGAGGAGCAAAAGAGGAAGACTAGAGCCCTTCATGAGTGGGAAAGAAGGGAAGTGATGAGAAAGGAAGTTCCAAGGAAAGAGCACTCATTATACGTTTCCATACGTTGGAAGCTAGGAAGAAATTCTTGAAGAAGAGACCAACACTCCAACAAACTGGGATATTTTTGGGTGATGACATCACGCTAACACAAATAGCACACATGCAAGAGACAATGCCAGAGATCAAGGCAGCAAGGTAGAAAAGGAAAATTGCTTTCTACAAGGGAAGGAAAGTAGTGGTTTTGGAAAGACACACCGCATGACAGTGCGAGACCTATGGGACCAACCTTAAAATGGCAGCATGGAGTTGTAATGGATCATTGAAGCTAGATGTAGGCGCATTTGAGGATAGCTTCAAGGGAAGAGACATTATTTTTTACTCACAGAGGCATCAGACTCCTGGTGGCACATTGCCTAGAATGACAAGATACCATTGGGAGACTACTTGTAGACAAAATGTGAGATCAAGGCAAAGGGACGTGGGTCAGGAGGTGTGGCAGTCCTATTCGGGGAGGAGCTTCAGCCCCTCATTTGTATTGTTTGGAGAGATGAGCAAGCCACATATATGTGGATCAGAGTAAGAGCGGAGAGAGGAAGGCCACTCTACATTGCAATATGCTATTTTGCCCCCAGCACATCTGCTTATGCATCGCCCAAGGGGCAGTCACCCTAGAAGATATTGATGAGGGCATATGGGAGTTGTCTAGATATGGAGATGTCATTCTTCTGGGAGATTTTAATGCCAGGACGGGCCAATCTCAAATAGCTTTCTACGATATCTCAAAGGAAATGTTGAGAGAATTGGATGTCAATGATATGGGATTGGCCAAGTGTTTGCAGGATGAGCACACTGGGTATGGGGGATATCTAATAAACATGGGGACTGCACATGGACTGGCCATCTTGAATGGCCTCCAGAGATTTCCAGCATCAACTAGGATCGCTTGTTTTCCTCATAGACATGGGGCTAGCACAGTGGATTATGTTTTGGCTGAGCCCAGTTTTATACCCTCTATTCGGGACTTCACAGTGGGGCCCAGGCCTATTGGGGTAGAAGTACATCATGCCCTCCTCACGTTTACCGTCTCATTCGAGTTCAACACAACTCGACTGGCAAAGACATCTACGCATACCCGATACACTTTTACTCCAGAGACTGATTCTGTCTATTTAGATGGTATATACAGACGCTTATGCATAGAGGATCTAAGGAGACCACTAGAGAAGCTCTCTTACATATTGACAGAGACATTGTAGGATGCAGCATCAGAGGCATACCCACACACTGAGCCTGGGCAACGACGACGTTCTGGAGCATACCCTAGAATAGCTGGTATGATGAGGAGTGCAGAGAGACGAGAGCCCCACTTCAGAGGGAGGTACTTCTAGGAGTCATCACTCACAGGCAGCCACGGCTTGCTTCTCGACGTTTGGTGCGACGGAAGAAGAGGACGTTTCTAGCTTGATTAGAGCAAGATAATATAGAGCTGTTTTTGAGCCAGGATTCAAGCGAGGCATGATGATTCTTCAATGGGCATTCACCCCACCACTCATCACTGCTACGGAGGTATGTGGTCAGTATGCATCTTCTCTCTACACAGTCTCGGGGTAGCCACCTCTTTCGGATCCGACAGAGCCATGCCCACACACGTACTTTCTTTACGCCGAGATGGTAAAGAAGGCCATTGACAAGATGAGGACCAAGAGAGCATATGATCACCATGGCCTAGTAGCAAAGCATTTTATACATGCCAAAGATCTGTTTGCAAAGCTTCTGGCAATGATGTCTCAACAGTGCCACGTGAGAGGGTCTACCTGAGACTTGGAGTTTGTCTACTATCATACTTATCTTCAAGTCAGGGGACCCTATGGAGCCTGGGAACTACCACACTATCATGATTGGACACACATTGGCACGATTGTACGCATCCATCCTTGAGCAGCAATTGAGTAGATGTGCAAAGGGAGAGGGTGTACGGGCAACAAGACAGGCAGGTTTAAGGAGAGGTTTCTCTTCTCTTGATCATATTCTGACACTCAAAGCCATTATTGAGGAGGGGAGATCACATGGGAGACGGCTCTATTGTTGCTTTGTGGATTTCCGCAAAGCCTTCGATATAGAGCCCAAAGCTAAATTGATGCGCAAACTGCAGGAGATGGGGGTAGCCATAGAGTTGATTTGGGGGATCATGGCTCTATACAGGTCAGTAGTGGGGCATGTACGCACTCCAAAGGGGATTTCTGATTTGATTCACTCCACTATCGGGGTGAAACAGGGCCGCCCGCTATCTCCTACACTATTTGGCATGTATGTGGATGAGGTTTCTGACTACATTGAGAGGAATGGTGATAGAGGAGCACAGTTGGTAGGGACATGGATCCCACTATTGTTATATGCTGATGATATTGAGTTGATTTCTGACTCCCCAAAGGAGATGCAACGTCACTTAGATGCTTTGTACACATTTGCTCATGATAGTGGATTGTCTATTAACCTGGGGAAAACCAAGGTTATGGTGTTTAACACCACACGACAATGGGTCAGGTCAGGAGGTCAGCACCCGCATTTACATACGATCAAGAGACGCTAGAGTATAAGAATACATACACATATCTTGGGGTAGTCTGCAGTGGACCGGTGTTTTCTTTGAGGAGAGCAGCAGAGACTAGACTGACGAGAGCCTATGAAGCCTTGGGAGGTTTGGAGAGGATGTGTTCGCACGTTCAGTTTCAAGAACCTCAAACAAAGCTCTGGCTTTTTGACAATCTAGTGGCTTCAGCTATGCTTTACGGAGTAAAAATTTGGGGACCCTTAGTGGACCTTTATACATTGTACCAACTTATGATACCCAGGCCGAGGGGCCTAAAACCTTAAAATTAAAGCAAGGCACAAATTGTGTAGAAGTACGCAGAAGTGGCACTGTTGTAGGGCTTGGCCCAAAAATCACGCCGCGATTGTGCGCTGCTGTGACATGGCAATGTACGGACGCCCGCGTTTTAAGGGATGGCGCAGAGGGCGCTTGCTTTTGGACACTGAATCTTTTTGGGACCTAATGCTTTTCATGTAACTGCTTTGGAATTGGCCAAGGGCCTTTATAAGTGTGTAAGGGCCTCCTTCTCTGGCACATTAGCTTGGGAGCTCTGCATAGAGAGAGAGAGAGAGAGAGAGAGAGAGGACCCTCAAAAACTGTACTTCTTGAAGGATAATAATAAAGAAATACCATAAAGGGGCGCCAGTCTTTGGGGCCAGTACTTCTGAGCACAGAATTCCATCGTGCCATGTCGTCTCTCTCAATTTTGTTCAGCTCTCTCGCGTGTGTTGCACTAGATCCTTGACTTGGGGTGTCCAAGTCTACTACATTCGTACCCCCTTTCCGCTTCTACACTTGGTATTCGTCTTTCTTCTGACACCTTATGGGTCGTTCACAAATATACTATAAGCTTGAAGTCTTGTTCTTTGGCGTGTAAAGGGGTGGGAAGAATATGTTATGCTAGGTTATTGAAGGACTATTTTCAGGCTTCGCTATTGTATGCCGATTTCAAGATTGTGAATGTTTCCCCTCTCAAGAGAGCGTTCTTCAAATTCTCCAGATCAAGCCACAGAGGTATTAGCACATAGCCCTATGGACTTTCATTTTGCTGTACGTTTTCTTGCCAGATCGATCATATCACCAGGAGGTGTATTTTTCCTGTTGCCTTCCGTAAATAAGTATTAGATATATTTATTTTATTTTTACTTGTTTGTCCCAAAACCCTTGAAAAGGTGCAAGTGGACATTGCATGGCCAGTGTGAAACGGCTACAGCCAAATGGGTTTCTCACATCGGGGATCTAGGTCGGTCAGACAGGGATTGCCCAGGCCAGTTAGCACTGAATTCTGATAAGTATGGAAGCTCGTGTGCGCCAAACTGGAATTTGGGCCACTCGTCAAGTCACTGCAACTTTATAAGTTGAAAGGGGCCAGTAAATTAACCCACCTTGTAGATGTTGGTCAAATGGTAGTCTTCAATGATGGTCAGGAGAGCGATAGGGACGCCATGGAAGCATCTCCTAAAATTTAGGGAACTGCTATTTTTGACCGGAAAATGTGTTCGCGTCATTAGCTCTGGAATGACAAGGGGAACATTTTATTGCTCTGCTGCCAAGTCAACTGACGCACCAGTTGAGATATTTTTAGCAGGGAAAGCCCAAACTCGAAAACTTGGCGACGTGTCAGCCTGTGAGCGATTCTGCCACTTTGGGAGGCAAAAACGAGCTGCATATCAACAAAGGGGGCGCCATTTTCAGCCTCGGGTGGATTGTAGCAGGTACAGAAGCTATGGAATGCTTACCTTGCCCTCTATGCACAGTATGGTGACGGGAGTGATGCCCCGCACGCTACATACTGCTCTCTTTCTCCCCTACGTACAGTATGTTATGCCCCACTAGTGGGCTTCTCATTTGACCTATGTACAGTTCTGGGGTTTATGCGCGTTTGCCAAGGCAAGAGCCTTTTGAACAGGAACCGGATTAGCTAATTGCTAATCCCCCACAGGTACGCACAGTTCCATCACGAAAGATTGCGAGCTTGGAGAGTTTTCTCGCGTGAAAACTCGTCCAATTCACAGGGGAACTGTCCCATTGCGTGCGGGAGCCCTTGGGACACGCGTAGGCGTGTTCGCTCCGCTAAAAACGATCCGAAACAGGGAATTACAGCCTGCTGTGTTTTTCTGCAGGTTTAGGGTTTCGCACCTAAACTGCAAGGGAACATCGGGGGAGCCTCGTGAGAGCCTTGGGATGCGTGTACAGGCTTTTGGGCTCCCGGCAGTGAAAAACAGAGAATTACAGCCTGCTGAATTTCTGTGACAGCTCACCAGAAAGCTTCCAGATATCGAGGGAATCCATCCTAGACAGGTGTTTTTGACCTACAGGGGTTTTTGCGCCGTTATGCTGTCGAAATCCGGTCGAAAACCTGCGTTTTCAGCCCTCGCCAGGTTTGGACAGCTTTGTGAAAGCTTGTTCTAAGTGGTCGGATCGTCTACCTTAATTTGAATAAAGAAATACCGAAAGGGGCGCCAGTCTTTGGGGCCTACAAGGTGTCGGTCTCATGTGCGCAGTGACATTCTAGTCGCTGGACGCAACTGTGTTCTCTTCCCTTCTCAGTGCTCTGTGTAAAGTTAACAGGTAATTGAAATAGTACCGCCCTCTACGTTGTACGGGCCGGTTATATGGTTCCATCGACGGGATAGTCACTTTTTCTTCAAAAAGTGCAGCGTGGATTGTTGTGGGTGAAAGCAACACAGAGCTTGTCGATATGGCAGAGAAGAGAGACCAAGTACCTGAAGAGGGATCTTCCTCACATGGCACAGAGAAATTCCTTCAACTCTTCAAGAAGAGGACAGGTTGTTTAGAACTCAACTGCGTTGCTGCATGGACATGTTTCAGCAGTTGGCTAACAACCCAAGGATGCAGGAATTCTTACAGGCTCCGACACAGGGTTTTAAGCCTCCTACACAGGGAATGACTGAGCCGTTGCAGGAAAAGGAGATTTCCAATGCGCAGAGGACTCATGATGCTCGAGGGAAAGCCCATGTGGTTGAGCAACTAGCGGTGTCCAATGATCCAAAGCAACTTGCTTTAGCTGGACAGGAACCGTTTGTGAATGGTCAAGGGAGCAATGAACAGGCTATGCGTCAGACCCTTCCATTACCTAATACTTATCCTGGTTATTTTGGAGGTGGTTCAGTGTTTCAAGCTATGGCTGGACCTTCCACAGGTTATATGCCAGGGAATGTTTTCGGGACAATGTAAACAGGCATGGGTAACCCTATGTACGCGAACATGGGTGTCCAACCAAGTTTTCAGGGTGCCTATGGCCAGTTTCGAGTGCCTGGAACACAATTTGGTATGGCTGGTTTTTCGCAACCATACGTACAAAATGCAGATATGACAGGGAAAACAGTTGATGCGAGTGCTGGAATGAACACTCATGGAGCACCACTGTTACAGGCACCTGTTTATGATAATGTGGCTCCTTTGAGTCAGCCTAAGGATTACAAGGAAGGTGGGCAGGGAGTGAAGTTTGAAACTTTCAGAGGAACTGAGGACCAATTGAAGGCTTTGACCTTCATACAGCAGTTCGATGCAGCTTATGCTGGAGGAAACTTCACGGAATCTTCAAAGATACGCAAGGTTGCCACTTTCTTGAAAGGGAATGCGCTCCAATGGTGAACCGCATTGTTGAACCAGGGTCAAGCCCCAACAACGTGGGTCCAATTCAAACAACTTTTTACGCCTGCATGGTCGACAAACACTTTTGAAGTGGATGTAATGACAGAATGGCACGAGTTGAATGCTAAACAGTGTGCGGATCTGGAAGAGTACAATAAACAGTTTTGGGCCGCACTGTTGCCAGTCACCTCTTACAGGTTTGTGCCATTGTCAGAACAGATTGAGAAGTACTGTTGCGGATTGCCCAAGAAAATCAGGGACTACTGCACAAAGACTACTGTCATGAATATGTTTCAGTTGATAGAGAATGCAAGAGTGGCCAACAATCTGTCGAAGGGAGATTCCAATGGATTTAATAGCCACAAGAAAGGGGCCCAGGGCAAACAGTTTTGAGCCAAGGGCAATGTTGCAGCAAAGCCTTCTGAGCCTCCCACAAAGAAGCCCTCCACTGAAGAAGGTGATACGTCCAAGAAGCAGTCTAAGTCTTCTTCGGGACGAGTACAAGGACAAAAGAGGCATTTTTCTGGCAAAACTTTTGAAGAACGGAAAGCTCTTAGGGAGGCCAAGAAATGCTACATTTGTGAATAGGAAGGACACTTTGCAAATGAGTGCCCACAGAAGAAGTCACAGGATAAGGATGACAAGTCAGACCATAAAGGGAAGAAGCCAAAGCCGAGTGCAGGACTTGTTCCAGATTTGGTTGGAGATCCGCCAAACACAAATGCCACGGACCTGTGCAGAGCTCGGGGCAAAGTTAGAGACCAGACAGTGCTGGTTTTCTTTGATCCAGGAGCCCGTGCAAATTTCATATCACCAGAATTGGCATCAAAGTTGGGCATTCGTGCAGAGGAGATGGGTATGACACGCGATGCAGGTTTGGCATGCCCAGGACATTCAGAGCTTCTTACTCCCATTCTGGGAAAGCTTCGTCTGCACATTCAGAGCTATGTGGATGCGGAAGAATTTCATATTATGCCGCTTGAGGGCTATGATGTGTTATTGGGTATCCCATGGTGTTACAGGTTGCATGCTATGGTGGATACTTACAACAAAAAGATTACCCTTGTACATAGAGGAAAGACTCATGTCCTTGATGTAAAGCTTAAAGGCGAGTCTGTTCCAGTTGTTTCTGCTTCTGCTATTTCATCTGTAATAAAGAATCATCTTTCTGCGTACTTGATCTTTGCAAAAGAAGTACCTCAAGTTGTATCTAATTTGTCTACCTTAGATAAAGACAGGTCAACTTTTTTGAGTGGTTTCAGTGATTGTTTTTCGGACTCTTTGCCAGAGGAGTTACCTCTTGAGAGACCTGAGGATCATACTATAGATCTTGTGCCAGGTTCTAGTCCACCGAATAGACCACCATACAGGGTTAGTGCAGCCCAACAGAAAGAGATTATGGGTCAGGTCAACGAGCTTTTAGAGAAGGGGCTGATTCAGCTCAGTGGCTGATTCAGCCCAGTTCATCCCCTTTTTGTTCGCCTGTACTCTTAGTGCAGAAGAAGGATGGTTCATGGCACATGTGCATTGACTATCGCGCCTTGAATAAGAATACTATCAAGAACAGGTTCCCCATACCGAGGATAGATGACATTCTTGATCGGCTTGAGGGAGCGTCATTGTTTACAAGAATAGACCTAAAGAGAGGGTATCATCAGATACGCATTAGACGAGAAGATGTCCATAAGACTGCGTTCAGGACAACATTTGGTCTCTATGAGTTTCTTGTCATGCCATTTGGTCTCACAAATGCTCCTGCCACATTTAATAGAATGATGGACAGAATTTTTAGACCACATAGAAACTTCGTGGGTACCTTCTGTGATGACATGATTGTCTACTCAAAGTCTAAAGAGGAGCATAGGGATCACTTGACCGCAGTTTTGAATGAGCTACGCAAGAATAGGCTACTCATCAATGCGAAGAAAAGTGAGTTCTTTTTGCAAGAAATTCACTTCCTTGGGCACATTGTTTCAAAGGATGGGGTACGCATGGATCCCGCTAAAGTGGAAGCAATTAGGTCATGGCCAGACTTGAAGTCCGTACATGACATTCGAAGCTTTCTAGGCTTATGTTCCTATTACAGGAGGTTCATCCGAAATTTTGCTGAGATTGCTTCTCCACTCCATGCACTACAAGGAAAAGGAGTTACTTTCAAGTGGACAGCCAAGGAAATTTTAGCGTTCAAACACTTGAAAGAGAAGCTGACTTCAGATTCGGTAATTATTTTGCCAGATCTTTCAAACCTTTTGTGGTTCAATGTGATGCGTGTGGCCATAGTCTTGGTGCAGTTCTAATGCAGAATGGCCGAGCAGTCACATATGAGAGCAGAATTCTTTTGAAGACTGAAAGGAATTTGCAAGTCTATGAGAAAGAATTGCTGGCAGTAATTCATGCTCTCACTAGTTGGAAACACTATTTGCTAGGGGCTGATTTTGTTGTCCAAACGGATCATCAAACCTTGCGATATTTTCTTACACAGACGAAGTTGTCTGAGAAGCACATGCGATGGGCAAACATCTTGTCAATGTTCCATTTTCAGATTGTGCATGTGCAAGGGAAAAAGAACGTGGTGGCTGATGCGTTGTCACGAAAGCCCCAAATTTCAGCAGTGTCAATTCCGTACCATTGTGAACTAGACGAAATGAAGACACGATATGCTGAAGATTCAGATTTTGCAAGGATCTATGACCAGCTTGTTGATGGGCAACATCATGAGCACTATATGCTTAAGAATGACTTTCTCATGATGCATGGAAAGTTATGCGTTACTAAACAGTTACGGCCAAAGATTTTGATAAAAATTCATGCTCCACCTTATGCTGGGCATCGTGGAATTGATGCGACAGTGAAAGGGGTTGAGGCATTCTTCTATTGGCCAGCTTTGCGTCAAGATGTTGACACATTTGTAGGATCATGCTTAGTATGCCAAAAAGTCAAATTTGACAGACAAAAGCAACCGGGATCGTTGCAGCCATTGCCGATCCCTGATAGGCCATGGGAAAGTATAGCAATGGACTTTATCTTTGATCTTCCAAGGACACAAACAGGAAATGATGGGATTTGGACTATCATTTGTAGGTTCAGTAAGCAGGCCCATTTCATTCCTGTTAGGAAGAAGATAAAGCCAGAACACATGGTCAACATATTCATGAGCAATATCTTTAAATATCATGGGATGCCTCAGTCAATTGTCAGTGACAGGGATCCACGTATGACGAGTCTTTTCTGGAAGGCATTGTTTGAGAACATGGGCACTACGCTCAAGTTCTCTTCTTCGTTTCATCCGCAAATTGATGGACAGTCAAAAGAGGCAAATTCTACTGTCTTGGACCTACTCAAATGTTATGTCTCAGAGCACAAGGCAACTTGGGAACACCATCTCCCATTGGTTGAATATGCTTACAATAACATTGTGCATACGTCAACAGGTAAGGCACCATTTGAGATAGTGGAAGGAGGAAAGAAAGTCCCACCCATTTTGCAGACTAAGGACAAGATATTTGAGGCAGACAAGTATGTGCAAGATATGGATGAAACATACAGGAAGATAAAGATTGCTCTTGAGAAGACTCAGGCTAAGCAAAAGAAAGCTGCTGATCGTCACCGTCGTGAACTTGTATTTTCACTTGGTGATTGGGTACTTTTGCGCTTTGAAAAGGCCAGGTTGAGGAAAAGGAAAGGCAAGGAACGCTTGTTTCCTAAGCTCAGTATGCAATATTATGGTCCTTTTCAGATTTCAGAAAAGATCAGCGATGTAGCTTACAAGTTAAAGCTACCACAAGGCTGGAAAATACATAATGCTTTTCATGTCAGCCTTCTAAGGCCCTTTGTTGGTGATGTGCCAGAGAATATGCTTGATGAGGAACAACCCGAAGTGGAAGAATTGGATAAAATCCTTGTTCCTGAACAGATATTGGCACATAAAGAAAGAAAGGTTAGAGGAAAGGTTACAAGACGCTATTTGGTGAAGTTCAAGAACTATCCATCATTAGATGCCAAATGGATGGAAGAGTCTGAATTGCTTGATTCACCTCAACTATTGCAATTGTATCTTGAAGCCTTTCAAATGGAGCCCACAGTGACTTGATGCAGCCTTTTTGGAGCAAGGCAAGAGCATGGTTCATGATGCTCAAGAGAGTAGTTAAGCAATTGTATCTACTCTTTCCATACAGAATTTAGCTAGAGAAGTTTGTGCTCAAGAGTACACTAGAAGACTTCTATGCTTGATATATGTGTCGTAGCCAGGTTGGTGGGATTGTTTAATCGTCCAACGCTACATTTCCGGAAGCATGTATATCTTGGATTCCCATCATAGAATATATGTGATATCAGGAGATATCTGCATGTATTATTGGCATGCAAGCGAGGTCGCTTGCAGTATTTCAAGGGTGGGGTGTGTCACCAGGAGGTGTATTTTTCCTATTGACTTCTGTAAATAAGTATTAGATATATTTATTTTATTTTTACTTGTTTGTCCCAAAACCCTTGAAAAGGTGCAAGTGGACATTGCATGGCCAGTGTGAAACGGCTGCAGCCAAATGGGTTTCTCACATCGGGGATCTAGGTCGGTCAGACAGGGATTGCCCAGGCCAGTTAGCACTGAATTCTGATAAGTATGGAAGCTCGTGTGCGCCAAACTGGAATTTGGGCCACTCGTCAAGTCACTGCAACTTTATAAGTTGAAAGGGGCCAGTAAATTAACCCACATTGTAGATGTTGGTCAAATGGTAGTCTTCAATGATGGTCAGGAGACCGATAGGGACGCCATGGAAGCATCTCCTAAAATTTAGGGAACTGCTATTTTTGACCGGAAAATGTGTTCACGTCATTAGCTCTGGAATGACAAGGGGAACATTTTATTGCTCTGCTGCCAAGTCAACTGACGCACCAGTTGAGATATTTTTAGCAGGGAAAGCCCAAACTCGGAAACTGGGCGACGTGTCAACCTGTGAGCGATTCTGCCACTCTGGGAGGCAAAAACGAGCTGCATATCAACAAAGGGGGCGCCATTTTCAGCCTCGGGTGGATTGTAGCAGGTACAGAAGCTATGGAATGCTTACCTTGCCCTCTATGCACAGTATGGTGACGGGAGTGATGCCCCGCACGCTACATACTGCTCTCTTTCTCCCCTACGTACAGTATGTTATGCCCCACTAGTGGGCTTCTCATTTGATCTATGTACAATTCTGGGGGTTTATGCGCGTTTGCCAAGGCAAGAGCCTTCTGAACAGGAACCGGATTAGCTAATTGCTAATCCCCCACAGGTACGCACAGTTCCATCACGAAAGATTGCGAGTTTGGAGAGTTTTCTCTCGTGAAAACTCGTCCAATTCACAGGGGAACTGTCCCATTGCGTGCGGGAGCCCTTGGGACACGCGTAGGCGTGTTCGCTCCGCTAAAAACGATCCGAAACAGGGAATTACAGCCTGCTGTGTTTTTCTGCAGGTTTAGGGTTTCGCACCTAAACTGCAAGGGAACATCAGGGGAGCCTCGTGACAGCCTTGGGATGCGTGTACAGGCTTTTGGGCTCCCGGCAGTGAAAAACAGAGAATTACAGCCCGCTGAATTTCTGTGACAGCTCACCAGAAAGCTTCCAGATATCGAGGGAATCCATCCTAGACAGGTGTTGTTGACCTACAGGGGTTTTTGCGCCGTTATGCTGTCGAAATCCGGTCGAAAACCTGCGTTTTCAGCCCTCGCCAGGTTTGGACAGCTTTGTGAAAGCTTGTGCTAAGTGGTTGGATCATCTACCTTAATTTGAATAAAGAAATACCGAAAGGGGCGCCAGTCTTTGGGGCCTACAGGGTGTCGGTCTCGTGTGCGCAGTGACATTCTAGTCGCTGGACGCAACTGTGTTCTCTTCCCTTCTCAATGCTCTGTGTAAAGTTAACAGGTAATTGAAATAGTACCGCCCTCTACGTTGTACGGGCCGGTTATAGATCATGGTGGAATCGCAGTTACAGCTAGATTTCCACATCTTCTTCCAGAATATGCTGCACATGATAGATGGGCTCTGTGGTTGGCGATGTTGTGAGTCCCAAAGATGAGGATCACACAATCTCCATTAGGATGGTTCTTTACCCATCCTTAGGGAAGAATCGTCTACAATTCATTTCTCTCCCAACTATCCATGGGGGACAAATCTTCCAAAGAGTGTTCTTCATTGGTCTTCCTCGCCGTTGCTTTATTTGTGGAAGGAAGGGCCATGTTGCGACAAGCTCGGGGGACAGAGGCTTCAAAGCTTGTGTATAGACAGAGAGTGCATGTTTCTCTTCCCTCTTTGGATACTTCTTTGACACCTCTGCATGATCCACCACCTCATCCTCAAGGCATTGATTTGGACATCAATAGCAGTTCTGACGGCATAAATTCAGCTTACAAGCGACAGTTCCCTTCTTTGGCAAAAATTACTAAGAAGTCTTGAGGAGAAGTCTTTGAAGACCTCTAAGCTTAGGAGGTCGTCTAGGCTTAATCCCGATGTGATGATACCAAGAGTTGAGCAATCGCCACTCCTGAGCTATGTGGCATGTATGTGTCCATGTAGTGTGGTCTCTAAAT
Source organism: Adiantum capillus-veneris (assembly GCF_014529385.1). NCBI lineage: Eukaryota > Viridiplantae > Streptophyta > Polypodiopsida > Polypodiales > Pteridaceae > Adiantum > Adiantum capillus-veneris. The sequence continues at coordinate 1,731,351 of NC_140942.1, forward strand.
GAGCCCCTTGTCTAGCATGGTTAAGAAGTTCTGATTTTGTAATACATCTTTGGGGGAAGAGGCTGTCTAGGTGCGATCCATGTCCCTGTGATGTAGAGCTGCCATAGATCCTACTCTCTTATGTAGAGTTGCCATACAATCTGTTTCACTATGCTCCTCTCACTGTGTGAGAGCTCAATAAAGGGTGAGTCCGGGTCATACTGGAAAGGTGATAATCTATCCATGTCTACTCTATGTACCACTCTCACACCAGCGAGTACCAAGATCCTACTCACATGACTCTGAAATCTGTCTAGAGACCTCGAAGGCTCCATGTCTGAGTCTATCTTATGGCATCTGTCGCGTCCTCTAAATGAGGCCAACTGTCTGGAAAATAACCTTGACTAGCATGGGAGGAGTAGAGAGAAAGAGAGAAATGAAATGAAATGTTATATTAACAACTTCAAAATGCCAAAATGGCCTATGAGACCAAAAGGTTACATCCATGTGTGATCTAGTACAGTGTCCAGGGAATATAAGGATAAAAATAAATGAGGGTACCTAGAGTGGGTAGATATGTAGTATGGCCTCAATGTCCTACATCATGAGCTCTCGACGGGGGCGTGCTCGTTGTCGCTTAATGATGTTCTATAACCTCCGATCTAGACCTCACCTACAGTGTGAACATCCTCCTATCCTCGGGTGTTGCGAGCGGCCAAGCTGGATTGCTCGCTCAAGAAGGATGGCCCAATGAGGGTGTGACTGGGTAACCTATGGTGGGTCATCCTGAGTAGTCCCTTTGTGAAAAGTAGTAATCTGCCTCTATATGGATCCTCTATGTGTAGGTCCTCTCCTCTTAGGGGTAGTCTCTCTCAGTCTACGGATCTCCAATAAGAAGAAACCTAGGCACCTCTGATCACAGTAATCCAAGATGAGGGATAAGGGGCCAAATCCCTCTCTGAATAAGCAATGCAAACGCCCACGGATCTCATAGTATGTTGAGCATTGGCAAATATAGTGCTCCTCTATCTTTGGCTCTCTCTCTCGCAAACCTGGCATAATCTCTCCTTGGGTATACCTCTATATCGGCCAGTCTATATCTCCAATTGGTGGGATGAGGTGCGTAGCTGACCAATAACACCTCTAAGACCACGAGATAGGTGGGTGTCAACATACCCATCATCTATCATGCGGAGAAGATGGTCTCGACGCTTTCACCCAAATCAACCTCGAGATCATGAATACAAGTGGTCTCTCCATGGATCTCCATCCATCATATGTGTGAACTGATCTACTATGATGATCCATGCTATGCCCCCATATCTGCACTCCATAAAGGATGGTAGAAGTGACCAAAGTCGATCTGAAATAAGCACAATATCATCGCAGTATAGCAATAGAGGTATCCATGTGCCTAACAACTATGCCTCTATCCCCTACAATCTCAATATAGCCAGAAATCTCATCAATATACAATCCAAACAAAGTCGGAGAAAGTGGGCATCCTTGCTTCACCCCAATAGTAGTGTGAATAGGGTTTGCAAGACCCTCTACTGTCCGTACTCTCCCTATAATTGTCTCATACAGTGCCATGATAACCCATACATGCTTCTATGGGACTTCCAAGTTATGTAGTCGCTGTATCAACCTTGGCATAGTTATTCAGTTACTCGCTTGATGGTGAGAGTACATCAGATACTAGCCCAAAGGGCAGGTTCGAGCAGGCATGAGAGGTGTTCGTGCCCTTCATGTGCAAGTGCCTGATTGGGCTTGTACTCCAACAGCCCCCATCAAGCACAATCGCGGCACAAGAGAGAGAAAGCCGCCCATGTGCAGCTACAAAAGTGCTTTTTTATGCCATCCAAGGATAGGGGGGGTGCATAGGTAGGTACAACAGTTGAGGAAGAGGCTCTCCCGGATTAGGGAAGTGGGTTTCCTGAAGTATACAATAAATTGCCCTTTTCTCCGTGCGGGCAAGCTGCTTCATTCGAGGTTTCCGCTTCAGCTTGGTCTTCTTCATGTGTGGTCTTTGCTTCATGCGAGGTTGACGCTTCATCTTGACTCTCAGCGTTGAGCACCATGCTCGAGCTTGCACGGGATCAATCTTTGCCCCCCTTAAGGAGAGTAGGGTGGGATAAAGTTGGTGTTGAGGTTTCATGGTTGAAAGAGATGGTGTTGAGAGAGGATCGTCACAATGAGCTTCACGCAGCTTCATGAATGGTGAAGATGAAAGAAGGTTATGGTGACGTGTAGCATAATCGATTAGAGCATAAAATAGCGGTTTCAGACTAAACTTGAGAGTTAGAATCGCGATTAAGCTAGATCATATCACCATCGAAGAGTAACAAACTGTTTAGATTGGCTTCATCCGCATCTTTTATCTCACTTTTGTGGTCTTCTGCACCTCCACTCCACAAGCTTTCAAGCGTCATTGCCTTCTTTTGGGTCTTTTCTGCAAAGAACTCACGGCACCATCCATGCAAGGACGATTGCTGTATTGGCTCTTCAAGGATAGTGAGGACTGCGGCCACTGCATTTCCAGCATCTTTCCTTGCTCTATCGGGACATTCATTGTCCTCCTCTAGCGAGATTTTACGCGTCTTTTCAGCGGCCTTTGCGTACCTCCTCTTCCCAGCAAAGAATTCAGTGCACCATGCAGAGATTACATCGAAATAGGAGGTTTCTGAGGTAGAGGGAACACCATCCAGGAGTTCTGAGAAGGCGAGTTGGCCCCCATGAGGGGACGACCATTTTTGGGTGGGAGGGGTGCGATGAGAGGTATCAGCCTCTGCGTGTTTGTTTTGGCTGGGATGACGCATGCTTGAAAAGAGTGTGCAGGATAGTGAGCCCATCAGGCTGGCCAGGGCCATTGCTCTTATGTCCATGTAGAAGCTAGAAATGAAATGATATATTAACGTCTTCAAAAGGCCAAAATGACCCATGAGACCAAACTGTTACAAAATTGTGAATCTGATACCATGTCTGGGTACAAAAAGACTAGAAGAAAAATACTACTACTAGAATCCATCCTCATCTGCACTCTGGATGTCGAGAGAGTATGGCTCGAATCCTCTGCTGTAGTCTCCGTGGATGCTGTGTAGCCCCTCTCCTCAATCGTGGACGTCTGGATCTCCGTAGCTCCAGAGAGAGCGCCATGGCTGGCTGCCTACATGCAGGGCAGCGTGTACACACACAGAAAGCTTAGTCTTCATGATGCTAGAGATTACTTTGATTGCCTAATTTATGTATGCATCATGAGTCCAGCGCAGATGAGCAAATTTATTCATAGCCCAAGGTCTACACATTGGATCTTTTGCTAGTTACAATAGCACCATACATCGTCATTTGTTTTATCCGAAGGGGGATCAATGCCGACAAATATTGCTAACTCCCTTGTTACATAATTATGCTAAAAACCATACTTGGGAAGTTCATCGCTGCAACCTATCTTCCTTGTACGACGGTGGCTTCATAGTCTCCTCCACTTAAACATGTTGACTTGTAGCTATTTTCAAATGCCAACCCAATGCAGGTGTTGGTTTGAAAACTTTGGATGACGGGACTAGTTCACAAAGGAGAAAAAAATGAAATTGCTTCTGCTAATGCTAATCTTTTGCAGTGCTCTAGGAAGATGCGCTAATTCAATTCAGATTATAAAAGCAAAATGCAAACAAAAGAATCTCCAAAAGTGATGGTAAAATCACCAGTGTAACCATCAAATGATGCTTTTTAGAAAAAACTATAGCTTACAGGGATTTCAAATTTGTCAACTTCTGAATACTAGTTGGAATCGGTCCTTGGAGGTTATTTCCATATAATCGCCTGCATGTTTACAGATGTAGTAAGTTAGTCCTACTCCATTTCACCTTGATGATATGATAAGGATCATTTATGAAAACCAACACAATACTCAAAAAAACATCAAAATTTACACACATGTCGGTAAGGCTTGTCATTTCACTAAAAATATCCGGCAAGGGTCCTGAAAAATTGTTATCCAGCAGCCATCTGCCACAACATGTGTGAGCCACTTGAATGCCATCATAAAATATTAGAGAGCATCCATCTTGCAGCCAGTATCCATTCTGAAAAAATTGATTAAGGTATGAAAGGCACAAGTTCAGAAGCAAAAGAAGCATTGAGGACACAAAAGCATACATTTGGGCTACCAATATGTTTCCACCAGCCATAAAGAGACCTTGAAATTCCGTTTAATTACATGCTTGGCTTCCATATTGAGATAGACCCGGTTAATACCACCTTCAAAATGTGGACAATATATCCAATTGAAAGATATTCTAGTTAAAACATTCTATATGTATTCCAAGGCATCTTAATGATAATACGATGCTATTTTGTAAGGCATCCTATGTTCAAAGCTTTCATCTTATTGACCTAATTCAATGTAAACACAAATTGTCAAGATATGTCTCGACAACATTCGCCCGCCAAGAAGCGTGCAGCTTCCCACATTAATAGGTCACACTCTCCTGCCTGTGAACGACTGAGACTGTACTCGCAATAGCAGTACCTCTATCTATTACAGTATATTTTCCTTCTATCAATTGTGCACTGGTTTAGTTTTGGTCTAACTCTATTTATCTCTCATTGTGTGATAGTTGGTTTCTTCTTGTGAAATTTATTCCACTGCTTGCCATCCCTGTTTCCATCCGTCCGTTCCTCCCATCTCATTAGTACAATTCTCCGCATTCTACATAGCTACGACTAATTCTGTGCATTCTCAAAATCTATTACTGTTTTCATCTCTCTTCACTCTATCATATAGTTCCTTCTTTTAAGTTTTAAAACAAAAACAAACAAACCGTTGCATTTTTCAAAGCTATTATTGCTTTTATCTTTCTCCTCTGTCTTATCTTCTACTTTTTGAAATAAAGAAACAAGTGAAAAGAAAAAGGATCTTCACCCTTCACATCCCCCTTGCTCACATGACCCCTTCATCCCCTTGACCCAATGGCCCCTTTCATTCCTCAGCAAGGTCTCATACATCCTAGCCTCACAAAGCCCCTAGAGTTTGTCTCAGAGTCATGCACTTCGCATCTCTCTGCAAAGTTGAGCCTCAATACCCCATGTGTCCAGGAATTTGGTCCTTGACCTAGAGCTGAAAGACCCGCCAACTAGCAGAGAAGGAAAGACATGCACGGTGGCAATTGGGGCTGCAGTCACAGGCTGAAAAGAATCCAGCAGACAGCTAGTAAAACCAAATGATTCACAAATCCATAAAACTGAATACCGGTGAAAAGCCATTACAAAAACGCCTTCTAAAGAGGGTAGAAAATGTCACAGCAACCTAAAAAGGTGAGAGGGCTCCTTGAAATCTTCTAAATGATTGGCTCTTAATGGTATCCTGGACAGAAGCCACCTTGTTTCTCTATTCCTCAGCAATCTTATGTCTGTTCCTTGTCTAAAGTAGATTAAGAATGACACAGTTGGGTCTCCAAAGGTCCTTTCCATCCTAATTTTCTTTCCCTACACATAAACACAACCATATGTATACTAGCATTAACCAGCTTGATGTCCGCGACTGAGATCAACTTCTTTTCCTTTGTTGAGTGATCACTTATTAATCTAATTCTTTTCTGGAACTCTTGCTTGACCATGATTGTTTCCTCCTCAAGATGATATTCTAGCTTCTGTGTTGCAAGCCATCTCTAATCGCCATAGAGTGGGACAAGGGAAATGTGAAAGGCCGAAGGACATAAGGGCAAGGGCAGCAAAAGGTAGAGAAACAAGAAGGGCATCAGAAATTAGACAGAAAAAGAGAACCCAGCTTTCTAAGCGACAAAAATGGCACAATTCTGAAAATGGCAGGTACAAACATTCTAGACAACAGAAAGTAATGACTAATATCTACTTCCAAAGACCTTGAGTAAAACAACAAAAACATGAAACAGCACAAGAACATGTGAAAAGTTCATATACAATGTTGAAAGTTTGCTGAGGCTGGCAAGCTGCATTGGAATTTCTCCACTAAGAAAGTTGCTGTCAAGGTAGCTGTTGACAAAAGACACAGAAATCTATTAATGACAACCTATGAGATTCAGTAAAATGGCTATTCTCATCTAGATGAGAACCAAGCTTAAAATTTACAAAGGGCATTTGCATCAAAATACTGCACTACTAAATTCAACATGCCAAGAAATGACCATGACTAGCAAGAAGTAATGTGCTAGGTCTTTGTGTATAACTATGCATTCGTGCACACATACACAAAGATTTGGCATAGAGGTAGCCTTGGATTGTCTAATAAACCAATCGGAACCTTGATTCAGTACATTTAAACCCTTCTGGAAGAAAAGTCCCTTGGGTCCTAGGCTCCATAATAGTTGTCAGACACAGCTTAACCTTTTTGTAAGAAATTACTATATTCTAAAAAGACTCCTCCATATGGTCATCAAACATGTCACACCTGAGACACAATCTACCTCAAGCAAGAGAGGATAGAGAAAGTGTGAAATGTGTGCTCATACTTACAGCTCTGTTAGACTCTTCAGGTTCCCAAGCTCCAATGGTATTGAGCCTGTGAGCAGATTTGTTCCCGCAGCCCTATAGGCACAAAGCAGTAAGATGATATGATCGCTAAACCCACTCAGATGAAGAGAACCACACATACAGCCTTACAAATGTCACCAAAAGAAAAAATTTCCTTTAATTATGGAAAAGATGACTTGGAATTAGAAGCAGGAAATTCAAACTCTCAATCCATATGAACTTCATTGAACAAATGCATTCTCTCAACCCATGAAACAAACATATTTACATTGAATGCCTCTAAAAAATAAATACTACGCTGAAGATTTACAGCTCCAAAAACTATTAAGGCTTTATTAAGGCGGTTCTAGAAGGTGGCTTTCATAAGAACATGATAATAAGCATCAAGCTATCCGTTGCACAATTGGTGCTCCTATGTAGCTTTCAATAATGGCTCATTTCTGTCAGTCAGTTTATTACTTATTTCTACTCACAAGTGAGTTAAGCCAGTCAGATTTCCCAGCTCTCTTGGCAGCAGTCCATCCAGGAAGTTTTGACCAAAGTCTCTGCAACATAAAGATCATGCGCTTCAAGATTTCAGCCTCACAGATGAATATCAATCTGCATTTTTGCCTAAACCTTAGTTGGCTCTAAGCTAATGTTGATTTCCAAATGCAATAAAGACATGCAACAACGATAGTCCAAAAATTCATGAAGATGGAGGCACAAAAATAACAGGAAGCTGCTTTCTTCAAAAGATAATGGAGACTCGCACACTAGCTATACAAACAACTGCACGACTTATCAAGCTGGTTGTGGTGCCAACTTTCTTTTGCAAAACAGTCTGACTATCATTTGAACCACTATAGATGGCAAAGGACATTACATCCTCATGCAATTCCCAGATACTCACTAAGAGCTAAGGTGATTGAACTAAATATTGTTCATCTTTGCAATTGTCACATACTTACAGATAAGTAAGGTACGTCAGATTGAAGACATCCATTGGGAATGTTCCACGAAGGTTCTTTCCAAACATATATCTGCATTGAATGGTAGTTATTTACCATTTTAAGCCAAGAAAAGCAATCCATAATAGAATATTAGTGCATACAGTTGAACAATGTGACAGGTTGAGCCATTATTATAAGTACAAACACATTTCATGTAGCCCACAAAAATACTCTGTCCTTTGGGTCCACATGGATCATCCTCGAATGTCCATGCCTCAATGTTAAATTTCTGGGAGAGGCTTTTAAGCACTGAAACTGCAAAAGAACGCAAGCAAGCAATCCACATTAGATATCAAGCCCTGACTTTATAATCTGAATATTGCAGCAGTAAACAAGCCCTTGGATAAGTCAAACCAATTTACACACAGGTGTCAAGAGCTTAAAAAACTTGAAAACACAACTTTCCTTCTGTGCTTTATCTCAGATGATTGTAACTTTTGTCTCATAGGTCACTTTGGCCTTTTGAAGATGTTAATAAAACGTTTCATTCTCTCTCTCTCTCTCTCTCTCTCTCTCTCTCTCTCTCTCTCTCTCTCTCTCTCTCTCTCTCTCTCTTCACAAGAATTGGGCACAAAGATGGCCGACTACAAAGAAAACTTCCTACAGCTATCTGAAGATGGTTTTGTGATTCGCCCGAGCTACATGGATACTGAAACCGGCCTGTTCAATCCAAAAAGGGCGGTAGACTTTACTTTAAACCTTGATTTAGCTTTCACCCATTATTAGTCGTCTATTTTACCTGTACTTTCAAGACACAACAAAGGGGAGAGGGATACAGGCTGCTAGATTGCACCTGTATGAGTAGACGGACACCAGATTGGCCCCTAACTTAGGCGCCCCTTTCGGTATTTCTTTATTGTTCAAAAGAGGGAATAAACGCTGTGGTTCCCTACAAGCTGCCCCGCACAAACTCGGCTGAATTTCCACTGTTCCAGCCTGATTTCGGCAGCATAACTGTACTAGAACCCTTCACAGTCAGTATTCCCACGCATTGACTGACTTTCCCGACGCATACGGGCACTTTGCAAAACCTGGCGAGAATCTGCAGCACGCTGAATTCTCTGTTTTCAGTCCTGAAAATGCGCCAGATCGCCTGTACAGCGGTCCCCTTGCGTCCCCGAACCTCCTGGGGGTATTAGGGTCCGTTTAGGGCCAAAACCCTAAACCTGCAAAAATACACAGCAGGCTGTAATTCACTGTTTCGGGCTCCGTTTCGCGTGCCGGTCGCATCCCTAGCAAGTCCTCGAGCTCCCGCACCTGTAGGGCTACTTGCCCTTTGAATCGGACGAGATTTCTGGCGTGAAACCTCTCCGAATTCACCTGTACCTGCGGGGGGATTAGCCGCTAGCTAATCCAGTACCTGTGCAAGAGGCTCTTGCCTCGGCAATCGCGCATGAACCCACACAACTGTACATTGGTCAAATGAAAAGCCCACTAGAGGGGCATAACATACTGCCAAAGGGGAGAGAGAGGGCAGTGCGTAGCGTGCAGGGCATCACTCCTGGCACCGCACTGTGCATAAGAGGGAAAGCAAGCACTCCATAGCTCTTAACCTGTGACAGACACTTGCAAAATGAGCCTCCCAGCTATAAATCACGTTTTTGCCTTCTCTATAAGTAGTAAACTGGCCTCAGAGTGCCAAGTGTCACTCATTTGTGCATTTTCCCGCTTTAGACCCTCGGGTCTAAAAATATCTCACCTGCAGCCTCTGTTGACTTGGCCACAGAGTAACAAAATGATCCCCATGTCAAACTGCACGTAATGACGCGAAGACATTTTCAGGTCCCAAAATAGCAGTTCCCTAAATTTTAGGAGATGCTGCCATTGTATCTTTCTAGGTCATCCGACCCTCTTTGTACACTGCGGCCACATCCAAAACTGAAATGTAGCCTCTGTAGCAAAGGATTCCACTTTGGCTAGTCAATGACCCCACTTGGCTAACCATAGTCCTTGTCCAACCTTAGTGCTCTCTTGCCCTCAGGCCTGGACTCCCTCTGGACAGTTCCACACTAGCTATGCAATGCAGGGCAGTTAGATTTCCCGAGGGGTGTTTCCAAAAAGTGAAAGTAAATAGATAATAAGAAAGAAATCAACAAAAAGGATAGATAGTAGTCACACGCTGGTGACATACCCCCCTCTTGAAATCTCAAACGTCCTCGTTTGCATCTATGTCGTCCATGCTTACTGTCAACACTGATGTATTCAACACCTGTCGACACATATACGACACATACATGCTCATTGTCAACCCTGGTGTATTCAACACCTCGTCGACTCATGTATTGCCTGCGTGTGAACCCTGTCCCAATGACATAGTGGTAGCTTCGCACTCTGCCATTGCTTTGAGTCACGAACTTTCCAATGACAAAATGGTAGCTGCACATTTTGCCACTGTCTTATAGTACACGTTGGATCCCGTAACACTTTCGAGCATACCCAAACCGACAGTTTAAGAATGCAGTTACACATGTACTCCTGAATAGAAGCAACCATTGTATCCTTGACAAACTGACAAGAAATACTCACTTCTATAGCACTAACCAAACTTTTGGACATTCCATAAGAGCAATTGCCAAAGTGACAATCTGTACAGCTCTAACATTCATGTAACAGGTATTTCATTTGAGCTCACTTTAAATACCATGTACATCATTTGTTTCAGAAGCCATTGTCACACTGACAATCCATGTAGCTTTGAAACTCAAGGGGTCAAGGTAGGTTGCAAATCGAAGGCTTCCAGGTAAAGTGATAACACAATTGGTGACTCTGCAAGTTCACCTTCTTCCATCCACTTAGCATCCATTGGTGGATAGTTTCTGAACTTTACCAAGTAACGCCTAGCAACCTTGCCTTTCACTTTCCTTTCTTTGTGTGCCAAAATCTGTTCAGGGACCAAGATTTCGTCAAGTTCCTCGACTTCCGGCTGATCTTCAGCTGGTATATCAGCTGGTATATCTTCTGGCACATCACCCACATAGGGTCTGAGAAGACTCACATGAAACGCATTGTGAATCTTCCAACTGTCAGGCAATTTCAGCCTATATGCAACATCACTGATTATGTCGCACACTTGAAAAGGCCCATAGTAACGCATGCTGAGCTTTGGAAACAGTCTTTCCTTGCCCTTCATCTTCTTTAACCTTGCCTTTTCAAACCGTAGAAGCACCCAATCACCAAGTGAATATACCACTTCACGACGGTGACGATCAGCTGCTTTCTTTTGCTTTGCCTGAGTCCTTTCTAAGGCCACTTTGACCTTCTTGTACATTTCATCCATGTCTTGAACATACTTATCTGCTTCAAATATCTTGTCCTTTGTATGCAGTATGGGAGGAACTTTCTTGCCACCTTCAACTATCTCAAAGGGTGCCTTGCCAGTTGATGAATGCACTGTATTATTGTATGCATACTCCACCAATGGCAAATATTGCTCCCATTTTCCTTTATGCTCTGACACATAGCACTTCAGCAGATCTAGGACAGTAGAATTTGCCTCTTCTGACTGCCCATCTGTTTGAGGATGAAATGACGAAGAGAATTTGAGCGTGGTGCCCATATTCTCAAACAAGCCTCTCCAGAACAAACTTGTCATGCGTGGATCACGGTCGCTGACAATCGACTGTGGCATGCCATGATACTTGAAAATATTGCTCATAAACAAGCGTGCCATCTGATCTGGCTTTATCTTCTTCCTGACAGGAATAAAATGAGCCTGTTTGCTGAATCTGCAAATAATGGTCCAAATACCATCATTTCCTGTCTGCGTTCTCGGAAGATCAAAGATAAAATCCATAGCAATACTTTCCCATGGTTTATCTGGAATAGGTAGTGGTTGCAATAACCCTGGTGCCTTTTGCCTGTCAAACTTGACCTTTTGGCATATTAGGCATTCTCGCACAAAGGCATCCACATCCCTTCTCAATGTAGGCCAATAGAAGAATGTCTCTACCGCTTTAACTGTAGCATCGATACCACGATGCCCTGCATACGGTGGGACATGACTCTCTTCCATAACTTTGCGTCGCAATGGCTTTGTGACACACAATCTGCCATGCATCATCATGAACCCGTCTTTAAGAAGATAGTGTTCATGACGTTGTCCATCCATTAGTTGCTCGAAGACCCTTGCAAAATCTTCATCATTTGCATACTGTTCTCTCATATCATCAAGTTCATGATGATAAGGAATCGACACAGCTGAAATTTGTGGCTTTCTTGACAAGGCATCAGCCACAACGTTCTTCTTGCCTTCCACATGCACAATCTGAAAATGGAACATGGACAAGATATTTGCCCATCGCATATGCTTTTCAGATAACTTTGTCTGTGTCAAGAAGTATCGCAAGGTCTGATGGTCCGTTTGGACAACGAAATCTGCACCTAGCAGGTAGTGTTTCCAACTTAAGAGCGCATGAATCACAGCCAGTAACTCTTTCTCATAGACCTGCATGGTCATCTCTGGCCCTTGCAAAATTCTGCTCTCATAGGCTACTACCCTGCCATCTTGCATTAGCACAGCACCAATGCTACTACCGCAGGCATCACATTGGACCACAAATGACTTCCTAAGATCTGGCAACACAATGACTGGATCCGAAGTCATCTTTTCCTTTAAGAGATTAAAAGCTGAAATCTCTTTTTGTGTCCATCTAAAGGTGACTGCCTTCTTTTGAAGAGCATGTAAAGGTGAAGCAATCTCAGCGAAATTTCGGATAAACCTTCTGTAATAGGAGCATAGTCCCAAAAAGCTTCGGACATCATGCACCGTCTTCAAATTTGGCCATGACTTGATCGCTTCGACTTTTGCAGGATCCATTCTGACACCATCCTTTGAGACAATGTGTCCCAGAAAGTGAATCTCTTCCAGAAAAAACTCACTTTTCTTTGCATTGATGAGCAACCTATGACTGCGTAGCTCTTTGAACACAATGGCCAAGTGATGCCTATGCTCCTCTTCATTCTTTGAGTAGACTATCATGTCATCAAAGAATGTACCAACAAACTGCTGGTGTGGACGGAAAATTCTGTCCATCATCCTATTAAACATAGCAGGAGCATTTGTGAGACCAAAGGGCATCACTAAAAATTCGTAAAGGTCAAACGTTGTTCTAAAAGCAGTCTTGTGCACATCCTCTGATCTAATGCGGATCTGATGATACCCACTCTTTAGATCTATCCTGCTAAACATAGCTGCTCCTTCTAATTTGTCCATAATATCATCAATTCTAGGTATAGGGAACCTATTCTTGATGGTATTCTTGTTCAGTGCACGGTAGTCGATGCACATACGCCATGAGCCATCCTTTTTCTGCACCAACAACACTGGAGAACAGAATGGAGATGAACTGGGCTGAATCAGCCCCTTTTCTAACAGCTCCTGTACTTGGCCCATTATCTCTTTCTGCTGAGCCGCACTAACCTTGTATGGAGGCTTATTTGGTGGGCTACTGCCTGGCACCAAATCTATCGCATGGTCCTCGGGTCTCTCTGGCGGTAATTGAGACGGTAATGAATCGGAAAAACAGTCACTATACTGTTGTAAAAACATTGACCTTTCTTTATCTAGCACAGATAAATTTGATTCATCACAATCTGACACTTCACGTGCAAAAACCAAGTACGCAGAAAGATGCTTTTTCATTACAGAAGTAATAGCAGAAGCTGATACAGTAGGAATAGACTCCCCTTTAAGCTTTACATCCAGAATGTGAGTCTTTCCCCTGCTCTGTACAGTGATCTTTTTGTTGTAGGCATCCATGATTCCCTGTACACGAAACAACCAAGGAATACCTAACAACACATCACATCCGTCCAGTGGCATGATGTAAAATTCTTCAGCATCTACATAGGACTGGATATGTAGACGCAACTTTCCAATGATGGGTGTCACAGCCTCTGTATGGCCAGGACATGCCAAACCTGCCTCTGCTGTATACCCCATCTCTTCAGGTCTGATTCCCAACTTTGAAGCCAATTCTGGGGAAATAAAGTTGGCTTTGGCACCTGGATCAAAGAAGATAAGCACTGTTTGATCCCTAACCTTTCCCCATGCTCTGCAAAGCTCACTTGCATCTGAATTTGGCTTGTCGCCCACCATATCTGGCACTAGACCAGCCATGGGCTTCTTTCCCTTCCTGTCCTCCTTGTCTTCAGAATCAGCTGGCCTTTTCTTTGTAGGACAGTTGTAAGCGATGTGGCCAGGCTGCTCACATATAAAGCATTTGTTCTCTGTCCTCAGGACCTTCTTTTGCTCTTCTGACTTGCGAGGAAAACGTCTTTTCCATTTCTTTGCTGGTCCTTTTTCTGATTCAGCCGTAGCTTTGTCTTTCCCTGTGTCTGGTCTATGATCCCCTGTGTCTTCAAGCCGAAAACTGCCCAAGGCTCACTTCTATGGGAAAAAGTGATTTAATCCCGTCGATGGAACCATGAAACCGGCCTGTTCAATCCAAAAAGGGCGGTAGACTTTACTTTAAACCTTGATTTAGCTTTCACCCATTATTAGTCGTCTATTTTACCTGTACTTTCAAGACACAACAAAGGGGAGAGGGATACAGGCTGCTAGATTGCACCTGTATGAGTAGACGGACACCAGATTGGCCCCTAACTTAGGCGCCCCTTTCGGTATTTCTTTATTGTTCAAAAGAGGGAATAAACGCTGTGGTTCCCTACAAGCTGCCCCGCACAAACTCGGCTGAATTTCCACTGTTCCAGCCTGATTTCGGCAGCATAACTGTACTAGAACCCTTCACAGTCAGTATTCCCACGCATTGACTGACTTTCCCGACGCATACGGGCACTTTGCAAAACCTGGCGAGAATCTGCAGCACGCTGAATTCTCTGTTTTCAGTCCTGAAAATGCGCCAGATCGCCTGTACAGCGGTCCCCTTGCGTCCCCGAACCTCCTGGGGGTATTAGGGTCCGTTTAGGGCCAAAACCCTAAACCTGCAAAAATACACAGCAGGCTGTAATTCACTGTTTCGGGCTCCGTTTCGCGTGCCGGTCGCATCCCTAGCAAGTCCTCGAGCTCCCGCACCTGTAGGGCTACTTGCCCTTTGAATCGGACGAGATTTCTGGCGTGAAACCTCTCCGAATTCACCTGTACCTGCGGGGGGATTAGCCGCTAGCTAATCCAGTACCTGTGCAAGAGGCTCTTGCCTCGGCAATCGCGCATGAACCCACACAACTGTACATTGGTCAAATGAAAAGCCCACTAGAGGGGCATAACATACTGCCAAAGGGGAGAGAGAGGGCAGTGCGTAGCGTGCAGGGCATCACTCCTGGCACCGCACTGTGCATAAGAGGGAAAGCAAGCACTCCATAGCTCTTAACCTGTGACAGACACTTGCAAAATGAGCCTCCCAGCTATAAATCACGTTTTTGCCTTCTCTATAAGTAGTAAACTGGCCTCAGAGTGCCAAGTGTCACTCATTTGTGCATTTTCCCGCTTTAGACCCTCGGGTCTAAAAATATCTCACCTGCAGCCTCTGTTGACTTGGCCACAGAGTAACAAAATGATCCCCATGTCAAACTGCACGTAATGACGCGAAGACATTTTCAGGTCCCAAAATAGCAGTTCCCTAAATTTTAGGAGATGCTGCCATTGTATCTTTCTAGGTCATCCGACCCTCTTTGTACACTGCGGCCACATCCAAAACTGAAATGTAGCCTCTGTAGCAAAGGATTCCACTTTGGCTAGTCAATGACCCCACTTGGCTAACCATAGTCCTTGTCCAACCTTAGTGCTCTCTTGCCCTCAGGCCTGGACTCCCTCTGGACAGTTCCACACTAGCTATGCAATGCAGGGCAGTTAGATTTCCCGAGGGGTGTTTCCAAAAAGTGAAAGTAAATAGATAATAAGAAAGAAATCAACAAAAAGGATAGATAGTAGTCACACGCTGGTGACAGATACCCACCTGTCTCATGGTTTGAGATGTGCTATTGGTCAGATTCGTACATCCTCACACCAGCTGGAAATTGAATTTGGCAGATTTAGGGGAATCCCACCTGAGAGCAGAATTTGCAAGTTATGCGGAATGGAGCCGGAGACAGAATTACACTACATATGCCACTGCACCGTATACTATGAGATACATGGGCGTTTCCATTGCCTATTTAAAGAAGGCTTTGGACCTCTAGATAGTCATGCAATACCAAGATCAAAGGTGCTTAGGCCTGTACCTACTGGAACTACATCGGCACAGGGATAATATAATGAGAAGACAAAGAGCACTACAGCCTCAGAGGCAGATCACAGATTTCTTCGGATCGAGAGAAGTAGGAATGGTAGGAGAAGCAAGAGGCCAGCAGCGAGCACAAAGGAGTACCCACATTCATACCAAAGGCACCCTCATTGACAGGGCGATTGAGCTTAGGAAATCGAGACGACCACGACCGAGATGCAGAAGCACACTTCACCGGCGGAGACTACAACAAAGGAATAGAAGCATTCTAGCCAGACACCCAGAATGCTCCTAAGAAGTTTATCTAATACTTTGTATTTAGTTTTTTTTTTTCGCATTTATTTTCACTCTTTCACACTTTTCAGACATTGTAACAGACTCACCACTTTTGTATCAGTTTGGTCTCATAGGTCACTCTGGCCTTTTGAAGACGTTAATATAACAATTCATTTCATTTCATTTTCTCTCTCTCTCTCTCTCTCTCTCTCTCTCTCTCTCTCTCTCTCTCTCTCTCTCTCTCCGTCTCATTTGTCTCATGGTCTGTGATGTGCTATTGGTCAGATTCGCACATCCTCACACCAGCTGGAGATTGAGACGGGTAGATTCAGAGGGATACCACCGGAGTATAGGATATGCCAACTATGCGATAGAGAGCCAGAGACAGAGCTACACTACATATGCCACTGCACTTTGTATTATGAGATACGAGGGCGCTTCCATTGCTTATTCAGGGAGGGTTTTGGACCCCTAGATAGAGTCATGAGGTATCAGGATCAGAGATGCCTTGGCTTATATCTACTTGAGCTACATCGACATAGAGATAGTCTGCTGAGGAGACATGGAGTACGACAGTCACAGAGACAGATCACAGATTTCTTTGGATCGAGGGGGCCAAGAGACCAACCACCAGCACAAAGTTGTACCCACATTCATACCAGAGGCACCCTCATTGACAGGGCGACTGAGCTCGGGAGATCGAGACGACCACGACCGAGACACAAGAGCACACTCCATCGACGGAGACTCCAGCAGAGGATCAGAGGCATTCTAGCACGACACCCAGAGTGTCATTGAGGACCTATTCTACATTTCACATTTCACACTTCATATTTCATTTTTCACATTTTACATTCAGTACTTTTTGTACTTGTACTTCAGACATTGTATTAGATTCACCACTTTGTATCTAATGGTCTCATAGGTCATTTTGGCCTTTTGAAGACGTTAATATATCATTTCATTTATCTCTCTCTCTCTCTCTCTCTCTCTCTCTCTCTCTCTCTCTCATTTCATTTATCTCTCTCTCTCTCTCTCTCTCTCTCTCTCTCTCTCTCTCTCTCTCTCTCTCCCCCGTGCTTTTGGGGGACATCACACACAGACAGTCACAGATTGACTTCCGACGCCTAGTGTGGTGGAAGAAGAGGGCATTTTTGGCTCGACTAGAGCAGGATCTATACCAGCTATTCTTGAGTTAGGACTCGCGTGAGGCATGGAGGCTCTTTCATGAGCAACCCCCCGCCCCTGCCATTACCTCTACAGAGACCTGGGGTCAGTACGCATCATCTTTGTACACAGTTTCCGGACAGCAGCCCCTTCATGACCCCCCGATCCATGCCCACACACATGTGCTTTTTTCACGCTGAGATGGTGAAGAAGGCCATTGACAGGATGAGGACTGGGAGAGCATATGATCATGATGGCTTAGTGGCTGAGAATTTCATGCATGCCAGAGATCTACTAGCAGAGCTTCTAGCAATTATGTTTAACCGTGCCATGTATGAGGGCTTGCCTGATGCTTGGAGCCTATCTACGATTGTACCTATCTTCAAGTCAGGAGACCCTATGGAGCCTAGAAATTATCGCACTATCATGATTGGACACACATTGACACAGTTGTACGCATCCATTCTTGAGCAGTAGCTGAGTAGATCGGCAGAGAGGGAGGGAATGCGTGTTGTTGGGCAGGCAGGGTTCAGGAGAGGTTTTTCTACTCTTGACCATATCTTGACACTCAAGGCCATCATCGAGGAGGGCAAATCCCATGGGAGACGGATCTATTGTAGCTTTCTGGACTTCCACAAAGCATTTGACACAGTACCCAGAGCTAGATTGATGCGCAGATTACAGGAGATGGGAGTACCCACAGAGCTCATTTGGGGGATCATGGCACTGTACTGATCAGTAGTAGGGCATGTACGCACCTCAGAGGGTCTATCTACACCGGTTTACTCCACTATTGGGGTGAAGCAGGGATGCCCGCTCTCTCCTACTCTATTTGGTATGTATGTGGATGAGGTTTCTGACTACATTGAGAGAAGGGACATGAATTCCGCTATTGTTATATGCTGATGATATTCTGCTGATCTCCGACTCTCGAGAGGGGATGCAGCGTCACGTGGATGCTTTGCATAGGTTTGCCCATGAGAGTGGCTTGTCTGTCAACCTTGGTAAAACCAAGGTCATGGTATTTAATACCACCCCACAGTGGATCAGGAGGTCAGCACCCCCATTCACATATGGCCAAGAGACAGTGGAATATACAAATGCTTACACTTACCTTGGAGTGGTTTTTAGTGGACCAGCATTTTCTTTGAGGAGAGCAGCAGAGACTAGATTGACCAGAGCCCATTCGGCATTGGGGAGACTTGAGAGGATGTGTTCACAGGTTCAGTTTCAAGAGCCTCGGACGAAGCTCTGGCTCTTTTGATACTTTGGTGGCTTCTGCATTGCTCTATGGAGCTTAGATATGGGGGACTTCATTGGATCATCCCGAGAGAACGAGGCGTACTGATGGATGGGGGACATGGAGAAGCCTCTGGTCTCCATAATCTCGCGGCTCATTAGAGCCAAGGCTTCAGTACCACGTGCCATTATCCGAGCAGAGCTAGCTGCCCCCCCACTAGTAGTTGAGGCGCTCACCCCCCCCCCCCCCCCCCAACAGATACATGGACACCCACTTGTCTCATGGCATATGGTGTGCTATTGGCCAGATACGCACATCTTCACACCAGCTGCGGATCGAGACTGGGAGATACAGTGGAATCCCAGCAGAGGCCAGGACATGCACCCTATGTGACATGGAGCCTGAGACAGAGTTACACTACACATGCCATTGCCCCGTCTACTACGAAATACGAGGCCGCTTACACTGCTTATTCAGAGAGGACTTTGGACCAGTCTCCAGAGTCATGAGGTACGAGGATCAAAGATGCCTGGGTTTGTTTCTGCTCGAGCTACGCAGACACAGAGAGAGCCTGATGAGAGGAGAGGCTAGCCAGTCTCAGAGACACATCACAGACTTCTTTAGAGCAGACATTGGACACCCAGAGGAGCTACTACCACAGCAGATCTTGTCGCCTCACACCAGAGGCACACTGATCGATCAAGCGACTGAGCTAGGGAGATCGAGACGCCCACGACTGCGGAGGACTACGCAGCATCAACGGAGGCTACATCAGAGGATTCGGATCACTTTGGCCCAACATGCACGACGCCTGGTCAGACTGCTGTCCATGGAGGAGATTGATGAGATCCGCCAACGACCGATGCTGGATCTCTTGTGACTTGTAATTTAGCTACCCCAGCTAGCTGCTTAGTTCATGCCTACCAGTTTAGGATCCCATTGTCCTTTTTATTTTATCATTTTGTCATTTCATTTTGTTACTCTGACTTTGTATCAGATTCACCACATTGTAACCCTCCGGTCTCATAGGTCATTTTGGCCTTTTGAAGACGTTAATATAACATTTCATTTCTCTCTCTCTCTCTCTCCACATGACGGTGTGAGGCCTATGGGACTGCACTCAAAGTTGCTACCTGGAATTGTAATGGATCTATGCGTCTTGATGTAGGCGCTTTTGAGGAGAGTTTTTCCGGGAGAGACATCATCTTCTACTCTGAGACACATCAGGCCCCTGGGCAGTGTATGCCTCACATTAGTGGATACAGATGGGAGACAGCCTGTAGACAGGAGACACAATCAAAGCACAGAGGGTGGGGCTCGAGAGGAGTGGCAGTGTTATTCAGGGAGGAGTTGCAGCCATTGATACATATAGCTCGCAGGGATGACCAAGCTAGGTACATGTGGGTGAGATTGAGAGCAGAGACAGGCAGATATCTTTACATTGCTATTTGCTACTTTCCCCCGAGTACGTCAGTGTATGCACCACCTAAAGGACAGTCCCCCTTTTCTATCTTGGATGATGACATATGGGAGTTCTCTAGAGATGGTGACATTATCATTCTAGGGGACTTCAATGCTAGGATTGCCCATCATCAGACAGTGTTTTATGATACCTCAGAGGAGATGCTGAGAGAGTTGGATGTTGTGGAGACAAGCCTATCTAGACTATCGCAGGATGGGGAATATATTGAGTATGGACGGCACTTGATAGACATGGGGACTGCACATGGATTGGCCATCTTGAATGGCCTACAGAGATTTCTCGCTGCGGGAGGTTTCACATGCTTTCCACACAGACATGGAGCCAGCACAGTGGATTATGTCATGGCACAGCCGAGCCTCATCTCTAGTATCCAGGATCTCACTGTTGGGCCCAGACCTGTTGGTGTGGCAATGGATCATGCTCTTGTGTCGTTGACCATCTCTTTCCAATTCAGTGTAGCACACATGCCACAGGCAACTGCCCCTACTCGCTACACCTTCACGCGGGAGACGGACTCTGTATACATAGATGGGATATACAAACGCTTGTGCACTGAGGAGCCAAGACGACCTCTGGAGGAGCTTACTACTATACTGACACAAACATTACATGATGCAACAGCAGAGGCATAACCACACACTCAGCCTGAGCAGAGACGCCGTTCTGGGAGCATGCCCCAGAACAGCTGGTATGATGCGGAATGCCGCGAGACTAGAGCTAGACTTCAGAGGGAGGTGCTTTTGGGAGACATCACTCACAAGCGGTCACAGATTGACTTCCGACGCCTAGTGCGGCGAAAGAAAAGGGCATTTTTGGCTCGACTAGAGCAAGATCTTTACCAGCTATTCTTGAGTCAGGACTCGCGTGAGGCGTGGCGGCTCTTTCATGAGCAGTCCCCCCCCCCCCCTTGCCATTACCTCTACAGAGACGTGGGGCCAGTATGCATCATCTCTGTACACAGTTTCTGGACAGCCGCCCCTCCCCAACCCCCCCGATCCATGCCCACACACATGTGCTTTTTTTACCGCTAAGATGGTGAGGAAGGCCATTGACAGGATGAAGACTGGGAGAGCATATGATCATGATGGCTTAGTGGCTGAGCATTTCATGCATGCCAGAGATCTACTAGCAGAGCTTCTAGCAGTTATGTTTAACCGTGCCATGTGTGAGGGCATACTTGATACTTGGAGCCTTTCTACGATTGTACCCATCTTCAAGTCAAGAGACCCTACGGAGCCTGGGAATTATCGCACTATCATGATTAAACACACATTGGCACGGTTGTACGCATCCATTCTTGAGCAGCGGCTGAGTAGATGGGCAAAGAGGGAAGGGATACGTGCAGCTGGGCAGGCAGGTTTCAGGAGAGGCTTTTCTACTCTTGACCATATCTTGACACTCAGAGCCATCATTGAGGAGGGCAGATCACATCGGAGACGGATCTATTGTAGCTTTGTGGACTTCCGCAAAGCATTTGACACAGTACCCAGAGCTAGATTGATGCGCAGATTACAGGAGATGGGAGTACCCACAGAGCTCATTTGGGGGATCATGGCTTTGTACAGGTCAGTAGTGGGGCATGTACGCACCTCAGAGGGTTTGTCCGCACCAGTTCACTTCACTATTGGTGTGAAGCAGGGCTGCCCGCTCTCTCCTACTCTATTTGGTATGTATGTGGATGAGGTTGCTGACTACATTGAGAGAGATGGTGATAGAGGTGCACAGTTGGCAGGGACATGGATTCCACTGTTGCTCTATGCTGATGATATTGTGTTGATCTCCGACTCTCCAGAGGGGATGCAACGTCACTTGGATGCTCTGCATAGATTTGCCCACGAAAGTGGTTTGTCTGTCAACCTTGGTAAAACCAAGGTCATGGTATTTAATACCACCCCACAGTGGATCAAGAGGTCAGCGCCCGCATTCACATACGGCCAGGAGACGGTGGAGTATACAGATGCTTACACTTACCTTGGAGTGGTTTTTAGTGGACCGGCATTTTCACTAAGGAGAGCAGCAGAGACTAGACTGACCAGAGCCCATGCAGCATTGGTCAGATTGGAGAGGATGTGTTCACAAGTTCAGTTTTAGGAGCCTTGGACGAAGCTCTGGCTATTTGACACTTTAGTGGCGCCTGCATTGCTCTATGGAGCTGAGATATGGGGACCTTCATTGGATCATCACGAGAGGACAGGTCGCACTGATAGGTGGGGGGACATGGAGAAGCCTCTGGTCTCTATGATCTCGCGTCTCATTAGAGCCAAGGCTTTAGTACCACGTGCCATTATCCGAGCAGAGCTAGCTGCTCCCCCACTGGTAGTTGAGGCGCTTACCAGATCTGTCTCCTTCATACACCGCATGTGGGAACTTCCCAGAGGCAGATATGCCCGCCTTGCACTTGAGTCCTCGCGACAGTTAGCCATGCAGGGAGATACAGCATGCTGGTATGGTGAAATGACATCATGGTTTCAGGCGCATGGGTTCAGCATAGACAGATTGCCCCCCTTCCAGTACTCATTATCGGCACCCTCTCTGACTCTTACACGGTCCGAGATCACCAGGCTCATCCGACACGACCTGACTCAGCTAGACATCAGGAGGACATGGATACAGCCAGCACAGGAGCTGGGCACGAAGATGGCTTTCTACAAACAGCATCTTCTCCAGCTTACAGAGGACGGTTTCGTGACGAGGCCCAGATACATGGACACTCACTTGTCTCATGGGATACGATGTGCTATTGGCCAGATACGCACATCTTCACACCAGCTGCGGATCGAGACTGGCAGATACAGTGGAGTACCAGCAGAGGCCAGGACATGCCCCCTGTGTGGCATGGAGCCAGAGACAAAGTTGCACTACACATGCCACTGCCCCGTCTACTACGAGATACGAGGCCACTTCCACTGCTTGTTTAGAGAGGGCTTTGGACCACTCTCCAGAGTCATGCAGTACGAGGATCAGAGATGCTTGGGTTTGTTTCTACTCGAGCTGCGCCGACACAGAGAGAGCCTGATGAGAGGAGAGGCTAGCCAGTCTCAAAGACACATCACAGACTTCTTTAGAGCAGACACTGGACACCCGGAGGAGCTACTACCACAGCAGAGCTCGTCGCCTCACACCAGAGGCACACTGATCGACCGGGCGACCGAGATGGGGAGATCCAGACGCCCACGACTGCGGAGGACTACACAGCACCGACGGAGGCTGCATCAAAGGATTCGGATCACTTTGGCCCGACATACACGACGCCCGGTCAGACTACTGACCATGGAGGAGATTGATGAGATCCACCAGCGACCGATGCTGGATCTCTTGTGATTTAGCTACCCCAGCTAGCTGCTTTGCCCCGTTCACACCTAACAGTCCAGGATTCCATAGTATATTTGTTTTGTCATTTTGTTACTCTAACTTTGCATCAGATCCACCACATTGTAACTTTTTGGTCTCATAGATCACTTTGGCCTTTTGAAGACGTTAATATAACATTTCATTTCATCTCTCTCTCTCTCTCTCTCTCTCTCTCTCTCTCTCTCTCTCTCTCTCTCTCTCTCTCTCTCTCTCTCTCTCTCTGTGCATACAGCCTAGCCAATGTGTGACCAACCATGATTGTGCAATAATTCCCACGAATCATGGGATCTCCTAACTTGAAGATAGGCACAATCGTGGACATACTCCAAGTCTCAGGAAAACCCTCATACATGGCTCGATTAAACATCATAGCAAGAAGCTCTGCAAGCATATCTCTGGCATGGATGAAATGCTCTGCTACCAAACCATCATGATCATGTGCTCTCCCTGACTTCATCTTGTCAATGGCTTTCCTTACCCTCTCAGCAGTAAAGAAAGTACACGTCTCTGGGCATGTCTCTGGTGGGTCCAGCAAACGTGGCTGCCCTGATGCTGTGTAGAGAGATGTGGCATATTCCCCCCATGTCTCTGTGGAGGTGATGGGTGGTGTTGGTGAATGCTCCTGAAATAGCCTCCATGCCTCGCGCGAGTCCTGACTCATAAATAGCTAATACAAATCCCGCTCTAACTGTGATATATAAGCCCTCTTCTTTCGTCGCACTAGGCAGCGAAAGATAATCCGTGATTCTCTATGTGTGGTAATACCCTTGAGCACCTCCCTTTGTAGTCTGATTCTGGTCTCTCTACACTCCTCATCATACCAGCTGTGGGGCATGCTCCCAGATCGTCTCCGTGCAGGTTGACTGTGGGGATATGCCTCTAATGCTGTGTCATGGAGCGTCTCTGTCAGTATCTAAGCGAGCTCATCTAGTGAAAGTCCTGGCTGTATATCTCATCAATGTAGGTTGACTATGGGGATATGCCTCTAATGCTGCATCATGGAGCGTCTCTGTCGGTACCTAAGCGAGCTCATCTAGTGAAAGTCCTGGCTCCTAAGTGCATAGCTGCCTATATATCTCATCAATGTACACGGAATCCGTTTCCCTCATGAAGGTATACCAAGTGTGTGTGGAGACCTCTCCTAATGGAGCTATGCTGAACTGAAACACGAGAGTGAAAGACAAGATAGCATGATCAACTACTACTCCAATTGGCCTAGTGCCCACCATGAAATCCTGAAAAAATGGAATGAGACTTGGCTGAACCATAACATAATCCACTGTACTAGCCCCTTGTCGATGTGGAAAACATGTAAAAGCTCCCCCTGTAGGAAGTAGGCCATTCAAAATGGACCATCCATGTGCAGTTCCCATGTCTATCAAGTATCGGCCATACTTAGTGTGCTCCTCATCCTGTGATAGTCTGGATAGGCCCATCTCTGTAACAATTATCTCCCTAAGCATCTCCTCTGAAGTATCATAGAATACTGTCTGGTGATGGGCAGTCCTAGAATTGAAGTCCCCTAGGATGATAATGTCACCATCCTTGGAAAACTCCCATATGTCATCATCTAGATAGCAAAGGAGGATTGTCCTCTAGGTGATGCATACACTGACGTGTTACGAGGGAAATAACATATAGCAATGTAGAGGTATCTGCCCGTCTCTGCCCTCAGTCTCACCCACATGTACCTAGCATGCTCATCCCTGCGGGCTATATGTATCAATGGCTGCAGCTCCTCCCTAAATAAAACGCCACTCCTCCTGAGCCTCGTCCTCTATGCTCCGATCGAGTCTCCTGCCTGCAGGTAGTCTCCCATCTGTATCCGCTCACATGTGGCATGGACTACCCAAGGGCCTGATGTGTCTCAGAGTAGAAGACGATGTCCCTTGCAGTGAAACTATCCTCAAAGGCACCTACATCAAGGCGTAGAGATCCATACAATTCTAGGTGGCAACTTCGAGTGTGGTCCCGTATGTCTCGCACCGTCATGTAGAGCGCCTCTCCATAATAACCACTCGTCCATCCCTGTAGAAGGCTACTTTCCCTTTCTCTCGAGCTGTCCTTATTTCAGGCATAACTTCTTTCGTATGGGCAAGTTGTGAGAGTGTGAGGTCATCCCCAAGAAATATCCCCGTTTTCTTTAGTGAGGGACGCCCCTTCAGGAAGTCTTCCACTTCTATGAAGGGGAAACGCATGAGCTGAGTAGATGGGCAGAGAGAGAGGGCATACGAGCATCAGAGCAAGAAGGATTCAGAAGAGGTTTCTCTACTCTTGACCAAATTTTAACACTCAAAGCTATTATTGAGAAGGGTAGACACCATTGCAGGAGCTGAGTAGATGGGCAAAGAGAGGGCATACGAGCATCAGGGCAGGCAGGATTCAGTAGAGGTTTCTCTACTCTTGACCAGATTTTGACACTCAGAGCTATTATTGAGGAGGGTAGACACCATGGCAGGAGGATCTATTGTAGCTTTGTAGATTTCCGCAAAGCTTTTGACACAATGCCGAAAGCCAAACTTATATGTAGACTACACGACATGGGTGTGCCCACAGAGCTGATTTGGGGGATCTTGGCTTTATATAGGACAATGGTGGGCCGAGTACGCACTAGTGAGGGCATGCCTGACATGGTCCACTCCACTATTTGGGTGACGTAGGGATGCCCCCTATCTCCAACTCTTTTTGGGATATATGTGGATGAGTTTTCAAACTATGTAGAGCGAGAGGGAGACATAGGTGCCCAGCACGGACATGGATTCTGCTGTTATATGTTGATGATATGTTGATTTCAAATTCTCTAGAACGGATGCAGCGTCATTTGGATGCATTACAGGTGTTTGCCCAGGATAGTGGAATGTCAATGAACCTTGGTAAGACCAAGGTAATGGTGTTTAACACCACAGTAGAGTGGGTTAGGAGGTCAGCTCCCATCTTTACGAATGGTCAAGAGACTGTGGAGTATACAGATGCATATACCTATCTTGGGGTGGTCTTTAGTGGCCCAATATTCTCCTTGAGAGCAACAGAGACGAGATTGACCAGAGCTTACGCAGCATTAGGGAGACTGGAGAGGATGCGTTCGAAGGTTCAGTTTCAAGAACCTCGAACAAAGCTCTCACTTTTTGACACTCTACTCGCTTCAGCTATGCTTTATGGAGTTCAGATATGGGGACCCTCGGTGGATCACCATGACAGATCTGGTAGCGTTGATGGATGGAGATGTATGGAGGAGAGGCCTCTAGTCTCTATGATTTCTCAGATGATTCGGGCTAAGGCTTCAGTGCCACATGACATTATTCGAGCCGAGCTAGCTGCTCCTCCCCTCGTTGTCGAGGCACTTACCAGATCAGTATCCTTTATGCACAGTTTATGGGACCTCCCCAGAGACAGATATGCTCCATTGGCCCTTGAGTCCTCCACACAGCTAGCGCTGCAGGGTGATACAACATGTTGGTATGGGCAGATAAAATCATGGTTCCAGTTACATGGGTTCAACATGGACAAATTGCCCCTATTCCAATACTCCTTGGATGCACCCTCCCTATCTATCACACGGACAGAGACCAATAGACTCATACGTCAGGATATCATTCAACTAGATACCAGGAGCACAAGGATACAGCCGATACAAGAGTTGGGCACAAAGATGGCTTTCTATAGAGAGCATCTTCTCCAACTCACAGAGGACGGATTTGTGACGAGGCCCGGATACATGGATACGCACTTATCTCATGGGATACGGTGTGCTATTGGCAAGATACGCACATCCTCGCATCCGCTTCAGATCGAGACTAGTAGATTTCGAGGAGTACTAGCAGAGGCAAGGATATGTCATTTATGTCATATTGAGCCAGAGACAGAGCTGCAATACATATGTCATTGCCCTGTGTACTATGAGATCCGTGGCCGGCCGCTTTCACTGCTTGTTCAGAGAGGGTTTCGGACCACTTTCTAGAGTCATGAGATACCCAGACCAGAGATGCCTAGACCTGTTTTTACTCGAGCTGCACAGACGCAAGGAGAGCTTGTTGAGGACATCAGGGGAGAGCTAGTCTCAGAGGCAAATCACAGATTTCTTTACACCAGACAATGAGCAGCCAGAGTGCTCACCACAACAGAGCTGTCCCAGCTTTTGAAAAGCTTTGCAACAAGTGTGCTTCCAATTGCCAAAAAGAGTGGACAAGCATCCGAACTTAGGAAGCTTTGCAACAAGTGTCTTCCACTTGTCCTTCTAGGATCACCCTCCATAAATCTTCTAGAACCTTCCTTCTTTGGAAAACTGCTAACAAAAAAAGAAATGTCAATATGCATATCAAATAAAAGCTCTTTTTGTGTAGATCAAGATTCTAGGTTCAAAATATAAATCCAAGATCCTTGTGAAAACATATAAGCATTCGACCCACATATGTACAATGAGCAATCTTTCATGATCATGCCATTCTATTGATTGTGATTATCGTTTCTGGCCAATCTAGCCCATACTCCAAGGCATCAATCCCTTTGTGTGTAAGTATGTCCCCGATATGCATGAGCTACATGTCACAGGCAACCTTTCAAATTACGTCGGTGGTGGGAGTGTGCATTATCAATGTTCTAAACCACTGTGTGGATCCACCTTAACCTGTGACTACTCAACGGTGGCCATCTTAAATGCATTGTTCTGCATATCTTCAATTCAAAGAGGAAAACAATTTTGAGACAAAAAAATTATGAAGAACACTTAGAAAAGGATACAAGTTCTACTTCAATGAAGTTATGGCATAGGCAACGAGCTAGGGCTTTAGCCCTTCGTGCTCTCTCTCTCTCTCTCTCTCTCTCTCTCTCTCTCTCACATATATATGAGTGTGTGTATATATATATATATATATATATGGTGTGTGGATATGGGGGTCTGGCCTAGATCATCAAAGTAGACCAGGGGGCACATATGATGGATTGAGATCCATTGCGAGACCACTTGTGTCCATGATCTCTTGGCTGATCCGGGTCAAAGCCTCAAGATCACATGAGATTCTCAGAGCTGAGATGAGTGCAGCACCAATTGTAGTTGAAGCTCTTGCTAGATCAGTGTCTTTCATTTAGCACATGGAAGCTACCATGCAACAGATATATATGATGAGTGCTTGAGTCATCGCGAGAGTTGGCCAATGAGGGTAACACATTACATTGATTTGCACAGATATCATCTTGGTCTGAGCTAGTATAGACAAGATGCCCCTTTTTAATATTCCCTAGATGCACCATCCCTCACCCTCACACATTCAGAGATTAGCACAATTATCAGACATGATCTCATCCAGCTAGACACTAGGAGGACTTTGTTGTCTCAGTCCCATGAGTTGGGGACGAAGATGGATTTTCATCGAGACTGTCTACTTCACATGGCAGATGATGGATCTATCTCATGCCCCACGTATAGAGATACCCACCTATCTCATGGCATAAGATGTCTTATTGGTTAGCTACGCACCTCATCTCTCTAGTTGGAGATAGAGACTTGCCGATACAGGAGGTATACCCCTAGAGAAGAGATTATGCCACATTTGCCAAAGAGAGCCAGAGACACGGGAGCATTATATCTGCCAACAGCATACTATGTGATCCGTGGGTGTTTTCATTGTTTATTCAGAGAGGGCTTTGGCCCCTTATCTCGAAGGATCCATTAAACCAAGCAAAAAAAAAGGCGAGCACGTTAAAATTTCGAGCGAGCATGACCAAAAATCTGATATTACACCATCATAAAAGACATAAAGACAATCACACAAAGCATGGTTGAAACACCCAGAGAGATGAGAGACCGTGTTAACAAATCAATGAAGAGAGAAGAAACATGATCCTTGAAAACAAAGAGTTTTCAAAGTCAATCTTTCTCTGTAAGCAAAATTATTTTCAAGCAGCTCCATCAAAAAATTGCTATTGACCACAATCTTACAATGTCCCCACACAAAAGATGGAAAATGAATTTCTTTTAGAAGCTATCCATTCTTAAATTCTACAAATAAAAGGACCTTACAAACACACCAATAGACAACATTGTCGTGATAGTGTTGCATTATTTTATTAAAATAACGCGTACCAAAATACAAGTCTGAATTAGAAATCAAAGTTACAATTGATAATTTTTACTTAGAATGAAGCATCTATGTGCATCGTATATCACCCAAGGAAGAGATGTTCAACTTAAAAATGATCTAATCCCTTCCTAAAATATCTACTTTTTTTTCCCGAGAAAAAGATCCTTCCATTAGTTAATAAAACTGCCCAAAGGGCTACAACCACCTCTACTAGAGAGGGCTACATCAACAACAAGGGGAGACTCTCCTAGTGAAAGAAACAAAATATGTACAATGGGGCTAAATCACAAGATGGGAGGAGGAAAGAGCCATACAGGTGGACGGTAGTGCCATCTAGGTGCACCCTGGACCATGGCCCTAGGCGCGAGAGTCGCAGGAAAGCCTCTCTGCGCTCCCACATGCGGTTAGAGCTGCCCTGGAGTCTCTCGAGCTGCCTTTGAGAGTGTGAATCAGCTCCAACCAAAAATCACGAACAGTCTCTGCCAGTGGGACAAGGCGAGTCTCAAAGATTCTAAAGCAACGGGCCCGCCAAATGAACCAGAGTATCAGGCCACAGACGAGCTCCCAACACACCTCTCTCTGACTGCACCACTCCTTGGGGATAAGCTCTGTGGCAACCTGAAATGTAGGTCGGCCCCCTATATCACTATCATCCTGCTGGGGGAAGCCAACTCAAAATGTAGCGCAAGGCCCATGAGAGTGGACTGGGCTGTAGCACCCCAAGTGTATTGTCGAGCTGAGGAAAGAGTTGGCATCAGCCGAAGGATCCAAAGCCAAACCTGTTGTGCCACAGGGCAGTTGCCAGTCCCACACACAGCGTCGCTAACTCTCGAAAGGATGGCCACAAGGTGCACAAGCTGCCGAAAACCCACTGTGGACTAGCCAACTCCCAACTACTATAACTCTATGTGTAACAAGCCACTGAAACAAAGTGACTCTCCTCGGCTATCTAGAGTCCCACAACCGCTCCCAGAAACCTGACAAGCACTCAGCTGTGAGACCCTCCTCCAACCAATGAAGTGTTGCAGCAAGACGAGCCTCTCTCCGTGCAGCCAGTATGTGGCGCCCCAGTCGAACTGTGTACTAAAAGAATGGGATCCCAGGGTGATCGCTTGAAGAGAAGGGGTCTCTCCAGAACTACTCCCCAGGGTCTCACTGCACTCGTGCCAGAGGGCAGCTCTCCCAAGCCCAAAGCCTCCAGTTGCCTGTCTCGAGATCTACAGGGTCAGGATCTATGACACAGGTCCTCCCAAAGATGCCCAAAACCCGTATCCTTTGGAAGCAACACTCTACAACCTATGGAGCCTCTACTCAGACTCTATGAAGGGGACACTGTCCCTGAATCTCAAAGAACGTACGGACTCCGAGCAAGCCCAAACTGCGATGAGGACCTCCAGTCGTGTGAAGGTCCCCATCCATCTGGGAGCTGCTAACTCTAGAGGGGTGAACCACTATGCAGGTCGAGCCTCTGTAATGTCCTGACACATACTCTGCACCCCTCTCATGCCTCAGAGCTAGATGCTCTGAGCCTCCTCTGACAAACTTGAAAGTTGAAGCCAGTCACCAAGAGTGCAGGCTGGACCCTCTACCATGGGACACCAAGCTAAATGAGGCCTACTACCAACCAGGTGGCCTCTTTGAGTGACCATGGGGTTCCAAACAAGGGGCTGTCTCAAGCGCTCCTCCGTGCAAGTGGGCTGATGCTGCTTTAGGCCACTCAACTACTCCCAGGACCTAAGCAAGATGGCAGCAAAACGATCCTCCAACCTCCTGCTCATACCAACTCTACGCATCTCTCTAAAAATCCACCTGATGGAAGGGCTCCAAGGGTCTCCTGGATGAGGCACTTGAGCTTGAAGCCGGTGAAGCAACAACTCCTTCCAGGGCTCCTCCCCTGGAAGCAATCCTCTTAACTACAAACTTCCCAAGAAAGGCTTTGCTTTGCTGTGGTGGGTCAACGATCCCCAGCCCTCCCTGAAAACATGGTAAGGTGATGACCTGCCAGGCTACTTTGGCCCGAGCGAGCTGGGTGTAGCGCCCTGACCAAAGAAATTTCCTGATCAACCTCTCCAGCTAGCTGATACAGAAGCTAGAGAAGATCCAACAAGACATGATGTACCACACAGTAGCCAACAACACCTGGTTGGCCACTACAACTCTGCTTGCCAAAGAGAGCCATGTTGAACTCCAATGCAGCAACTTCCTCCTAATGGACAGGAGGAGGGGAGCAGTCTGCTCCTCAAGAGACAAGTCCAAACCAACCTGACTACCCAAATATCGTACTGGAGTACCTAGGGGGATCCACCTGAAACCCTCACCTAGCGACCAATCAGGCGTAGGAGCACTGCCAACCCAGAAAGCCATTGTCTTCCTCCAGTTGATCAGTGCGCCTAATGCACTGCAAAACACCTCTGCTCACACCTGTGCAGATTGGCCTCCTAACCCTCCAAGTACAAGGCTGTCGTAGGCAGCAAGCTCAGTGTCCAGCAGCTCATCTACCCTAATAGGGATCTCTAAACCACGCAAGCCAACCTACTGTGAGGCCAAAAATCTCTTCATCCCCTCAGCATAGAACAGAAAGAGGAAGGGGGCTAAAGGGCAACCCTGTCTGACCGAACATGTGAGCATGCAGCGCTCCCCCCATCCCTCTGCCAAGAGCACCTGACTGTGTGACCACCTATAGAGAGCTTACACACCTCTGATGCAAGCATCTGAGAACCCATCCTGCGTAGAGTGCCCTCCAAGAAGTCCCAGTCAACTTTGTCCTTGACAAAACCTGTTTGGGTCCCATGCATAATGCTCTCTAGTAGTGGTTGAATCCTCAAGCTCAAAGCCTTTGCTAGAATTTTGTAGGCTGAGTTGAGGATGGTGATGGGTCGTCGCTGTCGAATCTCATCGAAGGAGCCTCCCTCCTTGGGAATGAGGTAGATCAAACCCTCACTCATGCTGTCAGGCATCTCTCCTGTGTGAAAAATATACTGAAAAGCGTTGCAAATATCTGAACCAAGCAAGTCCCAATACTCCAAGAAGAAATTGGGAGTCAAATCCTCCTCTAGACAGCTACCTTGGGGGAGTGCTCTGAGGGCCTCGTGGAGCTCCTCTAACTGGAGGGGAAGCTCTAGTCTCTGACGCATCTCCTCAGTAACAAGGCAAGGTATATGTGCCCAAACCTGCTCTTTGCATGCATCTGTGGCTCCACTGACAATAAATCTCGGTAAAAGTCACTAGCAACTACACGTATATCCTCAGGCTCTGAAGCAACTGACCCGTCAGGCCTCCTCAACTGGCTGACACTCGTGTGCAAATGGCAGACACCCACCATCTCAAAGAACTCCCCAGTAACTGTCTCCCACTTAGGTCCACTGAGATGCCTGCCGATGGAAGGCAAAGTCCTAACTCCTCTCCTCAATGCTAGCCAACTCCTATCTAGCCTGTTGCATTAGCTCCTCCAACCAAGGACTGTCTCGATGCTGCTCCTGCATCCCTTGCAAGGAAGCAAGGCCTCGAAGGAGACGCTTCTCCTCCTCCCTAGTTGCAGCCAAACGAGCTATAGACTCCTGAAGGAAGAAGCGACTAAGCTCAGCCAGTCCATAGGCCACTCTACCAGCAAGGGTGTCTTGCGTGTCCAAACTCTGTCCAAAGTGCCTCCACTTGCTCTCTAAGCTCTGGATCCATCAAGATCCTCTAAGGGATGCGTAGTATCGCACCCCGCCCCCCCTCCTCCGTCTGTCTATCACAGTGAGAATCACTCTCGCATGGTCGAAGAAAGTAGTCCCTGCCACGATGCAAGCAGATCCCTTCATGTCATAGAAGTGGTCACTGGCGTAGAAGCGATCTATCTGAGATAGATTCACTCCTCCTACTCTACGGTCAGAGCGAGAGAAGGACAATCTGTTTGAAGGCCTCACAAATCCTGAATGCTACCAAACATCAAAAACCCTCAAAGTCATACATAGACGCTCCCAAGCTGCCGACTCAGCCCAGTGCACACTAGCATGGCTACCTCCAATCCTATCATAGGGGTCCTCCAACATGTTGAAGTCACCCTCAACACACCAATGCTCTGCATGTGGCAAAGACTCTACAATATGAGACCAAAACTTTGCTCGTGCACTTGCCACATTGGGCGCATATATGTTAAGGAAACCCATAAGAAAACCATGAACCTACATAGTAATCCACTGAGCCCTGCCCGACACAATAATACCTCTGTCCACAATGGCCTACTGCCATGAGTCCGCAATAGTCATACATACCCCTCTTGGATACCTCCAAGTCCAAAAGCAGCTGACCAAAATGTCTCATAGCAACCACACAGAATCTAACCACATCGTCTAATGCGGCTCCCACAAAGATGATGCTCTTGTAGCATAAGAATATCAATCTCACCACCCACAAGGCATCACTGGAGCTCCTGACACAACCAACCACTCTCAAGCTGAAACTGGAGCTCTCCTAATCCTTGCACGTTCCATGCGACAATACTCATGGAAAAAACCGATGCTATTGCAGCAGCCAACCTCGCTATCTTTGAGGCCGGCTTGGATGGGGAATAATCCGCATCCGAGCGACCCCGAGATAGGCGTGACTGTAAAGACTGTCCAACCGAAGACCAAGAAGAGTGCCATCCGTAGGGCTACCTCCTCTATCCAAGAATCCTCATGTACATTTACATAGCATGGTGGGCTGTGCGTATCAGCAAAAAAGTGCACCACAATGTGTCTACATCTTGCTGTGTCCGGAGGTGTCACCGAGAACTTGGCCAACAGCCACACAGTCTGTATCAAGTCAGTAACCCCCAAGTCTCCCGTGTGGTGAGAGAACTCGAGAGCCTGATCCTGAAGCCAGACCATCACGGAGTCCAGAGTCAACTCTGACAACTTCGCTAATGCTCTAATTGGCATGAAATATGCAAAGTACATGCAACAAGATGTACTTGTTATGCAAGTTGACATTGAGAAGGTG
Source organism: Adiantum capillus-veneris (assembly GCF_014529385.1). Classification (NCBI taxonomy): domain Eukaryota; kingdom Viridiplantae; phylum Streptophyta; class Polypodiopsida; order Polypodiales; family Pteridaceae; genus Adiantum; species Adiantum capillus-veneris. The sequence goes on from NC_140942.1 coordinate 1,765,571, forward strand.
TTTGACGTTGTGCAGTGGGACTACATTGTTGCTACGATGCAGTGTCTTGAGTTTGGTCCTAAAATAGCCAATATCGTTTATTTCTTGTATGCTCGCAGTTCGTCCTTGGGGATCCTTGAAGGAGAACTGACGGAGTATTGGCCTCTTGGCTGTTCGTTAACGCAGGGTTGCCCCCTTAGTGCATTGTTGTATACTATTGTCACACACCCTTTGTTGATGCATCTCGATCACTTAACTTCTGTTAGTCGTCTTCATAGCTTGCGGTTACCGCCGGTCACAACTTCATTGGCCAAGCTTATGTCGATGACTCTTTGTTTATGCCTCGCAATTGCCAAGCTGATGTTCAAGCGATTATGGACGCTTTGGAGCTGTATGGGCTTGCGACCGATCTTAGAGTCAATCTCCGCAAATCGAAGCTCTTGCCGCTGAATCCTTGTGATTGGCATGATCTGTTGTGGCCAAGAGAGATCGTTCCTCTCAATGTGATTGTCAAGCATTTGGGGTATCCAATTGGATGGAATGCAACGCTTGAATGTTAAATTGCATTATTGGAAATTATCTACATGGCCATTGCTTGTTCGCTTGCCAATCGTTCAAAGTATCTTGAAGGCCTATGTTCAGTTTTATCTGCCATTGTTTCATTGGCCTTGCAATTGTCTCACTTCACTTATGTCATCGATTTTGTCTCATTTGTGGTGAACTCATGCTCACAAAAAAGGCATGTGTTTGATGTCGATGGAGAAACTTTGCACTCCCAAGCGCTTTGGCAGTCTTAATATCCTCAAATTGCACCGGCATGTTCTTGCTAGAAAAGCCATGTTGCCCACTCGTGCAACAAACTCAATCTTGCGCTTTTATGATTGCTTGCTTGTGTCAGCATGTTGTTACTTACTCCTTTGGTCATTGGCAACCATCTCTATGGGAGGTCGTTTTTTGCAAGATGGAAGGGCACATTCCTGGATGTCGAGTTACTTCCAGCTTGATTTCTACTTGGAAAGAGGTTACAATTCATTTATCATGGCATGGTCAACAACAGCCGGAAGGGAATTCACTTCGATTGGAGACTCTTCATTGGAGTTAGGCATTCTCTATTACTTTGGTCGACTATTCACCTCAAAACACATACTTTCTCTCTTGTAGTGACCTTAGAGTGCTTGGTGATGTGGTTGATGAGGCAGGCTACACTTTTCACTTTCCCCTTGTTGTTCGACGTTTTGGATTGGGTATGCATTACCATCAGCTCTAGAAGGAGCTTCAGCACATGCTGGTTGATTTTTTGCCCATTCCGCCCTTGGCAGATGGTGTTCACATGTCGGATTGGTTTTTTCGGGACACGCCCTTCGAGGCTACATCTGCTAGATAGGTTTATGCTCTTCTTCTACCACGGTCATGGATTGCAGACCACTATAATGCCCTATCATCACTGCACAAATACCTGGTGGAAGAAGCCACTCTCGGCTCTCTGGAAGAGCCACTTGCCTATGAAGGAGCGATTGTTTCTCTGGCAATGCTTGGAGTTCTCCCGGTGGGCTCTTATCTTAGTGCACTTCATATATGCTCTTTTCGGTGTGGTCGATGCTCGACTACTAAAGAGACTACTTTTAGATTGCTACATTACTCGAGGTTTTCTCCGCCGCATAGCAACTACTTTGCGGATCCGTTTTCCTTCTGTGGTCTTCCACAAAAGGTTTTGGGCTTTTGGCATTCTTTCGCCTTCCCTACAACAATTTGCGATCTTCTTTATGTGGGTCAGATTTTGGGCTCATCAGACCCTATGGCATCAATGTAACGGTTGCATGTTCCTTCGCTTTGATGCAGATCCCTTTCAGTTTTTCAAACTTCCCCTTAGGCAAGAAGTTGGTTATAATCACCTGAGAGATGCGTCAGCTATCCTATGAATGCTTTTAGCCCTCTTTCACACATGAACACGCTTGTGTTCGTGCTTTTATCTATGATCTTTTTGTGGGATTTCCTCGCCTTGAGGTTTGCCACAAAGTGAGTGTGTGTGTGTGTGTGTGTGTGTGTGTGTGTGTGTGTGTGAGAGAGAGAGAGAGAGAGATGTTTGTCACTTGTTGTGAGATTGTTGCATTACTCGAGATTTCCTTCACCGCGTATCGGCATGTATGTGGCTCTGTTTTCCCACAACGGTTTTCCATAAACGGTTTGGGCATTTGGCATTTTCTCGCCGCCATTGCAGCGCTTCGCGATCTTCTTCTTGTGCGTCAGATTTTAGGCTTATTGGACCCTATGACGACAGCATGATGGTCTATATATTCCATCGCATTCATGCAGATCCCTTCCCGTTCTTCAAGCTTTCTCTTAGGCAATCTTCACGGTTCTCCTTGGAAGTTGGTAATATCACCGCAGAGATGCATCAACTTTCCTATGAATACTTCTAGCCATTTTGTAGAGCCGAACACTTCTATGTTCCTTCCCTTGTACATGTTGGGTTTCCAAGCCCTCGTTCAGTTTGGTGTCAACCCATGGGAACACTTGCTTGGAGCATGCAAATGGCCTCCAGCTCTTTTAGTTAAGTTTGCATGGCTAAAGATCCTTATAAATAAGGCTTCACAAATTAATACAAGAATATAGCGTGTTTGAATTTTGGTGTCGTGCTCCTCTCTCTCTCTCTCTCTCTCTCTCTCTCTCTCTCTCTCTCTCTCTCTCTCTCTCTCTCTCTCTCTGTGTGCATCTGCACACCCTTAAGCTCGCCATGGCCTACCCTCGGTGGCATCCTCCATAGCCACTGCCTCTACAGATCTTTTCGGTGGGTTTTCTTCGCTTTGAGGTTTCCCACTAGTAAATTAATCAAATTGATTTACAAAAAAGTAAGTGTGTGTGTGTGTGTGTGTGTGTGTGTGAGAGAGAGAGAGAGAGATCTTTTTCACATGCAACAATATGATGACTTTGTATGCGAGATGAGGATTGATTATGCTATGTGTCTTTCGGATCATTTTCCTGTATGCTTGAAACTTAGTTTTGGCTCTTTTGATGTCAATGACCGCCTCCTCTTGGAAAGAAGGGTTGCTCAAGCTAATACCTAAGCATGCATTGTGTGACTCATTGGCGCCCTATTACACTCATGCTTGTGGTATATAAACTAATGGCAAAAATGCTCGCTAACCGACTCAAGTGCTCTCTCCATGAAGGCTTGCATCAATCTCATACGGCTTCATTCCATGACGTCAAATTACTAATAACGTCGCGAATGTCATCATTGGAATGGAATATGCAAAATACACTCAATAGGATGTCTTGGTCATGCAGGTCAACATTGAAAAGGCATTTGATATTGTTCTTTGGGGTTATATTGCGGAAACCATGTAACATTTGGGCGTAGGCTATCCCATGTCGTGCTTTTCTTGTATGCACACAACACTTCTGCAAGCTTGCTGGATGGATCTTTCACAGAATCTTGGCCTTTGGGACGGTCAGTTCGGCAGGGCTGCCCTCTGAGTGCTTTGCTTTATGCGATTGCTACTCATCCCTTGTTTATGTATTTGGATTCCTTGACTTCCACTGGTAGGCTACAATGGCCTGACTTTACCTTCTGGACGACAATTCGCTGGTCAGGCTTATGCGGATGACTCTTTCTTCATGCCTCGCAATAACTATGATGATGTACAACAAATTATGAATACTCTTCACTTGTTTGGATTGGCAGCAGGTCTCAAAGTTAACTTTTGCAAATCCAAGCTACTGCCTCTGAAAGAATGTAAGATATTGTAGCCTGGGGAAGCTGTTCCTCCACATGTTCCGTTTCGCCATCTGGATTATCCACTGGGTTGGAATGTATCGGCTATGCAGAAATTGGATTGGGTGCTCCAACATCTGCATTCCAAGTTGAATTATTGGAAACTGTCCACATGGCCACTTCATGTGCGTCTGCGGATTGTCCAATGCATCCTTGTGGCGTATGTGCAGTTTTACTTGTCTTTGTTATCCTGGCCTCGGTTGCGTTTGCAGTCCCTTATGTCCAATATTTTGGAGCATTTTTGGCGGACCTCCTCTAGCAAGAAGGGTCTTCGGCTTCTATCTATGGACAAGCTGTGTTCTCCCAAGCAGCTTGGAGGGTTAAATATTTTGGACTTACGATGTCATCTTCTGGCTCGAAAAGCTATGTTGTTGCCAGTTTTGGTAGAGTAGCAGCAACCCTGGGCTCTCATGGTTACACATTTGTGCCTCTGAAAGAATGTAAGATATTGTAGCCTGGGGAAGCTGTTCCTCCACATGTTCCGTTTCGCCATCTGGATTATCCACTGGGTTGGAATGTATCGGCTATGCAGAAACTGGATTGGGTGCTCCAACATCTGCATTCCAAGTTGAATTATTGGAAACTGTCCACATGGCCACTTCATGTGCGTCTGCGGATTGTCCAATGCATCCTTGTGGCGTATTTGCAGTTTTACTTGTCTTTGTTATCCTGGCCTCGGTTGCGTTTGCAGTCCCTTATGTCCAATATTTTGGAGCATTTTTGGCGGACCTCCTCTAGCAAGAAGGGTCTTCGGCTTCTATCTATAGACAAGCTGTGTTCTCCCAAGCAGCTTGGAGGGTTAAATATTTTGGACTTACGATGTCATCTTCTGGCTCGAAAAGCTATGTTGTTGCCAGTTTTGGTAGAGTAGCAGCAACCCTGGGCTCTCATGGTTACACATTTGTGTACGCGCATTGTCACTCCATCTTTTGGTCATTGGAAACCGACTTATTGGGACGTGGTTTTGGGAAGCTTGAAGGACACATTCCTGGATGTCCCTTTACTTCTTCTCTAATTGCTGACAGGAAGGTTGTCACTTCGCATTTGACTTGGAATGGTCGACAATCCTCTATGGGTAACTCTCTTCGCTTAGAGAGTTTGCATTGGAGCAGGGCTTTCCCTTCGACTTTGGTTCAACGGTCTCCTCGCCAAGCGTATTTTCTTTCCCAAAATGGAATATGTTGGGTGCATCAGGTTGTTGATGACTCGGGTTATGTTCTTTCGTTCGTTGATGCAATGTCCCGCTTTCGGTTAAGTTTTCACTATTCTCCTCTCTGGAGGGAGATTCAAAGGATGCTTGCTGCTCATTCACCCATTCCTCCTTTGGATGTGGACTCTCGCTTCTCTGACTAGAATCTGGCTACTACTAGATTGGACTGCATCTCAGCTAGCAATGTCTATGCCATCCTTCAGTTTGATGTATGGATTATGCATAAGGGTAGTCAGTTATGGTCGCTCTTCAAGTCATCCTTGTGGTGGCAACACACATTGTCTCGCATTTGGCAGAGTCATCTGCCTTTGAAAAAACGTGTTTTCTTGTGGCGTTGCTTTGTGGGAGCTCTACATATTGGCAGTGTGATACATGCTCGACATATTGTGTCTTCCCGCTGTTCCAGATGTCTTGAAGTTGAGGAGACCGTGCCACACTTACTGTGGCGTTGTCGTCACTCCAGAGCCTTCATTCGCCAAGTGTCAATTGCTCTTCGGCTTCGTTTTCCTTCTGGCTCTTTTCACAAATGCTTTTGGCTTTTTCAAGTGCTCCAATCGCCGCAATCTCAGTTTGTGGTGTTCTTCAGCTGGGTCAGATTTTGGACTATGTCGGCCATTTGGCATCATAGGACTCCTTAATGTTCCAAGGCACCATAGGAGCTCCTTAATGTTCCAAGGCACTTCTACTTTTGTTGATCACTTTCCCTATTTTAAATTATCTCTTGGTCAAGCGCTGCATTTTGCCTATGACGCTGGAGACATCACTCTTGATACCTATAGGATTTACTTTGATTGTTTTTAGCCTTCAGAGCCTCATAGTGCTCCGCTTCTCGTATCCGTGGGTTTTCTTCGCTTTGAGGTTCCCACTTGTAATTAATCAAAGCAGATTTACAACAAAAAAAAGTGTGTGAGACAGAGAGAGTGAGAGAGAGAAAGAGTACTATCTGCCGGATCCGTAACGGCTTGAGCAAGAGCTGGAGACGGCACACAAATAAGAAGGGCTGCAAGAGATAGTGCAGCGAAAGATGCTCCCATGGCTGTGTTCATTCTTCGCATTGGGCTGCAAGAGAAAGTGCGCGCTGTAATGCTCCCATGGCTACCCGCAGAGCAGCCGACATAATCTTTGGTCAATCGTCACAGCCGAGCATGAGTCAGCTAGTATGTGTTCAATGCCGTGAAAGGATTTTGTTGCTCATTTTGTAGTTTTGTCAACTATTTCTCACTCTTGCCCAGTAATAAGACAATAAGAACGTGAGAAAGGAGGAAAAAAGAAAGGAGAAGAGAAGTCAAGAAAGATAGTGTGAGAGATGGAGAGAGAGAAGAAGAAGAGAGTAGAGTTTTAGTGTCGTAGGAAATTATCCCAATAGACCTTAAAGATCTATTCGACGAGGAGATTTGAACTCAAGACCTCTTATGCAAGAGGGAAGTGGCATAACCAATCTACCACACTTGGGTGATAAAAAGGTTATACCATTTTCCTCTTGAATAACAGGTCTTGAGTTCAAGTCTCTTCATCGGATAGATCTTTAAGGTCTCTTCCAATAGTTTCCTACGACGTTGAAGCTCTCTTCTTCTCGAGTGTGTGTGTGCGTGTGTGTGCACGCACGCATGCGCACGCTAATAAGATAAGGGAGGGATGGAAATGGATAGATAAAGACAGTGCTACCTAAGATAGGTACACACACACACACACACACACAAATCAAGAGAGATTTTGTGAGAGATGGAGAGGGAGAGGAGGAGAGAGGGCTGCTGGAGGTTGAGAGAGGAGGGGGGTTGGAAGTTGGTGGAGGAGTAAGAGGGGTTGCAGTGACTCAAAGAAAGGGCCACTTGCCACCGGTGGTAGAAGCGGCATCTACTGGCAGTAAGCGACAGAGGTGGGGAGAAAAAAAGCTTGCTGCAAATCTTGCATCACCAAGCCCTCTCCAAATCCATCCCCCCATGTATGAGAGATTGTAATTTGCCATTAACACTTCAATAGTCAAACATGCCATAAAAGTTGTAGTTTGCAATAAGCAGCTCAAGTGTGGTTGGGAGAAAAGTCGATGTTTTGGGCCTACATAACAACTTAGTGAAGCATGGAATTCTTGGGCACAATTGCGGTTTGACGGGTAGAGCTTGTTGATTAATGCCACATGGAAACTAAATGATGTCAAACTTGTTTGCTTCCCATTTCATAGGTACATTTTGTATGTTAAAAGGGCAAGGCTATAGATAGCATCATGTCAAATGTCCACTTGTAGCTGCAAAAGTTCAACAACTAAAAACTCCCACATTGCGTTCTTTTTTATGAAGCCTTCCACAAGCCAACTCTACCGTTTTGGCAGAGTTAGCTTCCAAAGGCATCGTTTTAAGAAAGAAGCCAAAATGGAATGATATCAGCAAAATGCGTCTTCCCTAGTTAGTTATTGAATGACACCTCCTTTTGGGAGGTGGGATCAATGGGTCACGATCACCGGTTGATTGTGACCGTTGGATTGCCTACGGAATGCAAAAGGCTCCTACTTTCTCAAATCCGAGACTTGAACCCGGTACCCTCTACCCCGCGGATTTGACTCTAACCACTAGGCTAACGCGCGCTCGTTGAAAGGTGTGTGTGTGTGGTAAGTTTATAGATCACGGCGTCGCGGACAAGTTTACACCTAGTTCACACCGAGTTCGCATTGAGTTCACACCAAATTTGATGTGGTGTGTAGACCCTCCCCAGTTGACACCGTGTTCACATTGAGTTCACACGGAGTTCACAGCAAATTTGGTGTGGTGCACATACCTCTGAGTTTCACTCTTAGTTCACACCTAGTTCAAATGACGATCGGACGGCCCGGATTGCATCTGCCTTGCGACGCCTACCGTGGGCCATTGATCCCACCTCCCTAGGGAGGTGTCAATTAGTGACGAGGTGCTGCTTCTCCTTGTGTGCGAATACGCCTTTACAAAGAGGTATCTATGCTTCCTCCCTCCCTCTCTCTCTCCACATACACATACACACTCTCTCTAGAGTTTATCTCTTTATCTCTTGATCTCCCTCCCTCCATCTCTGTATGTATTTATCTTAAGTAGCGTCGTCTCTATCTATCCATCTCTATCACTCATATTAGATTTTTTAAGTAACGTCATTCTCTCTCTTTCTCTCTCCCTTCTTTTTCTACCTCTCTCTCCATCTCTCGCTCTTGTATACTCTATATCTATCATCTATGTGCATTACATCTGTTGTGTGTGTGTGTGTGTGTGTGTGTGTGTGTGTGTGTGTGAGAGAGAGAGAGAGAGAGAGAGAGAGAGAGAGAGAGAGAGAGAGAGAGAGAGAGAGAGGAGAAAGGGAGGTGGATATAGAATAAGCATAAGACTGTGACACATAATATCGCTCTTGTAGCCTTGTGTATTCATTCTAAACTAAATATATAGCAATAATCTTTGGCATTCCATTCAAGGAATCACACATGACATTATGTTTGTTAGATTTATGTACTATCTCAATCTCATAATTATCTAAGAATTATTGCCATGCAACCCTACTTGGTCGATAGCTTTAGCTCCATTTGAAAGGATTTCAAGGATTAGAGAGAGAGAGAGAGAGAGAGAGAGAGAGAGAGAGAGAGAGAGAGAGAGAGAGAGAGAGAGAGAGAGAGTTTATGCATATGTGATTATGTGCTTGTTTGTGTTTGTAATGAGAGAGAGAGAGAGAGAGAGAGAGAGAGAGAGAGAGAGAGAGAGAGAGAATGCATGCATGCATGAGAGAGTGTGTGGCACAGCATGAGCAAAAAGAGACCAAGAAAGAGAAGTGTTGCTATGAACATCATTTAAGAGAGAGAGAGAGAGAGAGAGAGAGAGAGAGAGAGAGATTCTATTATCATCCTCAGAGGTCAATATAACCTATAGGACCAAAGACACATATGATGTACTTTGTATGGGGTTGATAAGTTATTTTCGATGCTCCAAGATCGTGTTAATGAGAATCGTATGAAGAGCCCACATTATGGTTGGGAGAGGAAAGTTGTATAGGTATAAAGTCATGGTTGCAAGTTTCGATGTGAGTAAACGTTGAGCCACTCTCTCGTGTGTGGTGCTCATACTCTTGAACTTGCAGTGAACATAATGTGCATAGTCAATGTGACTCTTCCTCATTTCCCCAGTGCCCCGTCTTCCATCAAAGGAAGTGGGAGCTAAGTCGAATGGCTTCGATAGTGTGTATCGTTGACAAGGGGATAGGCTGAAGCATATAAGGGTGAGTACGGTTTTTGTTTTTAGCAAAAAACATGGTTTTGTAGTTGGGGAAAATATGGGTGGTATAATGTATGAAGCGCAACCCATCGGATTCTTGCAAAGCGTGAATACATTGACACGATGTGTGTGTGTGTGTGTGTGTGTGTGTGTGTGTGTGAAAAAGAGAGAGAGAGAGAGAGAGAGAGAGAGAGAGTTTGACTAGAAAGTCCATGCTCACTTTCCTTTTGAGAGTGAGAAAAGTGATCTTTTACTTTCCTTTCCACTATTTAGAAAAGGGAAAATTTTTAACATACCATTAGCGCTAGTGGTACGCTAAAAATCTTCCCTCTAGTGGTATGCTAGCAATATTCCCTTTTTGGCTTGTTAAAGGCTTTAGTATCTACATGTGTAAAGGTCGTTCAATTTTCATTGTTAGACATGTATTCCTCAAGTGGTATGCTAGAAATCTTCCCCTTTTTGGCATGCTGAAGGCTTTAGTATCTATATGTGTGAAAGTCGTTCGATTCTAATTGTTAGACATGTGTTCCTCAAGAGAGCCTTAAAAGTCTTGATAAGAAAGATATCATGTCCTTTCAAACTTCCCAAAGCTACATTCATTTTTTTGGCATACTAAAAAATCTTTAGAGAACAAAAGATTAAAGAGTGTATTCATAGGAGTTTCATCCCATAATGTGATATATTGACTCAATAAAAATTTTATTTTGACTTGTAAAGAGTCCTTTCATTTAAGGAATTCACAAAGATTCATTTCATTGAATTGTTTTATTATATTTTATGCTTATTAACTTTATTTCTTTTATGAAGATATTAAAATATTCTTTTGTTTGAGTTTTTCAATGTGTCATTTCATTGTGTTTATTTTATTTTGTTTTTAAAATGATAATGTTCAATGTGTACCTTTCACTTTATTATTTAAATGGGGCCCTTTCTAGTAGGTGGGCACAATCTTTTTGATGTGCTTTCATTAGTTGGAATCTAGGAAGATGCCCCCATCCCTTTGAGGAGAAAAACAAAGGAGATGGCATGTGGAGAGAGAGAGAGAGAGAGAGAGAGAGAGAGAGAGAGTTTCTCGTGTGTCGGGCCAATGGGCGATAGAGAGGTAGATTTTTTCCTCTACTGGCTCTTAGTAGGCCTTGTCGTGTTGAGCTACTTGCACGTATGTGTTTCTAGCGTGTGTGTGTGTGTGTGTGTGTGTGTGTGTGTGTGTGTGTGTGTGTGCGCGCGCGCATGCGTGTGTGTGTGTGTGTATGACATGTGCAAGGAGAAGTAGGGAAGAAGAGCCTATCAACAACTGAGGAGGTGTGTAAGAGGGCGTCCTACTCCAACTGTGTTAGTCGTTGTGCAAAGTAAGCAATGCAGGTGCAGGGTTGAGCCTCCATCGTGCTATAGACCAAGGTGTTCAATCGCTTTGTGTGTCGATTTGCAAAGCATGGAAGAGATTGTGCACATCGTGATGCAGGGCAACGAACATGGGGGAGGGTTGTGCAGACCAAGAAATGGCAAGGGGGATGATGGCAACATGGAGAGGTGATTTTGCTTTGAAATTGTCAGATTCCCTTGGAGCCTCAAGAAAAAATTAGTTGTGACTTGAGAAAGTGGAGCTAGTAGCTGCAGCCTGCACTCGCTCATGCGAGTCTCTCTATGTGTGTCTCTCTCTATCTCTCGCAGGTGGGATGTAAGAGTGATGCTCTCCTGTAAGGTCTTGCGAGCAAGAGAGATAAGGTCTCGATGGGGTCACAGCGACGACGGTGCAAAAGATAATGCAGCTCTCCGTGTTGAGCCTTTCTTGTAACGAATTTAGGCTAATAACATTGATTATAGTAGAATTAAGGTGACAATAGTGAGCATTTCATTAAGAGAATTCCTAATGAAGATGATAGAGAAATTAACAACAGTTGAGGACTGGATTTATTTGGAGCCGGTAACCCCTCCAAAAGGCTTTTGTATTATATGCTCTCCCATGAAGAGAGACTTGGTACAATACAATCTTTGTTTTCCTTGAGACTTTTTTGATGCCATGAAGATGGAAAGCTTCATGACCAAAATTATGCCCAAAACAACAATTAACTTACTTGCAATAGACAAGAACTTGTCCCCTGCCCCAATCCCAAGACCTCAAACACCTTCAAAGGTGGAGAGAGCTTGCAGGGAGTGAGGGAAGTGCAGAGGAAGAAGATGTAACATACGAGAAAGAAGTATTCTTCCTACATATCATCACTCTTAGAGCATAGCTTAGCATAGTAATGAAGATTGAGAAGATGATGAGCATGCTTTGAAGCTTGACTCTTACTTGGATTTGCATTCCATAGCCAAGAGATATTGGTGTAGGCCCTCTACTTCTCCAGCTTGGAGAAGGAGATGACTTTTTGCTTACACACAATGAGTGTGAGTGTGTGTGTGTGTGTGTGTGTGAGGGCTCGTGGGCTACGAGAGAGAGAGAGAGAGAGAGAGAGAGAGAGAGAGAGAGAGAGAGAGAGAGAGAGAGATCAACCTAGATTCCTTACTCTAGCTCAAAGCTTATTGGCCCAAGCTTGTGGCTAGCCAATGAAAGTCCTAGATCATAACAAGCAAGGGGTGTACCATTTAGACAAGTGTCCTTCTTTCCCCCTTTGAGACAGAACTTAATTTATTATTTAATTGAAGCTAAATTCCTATTGTCTCTCTAGGTCAATTGACCAATAGGATTTAAGCTTGCGCATGGTTTGCTCAATTCTCATTGGACCCCTTGATAGACTGTCCAATAGGAATAAAGGGAGTTGTAATTCTTATTGGTCCTTTTTATGGGATTTTCAATAATGGTAAAGCTTAATTCGCATTGGTCCTTTCCATAGGCCATCCAATAGGGTTCAAGCTTAAATGGGCCCACCTTAGCTAGGGGCTTGGCATGTGTCCTTTATGCCCCATGTGAAAGGGTGACACTTGGAATGTGTGTGTGTGTGTGTGTGTGTGTGTGTGTGTTCTCTCTCATCCTCCTAGATGTAGGTCTGGCCCCCTCCTTTGTAGGAGTTGTGTTTACTTTTTGGCTCAAGCACCTCAAGCACCTAAAGTTGGCCAATAGTCTTACATAATGGTCCTAAGCGGCCTAAGGACTTTTGAACACTAACCTTTGAAGGCTTTAATGAATCTTAACATAAGGTCTTTGAAAGCTCCATCAAGTGTACATTGCTCTTTGGTAGACCTCTCTCCATTTGGACCCTTTTTGAGATAAACTTATCTCTCCTCTTGGTCCCCTGTTGAGAATAGATCTAGTAGCACATATCCATATGCTAACTCTTGTTCCCTTTTAAGCTTGCATATTAAATTATCAATTCAGTATGAGAAAATCATTTGGGATAGGTAGATATTAGATTTTATGACATTACCTCTCTCTTGAAATCATAGTCATCCTTGACTATAAGGTAGAGAAGGTAAAGGCTAATCATTAGTCCACGGTTTCCTAGCAGGTAAAGGTTCCCTTTCTACCTTACGACATCATCTAGAATGGATGACTAATCCATTTGGTGCTTGAAAGACCCAGCTGCTGCAAGCATGTCTGCTCTTTAGTCCATATCGTACTTCCAATGTAACATTTAATGGCCTAATAACTTTTGTGTAGCGGAAATCAGCATGAACATAGTGGGCATTTCATTAGAATAGCTTCCTAATGAGAATTACAAGAGTGCTTGGGTGGAGAGAGCAAAAAAAAAAACATAACACCTAGTTAGATAGCATCGACAATACTTTCAAAAGAGAGAGAAATTAAGCTATTGACAACAGTTGAGGACCGGATTTGCATGGAGCCGGTCCCCCCTCCAAAAGGCTTTGTATTATGGTTTCTCCCATCAAGAGAGACATTGTACAATACAATTCTTTGTGTTCCTTCAAGACTAGCTAGTGCAATGAAGATGGAAGCTTCATACACCAAGCAAAACACTTAATCAAACACAACTTGAAGTATCCCCGTTCTCAGACCCAAGACCTCACACACCTTCGAAGATGGTGAGAGCTAGCAGGGTATGAGAGTAGATTGAGAGGAAGAAGGAGTATCTTACGAGAAAGATGTACGTCTCCTCACATAATCACTCATATTAGCATAGCTTAGCTTAGTAATTAGCTTGGTAGAGGAGATGAGCATGCATTGAAGCTTGGCTCTTGGTTGGATTTGCATCCACATGCCAAGAGAGTGTTGATGTAGGCTTCTATCTCACAAGCTTGGAGTAGGTGATGAGCTCTCCATTAAAGCTTGGGAGGAGATAGAGTATTCTTCCTTCACACATGGTCAAGTGTGAGTGTGTGTGTGTGTCAATGCCCAGCAAAAATCAGCCCCCCTCTCTCTCGGGCGAGCCCTAGCTGCTAATTAGGTCTGGCTTTTGCCTCATTGGACCTCCCCAGGTCAAGCCAATAGGAATTAAGCAGCATAAGTGATAGCCTTCTGACATGTGTCCCCCTTTCCCCTTTTGTGAGAGCTTTAGGTAATTAAATAATTAAACAAAACTCTCATTGGACCCCTTTGTCTCCTGGCCAATAGGAATCAGGCAAGCCATGAGGCTTCTGAATGCTCATTGGACCCTTTGGGAGACTGCCCAATAGTCTTCTAGGAGACTTAATTCTCATTGGTTTCTTTTATTAAATGTTTTTAAATTAATTAAACTACATTTACTCTAGCTTAATTCTCATTGGTCCACTTCAAGGGTCTTCCAATAGGAATTGGGCACACCTTGTGGGCATCTGGCTTAGGGAGCTGACATGTGTCCCTCATTCCCTTTGTGTAAAGGGAGCCTGTGTGTGTGTGTGTGTGGTTTTCTCTCTCATCCCCTACCTTTGGGGCTCGCCCCCTCCCATGTAGGGATGTGCAAAGACTTTTAGGGCACACACATAGCATCCAATTTTCCCTAGGGTTGACCTTTGGACACAACCTTTGAATTTTGGAACCTTAGCATTTTGGAAGTCTTAATGGGCTGAACCTTAGGGTCTTTTTAGCCCATTGTTTCACATGGCTCTTTTGCAGATGGCCCCCCCTTTGGATCCCTATTTTCCCTCCTTTGGATCCCTACTGTGGCCGGTCTGCTAGCTTAACCAACATTCTAGCTTTTTCTCCCTTGGCACTTCCCCACATTAAATGATCAGTTTAATATGAGAAAATCATTTAGGAGAATTAGATATTGATTATTATGACATTACCTCTCTCTTGAAATCATAGTCGTCCTCGACTATGGTGTAGAGAAGATAAAGCATATGCATGAGTCCTTTTCTTAGCGGGTAGAGGATCCCTATGTTACCCTACGACATCATTCCATAATGGATGACTAGTCCATTTGGCGCTTGAGAGCCTGAGGCTGCCGCAAGCATGTCTGCACATTAGTCCTATCAGTCTTCCATAGTAGAGTGACAAGCTCTACTTGGTGTTTGGGAGACGTTGTCTCCGCAAACTTGATCTAAGCATGCATACTACTTTATTTTTGTGCACAAATAAAGAAAAAGAGAGTCTTATAAGACAAAAATTTTGTTCATTTTTAACATTTTGTACATTTGCTTACTCTTGGGAAGCATTGTAAGCATTGACAAGGTTTAGGTTATCCTTTAATTGTATGCCTTGCATCCATCTAGCATCTTCGAAAGGATAATTCTTAAACTTAATAAGATATCGTCGGATAGTCTTACCGCCTCTTAATACCTTGTCTTCATGTCGGAGAATGGACTCGGGCTGCAGCACCTCCTCGTGGTCTTCGATCTCCGGTGGGTCTTCAATAGTTGGTTCTTGAGGTGGCTCTCCTTTGTAAGGCTTTAATAGGCTCACATGAAAAGCATTGTGTATGAGCCAATGATTGGGCAACTTAAGTTGATAGGCCATCTCATTGATTGGCCTAAGAATCTGGAAGGGACCATAATACCTTTTTGCTAGTTTAGCATAGTACTTTTGGTGGCCCGTAGGATTCTTGCCCGTCGTGTGCCTTAATCGAGCCTTGGGAAACTTTAACAAGACCCAATCGTTTTCTTTAAAGGCTTGGGCTCTTCTGTGCTTGTCAGCAGCAGCCTTTTGCCTTTGTTGTGAGATAGAGATAGCATCCTTAATCTTTTGGAAAGATTCTTGTAGGTCTCGGCTATACTCATCTGCAGCGAAGATCTTCCCATGTACCTTAAGTAGCAAGGGACTTTTTGATCTTCCCTCAATTACCTCGAAAGGTGCTTTTCCTGTGGAAGTATGTACAGTGTTATTGTAAGCATACTCTACTAAGGGTAAGTACTTCTCCCATTGGGATCTTTGATCTACTTCCGTTACATAGGCTTTTAGTAGATCAAGAATGGTTAGGTTAGCTATTTCACTTTGGCCATCAGTTTGTGGATGATAGGCCGAAGAGAAGTTTAGCCTTGTTCCTAAATTCTCAAAGAGACCCTTCCAGAAATTACTGGTCATTCTAGGATCTCTATCCGACACTATGGACATTGGCAAGCCATGGTACTTGAAAATTTGTGAAATGAAGAGGGTTGCCATTTGATGGGCTTTGATAGTCTTTTTGACAGGTATAAAATGAGCTTGTTTATTGAACCTGTCTACTATCGTCCATATTCCCGTATTCCCATGGATAGACTTAGGCAATCCAAAGATAAAATCCATGGATATGCTCTCCCAAGGTGAATTAGGGATTGGCAAGGGTTGAAGCAATCCAAGTTGCTTCCCTCTATCAAATTTTGTCTTTTGACATACCACACATTTGGAAACATACTCGTGTATGTTCACTTTCATGGTAGGCCAATAGAAATATGTTTCAATTCCCTTTAGGGTAGACTGAATCCCTCTATGCCCCGCATATGGGGGAGCATGAGATTCATACATTACTTTCTCACGTAGTGAGTTAGTAACGCATAGTCTATTGCCATAGAGAAGATAACCATCTTGTAAAGTAAATGGTTCTTCTTTCTTCCCTAGTGCAAGGGCTGAAATCACATCTCTAAAATCGAGATCAATAGCATACTCATCTATCATTGAAGATAGATCATTGTGAGTTGCTATGGAAACCGCATTCACTCTCGGTCGTCTTGAGAGTGCATCGACTACTTGATTATGCTTGCCAGCAATGTGAGCAATATGAAAATGAAATTGCGAAAGGAAATTTGCCCACCTCATTTGTTTGTCGGAAAGCTTGGTCTGCGTCATGAAGTACTTAAGACTTTGGTGATCCGTTCGCAGAATGAAAGGAGTCCCCAATAAATAGTGCTTCCATGAGTCTAAGGCATGTAGAACTGCAAGGAGTTCTTTTTCGTATATGCCTAGAGCTTGCTCAACAGGGTCGAGCCTTCGACTCTCATAGCCTATGGCGTGCCCTTCTTGGAGCAGAACAGCCCCAAGGCAATCACCACAAGCATCACATTGGACCTCAAATGGTTTTGAGAGATCCGGGAGTGTAAGCACAGGTTGAGAGATAAGCTTTTCTTTAAGCTTTTCAAAAGCATTGTTCTCCTTAGCAGACCACGTATACCTAACATTTTTCTTTGTTAGGTCATGTAATGGTCCCGCGATTCGTGAGAACTTTTCTATGAAGCGTCTATAGTATGCACACATACCTATAAAGCTTCTTAGTTCATGAAGATTCCTTGGTTTAGGCCATCCTTTTATTACCTCTAACTTGGATGGATCCATTTGGATTCCATCTTGAGAGATAATGTGACCTAAATATTGAATCTCTTGCAAGAAAAATTCACTTTTCTTTCGATTAACATAAAGTTTATTCTCTCTTAAAACTTGAAATATTACCTGGAGGTGTTGCTTGTGTTCCTCCAATGAATTAGAGTAGATGATAATATCATCAAAGAACACTCCAGTGAAGGTTCGATGAGGCCTGAACAGCTTCTCCATCAAGCGGTTGAATGTGGCTGGTGCATTGGTCAAGCCAAAAGGCATGACAATGTATTCGTAAAGACCAAATGTAGTACGAAATGCGGTCTTTACAATGTCTTGATCAACTATCCTTATTTGATGATAGCCACTTTTTAGGTCAATCCTACTGAAGCAGGTTGATCCTTGTAGCTTATCAAATAGGTCTTCTACCCGTGGAACGGGAAACCTATTCTTGATAGTGATCCTATTTAGTGCTCTATAGTCGACACACATACGATATGTGCCGTCTTTCTTTTGTACTAATAGCACAGGTGAGCAAAATGGAGATGAGCTAGGCCTAACCATGCCCTTCTCAACTAACTCATGCACTTGCCGCATAATCTCCTCTTGTTGAGCTTGAGAAACTCTATAAGGAGGTTTGTTAGGCGGTGAACTTCCTGGAAGAAGTTCAATTGCATGGTCGTCATTACCTCGTTTAGGAGGTAGCTCACAAGGGATGTCGTCAATAAAAACATCTTGAAACCCCTTGAGAAAATTGGATAACTCTAATTCCTTTTGGTTGCTTTGATTTTCTTTTGCTAAAGCATTAGGTTCATTTTGAGAATCTTTAACAAAAATCATGTACGCGGAAATAGAGCTCTTTATTGACTTGTTGAAAGCTGGTGTATGTACAATGGGGATGGTGTTACCCATCTCCTTAGCATCTATATACATGTCCTTTTCCCTGAACTTAAAGGAGATTCTCCTTTCAGGAAATTTAACATCGGCAGCCAGGCGGTCAAACCATGGTGCCCCTAGGATTACATCCTCATGCTTGAGAGGAGAGATAAAGAAGTCCTCTTTGTCCACATAGCCTTGGACATGAAGCCTCAATTTCCCGATTAAGGGAGTAACTGAAGCTTCTTGCCCCTTGAAGGCACTGTCTGCGGGTAGGATATCTCCCATCTCGTAGGATTGTATGCCTAGCTTGGTGGCTAACTCCATAGATATGAAATTGTGAGTAGAACCAGGGTCAAAGAGAATAAAAGCATCATGTTCTCTTACCTTTCCCCAAGCATGGCATAGAGGAGATCCTTTGTGGTGAGTTTGGTGAATCTCCTCCTCTTGGATTTCAACCAAAGAAGCTCTAGGAGGATCTTGGCGGTTGTTCTTTTGGGGACAAGCGCGGTACGCATGCCCTTGTTCGCCGCACTTGAAACACCGGTTATCCTTACGATAACGCTCAAGCTCTTCAGGAGAGAGTTTATTCTTTCCTTTGTAAACTCCCTTCTCTTTAGCTTTGTTGGAATTGCCCTTAGGAGACTTTTGGACATTGTCCTTCCCCTTAGGCTCATTGGAACCCTTGTTTTCCAGGGGTTTATTATTTCTTTTACCCCCCGTTTGGAAATTGATTCGCGAGGCCACCATAGTATGGTGTATTACCGCCGATATGGTACGTGGCCTTTGGGAGTTGACATACTCCGTCATTTCTTCGATTAAGCCCGCACAAAATTGTTGCTTTTGCTCTCCAAAATCCAACTTTTTGAAGACAGTGGCTTTGAGTTGTAGGTCCCAAAACTTGTCTACATATTTGTGGATGGATTCATTGGGAGAGAGCTTTAAGCTTCGCCATTCGGTGAGTACTTTGTCTTTGGCATCGGTGGCCAAAAACTGCTTCATAATGGAAGCTCTTAAAGCCTTCCATGTTCGTGGAGCTTCACCGTTGGCTCGTAGGCTAGACCACCATTGTCTGGCGGACTTTTGAAAGTGCATAGCTACATGACGTAGCTTAGAGGACTCCGTGAAGCCCTCATCTCCAAACGCCGCATCGAATTGCTGGATAAAGGCCAAAACTTTGTCTGTAGCACCGAAGGTGCCATCATAGGTAAGGAAAGAAATGCTCTTCCCTCCCTCTTTGAATTTCTTCAGCTTGGACGACCTCTTCCATGCGGCATAGGATTTCCTATGGCCTCTTCTTTTTGATGGTTCAAAAGTTGCACCATCACTTTCTTCAGAAGGTGAAGAATTTGAAGAAGGTGGAGAAGAGGGTGACCTCTTTCTCGCCTTTTTCTTGTCTTGATCTTTGTCGTCTTCACCATAGCTTTCATAAGAGGAAGAGGATGAAGAAGATGGAGAAGAGGGTGTCCTCTTTCTCGCCTTTTTCTTCTCTTGCTTTTTATCATCCCTCTTTGAATTGTGGTGAGGAGAAGAATATGATGGTCTTCTCCGCTTTGGTGGTGATGGAGAGCGTTTAGCCCGCCGTCTTCGTGGAGCCATCTCCGCCGAGGTGGCGGGAGACTCGCTTCTTTCTCGTTCCTTCGGTGGAGGCTCTTGAGTTCTCCTTTGGGAAGGAGATGCATCATCAAGAAGTAATAACTTTTGTGTAGCGAAAATCAGCATGAACATAGTGGGCATTTCATTAGAATAGCTTCCTAATGAGAATTACAAGAGTGCTTGGGTGGAGAGAGCAACAAAAAAAACATAACACCTAGTTAGATAGCATCGACAATACTTTCAAAAGAGAGAGAAATTAAGCTATTGACAACAGTTGAGGACCGGATTTGCATGGAGCCGGTCCCCCCTCCAAAAGGCTTTGTATTATGGTTTCTCCCATCAAGAGAGACATTGTACAATACAATTCTTTGTGTTCCTTCAAGACTAGCTAGTGCAATGAAGATGGAAGCTTCATACACCAAGCAAAACACTTAATCAAACACAACTTGAAGTATCCCCGTTCTCAGACCCAAGACCTCACACACCTTCGAAGATGGTGAGAGCTAGCAGGGTATGAGAGTAGATTGAGAGGAAGAAGGAGTATCTTACGAGAAAGATGTACGTCTCCTCACATAATCACTCATATTAGCATAGCTTAGCTTAGTAATTAGCTTGGTAGAGGAGATGAGCATGCATTGAAGCTTGGCTCTTGGTTGGATTTGCATCCACATGCCAAGAGAGTGTTGATGTAGGCTTCTATCTCACAAGCTTGGAGTAGGTGATGAGCTCTCCATTAAAGCTTGGGAGGAGATAGAGTATTCTTCCTTCACACATGGTCAAGTGTGAGTGTGTGTGTGTGTCAATGCCCAGCAAAAATCAGCCCTCCCTCTCTCTCGGGCGAGCCCTAGCTGCTAATTAGGTCTGGCTTTTGCCTCATTGGACCTCCCCAGGTCAAGCCAATAGGAATTAAGCAGCATAAGTGATAGCCTTCTGACATGTGTCCCCCTTTCCCCTTTTGTGAGAGCTTTAGGTAATTAAATAATTAAACAAAACTCTCATTGGACCCCTTTGTCTCCTGGCCAATAGGAATCAGGCAAGCCATGAGGCTTCTGAATGCTCATTGGACCCTTTGGGAGACTGCCCAATAGTCTTCTAGGAGACTTAATTCTCATTGGTTTCTTTTATTAAATGTTTTTAAATTAATTAAACTACATTTACTCTAGCTTAATTCTCATTGGTCCACTTCAAGGGTCTTCCAATAGGAATTGGGCACACCTTGTGGGCATCTGGCTTAGGGAGCTGACATGTGTCCCTCATTCCCTTTGTGTAAAGGGAGCCTGTGTGTGTGTGTGTGTGGTTTTCTCTCTCATCCCCTACCTTTGGGGCTCGCCCCCTCCCATGTAGGGATGTGCAAAGACTTTTAGGGCACACACATAGCATCCAATTTTCCCTAGGGTTGACCTTTGGACACAACCTTTGAATTTTGGAACCTTAGCATTTTGGAAGTCTTAATGGGCTGAACCTTAGGGTCTTTTTAGCCCATTGTTTCACATGGCTCTTTTGCAGATGGCCCCCCCTTTGGATCCCTATTTTCCCTCCTTTGGATCCCTACTGTGGCCGGTCTGCTAGCTTAACCAACATTCTAGCTTTTTCTCCCTTGGCACTTCCCCACATTAAATGATCAGTTTAATATGAGAAAATCATTTAGGAGAATTAGATATTGATTATTATGACATCCAAAGTAGAGTGAAAAATTATACTTGGTGTTAGGGAGACTTCGTCACCACAAACACGATCCTAAGCATGCATACGTCTTAAATTTGTGCACAATAAAAGAAAAAGAGAGAGTCTTATAAGATAAAAACATTGTTTATTTAAAATGCATTTACATTTTCTTACTCTACTATAGCATTGTAAGCATTGATGAGGTTCATATTACCCTTAAGTTGTGTTCCTTGCATCCATCTAGCATCTTCAAAAGGATAATTCTTGAATTTAATAAGATATCATCGAATAATCTTACCATGTCTTAGCACCTTGTCTTGATGTCGAAGGATGGATTCAGGTTGGAGCACCTCCTCTTGATCCTCGATCTCTGGGGGTCTTGAATTATTGCTTCTCTTGGTGGCTCTCCTTTGTAAGGCTTGAGTAGGCTCACATGAAAAGCATTGTGTATGAACCAATGATTCGGCAACTTTAATTGATAAGCCATCTCGTTGATTGGCTTAAGAATTTGAAAAGGATCGTAGTATCTTTTTGCTAACCTAGCATAATACTTCTCGTGGCCCGTAGGATTCTTGCCCGTAGTTTGCCTTAAACAAGCCTTGGGGAACTTTAGCAAGACCCAGTCATTTTCCTTAAAAGCAAAGGCTCTTTTGTGCTTGTTAGTAGCAACTTTTTGCCTTTGCTGTGAGTTGGATATAGTGTAATGAAAATGGAAAATTATTTATTTATGGCAGGTGATAGGTGGAAAAAGGTAAAGAATATGCGAAAGGACATCACATTTATGTATATTTGATCATTCAAGTGCTCTTTGTGAGCTATGAACATTATTGTGTCCGGTCGGGCAATCTGTACTCACTTTCAGCATTCAAGAAATCTATAAATAAATACGTGTAAGATGAAAATGCTCACTCTTGCACGGGGGGAGATTGCATCCATTGCATGTGTCCATTCTTCTCTCCTCTCCCCTTTTCTCTCTCACCGTGCTAGTGTAGCACTCCGCTCTAGAGGTGCATCTGCACGTGTTTTCTACTCTCTCTCTCTTGCTCTATGTCTATCTCTTCACGTATAGCTTGGACTATTTGCAAGTATCATTAGTAGGTATGCAGATCTGTATGTTTTGTGCATGTAGTATCATGTTTTCAGTATTTTGTAAGGCTATCCATGCTCCCGTTTGTAGCAATGGTATCAAAGCCTCAAGTTACGCTCCGACGATTGTGGCCTTGAAATATGATGAAAGCTAAGTTTCTTTTTCTTTGAGTATTTTTGTTTCTTGCTAACTTTCAATGATTAAAATTGTGTAGGGATTCATGTTAAACACATAAATAAACTAATGTTTTTTTTGAACTAGTTAGAATACATTTCTTGATTTCAATACATAGAAATGATGTGCTCAATATTTTGTTCAATGTCCATACTATCTATGTGACGTGAAAGCAAATACTGTTTTTTATGCATCTCCATGATCATAAAGACACCATGTGCATATTTCATCATGCTAAACACGGTGATACAATCATGGAGCATTCTGGTCCACTTTCGGCAATCCCATACATGCCTATGTACACAAAAAAGCCACGTCAAGAGTGTAGTTTCTCGTAAGTAGAAGTAAAGAGAGAAAGAGAGATGATGGCTATGGAGTTGAGAGCTTCTTTCTGTGAACAAGGATTGATTATCATTTGTCAAAAGGATTCTTAATTTACCACAAGAGAGTGATGATGAGAACTACGTAGAGGATTCTTCCAGGAAGGTGATGTACAACGCATACACCATGAAAAGAGAAGAGAATATAGTAAGAGAGTAGAGAGAGATGGTCCTTCTACTTCTTTTCACAAACAAGAAAGAGATTCTTATGTGGAGATAGAGATAGAGAGCTTACACCACCTCCATATAATATGTATGTAGAGTCTGAATGTATTCCATGCAACTGGCAGTCCCAAAAATTGAGCACTAATGCCCCTTATATTGCTAACCGATAGGCTGGAATGTGCCCAAGCCAAAAGTAGGCGACCTGTTTTTTGCCAAGAATAGTCCCTACTTTTTAGAACTTTTGCTAAAAACATGGCCTTGGTTTTGGCAGTCAAATATGGCCAAAACATTCAATTTTCCTAGAGTAACTTAGTCAGTAAAATGATATCTAAGCAACTATTAAGACCGTACATAAACTAGACTGCATTGTTGCCTTTTTGTAAACATAATCCCCATTATTATTTTTTTTAATCTTGTTTCTCCATTGTATGCCCGTTTCTCACTCATATGGTGACCAAAAATAATATTTTGGGCTTGAACGATATTAAAAATCACATTGCTTTTTTGCTATACCAAACTGCAAGAAAAAGAAAAAAAGCGCGAAACCCCCCAAAAAAAAATCTAAAATTGAACCATGGCTTTTCCTAGCCTACCTGAACTAGACAATCGACTTGCTTTTTCACCGAAAAGCATTGAAAAGCATGAAAAGAACTCAAAAAGTAAATTTTCACAAAATTGAATTCTAGCTTCACTAAAACCTGTAGATTAATAATCATTCCTTGCTTTTCACAAAAAAGCACCAAAAAGCAAAAAAAGCAAAATTTTCAGAATTGAACCAAGCATTTGTCTGCCGTAATTGAACTGAAAGTGACCTTGGTTTCCACTTTAAAACCTACCAACTTTGCACAACAAGCATCCTAAACCCAAAATTAAAGTAATGTACAATGGAAATCCTTTTTTTTTTTTAAGACCCAAAAATCAGGGATATTACATTCTTTTAGGGAGTACACTAACACTAGGTCCCCCTTCTTGAATTCTTTTGTAATTAGATTAGAATCAAAGAACTATTTTAGTTTTTGTTTCTCAGCATAGATGTGTGCAATGACTGGTAGCCATTGCTCATCCAACTATTCTAATTGCTTTACCCTTTTTGATAATTCATGTCCTTTCCATCCTAGATTATTTGTTGCTCTCAAAGTAGGTAGCAAAAATTCCATTAGCAGTATGCCATTTAGTCGATACACTAAATTGAATGGACTAGTGTTCAAGTCAGTCTTGTAGGTAGCTCTATGTGTCCACAATGTAGAATGTAGCTGCATTTCTTAGTTTGTCCTTCTTAAACTGGTTGTCTTTGTCTTGTCCATTGGCTTGTAGGTGATTGGGTGTCAACTTGCTATGAATTATTATAAACTCTTGTAGCAGGTTTTTAATCACTTCATTCAAGAAGTAAGTGCTCCAATCCTTCACTATCTTGATAGGCAAGCCATATCTTGTAAAGACATACCGTACAAAAATAAGCCATATTCCTTGCATCATTTTTCCCGGTGGGTATGAGAGATCCCTCGTAGCATTGTTCACAATTGTCAACGTATCTTTGGACATCCATTTTCATTGATGGCCACTAAACACCTAACCATTTGAAGCTCTTAGAAATTTGATCCTTTGTAAAATGCAATCTCATTCCTATCTTGCGAGCTTGGTTCAAATAGAAGAGTTGTTCCTATGGCTCTATGCATAAATTCATGATTCCATCAAGAGTCTTCCTATAATTTTTTTGTGCAAGTAAATTGAACATTGTTGATTGCTAAATGATTTTAGGATTTAACAAAGTAGAAATCTGTGTGTCAAATTGTTATATGGCCATTATAGTCACAATATCCTCTAACCATCTTGCTGTCATCTCTACCAAAAAAAAGGTAAGCATCGGGTAGATCATCTACCCCTTTTGGTGCTTCTTGTGATGCAACCTTAGAAAGGCTACATGTTGCATGTTTATAAATATAATATAATATCCCCAATGCCTAATGAGTTCCTAAACTTGTCACACTATTGTTGGTCTAGCCAATTCTATGATTGTTTTGATCTTTTCTAAATCCATCGTTATCCCATTTTTGGACACTATGTGCTTTGCAAAATTTCCTTGTTGTACCATAGATACACACTTTTTAGGATTCAAACAGATCCTCAATTTTCTCTCTTATTGTGTTATCATCAAAGGTCTTGTTATAATTGTAAGGCCTTTGTCTTGATGGTTTTGCATCATCTTGCATAGGGAATGTATGCTGACATTTCAGAAGATCCACCCCCCTTCAAGTCTTTGTAAAACCATGCAAATATATCTCAGTATTCCCTTTGAGTTTGGATCAAAATCTCTTCTTTCTCAAGAGATAAGTCTGTAAAAATTTAGGATCTTTACCTTTTTGGGCCAAACCTGTTTTCTTGGCATCTTTTAGACAATCATAAGATTTCTTAGGCTCTTTCAACTCCCTCATAGGTTGTTGAATCACAATCCTTATATCTTAAAGTATGTATTGTTTTATAATGGGATAATACACTTATCACATCACTCAACATACACTAATTTGATTTTCTTTTTGTTGTCTAGATATCCTTCAATGTCTTTTTAAATTTCCTATATTTAGCTTCATGCACAACTTTGGATAAACTTATGTTTACCTTCAACCTTAGTTGTCTGGTTAGGTTTCTTTTTGAATTTGTTTCCTTGTTTAATATATTTCAAAGTTCTCTTACTTGTGACAAATAAATCTAGATATTTTGTCTTTAACACAATCATTTGCCTTCACTAGTATCTTAAGTAATCACTTTTACCTTTCATTGTTGGCATTGAATGTGTTCAGATTTGTTTAGCCTCTCACTTATTCATATAGTGCTTTTGTTGACTACATTGTTGGTTTGGAAATTCAAAATGCTTTCATCCCCATTCCTTACCAGCAATCTTAATGGTCATTTTATTGAATCAGAGCCACTAAAAGTCATTGGATTTTCTTCTATTTCATATGTAGCATGATAAAAGGCAAACTCTGCCTCTCAAACCAGACAGGAAGCTAGTGTCTACATATATTTTAATTTAGTGGACATTATAGGATGAAAGTTCCCAATATCCAAAATTCGTTGGCTTTCATTGGCTTTCACCACTTTGGTTGTCTTGCAGACTAAAGATCTTCAATCCTACTCAATTAAGTATGATGGTAGGGTTTTAAGAGTATTATCTTCTAAAATCCTTTGTTTTTCATAACCCCAATTCCCATACAAAGATTGCATATACATTTCATGGGTGGATGTAATAAAAATTTCTTCAACTGTTGCATACCCTAAAGTCTGACTACCATCATTTGCATCTCTAATGAAGTCCCATAGATAATTGGGCCATTCGTCTACCACGGGTGGAACTCTAACCCATCTTCAATATATGGAACTATAAGAATTGGTTCTTTTGTGAGCTCACGTTCTTTTCCTTTTACCTCGTCCACTTTTTTACTAGAATTTGCTTCACATAGTTTTGTTTCAAATAGTGTTAATGACCCATTCTTTTGCATGTCAAAAATTTATTGAGCGATTTGGACCGACTTTTGATACGCTTTAAGCTTTGCTTTCTCTAGACTAGGGTTTGGGAAGTATTTCCATTTATTTTTCAAGCTCTAAGTAGGTTGTAACTCTGCTGGATATGCTTCTAACATGGCGTTCATAGGCTCAAATAAAATTTCTAGCAATATTGAACCTCTTACATGGTTGATAGATTCCTCTATATAATTCGTCTCTTCCATAGATAAAGATGAACTACCCTTTTCATAGGCTGTTATTGGCACTAATGCATTCGTAGGCTCTTTAGGTTGTATCATTTTAATCGGAATAGCATCATCGGATAGCATTGAAGGTTGCTGACCTAACATAGGTTGAGCCTAGTGCGGGTTTTTGCATTGAACCATAGTTGGTCGATACCCATACACAAGCTGCCTCAATGGTATTGTTGGCACATATTGCATATATTCCTAATATTTGGGTCTCATGGTTATTCTGTTTCTATTCCACGGCACACCATTTCTACTTAGCTTGGCATATTGGTTGACCTATTTGGTGGCCCTTGTCCTACTTCTCTTAATGGTAGTTGTCTTTGCAGACTCCTTACCATTAGGTTCCACTTCTTCATCATTTCCTCATAATTAGATGTAGGAAATTGAGCTATAACTATAGGCCCCACTTGAGTAGGTAAATAACCACTATCTTGTCACTTTTAGCATCATTGCAAACCTCTTCCTCATCATAAATTTCATAGCTATCTCTTAGGTCAATTTCATCCAAAATGCAAGATTCCAAAGTCGTACGTTTCATAGCATGCAATGTTTTGTTTATGAGACCCTCCAAGAATAAGAAACCCAGTCTAGTACCCTTAGGGTCCATGTAGTAGTCTCCTTGTTTTTGAGTCAATAAATGTAGCTAAAACTTGATGTCATGTTAACTATATGGTTATCCAATGGGTCTATACGAATTTGAGCTCCATGCTCATTCATCATATAGTACTGAAGGCCACTCAAATACCTAATTGTCATCTCGGCTCCAAAGTTAGAACTTAGTATGTTGGGAAGCCATTCCAGAACTAGTGTCAAGTATAGCTCAAAGTCCTCTACCAAGATTATTGACAATCTTTCCCCTTGGTTAATACTCTCTTGTGTCAAAGCCTAACTCTCCAAATCCTTAACCGATCCTGAGTGTCCTAGCACACGACTTGACCTAAGGTTCATGAAGTTTGCAAATCCATTGAATGTTAAGCCTAACCAGCCTTGCTTGATTACCAAGTGCCGATCAATTTGTAGCAGTTTTTAAGCTCCAATATGCACCTAAGAAAAATCATTTCCACCAATGCTCAACGTTTGTAAATTAAACCCAATTAATAGAATTAAAGTTTTTTTATCACTAGTTCTATAATCGGACACTTTAAGTGTCCTCAAACACTAAAGTGTCTTGTTTTTCCAACAACTTGTCATAATTTTTAAGTGAAGCTAGAAAAAAGACTTATAGCTCACATTCATACCTTAGGTCAGTTATGAGGTGAAGAACATGGCCGAATTTTATTTTTGCCAAAATTAACACCAAATTAGGATTATGGTAATAAGTTTTAAGATGGAGAAATCATAAAAATTTAGTGTAGTTCTAACAAAATTTCCATAAATTGAATATAGCTTGTTATTAGAATAAGATTTTTCATGGATTTAAAGGTGTATGGATAGGAAAAACCTTATTATAGCAGGAAATTGAGCTTCATAACTTAGTTATGAGACTAGCTTTTTGTTATAATACAAATACGAAAATCTTGAAAACGCTGAGAAACGGGGAAATTTTGGTCTTTCAAGACCTCTTTCATTTACATGATGAGGTTATGGGGCAAAACTTAAGGTCTATAATGTATCTATAGGCCAATACCTATCAATTAAGAAATTTTCAAGGTTTCAAACTCACAAGTATCTTGTAGTTTAAGCTAATTAAAAAAATTAATAGTGCGTAATTTCTTGCAAAAAAATCATTGCTATGAAAAACTAATGAAAGTGTGTACATAAATTCCCCAGTTGTGTCCATATGAGATATTTGTATACAAATAAGTGAGATAAATGGAAAAATCCAAAAGTGGACCTCAAGGATCGGCAAGGTTATGATAACGTAGAGTTCGTGAACTTTGCACTCATGTCTCAGATTTAGGCTTCACTATTTGATCCTTCCTCGGTGGAGGAAGCACTCCAACATGATTGTTGGAAGCGTGCAATGCAGAGAGAGATGGACGCTATCGAGCGAAATAAAACCTGAACTACCAAACCCCAAAAGCCCAATTTTAAATTTGGTAGGCTACAATGTGAATTCAATTTTTGGTCTCTATACTAACCACGATGTCCAAATTTGGTTTTTGACTTCACCTATGGGTTGTTTTCAATGTGCATATACACTTTGTATCTATTACTTGGTGAAAATGTCCAATTTTAGCCCCCAAGAGGAGTATCACAATACTAGACTTGAGTCCCAATTTGAGATTAAACTTATCAGTTTGATTGCACCACCTTGTGAGTCTAATGATACACATTGTGTACAATTTGAATTGAATTTAATGCAATTTCTTCACTAGTTTGCTCAATTGGTTTCAATTTTATTGCAAATTTTCACTAGTTTGCTCAGTTGGTTTCAATGTTAATGTCCAAATTGGTCAACATCATGTACTTAACATGTACAAACAATGTTCAAGGTCATTATCTAGTTTTGGCCTTCCAATCTAGTACCATGATATTGGATTACCTGTTTTCTCTAGCTTAGGTGGCTACACCCCATGCAAAGAAGATAGAGAATTTGAGAGGACAATATACAAACCTTGACATGTACTTTACCCTTGGACAACGTAGCTAGTTACTAAGTGATGATGGTAAAAAAATTGCGGACTTTATACAATTAAGATATACTTCAATTCCATTTTCCAAGGCCATATATACAAAAATTTCACTTTTGGCTGTGCCAGATGGGACTTCTTTGGATTTATTTGACTTTTTAAGAGAGATGAAAATACAAAAGAGCTCGTTATATTTGCTCTATCTTACGTGACCTATTGTAGAGAAGGAAGTGAATATGTGTCCCTTTTCATTGTTGCATTTAGAGGTGACAAAAATTCTACCCTCATCCCTCTTTAGTGTAGGAACAAGTGAAAGGGTCATGGTGGCTTTTCAAAATAACAAGAAAATGATAAAATCATTAGGTTGAGTTTAACTAGAATTATATAAGGTAAAGAATTGTTCAGGAATATCTCTTTTATTAAGGGATTGAGTTTCCTCCTTGCAAAGAAGCAAACCGGAAATAATAGTGGGATTTTTGAATTTGCAAGATTTTTGAACTAAGTTCTCACATATTTCACCATTTTTTCTTCCCTTTACGATGGTTTGCTCATTTAGTATGTGTGTGTGTGTGTGTGTATGTGTATGTGTATGTGTATGTGTAAAATAAATAAATATATGTATGTGTGTTTGTATGTATGTATATGTATAGAATTTACTAGAATTATGCAAGGTGAAGCTTCACTTTAGTATTCTAAAAGAATAGAATGCAAGTGAAGTCAAGTTGTGTAAGGATGTGAAATGAAAGGTGAAATAGAAAGATTCATTTAATATTTTAAAATGAAAATAACGTTTAAGATAAGTCTCCATCATGGCACTGGAAACAATGAAAGTATGCAACTCAACACTAAGGTTTCTTTTAGAAAGACAATAATAGACTTCACCCATTTCAAGTACTCATTCAATGTATGAAGTTGATATTGAGAACCTTTTTCATTTCCTTCTCCAAGGAAACCAATTGGATTTTCCCATCCTTCTCAACTTTTGGCGTACGTGATAAGCTTACCTCTCCATTAGCTTTCCTTTTGACTTTGAGTATATAAACATTTAGTAGGGATTATCCCCAAGAAATTGTGGTAGATATTGTGTGCCTTGAGATGATGAACTCTAAAAGTTTAGGTAGTAGAAGTAAAGGATTGAAGCACTAAGTAGAAGAATTTGAAAAATAGATTGAGCTTGGGGGAATTGGGTGCATCTCCTTCACCATTTTCAATACTTTTAGTCACCTCTTTCTTTATTTTGAAGGCCATTCTCAATTTAGGAATAAGATTAGAGTAGAAAAAGACAAGGTTGAATAAGGATTGAGATAAGATTGATAGTAATGAGTGCACGCGTGTGCATTGTTGTGCAATTTATTTTGGTGATTTTAAATTTTAAATTTGGATGGGATTTCTCTACATAAACACTCAAACTAGCCAAGAAGAGATTTGAAACTTTTCACACAACTCTTTTTGATTGAAAATTAACACTTTGGAATGTGCATATCAAGAGTTTGGTTAGTGGATCAAATAGTTGATCCATCTAGTTAGCCCTACAAAGATGCACATTTTAGGATCTAAAACAACTACTGTTGTCCAAATCCTAAGATTCTATGGAAAATTGCAAGAATTTGGGTCAAGCGATTTGTCAATCTATGGGATCAGTGGTGCACTAAGTAGCCTCTTCAATTATCAATAACAGTCTTGCAACCTCATAGATTTTCGAACAAGATAAAAGTTACATCATGAATTGATACATCCACAACACCCCAAGAGAACTGTTGTGTATGGGATTCGGCCTATGAACAACCTCTTACTTCATGCACGTTGGTATTAAATGAGATGACACCATATCACATGAAATGACATCCACATATGAGTTCATGCACTTTGCACATAGCTCCAAAAGCACCTCCTCCGAACCACTCTTCTATGGACTTTTGCACATGCGTTTTGACATTTTGTATGAGCCACCAACTACACTAGATACTAATCATGATGATTGATAAAGCCTTGAATCAAGATTTCATTCAATTGTATTAGTGTGCGCATCTCTCTACCTTGGTCCCAATGAAAATACTCTTTCATTCACTAGTTACTTGCATCAACAATGGTGTTGAGAATCCATATGCTCAATTACCTTATTAGCAAGTAATTATGTTCTTTGATTGAGTTGTAAACCTTTGTTTGTGTCATTTTTGAGTTCAATTTTAGCCCTCTCTAATTACTCTCATTTCAATAGTCCAATATCTTTGGTAATCATGTCTAGAATTAGTGCTCATCAACATCTTTTGAATGATCCTATGCGAGCTCCTTTTGCACTTCATTTGGTCCCTCAACCACAAGCATCAAATAAGATTTTTTATGTGTGTAACCCTCATTGATTTTCCTGCATAATCAGCTTAAAAACACAAAGGGACTTGACCCCTTGGGCTAACACGTGGAGATTATAAACTAGAGAAGTGGATCATGGGTCAAAATCCCATGATGGATTGAAGACCGAAGACATTTTTGAGTGAGGCTCTTCACATACGGCTATCCCACCACACATTTTTGGTTCTCCATCCAAACACCATCGAACTTCAAATCCGATTCATTCTTATGTTGGGTCCACTAAGGAGACTTCCCGCTATAGCAAGCATTTTATCCAAAAAGCTTCAAGCCCTTCCTTCCTAGAGGAGGATTCCCACTAAAGATAAGAGGGATCCACTCTATCTAAGAGAATATTCTCATGAGTTAGAGAAACGTTATCTCATTGTAAAGGCCAGGTTCTCTCTACGGTCGATAGAGAGCTAAAGCTCACAAAGGATTCTTTTGAGCTTCAAGCAAAGGATTTTTTTTTACCTAACAAGGCTTCCAAGAGCTTCAATTCAAAGGGCGGTCTCTCTCTCTCTCTCTCTCTCTCTCTCTCTCTCTCTCTCTCTCTCTCTCTCTCTCCCCCCCCACCCCAAAAAAAAGAGCATCCATAAAGTGCGATCAAAATGTATGTTGTGATATTTCTTATTAGAGATGATGTTATCCTTATGGAGTTCTTGGTTTGGATTTTGAGAACTAGTTTGAGGGGAAGGTGAATGAGTATGACTCACATTGGCACCCATTACTATTTTGTGATCATTGAGTAACCTTTAGACTATGAGTTTGAGACAACATTCACATATGAGTTCGTCCACTTTGTGCATACCTCCAAAAGCATCTCCTACCACTCTTCTAGGGACCTTTACACATGCCTTTTGCCCTCTTGCATGACCACTGCCTATGTTGGAATAAGGGTTGGAGGAAAGCACACAGAGCTTGGAGAAGACGAAGGAAGCTCAAGGCACACAACAGAGAGTGTATTACTTAGTGTGCAATGGAAAGATAGATAGCCCTAGATTTATGTGAGTATATACAATGCACATGGAAAAAACCTCCTAGTGAGGGAAAAATTCCCCAACGGTCCTAAGTGTGTTCACACACATCACTAAGTAGGTTGCTTCTTGCTCAACCATGATATGCATGAACTGTTGAGCATGAAACAAAAACCACTAGTGGACACTCGCGTGTCAAAACAACCAACCCAATTTGAGTCCGAAAAGGCATATAAATCTGGCAACAACGATCCCCCTTGGGATAAAACAAGCCAAGATATAAAGTGCCATTTAAGTAGCAAAAAATACTCTTGATAGCCTACTAATGCTTAGACCTTAGGCTATGCATAAATCTGTTGACCTGTGAGACTGCAAACTGAATATCTAGCCTCGTGTTACATACATAAATACGGTAGCCAATAGTAGTTTGGTAAAGAGTGGAATCGACATGATCACCAATATCATGAAGAATCAATATCAAACCTATTTCCATGGGAGTGGCAAGAGGTTTGCAATCCTCAAGTCCAAACTTACATATCAATGTCTCTATGTAACTTGTTTGACACAAGGCAATACCACCATCACACTGCTTAAACTTTATGTTCAAGTAATGATGCAACAACCCCAAATCTTTCATCTTGAAAGTAGCATTCAAATCAGCCTTAATTTCAGCAATATGTCTTTCATTTGGTCCAGTGATCTACAAATGCATAGAGAATGACATTGAGAAGTACATCACCCTCACGCTCTACATACTATGTGATTTTTGTTGGACTATTACGAAAGCCTTGTTTGACCAAATGAGTATCAGCTTTCTCACACCAAGCATGAGGAGATTGCTTCAACCCATACAAAGCTTTCTTACATTTGCACACTTTATTCTGGTAACAATTTGGCAAAGCATCAATAACATTTTGTATAAGGGAATTGTCATAAATGACTTCACCTGCAGAAATAAGTTGCTCATTAATATCCTTAACACTAGCAAAGAAAGTGTCCCTCTCATCTTCCTCATGAATAATCTTCGACCCCGAAACTTTATGCAACAATGCAATGTTAGCCTCATTGCGACTTGCATAAAGACCAACCAACATATCCCAAGCCTTTTTGTAGATTTTGCTAAACTAATGTGAGGAGTAATAGTGCGCTTCAGAGACAACGTGATCAAATTCATGAGCTTTCACATCTCTTACATCCCAACGATCTTTCTCAACTATAGGCAAAACAGTTCTAACAGCAACAATCCTTGTAGCAAAACCTACATCATCCTCAACATTGCCTACATTGTCAAAACAGGACGTATATCAAAGCCCTACATGATATTCCAAAATAGCCCACATAAGGTAATTGTCCCCATACAATCTATCCTCAGCAGCAAACATCTTGAACACATTTGTGTTGTTGTCAGCCATGGCAAATGCTACACCTAATGTGAAAACTTCATGAAAAGAGGAGAAACAAAGTAAGAACAACATGTGCTATATAATACAAACCGTAGAAGACTGTAAGGGACCTGTTATGTAAGAAACGACACTGATAGAAATTTTGCACAAAATGACAAAATAGCTGCACAATACTGCATGTAGTGGAAATGAAGGCCAAAATGAGCTCACATGAATTTGAGAAAGTGAGCAGGGCTGGCAATGCTGAGACGACTAAGCCAAAGAGGATGCAACCTACTTTTATACCAATTGTTGGAATTAGGGTTGCAGGAAAACACACACATCTTCGAGAAGACGAAGGAATCTCAAAGCATACAACAGAGAGTGTATTACTTAGTGTGCAATGGAAAGATAGATTGCCCTAGATTTATTGTCCTAGTGAGGGAAAAAATGCCGGACGGTCCGAAGTGTGTTCACACACATCACTACCACATGTATATGGTAACAACCTACACCAAATGCACCTAATCTTACGCCAAGCTCTAGGTTGTGAGTTTTGAGTCTAGTTCAATAATCAAGCCTTTCATATTTATTTCTCTATTGTGTTATTGATTAGTGGTTATGATAATTATGAATGGGTTTTTGCCTAATTCCCCATAGCTCTAAACTCCATCAAGAACCATAACAAGCATAAATAACAATCAAAATCCATAAAGTTCTAAAGCTTCCTAAAAATACCACGCATAATGTATGAAGCTCTCAAGGAAGTGGTGTGTATCCATTGTAAGGTCATACATTTGACGTCTAGGATAACTATTGTGTTGGGCTATGTATTGCCATCTAGAGCTTCCATCCATTTGAGGTGAGTGGGACAACAACCACGCCTTGAACTAATTGGTGGAAGTGATAGCACATTGGACTCAGAGGGTTCTAGAGTAGTATAGGATAGCAAGTTAGCTCATTCAATGGCTTTATGGGGTGAAGGAACCCCCCTAGATGGTGGAAATGATAATGCACAAGAAAGGATGTCAAATTCTTTGGTGAGTCTGTGCCTACATTGGTCTATTTCCACACTAACTCTTATCAAGGCTTATAGATATGATGTGCAATTTGTGTGTGTGTGTGTGACTTTATATATACATACATACATACATATGTATACATACATACATATATATGTATACATACATGCCTAACTCTTATTAAGGCTTATATATATGAGGTGCAGTTTGTGTGTGTTGTTGTTTTTAAACTTATACTTATACACAAAGGAACATAACAATTCAAAATACAATTGGATCTAGACAAAAGACAATGATTAGCACAAAAACAACTCAGTCTTTGATTCAGTTTTGTCCATCATAGTGAGAATGAGGTACCATTCTAGTGTTTTGTATATAAGATAGTCAAGAACAACTTATTCTGAAGTGAAAGAGGCCACATTTGACAGTGATTCACAACAGCAAAGGCAAAAAGATCCTAAGTAAAGATAGAGTCCTCATCTGCATCCATATAAACAAGACAATAGATTCATTAGCTTTGGATACATATTATATGTATCAACAAACCTATCAGTTGTTATCCATGTCCTACTTAAAACCTTTTTAACTTATACCTACCATCCATGTAGTGTTAAATATTAGCAAGTATTCATTCTCAAAAACATAAGCCACGTATGAAAGCGACATGTGTGTGTGTGTGTGTGTGTGTGTGTGTGGTATGACCCTTTTGAATGAGTATGTGTCTACATTGTTCTATTTCAACACTAAATCTTATTAGGGCTTATAAATATGAGGTGCAACTTTTGTGTATGTGTATGTGTGTGTGTGTAAATACATACACACATATATATGTATACATACATTTTAAAGGTTACGACCCTTTTGAAGACCTAAGGGGGAGCCCTCTTAGGACGAAAAGAAGTAAGGAGTATTGCATGGTACTAATTTACAAAGCCAAAAATTTAATAGTGTTAAAGGGTTGAACTTAGGCAGGCTCTTCACATTTTGGACATCCTTGCAAGGGGTATAACCAATGGTAGAAGATGCCTTGGACGCAAGCATATCACTTGGACATCCATTGGTCAATACTAGCAATGTCAGCTACCATATTTGATTGATGATGGCTTGACATATGATTTGTGAAGTTGACAACACTCCACTGTTTGCATGTGGAAATTGAAGCCCATGATAGGGCAGCCATCAAAGTGGCCAATGAACATTGGCATAGCCATCCCCCATCTTCATACAATTCTCCAACATGTTCTCCAACCATCCAAAGCCTAGGGGTGTATGGTTAGCCAACTGGAAAAGTTTGGACAATTTTACATTAAATAGCTTTTTTTTCATGTCACAGTTGTGAGCATGAATCTCATATGGGTGAACTGATGTAATGAGGTGATAGTTTATGTTATAGGGTTGAGCATGATGCATTGATATGAGATCAAATACTCTCTTTTTCATGTCATGTGTGCACTCCAAAATAGACAAAAGTTGTTTTGTATTTACATGTGAAGTTATGACATATGGTTGATCAAAGTGGTGGGCTGTTTTGTATCATGATTGGGTCTGTGTGGTGATGTTGTATGATTTATGGAACCCCAAGTATAGATGTGGACGTCTGATGTGTATGTGTGTACGGCTTTCCACCCTTCTAGGTTAGAACTAGCTCTATGTGCAAGAAGGGTGAGGTGCAATCATGGTACATTACTAATGTATGGTTAAACACTTCCAAAATGGTGTTTTGAGATTATTTTTAGTCACTTCTTGGACTTATGTTTCAGCTTGTGGTAGTTTCATTATGCCATGGTGGATACGATACTTAACATTGCATATGCAATGAGAGTTTTCAACATGTATATATCCAATCCTAGAATGAAGCATTGGGATGTTGTCAAATCGATTCTCAGATACTTGAGTGGCACAATAGATAGACAATTATGCTATGGCCTTGGAGAATTATCCATTGGGGGATATGTTAACTTTATTATGCAAGATGTGTTGACAAATCAATGATTGATTGGATCGACACTTTTGCTAGTTTTGTTATTTCTTGTGGAGACCCGTTCTTCAAAAATGTATGTCAATTTCTACCAAAAAGGCAAAGTATGTCGCTTTGAGTGAAGCATGCAAAGAAGCAATATTGCTTACTTGTCTACTAGGAGGTCTTGAGCTAGAGCAAAAGATACCAGTTGTTTATAGTGATGGTCAAAGTGCTATTGCCTTGGCTAAGAATCCTGTGTTTCAGACAAGGATAAAACACATTGATGTGTATTATCACTTCAGTCGTGATTTCTACAAAAGATACATACATTAGAGACTTAGCAATCAATTCCAACACTTAGCAATCAATTTCAACACTATTGTTAGTTGATGGGCATCGATGGATGAAGATGCGGTATTCTTTACAAATTGTACATGTTGTGTAGTTTTATGACCTCCCACATTGGCCATCAAAGTGGAAGAATATTGGGTTGCTGACCATGTAGGTCGGGTATTTGCTTCCCATCACTAACTTATGTGTGCTGATCTTTAATTGTATAGATATAAAAATTATGTGCTACACATGAACTAATCCGCTATTGTGTGCTATGACTTGCTCTCCCTCACCATATGTGTCTGTTCTATGCTCTCTCTCTCTCTCTCTCTCTCTCTCTCTCTCTCTCTCTCTCTCTCTCTCTCTCTCTCTAGTTATGTTGAATCTAAGAGATCTATTCGACTTTTTGAAGACGAAGATATGGTATTTTTTAGAGTGAAGCTTAAACGTAGATCTTTGTCGATGGCTAAGTGCAAGAAACTTAGCGCAAGATATTGTAGGCCTTTATTCATCATAGAAAAGATCAATGATCAAACTTATCGGTTATTATTATCACCTCATATCAAGGTACACGATGCTTTCCATGTCATTTTGCTTAACACTAGGTTGGTAACCTAACAGGACATAAAAGTGTCCTTTCAGGGTTTTGAAAAAAACCTCCAAAACCATAGTAGATCCACTCATTTTGTAAAATCCTTTCATGAGGTTATAGTTCAAGGCCTACTACACATGGAGAAAATAAGAAACTTGTAAAATTTCTCATCTTTTGGTCACACCAAGCCTCCAAAGTTGATGGACCAGCGCATTTTCATCAAAACAGTCATTTCTTACGTTTTGTTGCATAAAAATAAGATTAGGGATTTTTGTAGGACTTGAGATAAATTCCCTAGTTAACTTCAATGGGTTGGTGATTAGAACATATGGCTGCTTCTGACTCACTATTTTTTGTTTTGCCAAGATAAATAGGTACAAAAAAGTTGAATTTTTACCATTCTGCAAACCTATCATCAAAGTTTCTATAGCCACGCTCAATAAAAATAATATATGCATGTTTTCTTAGTTCCCTATTGTCCTTTATGTTCATAAGGAGCCATGGAGCATGTCAAAATAATAATACATCTCTTACCAAGGGGAATCTTGGGGACAAAGATGAAGTGCTAAATACAGCAAACATGAAGAAACTGGGTTCAACATTATGAGTTGTAGAATCCCATAGAAACTATTCAATATCTAGCCAAATTTGATCGTTATGACTAAATATGGTTACTACCTACAAAATGCATGTAGTTGTCACAAGAAATCAACAATATTGTAAAAGCTATACTTGATATACTAGAATGTTTCGTTTTCTTCTATAGTTGAAAAAATCAACCATCGTTGTGTACTATGCAAAATAGGGTATTAGGTGCCCCAAAACTCAAGGAATATTAGCTTTATGTTACAATATGCGACATAGACAATAAAAAATGCAATTGGATATCATGAAATCCACCAAAAAAATCATAGAAGAGCTAAAATTGGCTAAAAAACAGGATTTGACAATTTTTGTAATTTGGTCATAACTTACAAGTTTAACATTTATTTCTCCCTAGAAGCATCAGGACATGTTGAGGACTACTAAAGATAGTTCTCTAGCATTATAGACCTCACAAAAATGAATTCTAGAGTGGTATAGTTGCAAAAAAGTTGAAAAAAGGACCCGTTTTTTCACACAGTTTAGGTTGTGAAATGTTGTGCAAGGACAAGGTTAAAGATGGAATTGATATTCCAAAAAAATGTCGAGTTTTTTTCAGCTCGCGAGACAACTTTCTTGATAGATAGCACCTCAAAATCCATTTTGAAACTCTTGACATAATTCAAGGAAAATGGTCACTTAACAGGACATAAAAGTGTCCCATTACCAACCTAGTGTTAAGAAGTATATAACCAACCCAAATCACATTCTTGATGACTCTCTCTTGTTTACTTCAACTGATGGTACTTTTGAAGTACACCATGAAACCATTCTTCAAAGTAGAACCAAACCTCTTTGTAATCGATGAACACCTTGTTAAATGGTCAACTTACCTTAAGGAGGATGCTGCGTGGGAGTGTGATGATGTTTTGAGCCACATTATCCAAACTTCATATCGAGGTGAGAATACCTCGAATCTTTCAAATGTGGGAGGATATAAGATCCCCAATTTTGGGTCTCTTCTAAAAATAAGAAAAATAGATTTTCACTGTACGTTATTGCAATTTTTGGTCTAGAATTCTTGTTGTGCAAAGTTGGAGGTTTTAAAGTGGAAACAAGGTTGTTTCCATGTTCTAGTAGGCCAAACGTTGGTTCAGTTTTGAAAAAAAATTGCATTTTCTTGCTTTTTGTGTTTTTTATTGCTGTTTTGTGAAAAGTAGGGCTTGATCCTAAACCTACGAGTTCTAAGGAAGCTAGAGCTCAGTTTTGTAAAAATCTATTTTTTGAGTGCTTTTTAAACCTTTTGTGCTTATCGGCACTTTTTGATGAAAAAGCAGGCCGGTTTTCTAATTCAAGTAGGCTAGGAAAAGTCGTAGTTCAATTTTAGAAAGTTTTTCTTTTTGTGCTTTTATAAGCTTTTTGTGTTTTTTGGCATTTTCGAGAAGCAATGTACTTTTTAATATTGTCTAAATCCAAACATATTATTTTGGCTCACCGTATAAGTAAAAAATGGACATATAGTGGAGAAACAAGATTAAACAGATAATTTGGGAGGATTATTTTTATTAAAAGCAGCAACTTAAATACATTAGGGAGGTACGGAAAGTGATGTGATTATACCAGGATGGGGAGATCTAGTTTACATGCAGTCTCATTAGTTGCTTCGATATCATTTTACTAACTATGTTACTGAAAGAAAATTGAATGGTTTGACTTCCAAAAACAAGGCCATGTTTTTAGCAAAAATCCCAGAAAGCAGGGACTAGTCTTGAAAAAGAACAGAGCGCCCAGCTTTGGCTTGGGACACACTCCAACTTGTCGATGAGCAATAAAAGGGACATTAGTGCTCAATTGTTGGGACTAACAGTTGCATATAATATAATGAAACTCTATGTACATACTATATTGAGGGTGATAGCTCTTCATCATCATCTCCATAAGAATCTCTTTCTCATTTGCAAGAAGAAGAAGAAGAAGAAGAAGAAGAAGGACCATCTCTCTCTACTCTCTTACTAAATTCTCTTTTCTTTTCACAATCTACGCATTCTACATCAACTTCAAGGTAGAATCCTCTACCTATTCTCATCACTGCTCTCTTGCAGCAAAGCAAGAAGACTTTTGATCATCAATAATCACTCCTTGTTCACAGTAAGAAGCTCTAAATTCCATAGCCATCATCTCTTTCTCTCTCTACTTTTATTTTTGAGAATTTGCTCTTTAGATGGTTGCTTTTCTATGTACATAGGCAGGTATCGGCTCACTGAACTGTACAAGGATGCTCCATGCTTATCATCTTTATCATGCTAAAATATGCATATAGTGTGTTTATGATCACGTAGATGCATAAGAATCACTCTTTGCTTTCATGTCACGTAGGCATAATGAACACTATTTTGGGTGCATCTTCTACATTATGAATCACGTCAC
The DNA here is from genome assembly GCF_014529385.1 of Adiantum capillus-veneris. NCBI lineage: Eukaryota > Viridiplantae > Streptophyta > Polypodiopsida > Polypodiales > Pteridaceae > Adiantum > Adiantum capillus-veneris. The sequence goes on from NC_140942.1 coordinate 1,806,241, forward strand.
ACCCTTTGAATTAGATATTAACAACGTCATTTAGAGAGTTTTATCTTTTATGTGTAATGTAAAATTCAGCTTGAGCAAAGAGCTATGGTCAAAATACGGCTTGCTATCCACTGCAATTAGTCAATATTTTGGACCTCAGGCTCCTTGGAGAGCCACTATATAGACTTGTCAAATAAAGGTGTGAGGGTCGTATGCTCATGCTTGTGCATGTAGGGAAGGGGAAGAGGAACACAGAAAAGGGGGAAACACCACACATTGCTAGAAGGAGAGAGTGTGTTGTACTTCTTTATCGTATATATATATACAGAACAAGGGTTAGTAAGCGAGTTAGTGATGGTAGGGAGAAAAGGGTCAATTTATTCTTGTACTTAGGCTTAGGATCATCCAATGTAAAAAATTTTCTTGTAAACCCATTTGCAAGGTAAGGCATGCTTGTCTTATGGAAATTCAACCAAGGTCCACGTCCCATGTCTCATTGTTGACAGTTGAGTTGTACTCAGATTGCATGCCTACTCCACTTGAACTTGTCATCCATTTACATGGCTTCTTTATATTAGGATGCCTCATCACAATCTATTAGCATGATGTAATCTAGCCATGGTTGAACCCGTTTAGGTGGATATGAGGATCTTGTAGATTGTCTCAAGGCCTGTTGACTACTACTATCTGTTGTGTCAACTGGAGCACTGCTAGTGGAATGTACATCACTAGTCTTTTGAGTTTTCACAAATTTTGAGGCAATGCCTTTAAATGTGACTTTTCTATATTCAAACTCTTTGATAGGTTTCTCTACCATCTTTGATTTGTTGAAGATAACATGTCAATTGCAAATTACTTTGCAAGATTTTGGGTGCCAAAGACGATATCCCATCTCTCCATCTGCTCTATAACCAAGGAAAATTTTGAGGCAATGTCTTCAAATGTGAGTTTTCTATACTCTGATAAGTTTCTTCAGTATCTTCGATTGTTGAAGATAAAATGTCAACTGCGAATTACTTTGCGAGATTTTGGGTGCCACAAAGACGATATCCCATCTCTCCATTTGCACTATAACCAAGGAAAATGCACTTGTGTGACTTTTTTTAAGACAACATGTCGACTACAAATTACTTTGCAAGATTTTAGGTGCTAGAGACGATACCCCATCTCTCCATGTACAACATAACCAATGAAAATACACTTGTGTGACTTTGGGTCTAGCTTTTTTCGAAGCTCTTTGGGCACATGTGCATATGCCTTGCATCCAAAGACACTGAAATGATCATAATGTGGTGTCTTTCTGGACCATAGCTCTTTGAAATTTGGTAATTCCAAGGCATACTAGATGAATGATTGATGATATATGTACTGATGTCAATACTGCCTCTGCCCAAAAACCTTGAGTCAGATTTGCCATAGAAAGCATGGCTATGGCTTGCTCCTGAATCGTATGATTCATCCTTTCTACAACTCCATTCTGATTAGGTGTGTAAGGTGTAGTCAGTTGCTTCTTAATACCTCTCTTGATTATACCGAGGAAGTCAATGGAGCCTACAAATCAAGGTGATGCATGTATTGCCAGTGGCAAAGGTCAGGGAGGTCACACTCATAACATTGCCAAAAGTAAGAATAATAGGAATTCTCAAAGGAAATCTAGAGGTTCTTCACACAATGTTGAGTGCTACCATTTCCATAAGAAAGGAACTTAAATAAAGACTGTTGTACATAGGTCCATAGTTTCTCAAGTTTTCTAGCCTTTATAGCATACCTTAGTCCAGATGCCCTTATTGTTAGGTTTAATGGCCATGTGGCCGACCGCCCATCACTGACTGCTACTAACCCTAAGTGTACAACTATACACTTGTGTGAGACACTAACACTAAGTACAATGTGTATTGTGCCTTAGTGCATAAGATAGAGAAGAAAAAAAGGGGCCATTCAATACGTTGGCTCTCCCCCTTCAACCTGTGTGTGTGGCTATGGTGGTGTATGTGTGAGTGTGTGCGTGCATATTCCTCTTCTGCTGTGCTCCTAGCTCCTCCCCTTCATCTGGTATCAGAGCGTTTTCATTTCCGAAATCTTTTCCGCGCGTGCGTGCACTTTCAAGAGCGCAAACAGGATTCTGATTTTGGCATCGGCATATTCAGCTTTTCGAGAGCGTTTCCATCAGGTGTCCTACTGTTTTACCCCCCTTTTGGAGCCATTCAAGCCATCAGGAACCTCATTCGAGCTACGATTCAGGAGCTGAAATTTTCAGCCCTCTTTTGGTAGTTTTTGCTACAAAGCTTCCATAGCCAGTTTTACAGGCAACGTTGTTGCAGGCTCTTCCATCCACAAGAGCCCACGGCTCATTCGTGAGTGTGTAGCCTCTTTCAGAGTGGCCTCATACACACACATAGAGTGGGAGTTTGACGGCATTGTCTTCTTCGACTACAGGTACAGGTACATGTACATGTACATAGAACGGCTTGGTTAGCTTTCTTTGTGCTTCTCGGCCTTGATCTCGGCTTCGGCTATGACATCAACATCATCTCACAGGCTACAGGTTTCAGTGCTTGCAATACTCTGGTTCCATTGGGAGCAGTTGTTTCTGCGTACATGTATATGTTGACACTTTTGACAATGTTTGAGCTCTTTTGAGAGCGGTTTGACTCCCTACATGGATGTTTATTTGCATGCACATGATTTTGATGCATGTTTGGGCATTTTGACAAACTTGTACGTCTTTGTGGATATTGTGCCATTGTACGCTTTTGTGGAGCCATCTTTTGGCTAGTACGGCAGTCCCAACCATTTCTAAGACTTGGTCCAGAAGATAGCCATTTTTGAGACTTGGCTGTACGCTTTGCTACATAACCTACGTTGTTGAGGGTTGATAGCCTGAGGTTTTCATTGAACTGGGGTATTATCAAATGTGGAGATATCTTCGGTGATACAGGTAGCTGAAGCATCCCTTACGAGGCCTCGCCATAGGACATGTATAGAGTGGCATAGGTGCTTTTGACGCTGAGTTGGCGGTCTATGGTCAGTTTGACAATTTATGCCCCTTAGTTGATCTCTATATAGTGTGCTTTTGAGAGGCATTGCTCTCTTTTATGCTTTGTGAGTGACATACTTGGTCATTTTGTCTCGTATTTTGGTTGACATAGTCCCAAATACAAAGGAGACTCTGCCAAAAAATTTTCCAAAATCTTTTGGTAGTTTTGTCACCATGTCTACTGCAAAGACCGTCAAATTTATGACATAAAGAAGTTTGATGGCACTTATTTTTAGCTTTGGAAGAACCAAATGCATGATGTGCTTGTCCAAAAGAAGCAAAAGTTGCATATTACCTATGCGGCTAGAACTGAAGATATACACATCTCAATTTCAGTAAGAGGAGCATGATGAGCTATGCAGGTCTACGATTAGACTGCACCTTGGTGAGTCGATATACTTCTCAGTGTTAGAATGCAAAACTGCTCATTCTTTATGGAAGAAATTATGTGACACTTACGAAAAGGATACGGCTAGCAATACGATTTTCTTGATGCGAAAACTTTTCAACCTTCGTATGAAGGAGTCAGCTAGCATTGCCAGCCATATCAATGATTTTGATTCTCTTTTTGCTTAGATTCGTGCACAACGCACGACCATTGATGTTGAGATGAAAGCAATCTTTTTGCTTTGTTCATTGCCACCCTCTTGATTTATCTTTTGCACAGCTGTTAGTAACTCTACTCCTAATGGTACTCTTAAGTAAGATGATGTTACTAGTGCACTTTTGTCAGAGGAGATGCGTTGAAAGACATATGTCAAAGAAACGAATGGAGACACTCTCTCGTTTGGATACTTACCATCTTTGTCATTTTTTGATTTTCCCTTTTGTGAGCACAGTCAATATGGAAAGTAAACACGGACAGATCGTACACATTCTTTTGACAAAGAAAGAAAACCCTTAGAGCTTGTGCACACTAATTTATGTGGGTCTATGCCTTCTAAATCCCATGGTGGTGCATCCTACTATGTTACATTCACTGACGATACAATACGGCACGTTTGGGTCTATGCTATGAGGTCTAAAGATGAGACCTTTTATTGCTTCAAGAAGTTCTTATCGAGTGCTGAAACTCTGTCTGAACATAAGTTGAAAGCTTTGCGCTCAGAGACAATGGTGGAGAATATGTCTCCAAAGAGTTTACAAACTTCTGTTCAAGTAGGGAAATTAAGCGTGAGTTTACAACTCCTTATACCCTTGCACAAAATGGTGTTGTAGAACAAATGAATAGGACCATCCAAGAGAGGATTATGCCTATGCTATCACATGCTAATTCACCACCGCAAGTGTTTTGGGCTGAAGCATTATACACAGTCGTGTACTTGATTTAATAGATCACCACACGCTTCATTACAGATTCATGTACCTTTGGAGTTATGGTTAGGACATAAATTGTCTTATGAAAAACTCCGCACATTTGGTTGTGAAGCTTATGCACATGTACCCAAGGAGTTGCGTGCTAAGCTAGATCCTAAGTCCAGGAAATGCATCTTCATTGGCTATGGTGTAGATGGTTAATTTGGCTATCGTTTATGGGATCTGGAAAGTCGATTAGTGATCCATAGCAGTGATGTTGTCTTTAATGAAACTAAGATGCATAGACAACCAGTGAAAGACGTTGAATTCCAAAAAGTGACATTTTTTGATGTATCACCTCCTGTTCAGATAGCTCCCAAGTCAATTACTACACAGGCTAGTACGAGTTCTGATCAGCCATGGAGATCTCAAAGAGTCTCACATTCGCTAGAACGTTTTGTTGCAGGCGTGGATTTTGTTTTGCTGACAGATAGTGGTGGTGAGCCTTCTTGTTACAAAGAGGCTATGCTAGCCACTGATAAGGTTCATTGGGAACATGCTATGAAGAGGGAGATGTCAAGTATTGCAAAGAAGAAAACTTGGGAACTTCTTTCATTTCCAAAAGGTAGGAAAGCAATGACTTGTAAATGGGTCTACAAGAAGAATATTGACAATTACAAAGCTCGTTTAGTGGCCAAATGTTTCAAGTAAGAATATGGTGTTGATTTCTAGGAAATATTTTCTCCAGTGGTCAGAATGACCACACTGAGAATGTTGCTTGCTTTGGTTGCCACTGAAGATATGGAGCTTGATCAAATGGATGTCATTACAGCTTTCTTACATGGTGATCTCGAGGAAGAGATCTATATGCAGCAACCTGAAGGGTTTGTGCTAAAGGGCAAGGAACATTTGGTATGTAAGCCTTTGAAAAGTCTCTATGGCTTAAAGCAATCATCCAGACAATGGTATCAAAATTTTGATGCATTTATGCGTTCCCTAGGCTATAAGTGCAGTGATGAGGATCCATGTCTTTACGTGAAAAGACATCCAAATGGACAGCTTATTATGCTTATCCTTTATGTAGATGACATGCTTATAGCTGGTCATTCCAAGAAGGACATTGTTCACTTGAAAACCAAGCTGAAAAGTCAATTTGACATAAAATATTTGGGTGAAGCCAATCACATTTTGGGTATGCACATTGCTCGTGACCGTAAGAAGAGGTTATTGTACCTTTCTCAACAAGAGTATGTGCACAAGGTTCTTGATCATTTCAACATGCAGAAAGGGAAGGCTTTGAGTACTCCATTGCCTGCATATTTGAAACTTAGCAAGAACGATTGTCCCAAATCTGCTGAGGAAAAAGCTGCGATGGCTAAGGGTTCCTTATGCTTCAGCTTGTGGTAGTCTCATGAATGCCATGGTGGCTACAAGACCTGACATTGCACATGCAGTGGGAGTTGTCAGCAGATTTATGTCTAACCCTGGTAAAAAGCATTGGGATGCTGCCAAGTCGATTCTCAGATACTTGAGTGGCACTACAGATAGACAGTTATGCTATGGTGGAGAGTCATCCATTCACGGATTTGTAGACATTGATTATGCAGGTTGTGTAGATAGTCATAAATCAACAAACAGGTTGGATTTACACATTTGCTGGTTCTGCTATTTCTTGGAGATTTGTTCTTCAAGATTGTACATCAATTTCTACCACAGAGGCAGAGTATGTTGCATTGAGTGAAGCATGCAAAGAAGCTATTTGGCTTGCTCGCCTAGTGAAAGATCTTGGATTGGAGCAGTGTACACCAATTCTTCATTGTGACAGCCAGAGTGCTATTTCCTTGGCTAACAATCCAGTGTTTCATTCCAGAACAAAACACATTGATCTACGTTATCACTTTAGTCATGATTGCCTGGCAAATAAGAGCCTTGATTTAGTGAAGATTCCTACGTCAGAGAACACAGCGGATGCACTCACTAAAAGTCTTTCCAGCCATCAGTTTCAGCACTATCGGGAGTTGATGGGCATTGGGTGAAGAGTGGTTCTCTTCCATTCTTATGGTCTCCCACATTGGCCATCAAGTGGGAGAATGTTAGGTTTAATGGCCATGTGGCCGAACGCCCATCACTAACCTAAGTGTACATCTATACACTTGTGTGAGCCACTAACACTAAGTACAAGGTGTATTGTGCCTTAGTGCATAATATAGAGAAGAAAGAAAGGGGGCACACAATACGTTGGCTCTCCCCTTTCAACCTGTGTGTGTGGCTATGATGGTGTGTGTGTGAGTGTGTGCATGCGTATTTGTCTTTCACTGTGCTCCTAGATCCTCCCCTTCACTTATTGCACAAGATGCTAGTTTTTATCAAAATTGTGCTATAGATTCTAGAGCCAGTTTCCATGTGACACCTCATAGAGAATGGTTCTCTATGCATGCACATACTCATGGCAAAGTGAAGCTCGCTATGCCTATGAACTTGAAATACATGATCTTGGAGACATTAAGTAGTCATGCAAATTGGCATGGAATTCATAGTCAAGAATGTTAGACATGTTCTCAAGTTAGCAAAAAGTTTGATTACACGACCACCTTTGGAAATGGTTCATGGTCTATTTGAAAGGGAAATCTTGTGATTCTCAGGGGTCAGAAACATGGAACAAGAGGATTGTATATCCATAGGCAGTTGTGGCATAGCCAACTAGGCCATGTGAGCCAAAAGGGAATAAAGACATAAGCATGTTTTGGTTACTTTCTTGTGTTAAGTTATTCTGAATTTTCTACCTGTGAGAATTGCATGTATGGTAAACAAACTAGGACAACTTCATCGCCATTGAATAAGAAATCGTTTGTAGCCACTAGAGTTGTTCTATGGCGATGTTTGCACTCATATGCCAACCAAATTTCTACGGGGATCTAGCTATTTTGTGACCTTCCTAGATGATTCCACTAGAAAGGTATGGGTTTATATTTTGCGACATAAGGATCAAGTCTTCTCTACTTTCTAGAAATTCTTAGCACTCATTAAAAAATTAGTCTAGCAAGAAGATCAAAAGCTTGAAGATTGATAATGGTGGAGAACACGTCTCTAAAGAGTTTGAGAATTTTTGTTACTTCACTGAGTAGACTGGAAACTAAAACATCATAGGCCAACTTGCTCTCAGCGTGAAGTTGTTAATTGATGTGCCAAATATGTCCCATGAAGAGGGTAAAGAGTACAATAAAAAGATGGACCACACTTCATCGTCAAATTCCAATCCCCGTGATGGCAAGTGAATGAAAAGTACATTAAACGCATTCTAATGCTCAAAAACTATGTCGCCTTCTTTTATACAAATCTTGAAAAGCTTCTCTATCAAGTACACTTTGTTACTTGTGCTTTTGCTCTCATATGTAATGCATAGCTTGTCCCACAAGGATTTAGCATGAGCTTCATCCACTATGGTAAAATACACACATTCGGCTAAGTGTAAGCAAATAGTGGACCTAGCTTTTGCCTCTAGCATCTTCCACTCCGCTTTGTATAGCCATCTCCCTCTACACGGTCATAGATTTCCTCTAATTGACCTTTTTGGGTCAGCACATCCTGAATTTTTCGTTCCTCATAAAGAAATTCATGCCATCAAAATTTCTAATATTGTAAATGTCCTTCTTAGCAAAAGATGCCATTTTTGCAAAAATTGAGCACTATGAAGAGAATGCCAAAAGTTATGGCAAGAAAAGTTGGCAAGAATTTGATAGAACCTCCTTTGTAAAGAGGGTGAAATCTTAAGCCAAGATAGTGTTCAAAACGTCACAAGACACTTAGATAGACTCTGGGGAAAAAATTGACAAGCCAACCTGCTTCATTTGGGGAGTGAAAACTCGATCCAAATGACATATAAAAAGCATAAAATCACTCAAAAGAGTAAATATGGGCATAAACTATTAGCCGTCACTGACAAACAACTGCCATAGTGTCAAAAAAAAATCCCATCAAATACATAACCTACGTTGAGGATACCATCATGTGAAACTACAACAACCTATATCACCGAAGGTATCTCAAAATTCGAGAATACCCCAACTCAATAAAACCTCACATAGAACCCTCCAAAAGGCTAAGCAGATAGAAGAAAGACTAGCCACAGTCTCAGAAAGGGATTTTTTGGTCCGAGTCTCAGAATGAGAAACTGCCAAAAAATGCCAAAAAATAGCTCCACATGATGTACAATGAGCAATATCCACAACTCAATGTACTTGAGTAAGAAATCATGCACAAACAAGCACCAAAAACTATGTGCTCAAAAAAATACGCATTTGTCAATGCATAACAATCCCTAGAGAAACTGCTCTGCCATTGCCAAGAATGCTTGTGAAGGTGATGTACCTGTGTGTGCATGAAACCTAGAGATGATGCATGCGCACTAAAGCTTGTCAATGTGTGTCGGGCCACAAAGTGAGTAGGTGCATGCAAGCTCAAAAGTACCCTTGTAAACTTGCTATGAGTAAAACCTCTATGCCAGTCTCGGCTGAAATTTGATGTCAACTTCTACTGCGAAACAAAAGCACCAAAAATGCCGATGCTCAAATCCAAAAAGAAAGTAAATGTGTATGTGTGTGTGTATACAATCACACTAGTCGATATCTTGGGTCGGATGTCAAAAAACCGTCACGTAATAAGTGGGATGTTGGGAAACGCCGAAAAGGCTCTAAGAGCTAATGTTGCTCTCTATCTTTCTCTGTCAAAGTCAAGAGAACATTGTGAGGAAAAAATGGTCAAGTTGAGCTATGCGAAAGGAAGAAAGATTGATGGCAAGGCTACACTGAGGAGATCCCCAAACTGATCTCTCTCTGAAAGGAGACACCAATGAAGCACTTCTGCCACCAGACAGAAGTGCTGAAACACCAACTCGATGAAGAATCTGTGTGTATATGTGTAGGTAAAAAAAACACACAGTCCTAGATTCTTTATGTCTAAGTCAGAGAAGAGGCACTCAAAATCTCTTGTTGATGCTCTATGTGAGTGTGTGCGGGCAAGCTTCACTGTCTCCCTTATTTTTTCCTTGCTTCAACAAGGCCTCCATGCATCCAGGGATGCCAAAGAAGGCCTAACTTAGAGCCGATGGGTGTGTATGTCTGTGTACACGCTCTTGATTAATCTCATATTTTAAAAAAAAACATAGGACTATCTAAATTTAGATAGCACCCACACGTGATTCATGAAAATCTATGATGCTCTACTCCTTGCAAATCAAAATATTTCCTTCGGCCCCCCGACGGATGCTGCCTGATTATCTCTCGCTACCACCTACTACCTTCAATGGGCTTATATACTACCCAATGCCCCTAAGGATGGTGCACAATTTGCAGATCAAATTCCTATGTCATTGTCCAATTCAACATTGTAGGATGTGTTTTCCCCCAACAGATGCTGCTCGATTATCTCTCGCTATTACCTATTGACCCGTTTTCTTCTCTACCCACTTCATTTACTACTCAATAGCTTCTATGCTCCTACCACCTTTCAAACCTCATCCAAGTTGTTAACTTCATTTGATTCTAGCATTGATTCGAGCTAGAAAAGTTGCTACCCTTTGCCCACTTCTAATTCTTCTGCTCAAAATTCACCTGCTATAGTTGATTCACCTATAGACTCCGAATCCAAGCTCCAAGGGGAGCTGCACACCTGGGTCGAGAGGAAGGGGGAGCCAACGGGCTTAGAATCAGAGAGAGAGGCATGGTGCTTTGGTACCAATTGTGAGGGTCGTGTGCCTATGCTCATGCATACAAGGAAGGGGAAGTGGAACACAACAAAGGGGGAAACACCACACATTGTTGGAAGGATAGAGTGTGTGTATATTTTGTTATTGTATATAATATCAACAAGGGTTAGTAAGTGACTTAGTGAGTGTAGGGAGAAAAGGGCTGAGCGGCCCACTGGCCTTTACCCTAATAGAAGGAATACACTTATTCAAATCAAGACCTTGATTAGACATACTGATAAATGTATTTAAATCATCATTATTACTTCATGACTGCAAGTTATTAACTGTTCTTTGTATAGGATTACCTATACTGCTCATCAAAAGCTTTGGAACTCAATTCTATGCTCGGCCTTTTTCATCGTGTACATGTAGTGTTCTTTCCCTCACATGCTCGTTTCTTCAAGATTTTTTCCTTGGTCTCTCTAGCCCCTAAATCCATTTGCTACATTATCAAGGCCCCTAATTGACTCTTCCTTCTTGTTCCATGTTAAGCTACCCTCTTTCTCTCTCTCTCTCTCTCTCTCTCTCTCTCTCTCTCTCTCTCTCTCTCTCTCTCTCTCTCTCTCTCTCTCTCTCTCTCTCTCTCTCTCTCTCTCTCTCTCTCGTGCGCACAACAAGTAAGGTAAAAAATTAGCTTCCCTGGAGGCTGGAATGTAATGGACGAAGCACCAAGTAAGAAGTCATAGCACCTAGCTCATCGTAACGCAGCCCCCCCCCTCCTCTCTCTCTCTCTCTCTCTCTCTCTCTCTATATATATATATATATATATATATATATGTGTGTGTGTGTGTGTGTGTGTGTGTGTGTGTGTGTGTGTGTGTGTGTGTGCACGTCTGCTGCGGATTGTGAGCACATCCATCAAACATCCCCATGCTCTCAATCGTAGGCACAATGAGCTGGAGGTGGACACTTCAAATTTAGGGAGGTACACATGATGTCTGTGCGCGTTTGTCGCACGTGTCAAAGCAAGGAACTTGTCGTACAATGTGTGCGAGCCACAAATGGCTGCAAGCACACAACCATACTAATCTAGCAAGCTCAAGAGAGAAAGGGTGTGCCACTCACCGCCCTATGCTCGCCTTCGAGGAGGATTCCTCGCCGCGAAGAAGAGGGAGCTACCACCGTGCCGCACTCAACCGCCTCACCGCCGCCGTGGCGTTGAATGCTTGATCACACACACACACACACACACACACACACACTGTGGGACTTAAGCTATAGGTTTTTTTGAGGTTTTTACCGCCTCACCATGGGACTAAGTCCGTATATATTATCTACACATAGGGTTTTTAGTGGCTCTCTCTACAAATCGTAGGCGGGCCTCACCATCGTGTAATGCTGTCTTTTCACTCATGACGATTGTACTCATAAACCACGATCTAGCAGGCCGACTCCATCCTTCCTCTATAAAAAGAGGTGATGGCACTTCTTAGGCCCTCACTTAGCTTTTCTTGGTTGTTAATGTGCCTAGTGTAAACTCTGTTGTGTCCTGATGTTGAAGCATGGAACTCACCGCTTCTAATACGCAGGTCTGCTCTCTTGGCCTCTTTTATTTTTGTTGCAGGTTTAAAAAAAGGGGGGATGGTTGGTTAGTCTGCTTAACTATCATAACTTTTTTGTGCAAACTGGTTGTTTTACTGTAAGAATGCTATGGCATCATCCACCTTATGCATTAGCTCACTATGTGTAGGTTTTTACTTAGCATGCTAAATATGGCTAGAAATTGATGGTTGGTTAATATTGTCACTTTACACCCACTGGTAGTGGAAATTGATACTTGGGCTTGTTGCCGCTTGGCTGGCTTGGCCTAGGTTACACTTGCTTTAACCGACTGTGGGGATGATTGGCCCGACTGCATATGAATGCTCATTGTGTGTTTGTTTTTTACTCAGCATGATAAATGATGTTAAGGATGGTTGATAAAAATTGCCACTTTACATCCACTAGTGGTGGAAAATGAAAATTGGGGTTGGTATCGCTTGGCTGGCTTAGCCTAGGATACACTTGCTGTAACCTACTATGCACGAATAGTAACAGTTTTCTCATAAAGGATTGAAAGGGTGTTTTCCCCGAGTGCTAACCAATGTTGTACTGGTTCATTATTTGATTGGCTTTAATAAGGTAATTGCATGAGCAGGTGTTGTTTGGGATTGGCTTGATATTATCGCATAAGCATGACTTAATGGATCACTGTCAATCTAAAAACCCGGTAAGACCCATCGGGTGGGGCTATGTGAATTTGAGGAGTACGGTTCTGACGTATTGCACACTGATTATTATGGGTTGTGGAGATGGTTGGCCCGACTGCATACGATTACTGTACCAACTCACTAACTAGGTAATTTTTGGTGAGATAGAGAAGTACTTCTGTTGCATTCGCTTGGTGGGTGTAAATTCTTAAACAAATCAAAGTTTTGTTGCGTCTGCTGCTTAATAACACCTTTTTCATACTAAGGTAAGTATACACTGGGGGACCGTTCTTTGGACTGCATTATTTTCTGCACCATAATATGTGGGTATATGGTATGTGCCCCTTGGTGCAGCATAAGGAATAAATTGGTGCCGGTTATCTTCTTGTTTTAGAATCGATACTGGTTACAAATGAACGCTCTATTCTGGCTTATGGATAGTGGATTGTTTTTTAGTCATTTGGTTTTTGGATTTTTGTCTGAATGCTTACAAACACTGGGCCTATTTTGTTACTGGTTGTCTAGTTAAGGTATTACAGTACTTTGTATCACAAACACAGGTAGAGTTGGAAACAAATACCATAATGACACTTATTTCTCTAAATTTCATGGTTTAAAATGAGGACGGACTTAATACTGCAAGGGCTCCTTGCCACTTGGTATGCTGGGAGATATATAAGGTAAAGGATAAACAAACTAAGGGAAGTTTTGGATTCTATGTACCACGATGAGCATAAACTTTATTTGACCTAAACAAACATAAACAAGCTTGACACTTTTTTGAATATAAATGGAAATTTTTTATAGCTTCTTTTATTAATTGATATGGTGGAGTTTCATTAATCTTGAAGGATATTTTGATGAGAGATTATGACATTTGGATTAGAAGGGGTGGTGGCCTTCTAATCAGAATAAATAATTATTTTTTTGCTAGAAACTTGGGTATTAAAAAAAAAGAGAAAAGAACATTTTTTACTCATAAATTAATAAAACTTGTTGAATGAAAAAAAAGTTTGTAAGATGGACATGGATAACAACTGGTATAGTCCATTGATAAATGTAATACACATCCAAGGCTAACATATGTGTTGTCTTGTTTGGATGGAAGCAGGTAAGGACTCTATCTTATCTTCAAAAGGTTTTTTTACTTTGGCAAAGCTGACCTACACTGGATGGAATACTCTTATGACTTGGGAAGTTCTTTTACTATCTGATATTGATTTGTTTATGCACTTATCTATTCTTTGTTCCATTGCCAGCTGTCTTTTGAATGTAAAAGTTCAATTATGTCTTATTATCTATATTCAAACAGCTACACACTCATCCTATACATAAGGTTTTTCTTTCTAGAGAAACCGGGATGCTGGCTTTGGAAATTTTCTTTGAAATAGAGTTCTAGGTTTGACCCACAGTCTGTAATCCCTTGACTAGTTGACTGGTGTTAGGTGGTCCCTCTTAGACTCTATTTCTAGTCCCCTGCTCACGGCTACTATAGTCTTTGACTTTGCCAGTTTAAGGTTTACAGGCCCAAAAACTACAGTTATTGTTTCTACTTTTATTTATATTTTTACTGCTCCTTTTTCAGGACTGCATACCCTCTAGAAAGACATCCCGCATGAGCCCTAAACACAACCCTGAGAATCATGCAAAGATTATCAAACAGATTAAGCTATACCTTAAGGACCATAAACCAAAGAATGCTTTGGCAGTTAGAACTAGATCCTTGCTTTCTAGGAAAGCCAAAGATTGTATTACTTACTACAGTAAGAGAAAGTAAACCTTACCACACTTTTTGGAAATATTGCAGACTCTTGCTCTCTCACAAGGATTGAAATTGACCTCGAAGCCCCTCTCAGTTGCCACATCTCTTGTACTCAGATGTATTAACAGCTTGGGTGCCTCTCAACTAATCTATGGCTCGGCTCTTACCCCTGACAAGAAATTGTTTGTCTTACATATGCTGTCTTTTAATGATTGGGTCAAGATTTTGGCTACTCTGGATAAAGAGTCAATGGAAGGGGTGAATTTAATTTCCCAATACATAGCCCAACTTCCCCTACTATCCTCACAATACCAACAAGAGCTTGCCCTATTTTCTTCCTCTGGAGTTGAGCTTTCTAACTTTCAAGGGAAGTTGTGCGATCTCAATCCCTCCTTTGTCTGTACACCGGCTACTCCAACTATTCCACAAACTGGTGGTATCTTTTGTTGGGATAGTGCAGCCCTTGAAGCCGTCAAGGAATTTTAGAGTAATCTTTGCTCCCTTAATGACTCTAACCTCCTGGGGATGGTACCTAAGATATCCAAAGTTTCTCCTATCTTACTCGTTAGACAAATAGAAATTGAATCCCTTGGGGTTGACGATCAGCTTTGGGTCTTGCCCAACAAAGCTTTCTTAGCACCCATGTTGAGTGAAACATGGGTTTACCTTGCCAACCTCCCTGCCTCTACTATGGAAGATTGCAGACTCAAGATTTTAAAAGGAGGACAATTTTTGGACAAAGGGGAGCTTATCAAAGCACCCTTCAACCTCAATCTCATTCACCACTCCAAATGCCCCTCCAATACCGGCCTCTACATCCGTACCAAAGGAAATATGGAATTTGCCAATAGTAACCCAAATTTCTACACTAAATCCATCTGGAATGTCTTTTGACCTTATGTAAAATGTGATTGCAAATTTCTTGATCCTAAAGCCTCTTGTGAATCCAGCACCATGTGGTTCGATCATACCAGTTGGTTTATTCTCAACCATCTGGAACTACTCTTCCAAGAAAAACCTGTGGATTTTCATCTCTCCCTCATTTGCTCTTGGTTAGAGGGCCAAGCCAAACAAATTGTAATTTCACAAATTGCCTTTGTCATCTTCCGCGGACTTATGCTGGATATCCTGAAGGAGTTAAAATTTGATGAACTTGGGATCTACTTAACGACTTATTCTAACTTTAAAGGTGTTAAGATCATCACTAGTTTACTTAAACCATGTATTGATGATGATGACTCCCCTGATCTTAAAAGACCCAACTCTTTGACTACCCCCAACTCCTTCACTTCCTTTCTAACACCTAGCTCATCCTCTAACCGGAGAAAAGCTCGTAGTTACACTAGGGGTAGAGGCAGGATTCCCCTAGCATAAATTTTCTTGAAATGTAATCCTTGGTGATATTGTAGGTTACTAAAAGCCCTTGCGGAAGAAGAACTCTTGACAAAGTGGATCAAAACAAAGGATTTATCTACATACACTGTCTCTTTCACAATGTACTTCTCGATTGAATTCAACCAAAAAATCTTTTTTGTGAGTGCTTTGCTTTATTTTTTGGCAATCACAAATTACTTGATAATATACTCATAGGATGGAAGTATCAAAATCCCGTAAAGAATTTAGTCTATAGTAATGACTTTCTTCGGCTAGATTCTATCCCAATTGTACTTGCTTTCAATTTACCACCTTTTGCAGGAACTTTGAGTCATATGGAAAACATGTTTGTACTTGTGATGTTAGCATTATTGAAAATACTAAGGTATGTAGAATCTTGGCCAGTGGGCTCAACCATATACCTAACTTTCCCAAAAACCCCTACCTTGCTCTATCAGCTATACTAAGCTGCCTCATTGACCTTGTCAGTGCTCTCCAACTGGAGATGACAGTCCTACCGGACTTAATGAAAGTTGTGAAGGAATGCTTCCTTCGAAAAATATCACAAATACCTAGAAAATGGTTATCCTCTGATGAATCCTGTCTTACATCACAGCTAGCTTTCGAGTTTCAAAAAATTTCTGATAAATGGTTTGTTGTCGGGCTTGACAAAAGCTGTAACTGTCCCACTCTTATTTGCAAATACCTTGCTTGGAAGGCTGCCCGCGATCGTGTATCTGGAAAGGAATTCTGCAGTATTAACTCTTCACTACAAACTGTGACCAATAATATCTCAAAATACTTAGGGAATCTAGGCTACCCTGTACAGAACACCAAGCTACCTGTACTATTTCCCACCTATAAAATTCATAAGCATAAGTTTGGATGGATATCTGATGCTTCCAATGGTATCTTTACTGATATCACCAAGGATATTACACTATGCCTTGACCTTATACTAGACAAATTTGAACTTATTTGTGCCACTAAGCAGAAAGTATGTCAGGACTTCTTTCATATTCGGTACAACCCCTTTTGGCTTACAAGCAACTCTAACTAAAGTCTCACTTAACCTTCCACAACAAATCTTTCAAATTTTCACTGCAGACATTACACAATGTTACGAAAACATTCCCCTCAATGGGGATCTTGGCCTTAAGACCATCCTTGCTAAAGTGATTAAAATTGCTTTCTCCAATGCTAGAAAGAGGAAAATTTTTACATCCCTCTTTCCATAAAACCTAGGTGGTTTAAAAAAACCCACTTCTTACACTCACTACACTTCAATGAAGCAAAGCTTTGCTCTTTCATCTCTTGGCTGCTTTGTAACTGCACTATAGTTTTTGGTGGTTTTTGCTTCAACCAATGCCTAGCATCCCCATGGGATTCTCTTGTTCTCCACTTATGTGTAATATTTACCTTGCTTTCTTTGAATACAATTGGTTCCTCAAAGCCATGGAATCTTGAAATAATAATCTTTCACAGTTCAGACATACCTATAGATATATGGATGACTTACTAAGTGTCAACAATAGAGACTTCCTCAAAGAAATTTGTCTGATTTATCCTCACTGCCTTAAAATTGAACCCACATCTTTAAATGAGATCATTACATCCAATGGGGCTTTTTGCACATCATTTCAATTCCTTAACCTTTCTATCTCTCTTCTAGTTCCGACTGTCGGTAGATACAATCTAAGATTTGTTTGGAAAAGAGATATCCTGAAACTACCACTAGTGGAATTCATAAAAAAGAATAGCAATAGGCTTCACAAGGCTACTATTAGCTCATTATCAACCTGCTACATCTAATTTACTATTCTTCCTCTGATCTTTTTCTTGCCTGGGAGGATGTTATGTTACTAATCAAAAAGTATTGCATTAACGTGTTTAATAGGAACCAGGTGTGCAACATTATTACACAATCTCTCACCCAGCATAGTTGGCCTGGGTTACACTTTCACCAGGATAAGCTCGTTTCTCTTATATGGTAGTAGGCCCATACACAATGGGCCTACTACCAACCCATTGTGTATGGTGCCTGGGTAAGGGGGGGTACACACACACACACACACACACACAACATTATTACACAATCTCTCACCCAGCATAGTTGGCCTGGGTTACACTTTCACCAGGATAAGCTCGTTTCTCTTATATGGTAGTAGGCCCATACACAATGGGCCTACTACCAACCCATTGTGTATGGTGCCTGGGTAAGGGGGGGTACACACACACACACACACAACATTATTACACAATCTCTCACCCAGCATAGTTGGCCTGGGTTACACTTTCACCAGGATAAGCTCGTTTCTCTTATATGGTAGTAGGCCCATACACAATGGGCCTACTACCAACCCATTGTGTATGGTGCCTGGGTAAGGGGGGGTACACACACACACACACACACACACACACACACACACACACACACACACACACACACACACACACACACACACACACACTGTGGGACTTAAGCTATAGTTTTTTTTGAGGTTTTTACCGCCTCACCATGGGACTAAGTCTGTATATATTATCTATACATATGGTTTTTACCTAAGGGGTTTTTTACTACCCTATTACCATCTACTTGCCGTGATGGCGCAGTGGCTCTCTCTGCAAATTGTAGGCAGCCTCACCGTCGTGTAATGTTGTCTGTTCACTCATGACGATTGTACTCATAAACCAAGATCTGGCAGGCCGAGTCCATCCTTCCTCTATAAAAAGAGGTGAGGACACTTCTCAGGCCCTCACTTAGCTTTGCTTGGTTGTTACTGTGCCTAGTGTAAACTCTGTTGTGTCCTGACGTTGAAGCATGGAACTCACCGCTTCTAATACGCAGGTCTGCTCTCTTGGCCTCTTTTATTTTTGTTGCAGGTTTAAAAAAAGGGGGATGGTTGGTTACTCTGCTTAACTATCATAACTTTTTCGTGCAAACTGATTGTTTTATTGTAAGAATGGTATGGCATCATCCACCTTATGCATTAGCTCACTATGTGTAGGTTTTTACTCAACCTGGTAAATATGGCTAGAAATTGATGGTTGGAAAATATTTTCGTTACACCCACTGGTAGTGGAAATTGATACTTGGGCTTGTTGCTGCTTGGCTGGCTTGGCCTAGGTTACACTTGCTTTAGCCGACTGTGGGGATGATTGGCCCGGCTGCATACGAATGCTCACTTTGTGTTTATTTTTTAATCAGCATGATAAATGATGTTAAGGATGGTCGATAAAAATTTCCACTTTACATCCACTGGTAGTGGAAAATGAAAATTGGGGTTGGTATCGCTTGGCCGGCTTAGCCTAGGATACACTTGTTGTAACCTACTATGCACGAATAGTAACAGTTTTATCATAAAGGATTGAAAGGGTGTTTTCCCCGGGTGCTAACCAATGTTGTACTGGTTCATTATCTGACTGGCTTTAATAAGGTAATTTCATGAGTAGGTGTTGTTTGGGATTGGCTTGATATAATCGCATAAGCATGACTTAATGGACCACTGCCAATCTAAAAACCTGGTAAGACCCATCGGGTGGGGCTATGTGAATATGAGGAGTACTGCTATGACATTTTGCGCACTGATTATTATGGGTTGTGGGGATGGTTGGCCCGGATGCATACGATTGCTGTACCAACTCACTAACTAGGTAATTTTTGGTGAGATAGAGAAGTACTTCTGTTGCATTCGCTTGGTGGGTGTAAATTCTTAAACAAATCAAAGTTCTGTTGTGCCTGCTGCTTAATAACACCTTTTTCATACTACGGTAAGTATACACTAGGGGACCATTCTTTGTACTGCATTATTTTCTACACCATAATATGTGGGTATATGGTATGTGTCCCTTGGTGTAGCATAAGGAATAAATTGGTGTCGGTTATCTTCTTGTTTTAGAATCTATACTGGTTACAAATGAACGCTCTATTCTGGCTTATGGTAAAATTTTGGGAGGCCTGGCCCGTCGGCTGCATATGGATAGTGGACTGTTTTTTAGTTATTTGGTTTTTGGATTTTTGTCCGAATGCTTATGAATACCGGGCATATTTCGTTATTGGTTGTCTTGTTAAGGTATTATAGTACTTTGTATCACAAAGATAGATAGAGTTGGAAACAAATACATAATGACACTTATTTCTCTAAACTTCATGGTTTAAAATGAGGACGGGCTTAATACTGCAAGGGCTCCTTGCCACTTGGTATGCTGGGAGATATATAAGGTAAAGGATAAAAAAACTAAGGGAAGTTATGGATTCTATATACCATGATGAGCATAAACTTTATTTGACCTAAACAAACATAAACAAGCTTGACATTTTTTTGAACCATAAATGGATTTTTTTTATAGCTTCTTCTATTAATTGATATGGTGGAGTTTCATTAATCTTGAAGGATGTTTTGATGGGGGATTATGACACTTGGATTAGAAGGGGTGGTGGCCTTCTAATCAGAATAAATAATTATTTTTTTGCTAGAAACTTGGGTATATATAAAAAAAGGAGAAAAGAAGAACATTTTTTACTCATAAATTAATAAAGCTTGTTAAAAGAAAAAAAAAGTTTGTAAGATGGACATGGATAACAACAACTGGTATAGTCCTTTGATACCTGTAATACACATCCAAGGCTAACATATCTGTTGTCTTGTTTGGATGGATGCACGTAAGGACTTTATCTTATCTTCGAAAGTTTTTTTGACTTTGGCAAAGCTGACCTACACTGGATGGAATACTCACTTATGACTTGGGAATTTCTTTTACTATCTGTATACTAGAAGGGGACCTCTTCCTTACAAACATTGTACTTAAATAATTCTAATACTGAATTGTTTATGTACTTATCTATTCTTTGTTCCGTTGCCAGCTGTCTTTTGAATGTAAAAGTTCAAGCATGTCTTATTATCTAAGATTAAACAGCTCTACACACACACACAAGGAGATGAAGAAGAAGATGGAGATGGAGCAAGAGCACTCTTCAATTGCACAAATGAGAGAATGAGTGATTTTTAGGTTTAGGTGACTTTTATATGAGCTCGCTCATTCAAACTTGGGCGCCCATGCTTAGCCAACTAACCCTTGAATGTTCCAGTTAGAGTGCGCCTCTCATCGGCGATCACTCTTACCCTTTTGCTATTGGACCGACAAGCCCGACCCATGACTACTAGAAGTGGACGCCGGTGGTTAACATGCCCCCCTTCCCGATGTAGATTCCGCCCTCGAAATATAACAGTGCAGCATCGAGATCCACAATAGGAGTACCTGTAGGCAGAATAAAAACAACATTGTGAAAGCTCAAAGAGAGCATGTCCAGGTGTGCAATAGGTGAGTTGCATACATGATATTCTAGGAAATACGAAAAAACTCATGAATTGTAACATTGCCAACTAGAACAAGCATAGTGCCTGAATGAAATGCAATTGAGTTAAGGTCTATTAGGTTGACTCTAAGAGAAGTTCACAAGAGCTAGGACTAAAGTAAGTACTAGATTGACCAACGTTAATTAAAAAATGTCAACTAAAGAGTAGTTAACTATAGGAATGCTCGTCGGGGTCTAAAGACTACTAGTGATCTTGTCACTTACACCACTCAAATGTGATCAACATAAAATGCAAGGAAGTTTATGCTATTTGCTTTCTTTTTCTTTTTTTTTTTGGGTGTCATAGTTGCTACAAGTAGCTGGGGGACTCGAGGTCTCAAATACCAGCAGCTGGGAGAGTCGATGTCTCAAATACTAGCTTAACACATGGACTTCCACAACACAAGTCACACTTAGGTGGAATAAGCTAGAGAGAACTATATCTTCATAGTTTAAAATATTACTAAAGTTACTACAATTAATAGATTCTTTAGGAATTAAAGTCAGCAATTAAGTGGCTTAGTTTAGCCTAAGGTCCTGATACCTACTTAAAGCCAACTAATAGACCAAAATCAAAGAAAAGAACAAGGTACTAGAAGTTTGAAAAAATTATAGCATAGTAAATTGGCAATGTCACAACTTCATAAATTTTATGCATTGTTACAAACTCAAATGACAAGATGCAAACATGTAACTGTGGAAAGCATAGATAAAAGGAAGTAGTACAACTGATATAATGGAGAACATCCGTTGTAATATGTAAACATCCATTGTCGTTGTCCTTCAAAGGCATCCTTATGGTAGTCACAAACTGCACAATAGTCACCACCAAACATCCACCTTCCAGAGGCACATCAGTGGGAAGAGGTACCAACCCTTATTGAACACAATTAAACAACATAAAGAACCCTAACCTAATTATTTGCACTCCCCTTAGAGAGTCAAGGAAATAGGATATTGTAAATATTGGGGGGGAGAAAAACAAAGTCATCATCCGTGAGACCATATGTTCCATCCGTGTAATCATGTAAATTGTCTTCATTATTAGAGACACCAATGTTTACTAAGAAGGTCACTAGATGCCTATAGTAATCTTGGTCAAGAGGGTAGTCTTGTGCAATGGGAGAGACGCTCTCTACTAAGTATGGATCAGCCATGGTCAAGAGACGTATCAACCATTCTAACTCCTCGAGATTCCTCTCACATGCTAGCGTACCTACCAAATCTCATTCACAGGCAAGCATCGAAAAGACCATGTGAAACACTTGTGAAAAGTAACAAGGGTACCTCTCACCCAAGGCAGGAGTGGATGAATCTAGCATACTAGCCATATCCGTACATACAGATAGATGATGATTAGAGTGAAAATATTATAAGGGTCGTGTCAAAAGGTCGTGTTCTTGTGCATAATGTGTTTTTATGACTTTATGTTATGTATAGAACTTGTAAGTTTCTAGATTATTGTTTGGTGGCTCTTGCTCTTTCACTTTTTTATCTTGTGTTTTTTAGTATAAGGATTTATATATACATTCCCCAAGATTGGAGATTTAGAGGTCAGGGAGGAAGGTTGAGAGGGAAGCAAGTGAATGATGGATGTCAGCAAACACTCCCCTCTTCCTTGGGTAGATCATACCTTTTGGAATGATCTCGTCACCTTTTGAAACCAATTTTTCCAAGTTGTTATGGGTGAAGACTTTGACCAATAGTTTTTGACTACCCTAGGCATTTCCTCTAGTTGCAAGGGTGGTAAGGTACTCTCCTATGATTTTACTTGCAACGTTGTTGTAGGTGGTGAACTTACAACGGGAGGTGCAAATTCTTCCTTGTTTGTATGGATATGTACAATGGTAGGTGGAGGTTGTGTCGAAGCTTCTATTTTTGTATAGAAACTACATGAAGAGCAAGAAGTTTTATTTGACTTCCCTGTTCTTGAGCTAGGTGGAGCAAATCGTTCTTTCTTCGATACCCAAACTAGCTCTGGAGCGAGTGCGTAGCATTCTGTGATTTTTTTGTTTCTGCAATTGTCAATTCGTTTTGGAGCTACATGATTGGGCTCACATGGGTCAAATGACAGGTAAGAGCACAATTTACATTTTGGCACCCAAATTTCATCATTTCCTACATAGTAGCCTTGGGCTTCCCATAGTTTTTAGGAATCCAACGCAACGTTTCTTTACATTTCTTGGGACGATTGGGACGTCTCTTACCAGGCTCCTATCTTTGAGCACTAGCTATGGTCGCTGAAGAAGCTTTAGAGACCCACTTGTATGTTTTCTTTGTTATATTGGATGGGTCTTGTGTGTCTCAAGCTTTATTTCAACTACAGCAGTTGAAGCTCTAGAGAGTTGGGCTATGGGGACATATGGTTCAACCTCTTGGACATGCAATGTTTTGGGTTTTATTTCCTTAAGATGCAATATCTTAGGGAATATGGCTTAAGTGGTAGGGCTAAGAGTTGGTTTTTGCGTTGTGACACCCCCTATCATCCACGTGCGTCCTAAGTTTATATTACCCTCCATAGTTCCAACAGACATGACCAAAAAGTCTTGAGCTATAACCCCATTGTCATAACTGACAAAAGTGTGTCAGATTCCAAAAATCGCAGTTTTCTTCGTGTTGACACCCTTGACTTGGATAGTACTCTCAGATAGAGGTGGCTTTCCCAACTGACACCATACTCCATATGACAACTGAGTATATTTAGAACCCGTGTCCAATAAGGCGTTATAGCACTTTTCCATAGGCACTATTT
The DNA here is from genome assembly GCF_014529385.1 of Adiantum capillus-veneris. Taxonomy (NCBI): domain Eukaryota; kingdom Viridiplantae; phylum Streptophyta; class Polypodiopsida; order Polypodiales; family Pteridaceae; genus Adiantum; species Adiantum capillus-veneris. The sequence continues at coordinate 1,829,732 of NC_140942.1, forward strand.
AGCTCAATAGGGCATCGTAGAGGCATGTCAGAGTCAACCAATCATCCTCTGTTTCAACGTGGAATGCATGTGTAACTCCAAGGTTGGCCTCTCGTTTGGCGTCTTATGCGTTGTTGTCGCTCTTTAGCCTCAGCTTGAGCTTGTATCTTCTTCAGTTCTGCGTGTTCTTTGGCTACTTTTTTTTCATTTATTCTAGCACGTACATTTTCTCGATATCGTCGCCTCTTATATCTCTTACTCTTCTTGTCTAATTTTTTATTACGGCCGATCTCTAGTAAAGAGTCACTAAATGAATCACTATTTGTGTCTACTCCCTTGGATAGATTGTCATCTAGGGTACCACTGGGCCCTGAATGATTTGTCCCCACACTTGCACTAAGATTTAACTTAGATTCTTCGTCCTCAGAGTCAATGTCAATTGATGATTCTGACTCCAAATCATGTGGGCTATAGTTTTTTGAGACACTACTGGTTCCAATGCCAATCAAACCTTCATCTTGTAAGTCATTAGAAGCTATAAGCATATAATGTTTAAGGGTACGAGTGGTGGCATTTCATCCCCCTCAGGTGTTACCCAGGTCGTTCCCCTGTTTTCCTCAGTATCTATGGTTGTTGCTAAGTGGACCCAATCCACATTGTCTGACTCAGTCATCCCAGGTAGTACATCCATATAAGGAGAATCTTCCCCAACATCAATGTCCACTTTACATGTGTAACAATACTGCAATGGGACATAGTGAACTGTGGTGTCAGATCTATGATCAATTATAAAATTGTTTCCTAGAGGATGTGCTCGACCAGTTACAAGATCCACTCGAATGATAGAATCTTGGAACTTCAAGTAGACATGAGACTAGTCATGCACCATTTTTGCTTTCCTCATGAAAGGACGTCCTAAGATCATCTTAGATGCCATAGTGTGCTTGGAGAAATCCATAACAATGAAGGCATTTCTTATTTTATGTCCAAAGACCTTGATCTTGAGATCTTCTAGCATCCCAATAGGTTTAATAATAGACGCATTGGCCATCTTTACTAATATGGTTGTGGTCCCAAGGTGAGGTCTTCCCATAGTTTCCTAGCAATTGTTAGTCACAATGCTAACCCCAACGCCACCATTAAGGATTCCCTTCACAATTAATCCCTTGGTAGTGATTGGCATGGTTGCATTGGATTCATCGCCCTCAAAGTATTGTCCCAACTTGTTAACAAGTATCTCTACAACAAGGTTCTCATCTAGGTTGGGTTGTGGATTTAAGTGTTCCTCCTCTATTGGCATCTCCCTAGCTCTATCCATCTGTGCAAATTGTGGTAGACCAACCTTCAATTCTCCATTGAGGAAAGCTCAAAGAGCTAAGAATAGCTTAGGGTCTCCATATAGTTTGGACATGATGGTGGTTCTAACTTCTGAAGCCATGAAATCCATCAATTTGGCAATATTTAATGGTACCTTTTGGGCTTCAGTCCCTTAACGTGGGGAAGATGGGATCTCCATTTCTTCAATAGGGTCAAGTAGTCCCTCTATAAACATTCTTTCCAACAAGAAGTGAGTACGCCAACTTTCCCACGACTTTAAGTCACTTTCTTCTTGGATGACACTAGGTATGGCTAGGGGTCTATGGACTTTGTGAGGTTGTTGTTGCGTAGGGAACAATGTGTCTGTAATCTGGATTTGCCTAGGTGCTGGTTCTAGATCCCTTTGGGTATCTTCTACCAAACTCCTTAATTGCTTGACTCGCTCGATCTCCTCTGTAGGGTTTGGGTAAGTTCCTATCTTCTTCTTGGCCATGTGGCTCATCATGATCGTCTTTGTTGGTTTCTTTCTTAGTGGTCGTTTTGGTCTCCATGGTTTCACCTGAATCAGAATCCTCTTCAACGTCGTTCATATATACGGGGTCATCACCAGCCCCTATGTTGGTCTTTGAAGTGGAGTCTGACTTCGCTGCTTTTTGCGATCTCCTCCTTCGTGTTTTCTTCTTTTTTTGAGATTGGGCAATTGATGCTATGTCTCTTTCTTCAAGAACGTAATTTTGTTTTTGGAGCATCAATCGTGTGAGTACGTTTACTAGTACCACATGTGTACTTTGTGATGGCTCCTCGATAACCTCAATCAAGTTTAATGGCGTGATCTTCGACGCATTTGGATTATTCGAATATTGGGCAATCAAATGATCTTTGCCACATTGATTACACATGAGTATCGGCATTGTAGACGTGCTCGCTTGATTGGTTTGCATTCATGTGGTGTTCTTTTGTAGCCTAATAGGACACTCGGCCACACGATGTGGACCTCCACACTCATAGCATTGAAGAGGTGGTCTCTTGGCAGTGTAATTGATATTTTGGCTTCTTGCAGCAAGAGCAGCTACTTGATAGACATGTTTGACTTGTCCCCAATAGTCCTCCATGTAGTATTGTGGAATTTCTTCAAGCTCATCAATCCCATAGGCAATATTAGGGTCTATATCTTCCTCACAGCCTTCCAAACAAGCAATAGATGACTCACAACCCACTTGATTCACAACAGTGATTCTCAGATGTGGTGGTTGCGGTCCTAGCATTGGAGGTGGTAAGGGTGTTGTTTAAACAAAATTTTGGGCCCTAGGGACCATGTGTTGTGACGTTTACTCAAGAGGTGGGCCCGACACCAATGAGGCACTCAAGGTGTGTCTGTCCATGCTAAGGTTGGTCTATTGGCCATCGCGCGCTTAAATACTATGCAATCCTTAGCTTGATAACCATACCTCCCACAAGCATTGAAATTCCCATTGAATTTTACTCTAAAAGTAGAGCATTCACTGGTACTATGTGGACCATAGCATATCGAGCACCATTGTTGCCCCCCTCTTGGATACATATGATTGTTTCACGGAGCACGATTGTCTCTAAGACTCTCTTGAACGGCCTTGGTGAGATCTGCTAAAGTCATTTGCTCCTTAGCAATAGGCTTTAGGGTCATTGGCTGATGTCCCAATGCTTGCGAGATAATAGATTTAGGCTCAACAGACACTGTTTCTCCTTGAATCATTAAATGATCCTCCAATTGAAACGCATTGGTGGTGACTAGGCCATTGTAGATATCCTCATGTCGTAATCCCTTAATGAATATATCAAGAAATTGATTATTATTGAAGCGCTCATTTGGATTACAACGAGAATTCAAATGCTCAAGCGACTTATAAAGTCTCTCACCGACTCTCCTTCCTCTCGTTGGGCTTTCTGGAGCTGAGAGGCTACACCCCAAAGCACTCCCTCTCGTATGTATTCTTTTACGAACAATCTCCTAAGAGTAGGGTAAATCGTTTTTTCTTCCACCTTAGGGTTCTATACCAATCCCCAGCCTTCCCACTTAAGGTTAGGTTTAAAGCATTACTCTTATGCAAGTCATTGTGTTCTCCTAGAGAATTGCATATTTGTTCAAACACTTCGATATGCTTTCTCACATCCCCATCTCCACTAAATTTTTGTGTGAGCTTGGCTATTTATACTGCCTTACTTCTATGCTCTCTATTAGGCGTGTTATACATATTCTCATCAATAGATCGACCGATAGCTTGAGCAAATGTTGCCAAGTCACCTAAGTGAGTAGGCACCATGGGTGAAGGCGCTCCAGAGACTACATGTGGAGTAGGTATTGGCATTGGGCTTGGCGCATAGGAAGCCCTTGGGTTCCAAGTTTGGTACGGTGTTGTCACATGTGGTGGTCCAAAGTTCATAGGTGTAGCCCTAGGCATAGCAGTCATCGGATGTGACATGCTAATGCTAGCCGATACGGTCCCATTGAAATAAGAGCTTGGGTGTTGTGGTTGTGGAGAATAGGTTGTTGAAACAATGGGAGGGGTAGGAACTACATGAGTACGAGGATCTACAGGTATATACGATTGGTACACACTTGTAGGTACTGTTGCACGCATTGAGCTACCATGTAGCGGTGCTTTACTTACAAATGAGGTCCATGGCATGTTTCTTGGCATGCCCATCATTGGGGTAGGCATGGTAGCCGTGGTGTCATCAAGGGAAAGATGAGCTAGACTTGGAAAGGTAAAGCTATCACTTGTGGGCTCAGATTGCACTGAGACCCCTGGCAAAACAACATATGGAGGATCCATCGGACTTACCGAGGGGAGTCTCCATTTGCGATAAGGTTGGTTGTTCAACCTTCCCTGTATCCAAGAATCTCATGAGACCCATTGAAGGCATGTGGATCCCCTTGTTTAGTCTCTCTAGCTCAATAACCCTATGGATGACCTCACAAACTCTTTGTTGTTCATCCTCTACACTAGTAGCACCCATTGTGGATTGTAGGACATCTAACCAACCCACGTGATAGGTGTGACCTGTGTATAGGTCGGTTAGAGTTTTCGTTTGTAGTTTGTAGTCCCAGTTCTCATTTAGGAACGCTCCATTTAGGATTGAGGTGTTAGGGGTGTCTTTTGACCTAGATGCAATGTGGCTGTCTATGGATTGACCCTTAGTGGTTGCTAATTCAGGAGCACTCGATTGCTCTCCTAGCAATGATATTGACATAGGGGCTTTCACTTTTAACTCTCTTCGTTGCTCCGCCTTGCGTAAGCTCTTGATTTTCTTTTCCTTAGCCGCAATGATATATCACTCAACCTCTTGCACTTCGGCAAGGCTTCTACCATCAGGTAATATAACCTCGGAGGGGAATAGCTTTGGAGAGTCAGGGGGTGCAGTGAACGGAGTATTTACTTGCACACTTTCCAAGAGCATGGGGTTTATGTTGGTCATGAATGACGAATTTACTTTTCCACCCCCCTCATTTACATCGTTAGCTCCATGTTCGGAGCGAGTGGCTCTACTAAAGGTTTCCTTCAAGTGGCTAAGCACACTCAACCCAAACCGTGGGTCCATGACATGCATTTCTTGGCTTGAGCTATCGGAATTAGGCATTGGGTAAGTCTCCATGACGTCGTAGTTAGAGGAAGAGTCACTGGACGCAATATGTGGGTCTTGAGTGGCACTACCTTGGGTCCTCGGTGAGGGCCCGGAACCTAAGGTAGGTGGGTATTGAGAACCCGCGTAAGTCGAAGTGCTCGCTAGTTGCTCAGTCTCTAACACACGACCAGAGCGCAGATGCATGTGCCTTTGGCACCTTACAAGCGTTGGCGAATAACTTCGAAGGTTAACCGCATGATTTTTTTGGCATTTTGCACTCCGTTTTCACTCGTTTTTTGATATTTTTTAATGTTTTTTTACGATCGGTTTTTGGATTAGAGCGTGTGATAGCTCAAAACGAGCGTATCGCTCAGGGGGTCGTGGTGTGCTTTACTGCACAGCGTTCAATTATTCGAAGCTCCGATGGTCCTCAAAAGGATCGATTTTTACTTAGGCATGAGGTTAAAATAAGTAATTTTAAAGGGTGATTGAGACCTGAGCCTGAGTGTGGGCTTGGGCTTGGGGCTGGGGAGTATTCCCGATCACAGTCCTACCTTTAATTTTTTTTAATTTATAAGGTCATCGTGGTCGTGCCGCGCGCAAGTACACACACCTAGCGTACCTACTTGCAACTAACAGAGCTACTGTTACACACTAACATAGTACTACATCAAATAATTAACTAACATATCTACTTATTGTATCTTACAAATCTAATACCTTAAAGCTAACACCTTATGAACAGAAAACAAAGTACAGTGTAACACCTTATTAACAAAAACAATACACTGCAGCAAAAACAAAGGTCACAAATCCTTCTCAAAAAGCCACAGACCTTCTTTCTCTACCTTTCCTATGCTTCATAATGCACCACAAAGTTGCATAGAGTGCTATTCGAGCTTACAACGGGGCATTTCTCCGACAACGGCGCCAAAAATGTGCGCGTCTGTCGCACGTGTCAAAGCAAGGAACTTGTCGTACAGTGTGTGCGAGCCACAAATGGCTGCAAGCACACAATCACACTAATCTAACACGTTCAAAAGAGCAAGGGTGTGTCACTCACCGTCCTACGCTCGTTTTCGTAAAAAAAAATTCGTCGCGAAGAAGAGGGAGAAGTGGACGCTAGTGGTTAACAATGCCATTCAAAAATTTGTTTTTGGGATTTCACTGATACTTTTAATTTATTTCATTGTCTAGTATAGGGTAAAGGGGCCAATGGTGGACCAGCTAAGAGGAGTTGGCCATAGCTCCCTCCCTCGTTATCAGATTTGAGTCGGAGGAGGTGCAAAAGATGCGCGCTGAAGAGAGGGTTTCATAGCAAAAATTTGAGCCCAATCTGCCTACGATTGCAGAATAATACATAGCGTAGCGCATTTTCCAATGCAAAATGAAGCTTCTCACGTGTTAGAGACAGACAAGACCCAGTAATAATCAGTTTTTCAGCAAATCAAAGAAGAACACATCACCAAGATTCGAAGCATATTCCAATTTTTTGGCTCTAAATTGGAAGGAGGTGCAACTTTGTTCTGGTACCCATCCCCTTATTGGCCCCTTTACCCTATAGGATGGCGGAGCCACTTAAAAGACGATTCTTGTTTAGAGACCCGTCCACCCCCAAATAAATAATACTTCAAGGCACCACTTTAGGGCCAACAAGTTGTGAGAGCACGCTTGGTTACAAGGGAAATAACGTGTTGTGGGAAATCTATTGTGCGTTCCATCCTTGCTGTCCTCGTTGCCCCCCCTAAGACGGTGTCGCCTTGGCACCCAGTTTTGTTGTACGAGAGTTCGAAAATTGCGTCGATTTTTACCTCAGAAGCTTTATCTACGCTCCCGTTTTTAATGCAGATTTCCATTGTGTAGCTCTTTCATTTGCGCCCCTCCAAGCTCGGAATGGTCCAGCTGAGATCTCCCAATTTCGTGTGCAGTTTTGGTGCCTCTAAAGTGGCTCCTCTACCCTATAGATAGAGAGAGAGAGACCGTCCTTTAATAGACAATAGATAGATAATAGAGAGATTCTCGGGAATGCAAAATGAAGATGTGGGTTTCGTTGGCGCGCCAATTGTCTGCACAGACTTCGCTCACGACGATAGAAGGAAGAGAGGAATTGAAGGAATGCACTCATTGTCCTTTCCGATTATTGAAGACAGATGTGTGAGTGGTGGTGACAAATTTGCCATTCCTGCACCCACATTATTATTTTGCTTCGTAGTAAGAACAGATAGTAATCCGAGCAGGACCATGAGTGACCAAGACAAAGGAATAGCGACAAGAGATGGTAACCATCAGACTGTAGGACGACCCATGAGTAATGATTCATATACAGAGCTTACAAGTTTATACATGGTGGATTTCTGGTTCTGCTGCTCCGTGCACGATTCCTACCTTTGGAGGACCGCCTGTGTTGCGAGGACAAAGGCTTGGTAGGTGTCCACAAAGAGAAGATGTCGGTGAACGGACCATTTGCTCTTCCATGGTTACACATGCATATGAGCACGATCAAGATGTATCACCGTTATCAGCATGTGACATTTGGCAGGTACTGGCGAGTCAGCCAAGTATTACCACTTTGGCTTCTATCCTGCGCTGCTGCGGTACATCCAAAGCATTGCTCGATGGTATGCTCGTTCATGAACACATCCAGAGGCAAGGGCTACTTCATAATATTTTCCTCAGTAATTGTCTTGTGCTCATGTATGCGCAATGCGAAAGCATGGAGAATGCCCAGCAAGTGTTCAACAGGATTCCTCGACCAAATTCGTACTCGTGGAGTATACTCATTAAAGGTTATGCTCTTAATGGCAAGCTGGACGAAGCAAGACATGTGCTTGCTCAAATACCTAATCCAGATGCTGTTGCTTATAACACAATGATTGCAGCCTATGCGCAAAAGCAGCAGGGCAGAAAAGCACTTGATCTTTTCTGGAAAATGCAAGCAAATGGGATGGAGCCAGACACAGTAACTTTAACAAGTACTCTCGAGGCTTGCTCAAGCTTCGCAGGTTTAGGAGAGGCACAGGAGCTCCTTGCATATATTAGTAGTAGCAAGTTTGCAGAGGACAATTCAGTGAAGACGTCCCTTATAACCTTGCTCGGAAAATTTGGAAGGCTGGATGATGCATGGGAGGTCTTCAGCAACCTATTGAACAGGGATGTTGTGTCCTGGAATGCAATGATGGCAGCCTATGCTCAGAACGGCCACAGTAAGAAAGCTTTGAGTCTTTATTTTCAAATGCATCTGCAAGGCATGGCTGCTTCACTTGCGACACTTGTGCATGCTCTTGCTGCCTGTACTTGTCTCTTTGATCTCAAAGAAGGGCAAAAGATTCACAAATTTATGGTCTTGTATGGCTATGATGAAGGGCTTTCACTAGGGATTTCCCTAATACATATGTATGGTAAGTGTGGGTGCCTCAGTGAGGCGAGGGATTCCTTTAATCGAATAGCGTCACATAATGTGGTCTCGTGGACAGCTTTGATGACTGCATGTGTGGATGGAAACGTGGATGAAGAAGCACTAGATGTGTTCTTTTGCATGCAATACCATGGTTTTGACCCCAATGAGGTAACTTTAACCTGTGCTCTGACTGCTTGTGCTAGTTTGGCAGCTTTGGAAGCAGGGCTTGTCATTCATGCTGCAGTGATGTGTAATGCGCATGAACGTAATCAACTTGTCGGGACTGCCCTTGTCCATATGTATGGAAAGTGTGGACATGTGAATAATGCCAGATCCGTGTTTAACATGATGCGTCAAAAGGATGTGGCTGCTTGGAATGCTATGCTGGCAGTGTGTGCCCAAAGTGGGCACGGGAAGGAGACAGTGGAGCTCTTTGATGAGATGCAGATAGCTGGTTTCAGGCCAAATACTGTCACTTTTACTTGTGTTCTTACCGGATGCAGTCATATGGGATGGGTTGATGATGGTAGGAAGTATTTGATGTCTCTGCATACAGAATTCAGTCTGCCGCCTACAGCAGAGCATTGCTCTTGCATGACGGATCTTCTAGGCCGTGCCGGGTGCCTGGAAGAAGCGGAGGCCTTGCTTGATTGTTTTGCTGTGGGAAAACTGGCTCCATTATTGACAAGCTTGCTTGCCGCCTGCAAAACTCATGGTGATTTACGTCGGGGTTTTTGTGCTGCTGATCAATGTATTCACTTGGATCCAAGAGATCCAAGACCTTTTGTAATGCTGGCTAATGTATGTGCCACAGCGACTGATTTTGACGAATAAATTATGGATGTAAGAACAGTGTTTCAGTTAGCCCAACCAGAAGCAATTGTTGTGGGCATGTTTCTCTGGTGTTTTTGTGGCATCACGTAGTGCACTTTGATTTGTGCCCTATGAAATCGCATAAAGGTTGTAAAGCTTTGAATTGGTAGTGCATTTTTTATGCTGGACCAACATCTTTAGCTATCAAAGTGGCAATGATGATGGTTATATGTATCCATGTGAGACAGATACAGTTAGCTTTAGTGACTGCTATTGATGTAGTGGCATAGGCTCCTTCCTCTCCACCTTATCTATTTCAAAACATATTTTCGTTCATGAGAACAGATATCTCTGCATTGTCCATCAAAATCCATACAGCGGCCGCTGGTGCACTAGTCCCAATATAGCTTCATCATATAGTTCAACTAAGAAATGTCAGAGGAGTGTGGGAAGATGGGGCACTTACGTCGACACATTTCCAATTTCCAAACAATTAAGCATCCTTTTGGGATAGCAATAAAACTACAACTACCTTTTTTTGGTGAAACCCAATTGTAATTCCTTTTCTACATTGTGCTCCATGAGACTAGTCTAGGGGATGACCAAAATTGCCATTCATACTGCAAACACGATTAAAACTTGCCATTATAACCAGGTGGCTCCTCCCACAATGAGGCCGTGGGTTGGTGACGATGCAATCCTTGGCAAAATGCCCCTTCTTCCCACATGCGTAACATTTCTTAGTTGAACTAGATGATGAAGCTATATTGGGACTAGATACAACATTGGCAATAGTGACTACTATTGATGTGGTGGCATAGGCTCTGTCCTCTCCACCTTTTAGTGTTCCAAGATTTCTTCCCTCTTCTTGAAGCAAATTGACTACATCTTGCAATGAATGAGGGTTCATATTTTTTCTCCTTCAAAACTAGGAGAATGTTAATGAAGCTCTCTAGGAATGCTTTAAGAAGGATGGTAACTAAGTCTTCTTCATCTTCTTGGCGTTGATTGTGTTCTTGAGTCTACTGATTACACTAGCTAGGCATTTCTCCTTGTCAACAGTCATCCATCTCCATAGTGATTTTATATAGTAGCATTCCGAGTACAATTTTGCTATGCTTAGCTTTATCACCAAATGGATTCTCTCAAGGCCCGCTATGTATTCTGTGTTGAGGTGCATTCAATCAACAAAATGAACATAATAATAATTATAAAATCTAGGGCTGTAATAATGAGGTGAAGTGTTTGTTCATCCTCCTTTACTACAGCTCGTGCATGAGTGTTATGCAGAGGATACTCTTGTTTGAGTGCTTTCTTTTTGGATTGTGATTGGTACTCGCTCTACGGCCCTTAGATATTTCTTAATTTAAAAATTCGCTAATGTGTGACCTCAAAGGAGACTTTCTTGTGCCAATGTTGACCTCTTTGCAAGAGCATTATCATCAGAGCACACACTTTAAAGTATGGGGTACCCAATCCTAGAAAATCAGAAAACCGCTCATTAGTTGGAGCTAGAAAAGGGAAGGGAAAGTGAAGGGGGGCATGCCACGTGCAGGGCAGGGCATGCCCCTCTCTTTCTCTTTTCATCCATCTCTCTCTCTCTCTCTCTCTCTCTCTCTCAGAAGTGGCCAGCATGCCATTGTTCTCTCTCTCTTCCCCGTGTGATGCCAGCGAACCTCTCTAAAGCCGAAGGGCGGCTAGAGAATTTGTGTGTCTGTGTGTGTGTGGTTTGGGGGGGGGGCTTGCAAACAGAAGGGCTCTCTCTCTCTCTCTCTCTCTCTCTCTCTCTCTCTCTCTAAGGCTGCTGTCGGACACGAGGGTGATGAGTGTTGTGGATGCAGGCGGGAGGGAGGGCAGAGCAGAGGGAGGGAGGAGTGGGGCCTCGCACTGTGTGTGCAGGCCAGTCTCGGTGAGCTGGTGGGGAGGAGCAGGAGGGAGGGCGCCCACGTCCTTCAGTGCTGCGAAGGGCTCTCTCTCTCTGCATGGGAGAGTTCCTCCAGTGCTGCCGTGTGCATACAGGAGGTTAGGGAAGTGGAGGGGATAATTGGCGGGCACGGCAGGGCGAGGCTAGGACCAGGGCGAGGGAGGGCGATCGAGCTGCGCGAGCAGAGGGGCCTGAGGAGAGGGAGGGGGAATCTGACGTGGCTTTGTAAGAAATTGAATTTCTTTAACGTGAGCCAGTAGAGAGAATATCCAGCAATGGTACTAACATTTAAAATTTAGCTTTAGTATTGAGTGAGCCTATGTATTGTGAGTAATTATGGGAAATTTGTAGACAATTGTCCAACAACTTTCTAATTAGCACTTGATGAAAGAACATGGACTACTAAGTAGCAATCTAATAGTGATAATTAGAACTGGCACAATAATCAGAGAGAGCTAAAGCAGCACGTAAACATATACATTAAAGTGTTAATTGGGACTTGAAGGCAAAGTAGAAAGTGAAGAGTACGCGATGTGTGTGGAGTGAGGGAGAGGAAGAGCAGACACAATGCTTCTCAATGAGTATTCTTTATACCTCACTACTCCTTATTGTTCTATATGATTAAAAAAAGATAAGTATGGGTGTCCAACCAGTTGGCATATACCTTAGCAATCTCTCAATTGAAGGCCAACATATCCCAAGTGGTTACATGTGTAAATATGTACATCCGTCCAATCCTGAAGTAATCCTGAGGTTTCATCCTACACCCATCATCTTCATGCGATGTACAAACCACTATGAGGGTAGGCTCTTGGTGAGAGAATCTACAGGGTTGTCATCCGTATAAACTTTGACTAGTTCAATGCGCTTGCTAGACAATACGTCATGTATCACACGATAAAAGACTTCTATATGAGTGAAACATGGAGTTTTTGGATAGCGCAATCGCACTCGGACTATCACAATGCAGCACTAGAATCTTAGTAGTACCAAAATCTCCCATTAGGCAAGCGAACCACATAGCTTCCTTGCTAGCATAAAAACTAATATATAGTCTACCTCTGTGGTGGAAGATGATGTACAATATTGCAGACATGATCTCCACAAGAATACTGTTCCAACAAATAGGAAAACACGGGAAAACATAGCCAGACGTGGATCTTCGACTATCCACACAAACCCCGCATTATCCGCATCTATGTCACCCACAATGGATGCATTACTATTCCGAAAGCATAAGTACTTATCTATTGTACTGGTTTTCAGTGCTTTCTGCTAGGATGTGCCATAAATCTGCTAGCCACTCCCATTGCAAAAGAAATGTCCGGTCTCGTGGCTACCATAGTGTACATAAGATTGTCGACTACTAAAGAATATGGCACCTTGGCCATTTTCGCTTTCGTAGCATCATTCTTGTTAAGTTTTTTCATATGTTTACATATACTTTCCCCCCACAGAAAAGGAGCTAGCTTGGTTGTTTGAGCATTCATCCTTCGTGACCATGGTCATCGTTTTAAATGCGGCCAAGTGACCTGTTGGAGCTCACGACGTACTTTGTCAACTTGCATGGGAGTTGTGTGATTTTCCAAAAAGAAAAAGAAAAAGTTTAACACAAGGATATAACCAAAACATATAGTACAACTCTGTAAAAGATAGGTCTGCTACATAAATAGAATTATCTTTTAAAGAAGAGACATACAAGGAATATAATGAGCCAGACTTTTGGCCTTTGAGCACGACCAAATTACCTTTTCTGATAATCCAAAAACCAGTGGCAAACACTGTAGTGTATCCAAAATCATCAAGATATCCTGCTGAAACCAAGCTCTTAGTTAACATAATTAGAGAACCACTTTTTATGAGGAGTAACATGAAAACTTGCACGTAAATCAAACATCCAATTTTGAACATAACATTCGTCAAGAGCTAACAATGTCTTTGGACTCAAATCAAAAGTGAAAACTAGTACATCTAACAACTGCAGCACATCAAGAATAATATCAACATGTGGGACTCAACGACATTGAGCTCCTTAATCTTCTTACTGCTCTTAGGAGGTGCAAGATGTACGACAATGGCTTTACCCTTCTCTCTTTGCAACAAACAACAATCCTTTTTCATGTGTCCCTTCTTGTGACAATGGTAGCATTCAATATTCCTTGTGTCACGTTCACGTCTTTTGCCACGTGCATTCTTGCGCTCTTAAGAATGACCACGACTGGCATTACAACCTCTCTATCTTTGATTGTTCCTCTACAACACTAATAATGCTTTAATGACCATATATATGTATGATACAAAGAGTAAAAGATGTTTTCCCAACACATAGTGTCTTTCTCCTCACCTTAAAGGCTTTTGAATGTGTCCTTTAAAAGCCTCAATAGAGCTTGCTTAGATGCAACTATTTTGAAGATACTTTCTTGCATAAATCTCTGATAAGTGCCAGATAGCATATTTATAAAAAGAAAACAATTTTATGATCTTTTTCTAGAGCTCATTATTAATTCCATAGAGGTTGATAAAGGCAGTTTTGTTTTTATTTTTATTGGAAAAAATATATAAAAATGTTTTTTGAATAAAAGGTTCTTGCTAAATTTGTATACATGCATCATGATACTTTTGTTACTATTTTGGAAGGAAAGTTAAAATTATGTTTGAATGAAATTCATAGAGTGTGAGCGTTAACGTTAGTATATGTCCGCTAGTTTGAATGAAATTCAAAAAGTATGAGCGTGTGAGTCTTATCATTAGCATATGCTCGTTTGTTTGACAAACGCATAAGCGTTATAACATTTTGGAAACAAAGTAACTCATGCTTGATGTGAATAAGTAAAGAGCTAAGCATTCACTTTACCACATACTACACAAATACCTTTTTTTCCATAACAAATTGATACCCACACTAATATATGAATGCTTTCTACAACTCTATTTGGATTTTGGAAGAGGCATTGCACAAAATACAAGGGTGGCATTGGAAATGTAACATGAAGGAATGGCTTCACCAAATTCTATAAGGATATAAAGGTGGACGAAAAAAATACTTGGCCCAACAAAAATCTTGGGTTGGATTTAGGTATTTATTTTGGCTTCAACATTGGTAGGCATCATGACTTAGATCATGACTTAGGATCCCCCCTTACATGCCCTGGATGAGACATCTAGATGTAAAGGTGCTCATTTTGTTAATTTGAGACTACTTAGAAAGATTTTGTTTCTTCCAATCTATTTTGTCAATGAAGAAATACTGCATTTGAACTTCCTTCTCAAATGTAGTATTACCATTTGCAATGGTAATGCTACATTTAACCTTCCTCCAACTAACAACAACATAATCACCCTTACGTATGGAATGGAATAGAGCTTTGTCACCAACATTCAACAAGAAGAAGGAAATCAAGGTAACTACTTCAAGCACTAATCTTTCCAATGAAGATAAGGACGTTTCCACTAATTGGACTTATGTTGCCTCTTCCAAGGGAAGGAGCTACCATGAATGTGGAAAGCAAGGACATTGGGCAAAAGATTCTTCACCAAAAACCATTTCCCCAATCTAGAAAGACCAATCATCCAACGACCAAGTTCTACTACAAAGACAAGGGGAGAGACCCTAAGGCAAAGGCAAAGTTGATGTAGTAGGAGAAGACCAAAGCTCCACACCCGTTCCACCTATGAGTCAAATGGTGATTTATTTGTAGATATTTTTGTGCTTTATGTTCACTTCATGTTGTGTTGTAGACTTTTGTTTGAAGGGTGGCATGCTTTAGCCTCAAGGGCCATAGTCATGGTGTCATCTTGATTGTCCCATCTAGATGTTTGGTAGCCTCCTATTTGAGGGGAGGCATGGTGTTGTCCCAAGGGCCAAATAATATAGAGACTCTCATGCATGTCTTGGTGCTATGTTGAATGAACCTACCTTCTCTATGAGAGATGTTGCACATGCAAGATTGACGAGGCAATATGTAGCATTAGGAGGACTAGAGAAGATATCTTCACAGGTGCAAATTCAGGAGCCACAAAGCTATGGCTATTTGACACTTTGATTACTTCTTTCATATTTTATGGAGTGCATATATGAGCGCCTAGCCTGCATCATCATACTTGATCAAGGCACACATATGATGGATGGAGATCCATGGAGACACCACTTGTATCCATGATCCTCAAGGTGATCTGGGTGAAAACCTCATTGCCACATGAGATTCTTAGAACTAAGATGAGTGCACCATCGATTATATTGGAGGCTCTTGCTAGATGAATATCTTTCATTCGTAGCACATGGGAGCTCCCATGCAATAGATATGTACAATTAAATCAACGTCTTTCATTCATAGCACATGGGATCTCCACGTAATAGATATTTACAATTATTGCTTGAGTCATTTGCAACATTTGGCTAGTGAGAGTGACAATTCATGCTGGTTTTCACAGATATCATATTGGTTTGAGCTACATGGAAATAGTATGGATAGATTTTCCCCTTTTCAGTATTCCCTAGATGCATCATGCCTCAACCTCACGGATTCAAAGATTAGCATTTCAGATGGATGCTTGAAGAACTTGGTTGTCTCTATCACATGAGTTCGGGATGAAGATGGATTTTTATCTAGAACATATCTTCTCCACATGATGGATGATGGGTGTGTACACTCACCTATTTATGGGATTAGATGTGTTATTGGTCAATTACGCACCTCATCTCACTGGTTGGAGATAGAGACAAGGACAATATACTATGAGATCCATGGGATTTTTCATCGCTAATTAAAGAGAGGGCTTTGATCTCTTATCCCGCTTCATGGACTACTATGCTCAAAAGTGCCTAGATCTCTTTTTGTTGGAGATGTGTAGACTCAATGAGACTACCTTCAGGAGTAGGGGAGCTACACATAAAGGGTACATATCGAGGCATATTACTACTTTTTATAGAGGGACTACTCAGGATGGCCCACCACAGGACACCCAATCACATCCTCACTCGGGCCTTTTGTTTGAACCATCAAGCTTGGCCGCTCACTGTGCGCAAGGATACAAGGATCTTCACATCGTGGACGAGGTCCACATTGGAGGCTACATAGCATTGATGGGCGACATTGAGCACGCCCCTTGGGAGTTGACTATGGAGGACATTCAGGCCATCCTATAGAGACCCATGAGAGATTTCATTGGATGAACAACCATTGTATCCTTTCTCCATTTTACACCTCATTAGCCCTCATGTGATTGAACCCCTCCCCATATGTTCTAAGATGATGTATTATATGACAATGATGATGATAAGGATGTAGGGTAGCTTACATACCTACCCACTCTAAGGTACCCAAATTCATTTTCTATTTTTATGTTCCTCGGACATTTTCTACTAGAGTCACACATGGAAGTAACAATTTGGTCTAAGATCATACCGGCCTTTTGAAGATGTTAATGAAACATTTCATGTCATTTCATCTCTCTCTCTCTCTCTCTCTCTCTCTCTCTCTCTCTCTCTCTCTCTCTCTCTCTCTCTCTCTCTCTCTCTCTCTCTCTCTCTCTCTCTCTCTCTCTCTCTCTCTCTCTCTCTCTCTCACTCTCTCTCTCTCTCTCTCTCTCTCTCTCTCTCTCTCTCTCTCTCTCTCTCTCTCTCTCTCTCTCTCTCTCTCTCTCAGTAGTTTGATGAGGAAGAGGATGTCCTAGAGTGTTAATCTACTAGTAATTTTTATAAATGATGTGAGCATGTGCATCAAGATGGACCAGGTGCATGAATTTAAATTGTATCTAAGACGGTCCCACAACAAGCTTTCGACATTTTTAAAAATGTGCATGAGATCTAGGACATGACCCCTTGGTCCCAAGTCCTCATGCACATAACTTTTTGCCACCCATGTGCGCCCTACATCTTCAGCCACCACATCCATTCTAGAACGGATCCGTTGATTTATTACAACGAATGTTTCCACAAAAATTACATGAAAGGTGGAAGCCTCACCAATGAGGACATCCTTGTAGAAATGCATCACTCTTTTCCATGCGTGAATCAATGTGTGATTATCACTGCATGGAAATTGCTTGAATGATGCCTTCTTATTAGCATTGAGAAGTGGAACATAATTATGAGAGGGTAGAGTGTGAATCTTCTCTATCTTTTTAGGCGCCCCCAAATCCTAGTATCACTAGACACAAGAATTTTTCCTTTCACAGCATTCTCATTATCAAGAACATTAGGCTGAGGAGGTTTGTTTTTCCATTTTTTCACATTGGGGCCATATTTGCAATGGAGACTCCATTTTGCTTGGCCTTGCTGATAGAATTGCCTGCATGGATAGGATCAAGGATGATGGAATTGCTGAAGGAGGGGGCTGCAAGACATCTTCAAGGAATTCAGATTGCATGTGACCAAATTCGCCACATCAAAAATAGGAATGTGAAAACTTATCCCATTTGAGTTTGAAGGGGTGCTTTCCCAACATGCGAACCAATTGTAATGCCTTTGAGGGTTTGTATCCCAAAGAATGCAGAATGTATTGGTGTTTGTAACCAATTTTAGGGGGCCAATCACCTTCCCAAGCTATGCAACCAACAATGGTAGAAAGCATCTCCACCACGTACAAGGGAAATCAACAATTTCCACCCACATAGGGCATTTATGATGGATAAGACTTTGATAATCTTTTGCTACTGCCCATGACAAAACATGGGTCATTTGCATGCTAAAAAAGATTGCAAAAATCTCCAACATAATATTTTTGGCTTCAACATTCACCACTAGGACTTCATAAAATCCACAAGCAACAAAGTAAACACCACATTCATCTGTTGATGCTTGAGAATCAAATCTATCCACTATCTGACATCCTGCACAATAGGTATTTTCCCCAAGGAAAAACAAGATGACTGCATTTATTGCATATTGTGAAAGCGGGTCCATGAGGTCCTACATGGGTATACACACCTCAAGAACACGTGCTTGACCATTCCAGGCCTTGCAAGCCTCCTCAAAGTCCTCGTACAAACAAGTTTTGGTCTCACAAGTGGCCTCTGAGGAATTTCCCATGGCTTTTTAATGCTTACACATACAAAGATTTTAAACATATAGCAACAAACTCATCCAAAGAGAAAATCCCTAGTTAAATGTGCACTGTGAAGACTTTTTTGGGGAAAAAAATCAATGAATTTTAGTTGTGTACGTGAACCACAAGAATATATACATGGAACCTTAGAGGGGCATACATTAGACTAACATTACACAAAGTCCTGCTCAGCAACATGTCCAAATCCCCTCTTTAGAAGTTCTTCTGCTGAAATTTGATGTCAAATGCTCAAATTAACCCACGCTATCAATACGCTAAATCACCAAATAATGCTTAAAAATTGAGGCTATTGACAAGAGACAACTAAAAAAGGCCTAGAGGCAAGGACTGGAACACTCGCACGAACACACCACAGACCTTTGATGCTACCCAACACACACACACACACATCTGGCACGTGCATAGGGTTGTCAGATGCCATTGAAAGGCTATCACTATTGACGAGGCTTCAGCCGGAGCAGCGGGAACTATTTCAGAGGAGTCCCACATGCGCAAGCACTGCAAGCAAGGAGGGGTAGAGGTTTTCCATACACACACACAAAAACATGTTGACGGATGGAATTATGCAAGATTTCTTGTCAGACCACCACTATGTTTAAATGTGAAAGTTGTCCACGTTCAAGATAGTATTAAGTCCTCAACACTACTCTTTTTTTCCTCCAACTCCTCTCCATTGTGAATTGAGAGGAAACCTCCAAGGTACTCCTTCTTAATGCAAGTAGTACATGCTTTGACATACATTGGCATTGTATTGACTGTTAGATGGCACGAGATTAAACCCCATTGAACAGACTTGACATTGAAACTCAAAATGAGGAAAATCATGTAGACATATTGAGCACTTGTATATGTAGGAGTTATGCATAGCATATCCCAACTCCAACAAAATCATCAATCCAGAGAGAGCATCACACGGCTAGGGCATGGAAACATCACACAATGAAGTGTGAGAGCGTTGTCAGACACAATGAGTAAGAGGATTCAAGAGAATGCCTCTCCAATGAAAATATAGATTAGCCATAAATTGACTAACTCTAATCACACCCTAATCATCAATCAAGCACCACCTACACACACACACATTCCACCAAAGTCCGACTTGCCAATGAATTGAATCTCAAAGCACCCTCTTGACAAGCACACACTAATTGCATTGGTGTTGGCCTTCCCAATCACCACATGCCAACCAAGGAACTTGATCAGAAGCTCCACACACAAGGGTGAATGGTAGTTGAATCTCATTAAACCTACCCACTTATGAGCACACAATAAGGCATATACTCCAATCACAAGATCAAGACTGCACACACACTTCACTAATCGACCTAATTAGAGATACTAAATATCACAAATTGAGTACTCATATAATGTTAGGAGTCATTCATCAAAGCAAGAAGTCATTATTACATCCAAATCTAGAATAATGAGAGGGTTAAACTACTTTATGACATGAATGTAATGTAGAAGAAACAAGAGTAACAAGCAAAGTAGACATTAGATTAATAATAAAAGAGCTTTTCTAATTACAAAGGATTAGCACTAGCCTTCTAAGCATGCATTAAGCTCAAGGTTAGGTCATACAAAAGTGATACTCAATAATGGGCTCTCAAGAAAGAATCCTCTTTGCATAAAAGAGCTTCTTATAAATACATGGACTCCAAGCCTTTATCTATTACAATTAAATAATGCTCACTTCCATAGGTTATACAAATGTAAACCTAAAACTATGCAAGACTAATAGGAAAAAATTTAGCATGTCCTCCTATGCTTGGTGCATCCTCGTCCATGTGTTAGCCACTACTAACCTCCCCCCTCCTAATTTGGCACACGCCCTCATGTGTCAATGAAGCAGAGCACGGTGACATGATGAAAAATATGTCCTTGGAGGAATGTTGAGATTTAAAACATAAGACAAGTCATTAGTATCAAAGGCCAATGAAGATGAATAGAACATAAAGTGAAATGATCAATCATGCAAAGTGAATTTTGCTCCCAAAAGATGGGTCCAATCATAGCCAAAGACTAAACCACATAAAGCAAAAAGACACCTAACTATTATGAAGATTAAACCACTAAAATTTATAGATTTGTGCATGTAACACAAGCAATCAATTATGACCCTAAGCTAATGAAACTTCATAAATCTACTAGCCTAAAAACCATATGATAATTCTTAATAAAGCAATCAAGTCTATGCATGTTTATGGATCACAAAGAAACTCAAAATTCCATTAGTACACTATCACTTAGCTTTTGGAAGCTCATGGAAGATCTCTTTTGAAATTTTAATAGAAAAAAGTAAAGCACATCACAAGACGACCACCCCAAGGCAAGTCAAGCTACGATTCTTGGCTCCTTGAACCCTTAAGTAGATGTTCCAAAGGTCTACTAGCCTACCAAGGTGACTTCTAACCTCTATCAGCCTAGGGCATTAGTTTAGGGCCTTGACCAAGTGAGCCAAGGTGGTTCCCCTAGCCTCTCAAGTGCTAATAAGGTGTTACGCCTAACATAGACACAAACATAACATTAAAGTTTTATTTTCATGTGTCTAGTAGCATTTTTGCTACTCTTTCTTAACACTTTTTTTGGGTCGTTTTTAAATATTTTTTAGCACTTTTTTTTAATGTCAAGTGATTCAAAGTTATTACTAGCAGCCCTAATGCAACTCTGTGCAAAGATAAGAGTGAACCAATTCAAGTGACCTCTAGGCGGGTGGACAGATGTGCAAGATATATTCGTACTTTTGCAACATTGTGAACAAGTTTGTGTTCACAATAGATCCACTATGAAAAGAACAGGGTGAACTAGATCTGTCTAAACCGCACTAGCTCTATGTTGTTCAAGTTGCTTCACGGAGCAAGCAAGTGTGTGAAGGATTGGAGGTCACTGGGGAGCAGATGCCTGAACCTAGAGATGAACAAAGTGCTTGACCTACGGATGATGTAAGTGAGGATTTTGAGCTAGAGGTTAGTGGGAAGTAGATGCCTGAACCTAGAGATGAGCTTTCAATTATACACAGGTTGATCTAGAGAGTGATGAAGAAGTGGATTTTGATGACAAAGATGCAGAAGTACAGATTGAGATAGATATCTTTGGTGCATCAGCACTCATAGAAGATGAGAGATTGATACTGATTTTTGCTAGGAACTCTTTTGTAAAACTCTTTTAATTAGTCTACGACACTAGATAGATATAATGAGTTGTGTTGCAGCTTTGTTTTTTTGTTATTTGCATTGCTTAAGCTTTTCTTTTGTGAACTAATGTATTGTATTTGTGTTATTTGTGTATATGTGGCCATGGCCGATTGCAACGGTACATACTCTCCTAGTTTTAGTTTTCTTGTCACCTCGACCGGTATGTCACCCGAGCAGATGGGCTCCTTTTTGTCACAGTTCACACTAGAGCAGGTTGCTTACATACAGAACCTTTGGAGAGTTGGTCCCTCTAGACCTACTACGATCGCCACTAGTGTGCCCCTTACATCGACCGGCCCTACACCTTAGTCGAGTGTGCCAGTTACACCGAGGGCTGGTTCTTCGTTGAGACAAGGTAGATGTCATGATGGAGGCGATCAGATCATCCACCACTCTCTTCAGTAGATAGTTCACCAATAGGTAGACCACGTACACCTTAGGGATCACATGAGCATGATCCTAGCAAGGTGTACAAGACTAGGGATGGGGTTGTTGCCTTGGATAGGGTCAAAAAGGCCATGCGATAGAGGATTTGGCAGCTCTGTACAATTCAATTTGGCCACTCTGTGATGGAGATTTTGGATGATGAAAATTATGAAAGACAGAATTACATCGTCAAGGCCATTCACAGCGAGTATAGGCCGGCAGAGGGGTACGATCCAGTCTCAAATGATTTGTGATGGAGATTTGGGATGATCAAGATTATGAAAGAAAGAATTACATCGTTGAGGCCATTCACAGAGAGTATAGGCCGGCAGAGGGGTACGATCTAGTCTCGAATGATTGGATCTTGAGCGTGGCAGCCGACAGTCCAAAGCCGGCATGGTTGGACGTAGAGGAGTGGTCGGGCATTTCACGAGAGACACAGAACAATCCTCAGAGATTTGAGCAGCAGAGAGATGTAGCCATATCACGTTTGGAGTCTGTTGGAGCGTCACATCTTAGGAGTGGGGGCTACAACACACTTTTGCAGGAGTTTGTAAGTATTATAGTATTCTTGAAATTGTCAAATATGTATATGTTATTTGAATATTTATCTTATGATTAATTGTTTATTTTACAAGAAGTTACCGTGAAGCACCCTCCGGTACGCCGAGAGGAGAAGTATGGGTACAAGCATAGACTTGTGGCCCTTTTGACCTAGCTGCAGGAGGAGGGAGAGGCCATCAACTGGGAGGCATTACCATGAGGGTGACATCCTCCACATATGTTTACGTTATGGTTATGGTATGGCAATCATATTATGGTTATGGTATGGCAAGCAGATTATATTTATGGTTTTGCAAATATGGTTTCGCAATCATATTATGGTTATACTTGTGGTTTTCAAGTCATGTTTTAGTTATGGTTAGAAAATCTTCATGTCGTTGTGCCTATGGTTTGGGAGTTGACGTTATGGTTATGCTTTTGGAAACTTGTCATGTTTAAGCTTTTGATTTTGTGGTTTTGTTATACGTACGATTTTGCTAATCTATACTAAATGTACCTCTCGCTCTTCACCGTCAAAATGTAGGTGGAGTGCAGTTGCTTTTGAACTTTTCCTTTGGGCATAAAGGATTGGTTCCTGGTGCTACAATACATGCAGCTTTAGTTCCCAAACCTCCCTGCCCAAAAAAAAATTGTAGGTTTTGCTGCCGATATAGGTGCCGGAATAGGTGTTGGTATGCACTTTGAAACACGCACCAGTATGCGCCCTGGTACTAGCATAGGTATGCACGTTTTTATACATGTTGGAATGCTATTTGTCTTTTCAGCACGCATTTCAACGGCTATACCGACACTCATTTCATTGCTTATTTCGATGGTAAGGATACCAACATGTATACCAACCATGCGATACCGGTGTTGATACCGACGCTTACACCATGGATTTTTATTCCTAAAACAAACTTTTACCCGTCGATACACGAGTCAATATTCGTGCGATGTGTTGTAGTGAAGGTAGGAGTATGCAATAGCTCCTTGCCACAAAATCCTCTTCAAAATTTCTTCACTTGAGGGTTTTGATAATGTTATCACTTATTTTCAAGATCATGATTATAAGATGGCATTATCAATTTGTGCACTTTGATTTTTCTAAGATACTTGATCTACATGGATGAGTTAGTCTACTATTTAAACTAAATAATCGATGCAATATGGAAATTTGTGAACATTACACTCTTGAAAAACATCATAAAAAGTAATTTCCTTTTGCCATCTACACTCAGATTTGTGGGATCTTGTGCATACTGACCTATGTGACCTATTTACTCTCGAACACTCTTTCTACAAGTACTTTTTTACTTTCACATTAGATTTTTCTCGTTACATTCAATATTCAAGCAATATTATAGGCATATGCCACTTCGCAATGACAATAGGGGTGAATGTCTCTCAAATGTATTTATTCGTTATTATAAAACTTGCTTAAACTTTGGTGTCTCTCTCAGCAATTTTTGGGTGATATAGTTCTCTCAATAGCTCATAGACAATATTCTCTTCTAATAACATGACCTTTAGGAAAATACTCTATATGGAAAGGACGTGTGTTCCTCTTGGGAAAAAGGTCATCTTTATTGGTTATATTGATGTTGTAGAGGGAAACAAGTTCTATGATCTCTTTTTCAAGAAAGCTATGTGTAGTCGTGATACTATTTTTTATGAGCATACAATGAGTGCGGCATGTTTTTCTGATGATTCTCACTATCCACAATCTCTTTTAATTCCTTTTGTGTTTATTCTTAATGGCACAATAGCTATTGTGGACTCTAACACTACTCATTTAATAATGCCTTCAATCCTTTGCAACATGTGATTTCTTCTATAACATGTGACGATTTTGAATCTGATTTCTTGTTGAGATTCCTATTGACATTGAGCATGGTTCTTATTATTTTCTTGATCGTTATGAAGATGCTACTATGACTATGATTCATTATCTCATACACACACCCTTTTGTAATTCCATTTCCACTTTAATAGTAATAGAAAAAGTTCTAGTTCCTCTGCAAAGGTGATACCGAAGATCACCTACAACAACCAAGATTAGCTTATTGTGATGAACTCTATATAGCAACTGACATTGTGACCCAGATTATCATAACTCCCAGCATAAGTAATCTAATTATGCCGATATCATGGAGGCCTCTTCGCCAAGAGAGAACCATAACTTACAGAAGTCCTCTCCCCCAATGGATAGCAATGCCCATCCTCATCAAATAATGGAAATCTCCCTCACCCTTGATGACCTCACTTTGGATCCCTACAAGATCATCACGGAGAAACTTGAACATCTCTCAAAGGACTCCTTTGATTTCTCCCTTAGTCCTTAACAAGTAATACTCCAAGAAGATGAAATTAAAGAAGAAATCTCACCCATTTGGCTCAACCTTAGCCGGTTGGATGCTAACACCACCTCGCTTGCACCCACCAAACATTGCGAAAAAATCAAGAAAGATAGAAAATGCACCATCAACACAATCATGGAAGAGCTAGCACATCTCCCCAAGAAGGATTCAATCAAAGAACTTGTGGAGTGCAAAGAAGGCAAGCAAATGAGCTCTCTTCCCTCTTCAAAAACCCCTATCCAATAACCCTACCCTCAACCTCTCTTCCTTATAACCCTAGTAATCGTGTCTCTCCTAAAAAGATTTATAAACGGACCACACACCGCTCATCTACCCAAGCCCTCCAATTCAACCAAAAAACAACCCTCCTCATAAAAACCCTCTCCCAAGCCAACTCTCCCCCTTTCAAAAACAACCCTCCTCATAAAAACCCTCTCCCAAGCTAACTCTCCCTTGCACTCCTTCCAAGAGCCCACCATCCCTCCCAAATATCCACTACATTTTCTCTCCAAAACTTTCACATAGCTCACACTCCCAAGCCATCATACACAAGGATCCCAAGGATAACTTACCCACAAGGAATCCAAACATATCCTCAACTATAATCTATGAATTCAAAAAAAAGGGAAAGGGAGGAGGGGCTAGGGTAAACACACCCTCCTTCATGGGTCCATCTACTCTTTGACAAGTCCCCGCTCCTTCCTAAATTTTGGACTCTTGATGGCTTCACCCCTTCTCCCTCATCCAAAAATTTGCCCACACCAGCAAACCCCTCCATCAATCTCACGTCTCCATCAATCTCACGTCTACAAGCAAGATCATGAAAAGAAGGAGAAAGTTTTGGCTCCTCCTCACCGACCCACGTGTCTACTAGCGCTCAATTTCTTGCAAGGGACCACCCTAATTCTTTAATAATGCCATTGCTTTTAATTTGGTTCATGGTCTCACTCACACCTGCTTACATTGAATGAAAGGAAATTCTTAAGTTTGGATCCTGAATATATCCCCCCCCCCCCCCCCCCCCCCAACCCCACACCATATTAGGTGCACATGAAACCATGGCAACAAAGCTTCAACTCAAAGAGCTCTTTAAAAGTAAAAAGGACTCCCCACCCTCTCCCTTCAAACTATCCAACCCCAACTGGAAACCACCCACAGAACACATTTTGGGGTCATACAATACCCCTTGCTCCAAACCCCCTCAATTTGGACATGTATCTCTGAAATCTCTCACCCAAGGTAACTCCATTTTCATTAAAATGGCCGATCGGCCTAACTATTTAGAGGTATGGTATGAAAATGAAGCCCTTAATCAATCTAATGATCCCACCACCTAACAACCAACCACTTCACCTTCCCTTAAATACTTTGCCTCTCTCCTCACAACTATCATACATAGGGATATCCTCCTCCCCATTGAACAATGTTCCTTTATCCTTGGACCCCTCTCCATCCTCATCGAACCATGCCCAATCTTCTTCCTCCCTAAACTACATAAACATCTCTTGTGGCTCACCATATATGCTCCTACATTTGATATACTTTCAAAGGCCGATCTAAGCTGCTCCACATTGTGTTCTTCCCTATCCTTTTAGTTCAAAACTAACACATAAAATACTCCTTGTCCCTAATAAGAGACCTTCACACTACTCTCTTTCAACCAAGTTCTCTTCTATTCACCTTCAACGTAAACTCCCTTACTCGAGTATCCCCACAAAACAAGATCTCCATGCAGTCAAATTAATCATTTACAACCACTTTGACTCCCCAAAGACCATTTTCATCATCTTCCTTGCCCTCATCCTTACACAACATTACATACAATTCAAAGAGAAGGGAACCAAATCAAGGATATAACTATGGGATCCAATTTTGTTGTAGTGTACACTTGTTTATTTCTTTGCCACCTAGAATCCCTCCCCCCACCCTCAAAGAGCTCCACTTGGAATACTATAAAAGATTTATAGATGATACCTTTCGAGTGTAGATGGGCCCCCCTTGAGGCCTTGACATTTGCTCTTAACACATATGCCACATCAAGACCACCCACTCCATCTCTAAATATGAAGATACCATCCTAAATCTACATCTCTATAAGAGGCCAAACTTCTTAACCAAACGGATCCTAGACTTCAATTGCTACCAAAATCTCTTAGCTGCTTCCAACATATATCATGGATCTCCTATCACTCCACCCACCAAAATATAGCCTTCATCAAATCTAGACATAAGTGAAACATTGTGAGCAAGATCCATTGAGAATTACCTACATACTAAGAACCTTTTTTTCATTAGACTAAGAAAAGGAGGCTATCCTACATACGTTCTCCTTAAGTGTTTAGCTAAATATCGTATCTAGAAAGAAAAAACATAGTTCACAACCCTCTGCAACAAAAAATCCCCCCCAATGAAATTATCCTTTGCCCCAAAACCTAGAAAGCTTAACCCCTCCATAGAAATTGGGAAATCAATACACGAAGCATGCACCAACTCACCCACTCTTGTTGAGCTAAATAAACCAATCACCTGTTGGATGACTGGACAAAATTTTCATGAAATTCTTACACAAAATTCACTTGTTTAAACACTCGAGTTTACACTAAGACACCTCTCCTTGCTCTTTTCTCATTCTACGCAATAATTTTTGAGCTACTTTGGTTTGAAAGATACAACTTGCCCGCTAGAACTAGAGGGCATTGCCTCCACATCAATCATTTTTCCAATCTCTTTCCCTACTTGGAATACCTGGAAGATACCCTCCCTTTGCAGACCCCTTGTTAACATATGTTTTGCATGATCTCTTTCCCTACTTGGAGGACACCTTTTTTGACATGTTTTTTTCCTACCAATTTTTTTTTCCTACCAATTTTTGTCTAACACCTTGTTATCTAGCCCCAAGCTCTTGTATTCAAACTTGGTTTTTTTTAATCCATGTAATCATATTTAGATCAAATTATGACACTATTTGGTTAATTGTTACTTTTGTCTTTACCTTCCCAAACCACAAAATTTCAACATTTAAGCTACCTTTTCCACCCTACCCACGCTCCCTGAAATTTTAGTTCAACTAAAATAATTGGATTTTCAAATACACACACCCAACCTCTCTCTCCCCATTTCACTCCAAGCCACTCCTCACCTTCCTTTCTCCTAGATGGAAAGGTCATACTTTAAACTCAAACATTAAAAGTTTACCCTAGACTATCATTTAGGGAGTTTTGGGGTCTCAAAAGGCTCTCTAAGTAAATCCATGTGATCAACTCCTCAATTACAAACATTTTATCGGACACCCAATTTTGAGAGGAGCCGATGACATGGATATCCTTACAAATCCTTGTTGAGACTCAAAATCCCCATAATATTTGAACTTTGTTTATCAATATGAAGCTTCTCATACAGATTAAACACGTGGATATAATTATGCTCATTGATATCTTCTTTTAGCTCTTCATGATCCACTTATGCTAACTAGTTTTCATCTTTCTACTTCTCTTGGCGTTCGGAATTATCTTGTTTCTACTCGTTGAAAAGAAGTATGTTACAAAAATTCTTTATCTCATTAATCAATTGGACATGAAGTATAGGCTATCTATTTCTATCATTTCCTATATTGAAGATTTCAAAAGTAACATTACTCCACTTGCTATTGTTAATGCCCTTAATGCCCAATATCAAATACTCATGCTTCATACTATCAAGGTTCCTCAATATAAAAAATGTTGTATAGTTAGATGTTCTTCACTTTGATAAAGCTTGTAGATCACTTATTAATTATTCTTCATGTCTTAGAGATATATTACTAGGCATTCCTCTTATTATATAAATAGAAAATATTCTTGACTTTTAATAATTTTTGTATATTACTTTGTTGGAGTCTCTTATAGATGTTCCATTGTTTTCTTTTCTTGTTATCTAAGCTAAAAAAATATGACAACATTGGTACATCTCTCTATTGAGGATGGTGTTGACTTTGATAGTTCTTGTATCAGTTAGTGAATATTCTCAACCTCATGATTGTCATGTAAACAATATTGATGTGGCTACGCTCACTTACCAATGTAATCTTCAAAAGGATTAATAGCATGATCAAAACCCTTAGCTAACAAAATTTTGAAGACTGTTGTGGCAAGGAGCTATTGCTATATCTTTTTCACTTCATGTGTTATGATGCAAACCAACAAATGTCCAAGATCGACTAACCGTGCGATAGAATGTAGATTACTTTAGAGTTGACAAACATGAAGTACACCTTTGAGTATTTTTGTAGATGAAAGAGTCCCCAAATAACGATCAACACTATCCTTAACATTACAAGATGTATCATTAGCAGGATAAAACAAACTTTTGAGTTGATAAAGTGTGACAATTGTGATAGTGTTATGGCCGATAACCCATATTGTTGGCTGCTCCAAAGTTTGTGCAATAATGGCATCATCCATTTGTGCACTCTGATTTCTCTAGGATCCTTGATCTACATGGATGATTTAGTTCAAGTATTTAAAGTGAAAACCTAATGGCATATGGAAATTTGTGAGCATTGTGCTCGTGAAAAACATCAGAAAAGGACCTTTCCTTTGTCCATCTGCATACACTCTTTAGGTTTGTTGAATCTTGTGCATACTGACTTACGCAACTTGTTTACTCTCTCTCATTCTTTCTACAAGTAGTTTCTCACTTTCACATTGGATTTTCCTCAAGACAATCATGTGTTTTTTGTGACACAAATAAAAAACGTTCTTTGGTACTTAAGCAACATAACAAGCATGTGCAGCTTTAAAGTAGTCACAAACTACGCTACTTGACAATGACAACGTCTCTCTCAAATGTATTTTTTGATTATTTTAATACTTGCGATATTCAACATGACTCATAATTCTATATTTTCTGCAACAAATTGGTATTGCACAGCTAAAGAACAAAACAGTTCTGAAGATTTCTAGATAATTGCTATACGGCAAGGACGGGCAAGAATCCTTTCGTGACTTTAATTATGTTGATTATATACATGTTCCTAGGTTCCTCTTGGAAAGAAGGTTATCTTTACTGGTTGACTTGATGTTGTAGAGGGATACAAGTTCTAGGATCCTTTTTTCAAGAAAGGAGTGTGGAGTTCTGATGCTATTTTTGATGAGCATACAATGGGTGGACATGGTATTCTGATGATTCTCATGAACCACTCTTTTTAAATTGCATTTCTGCTTCTTCTTGATGATTCAACAGCTATTGTGGACACTAACACTACTCGTATTAATAATGCCTTCAATCCTTCACAACATGTGATCTCTTCCATAGCAGGTGATGGTTGACTTTGATTCCTAGGTTCATTTTTGTATCGACAATGAGCATGGTTCCTATTATTTTCCTAATCATCATGAAGAGGCTACCATGACTCTTTATGAGGATCCAGAAATTGATGAGCAGGCCATATTATCACCTCAATGAAATGCAAGATGGGTATGACTCTCTCATCTCCAAAGACATGTAGGTTCTTAAAAGTCTTACATATAGCCACAAACCTATTAAAGTTAAGGGGGTGTATGACCAAAACAAAGGATGATGGCACATTAGATAAGTTTAAAGCTCATCTAGTAGCCAAAGGATATTTTCAAATTTTTGTTGTCGATTACCATGGTACTTTCTCCGCAATTGTTTGCATGATAAGAATCTATGTATTTGTAGCTTTTGCTACATGATTTGAAGATACATTATATGGATGTTAAAACAATTTTTCAAATGGAGAGATTTTCATGAAACAACTTGGATTTGATGTTCGGGATAAAAACATCTTATTTGTCACCTTCATCGATAACTTTATGTATCTAATCAAGCTTCTTGTGCTTAATATATGAAGATTGTTCCCTTTCTTAAGTCACAGAACCTTATCTCTTGTTTTGTAGATCCTAATATCTACATCCAAAGGAGACGTTTAATCTTTGTGGTTATTGGTTTATACATGGATGGCACTCTTCTCTTTGAAAAGGACCTAGCGCTTTTATACTCTGTGAAGACACATTTATCATTAGCCTTTGAGATAGATCATCTTGGTGAGATTCATTCTTGTCTTTTATTCAAATTGTGCCTAATCGAGCAACATGTACTTTACTTCTTCAACAATCAAGATTTATTTCTTAGATTCTTGCAAGTTATCCATGTGACAATCTTGTTGGGTGCTCGTAATTTTTCAACTCATTCCCTGACCATACATTCCCTTTATTGCAAACTCTCTTGGTCAACACTTGTCACGATATACCAGGGAGCATTGGATTGTAGCTAAGTAGTCTCTTGAAGGATATAAAAGAGTTTGGTCTTCTATTTCAATGTCAACTAGACTCGTCTACTTACAATATATTCTGTCTCATTGGTTATTCATACGCCATTTGGGCAACTCCCCATTCTTCTATGAGATCAACCAATGGAAAATGATAATTTTCAATCTTTCTTTAGTACCTTGGTCTAGCAAGAAGCAACAACTTGTTTCTCTTTCTACAACTAAAGGGAGTTTGTTGTGCATCATTAGTGGCACGTTAGTTGTTGGTTTAGTTGCACAAACGGCTTCTAGAACTTGGATATTGAGTACTGCTCCACATTATGATGAATTAAGTGATGCACATGCTGACCTGCAACATAGCAAGTCAAGACACATCATTGTAGATTTTACTATTAGGCTCAACATTATGTGAACAAATGATCCCTTATGATTGAATATTGTCCCACAAATCTACATTCACCTTGTATATATCTACCACTTGTAATTTCCCCTTATACATGTAGCATTTCACAATTGCCGACATGTACACAATCTCCATATGACCCATTTGTATATCTTGGGCATACATCACCTTTCTATTCAATCCTTGATGTAAACATTTATCTTTTGAGCGGAAATGTTGGACAATGCTTCTATCCAATTATTTCCTCAGCCTAAGTCTCATCTATATACATGTATCCTTAGTCAACATGTAACCACTTATTCAACAGCATGCAGGGTGTCTTTGTTCTCTCTTCAATCTACATTTTCAACAATAAATCAAAAGAAAAAATGATGACAAAGGCAGTGCCATGGTGCGCAAAGGGGTTTAAGCCGAGCAAAAGCATGGAATAAGAAATAAAATGGATACCTAAATGAGGCTCCTAACAAATCAAAGCAACCACTTAAAAAGAGATTGCATGGAGAAAATGGAGACCCTAAGCACAACATCAAAGTAGTCACCATAGATGCGACTCCTTAGTTTCAAAAAAAGACATTCCAAATAGAACCATCATATAGAGATTCATGAACAGCTATACAGCATCCATGTGGCCATTACACGAATAAAAGTAGAATTAATGGCACTCTCCAGAAGGAGCTCCACTCATTTACACTCCTGGCCACATCACAGACAACCCATGGCACAAGCCCCAATGTTGTCAAAGAAATTGAACAAATTCTTTGCAATCCTAATAAAGTATGTATGAAGTATAATCAAACAAATTAGGATATGATGACAATACAGATGACTGTGCTCCTAAAACTATAAATCAATTTTCCATCACTCTATACACTTCATGATTTTTTGCATTTCAATCTCCTCCTGACTAAGAATATAGAAAATTCAAGATTGGGTTGTTCACAAATTTCAAAGCCCCCATTTCTCAGCTTGCAAAGGGGAAGGAGGAATGGAGCATAATGACAAACCCTCCACGTCTAGGTGCATCCAACCTTTGACCATAACACTTTCCTTAAATGAGTGTAACCAAACTACTTAAAGTTTCAAGACTTACTTAATACCTACGTGTTAACACATTCTATGCACTAATTTGGAATTACACACACCTCCCCCTTGTAAACTCAGACTAAGGAGTGCTGGAGCTAATGCTCCACCCACAAATTTGAACATGCACGTTGAATTGGCACAAAACAAGGATAAACTAAAACCTACAGAAGCATTAGTGTCAACGGTAGAGGCTACTTATTGCTAGCAAGGTTGGCCAAGCGTGGAAGGCTATATGTATTTTGACCTTATTATCATCACCAAGCTTGCCCAAGTATGCTTGAAGACTTGCACCATCAAATCTAGTTCTGTTTATCTGATTTTCATCACAAAATAACGGCATTGTAGAGTGGATGCAAAGTGTGTGCACCATTTGTTGTGTGCATTGAGAAGACAACAATTTATTACCTCACAAATTCTTGTCTTAAAGAAATGGAGAAAAATTAGCTTCAGAAGTGTCTTGAGCGCGACAATAATGAGAATTTTTGAGTCGAATGCTCATCATTTATAAGATGAAAACATCCACAGCTCTTCATTGTTTTCTCCAAAACATACCTTGAAATTGCATCTCCTAGAAGACGTCAGAAGAACCAAAGAAAGGGTGACATAATACTCAAATTTAGTACATGAATATTTGTGATAAGTCCCTTGGTGTGGGGAGAAAAATTGACATTACCTAATCAAGGTTGAGATAGCAAGAATTTGCAGATGGGCCCTAGTGAATTTTGAATCCATCCTTCAATTTTCATCATTGTTAACTTTCGCCTTTCCACACTTGGAACTTTCATGTTCAATCTACCCTTTCACCTTGAGGAAAAGGTCTCTAGTTCTGTGGACCTCCTTGTTAAAACCCTGTAAGGCACTCTTCCATCCCCTCTTGCGAAGGCATAGTGTAGGATACAGAGGCAGGAGTGGGTGTGGCAAAGCCTGGAAGATCCAGCTCCAAAACAGAGGAGGATGGGAGGAGCCAGGGGCATTTGGATAAATGCATGATAACGACTGAGAGGACAAGGATGCAGTATGGGTCTTCCAAACACACAGGAACCCCTCCCCCTCTGCGTAAAGTCCACCTCAATTAGTTCCTTTGTTGAGGAACTTACTTTCCAGAGTTTAAGACTGAACAACTGACAAGGAAAACATTGCTTGTTTTCTCTACTTGATCACCTTCTTGCAAATACTTACATTCATTGGAGTCTTGCACCACAGCATTTAATTTTAAGGCCTGTACAAGATGAGGGAGGGAAGTCATCTCCCTTGAATGAGGCCACTGAAGATCTGGCTGTTGCCTGCAAGGCTACCTTCCCATTCAACTGATGACAGAAATATCTGAGAGAGTGTAAAAACAACATATTTCATGTCCGGCCGTAGAATGGGATCCTCCTCTACACACTGTTGTCCGAGCTTTGCCATCTGCTTGCCCCCCAACACACCAGAACCACTCGCACACATTAGCTAACTTATATGACCTGCAAGGCTCAAAACCCAAATGGGCGCGCGGTCTACCTTGTAGAGACAATCGTGAGGGAACATGTCCAGAAGATTGGGGTCTGCAAGCTCACGTAATCGACCCATCTGCAAAAAACTTGGGCTCTCGCGAAGTGCTCTTACCATCTGAACAATAGGATTAGTATAAGCAGATAGGATTATTGTGGACAGCAAAAGATGAAAACACAGACGAACAAAATTTGTAATTACAATGGACGTTAGCGACCGGCGCTCAGGAGTTGTCGGCAAAGTAACTTTGCTTTTTGCAATGGCTTCCTTCCCCGTTATGAGCTCGAATAGGACAACACCAAATGCATAAACATCACTCTTTGATGTGGCTATACCATCACGGCTATACCTGCAATCAGCAAGCACTGGTTTATGTTTTGCTTTTGATCACTGAACTGTTATTAACTTCAGCATCTCCAGGGAAACCTGCATTCAGCGACAAGCACTAGTTTGTGTTTCCTCTCAAACACAAACAGCGGGCGCTACACATTGCAGATTGTATGTTACATAAAACACAGATGGCAAAAACTTCTGACTAGTCAGAGAGCATTTCCCGGAACACATCAGAGTAAGTGATTGCATACGCTTCTCTAGTTGTGGTTGATGATGTACATATATGTATTGGATGATTTAGGACGTAACTTGACAAGCACCTGAGGGGCATTCTAGGTCAAACTCCTGGCTCAACAGCTTCATAGTGTGGTAAACCTTGTAATTTAGCTAAAGCAACTGGTTAGACTTACACAAGTCATGACCTTCCAACACCCTACTATGCCAACATGACATGTTGCATGCGTTGTGCTAAGAATCCACCTACAAGTATGCTCAGCATTTTCTGTCCCAAGCTGACAGATTGAAGGAAATGACCTTACTCTGGAGCAAGGTAGCCAAAAGTACCAACGATTCTTGTCACAGAAGCTTCTCCCACGCATGTCTTTTCAACTAGCTTGGCGAGTCCAAAGTCTGCAATCTGAAGAACAAATGATAAAGATCAGTTACCCTGTTGTTCAAAACATACCCAAATACTCCACGGTACAGTTTACCTTGGCGCGAAAGTCGCCATCAAGCAAAATATTGCTTGTTTTGACATCTCGATGGACATAATGCTCCTTGGTATGCTCATGAATATATTCCAGACCTTTAGCTGTATCCAATGCAATTTGTACTCTTGCATTCCAAGTCAATGGAGTAAACCCTGTCAAAAAGCATCACATAAATAAGCTTCCAGCAGAGCACTTCCAAGGGTGTCATGCGATGGCAATATTCCACAGAGAAGACATAAAAGATACATTGAGCTAAAGCTTCTATCAAGGAATTCCACCGTTCGTTACCTTTGGGAATAGGGTCGTGCAATCGGTCAGCCAAAGCTCGATGCTCTGCATATTCGTAGACAAGAAACAGTTCATCCTCGCAAGATGCATAGCCAAGCAACTCATTCTGCAGAATTTTGCAATATTCAAATCGCAAAGATGCACTTTCTGACGCTTTGTGGCAAGGGATACTGTGCTCAAAAGTCTACAAGTTCATATGCACGTATACACACAATACACAATACCAGCACATAGATCTTGTTCCTAGTGTACATGACCAACGTCAACCCAAACCAAAAAAAAACTGACCTCCAATTCAAGCCAGAGTAAGGTTCGATTGAAGCCCCAACAAGGAGAAGAAAATATGCCAACCCAGTTTAATTCTTTTTTACACACTTTTTTTGTTGTAAATCTTTGTGATTAATTTACAAGTGGGAACCTCAAGGCAGGGAAAACCCACAGAAAGAATCATATACAAAAGCACGAACACAAAAGTGTTCATCTATGATAGAGGACAAAGCATTCATAGGAAAGCTGATGCATCTCTGAGGTGATATCACCAACTTCCCAAGCAAAACGTAAAGATTGCCCAAGGGAAAGCCTGAAAAACTGAAAGGAATCTGCATCAAAGCGAAGGAACATGCAGCCGTTACGTTGACACCACAGGGTCCAATAAGCCCAAAATCTGACCCACATAAAGAAGACCGCAAATCGCTGTAAGGAAGGCGAGAGAATGCCAAAGCCCAAAACCTTTTGTGGAAGACCATAGAGGGAAAAGGGAGCTGCATACAAGCTGCTATGCGGCGAAGGAAACCTCCAGTAATGCAGCAATCCCAAAGCAGGTGACTAACAGTCTGTTCCGCACTCAAGCAAGGAACACAACGAGAAGAGCAGATATGACGTGGATAGAGAAAAGAGCCCACTGGGAGAACTCCAAGCAAGCATCGCCATAGAAATCATCACTCCTTCAAAGGCAACTGGTTCTTTCAGAGAGGAGACAGTGGCTTCTTCCAAGTTCCACCAAATATCAAACTAGTGCATTGACCACAGCGCATTACAGTGGTCAGCAAGCCAGGGCCGTGGTAGAAGAAGAGCATAAATCTGACTAGCAAGCATAGCCTCGAAGGGCATGTCCCAAAAAAACCAATCAGACATGTGAGCACCATCAGCCAAGGGCGGGATGGGCAAAAGGTCAACCAGCATGTGCTGAAGCTCTCGCCATAGCTAACAGTAATGCATATACCCAATCCAAAATGTCAAGCGGCAATGGGAAACTGAAAAGTGTAGCCCACCTCATCAACCACACCACCAACCACTCGAAGGCCACGTCAAGAGAGAAAGTATGCCTGACGAGGCGAACGGTTGACCAAAGTAAGAGAGAATGCCCGACTCCAACGAAGACTCTCCAATCAAAGCAAATTCCCTTCCCGCTGCTGTCAACCATGCCATGATAAATGAATTGTAACATCTTTCCAAGCAGAAATCAAACTGGAAGTAACACGACATCCAGGAATGTATCCTTCCATCTTGCCAAACATGACCTCCTAGAGAAGTGGTTGCCAATGGCCAAAGGAGGAAGTAACAACATGCTGACACAAGCAAGCAAGCAGAAGAGCTCAAGGCTGGTTTTTTTGCACAAGAGTAGGCAACACCATAGCTTTCCTAGCAAGAACATGCCGACACAAGTCCAAGATATTGAGACTACCAAAACGCTTGAGAGTGCAAAGTTTCCCCATCGATATCAAACGCAAGACTTTTTTGATATCGATGCTGACACAAGCAAGCAAGCAGAAGAGCTCAAGGCTGGTAATAGCATACAACAATGCACTAAGGGGGCAGCCTTGCCTAACTAAACAACCAAGAGGCCAAGATTCTATTGTTTCACCTTCAAGAATCCCCGAAGACGAATTGCGAGCATACAAGAAATAAACGATATTGGCTAATTTAAGACCAAACCCAAGACACCGCGTCCTAATAGCAATGTAGTCCCACTGCACAGTGTCAAAAGCCTTTTCAATGTCAACTTGCATGACAAGTATATCCTATTGCATATTCCATGCCAATTAGAACATTAGCCAAGTTGTCAATGATTTGGCGACGTGGTATGAAACCATACTGAGCCTAATGAATTCCTGTAAGAAGGTTATCTTTTATCCAGTTCACCAACAACTCAGCCAATATCTTATAAACAACAAGCATCAAAGCAATTGGCCGCCAATGAGAAAATTGCTCGCATAGTGCTTGCTTAGGCAACAATTTAAGCAAACCTTCTTTCCATGATACTGACAAGTCTTGTTTCTCCCATGGCGCATTCATCATGAACAACAAAGGCTCTTTACAAGTCTCCTAAAAGGAGAGGAAGAACTCCACGATAACCCATCCGAGCCAGGGAATCGCCAACAGCCCAATGCAAGCAACACACAATGCAATTCAGAATCAGTGAAAGGTTCCTCAAGGCATTGTGCATCCTGAGAAGAAATGATTGATTAGACAAGAGAGAGCAACAATTGTCGTGCTCCACAAACCGTTGTAGATGCCTGAGAAGGAGCAACAGACACCTGTCTATAATGTGAGACCGTGACATCAGCAAATTCCTGTTTGGATGATGGCCAAGCACCTCAAGGAAGCTTTGCCCGCTTAATGTCCTGGAAAACCCTCGTGTGCAGATGCTTGAAAATTTGTTTCCAAGCATAGCCTTTACGCACAAAAGCACGTTCACTAGCATGCGTCTGCCATTTGTCAAGCTTCCGCTTGTCATCGAGTTGTATACATACCCGAGCTTCACACAACTCCGACAAACAGATAACGACCACGAGTCAGCCAATTCCTGAAACAATTGACAAACCTGCTTGACATCATTAGCATTGCCTCGAATTTGATGCATGTATTGTTTACAATAATCCCGAATAGCACATTGCACTCGCATACAAAGCGAAACCAAGCAGCATCAAGATCAAGATGCATGTGAGCAAGCAAGGGGGGAATAAGTTCAGAAATCATATCTTGAAAGGCCTCATGAGTAACATAAGCATTGTTAATATACAACAGACGCTTTCGAGAAAGAGGTCTATCACATAAAGATTGCCCAAAGTAGAAATTCAATAAAACATGGTGATGATCCGATAGCTACAAAGTGTAATCCATTCTAATATCGCATACAAAATCATCGTAATGCTATGAGTTGAGTACATACCATCTATCCAGTCGTGTGTGATATGAGTAATGAGCAACATGTCGAAAAGTAAATCCCGAGATCGGGATACAAATAATGCCATATATCAAGCATCGATGCAGAAGCGAGGAGATGATCTCATGCTTGTCTCTCCACGAGAAACATGTATGAATTGCCTGTGGTGCTATCATGCATATCATGAGTATTGTTAATATCACCACAAAGGAGTGAATTGGTGGTCCATGGATAAGAAAGAGATGTCTCGCCATAAGGCGGCCCTTTGCCGAAAGGTTGTATATGCATGGATGCCTTCAATTCCATAAATCTGACCATTCGATAAACATTTTAGCGACCGTGTGTGTCATTGCTCACAAAACTGGTTAAAGGTCATGCAGAACCATCATAAACACTCCGAAGTAACCATGAAAGCAAGCATACACAATCCAATAACCCGCAAAATACGAACACCGACCAGCAAACTTATGCCGATTGTGTTCTTGCAAAACAACTATATCTGCCCTACATGTATTTACATAGTGTCAGGTTAGCCACCAGTTATCAAGGTTACAAAACCCACGCACAGTGTATGAGATGCATCTAATGTGATTATGCATGGAAAATCATATGTAGAAGTGGCAAAAAAACATAGGAATTAGGTAGACGTGCACATGTGCACGTCTTCTTCCATCTGATCTGTGCTAGAGAAGATCGGTTGCTGCAGTGCAGATAAAGTTTCCACAGAATTTAAGGTGGAAGCCTCACCAATGATTACATCTTTATAAAAATACATCGCTTTTTTCCATGCCTCAATCAACGTGTGATTGTTATTACATGGAAGTTGCTTGAACAATACATTCTTATTGGCATTGACAAATGGAACATAGTTACGAGAGGAAGGTGGAGTGCAAATCTTCATCATCTTTTTAGGCACCTCTCAAGCGCTAGAATCACTGGACCCCACATTCTTACCCTTCACAACATTGGCATTACCAGGAACTGCAGGCTTGGCTTTCCCTTTTTTCACATTGGGAGCTACATTAACAAATGAGCATCCATTTTGATTAGCCTCGCTGATAGGTTTGCACGTAGAGACCGAAGAAGATGACGAAACTATTGAAGGAGGGGACTACAAAGCAGGCTTAGGGCATTTAGATAGCATTCAGATTGCATGTACCCAAATTTACCATATCGAAAACATGAATTTGCAAACTTATTTCATTTGAGTTTGAATGGGCACTTGCCCACCCGCGGGTTCCCCGAATCAACCATAATGCTTTCGGGGTAGGTTTATCAGTATCCCATAGAATGCAAAACCTATTGGTGTTCGCATCCAATTTTGAGGGACATATCACTTTCCCAAGTTGTGCAACCAACAACGGTAGACAGTGTCCACATGCGAGGGAAGTCCATTATTTTCACCCACATCGGGCATTTATGGTGGATAAGACTTTGATAATCCTTTGTCAGTGCCCACGACATGGGTCATTTGCGTGCTAAAGAAGAGTGGAGACGTCTCCAGCAACAACAGATTTCTGGATTCAATATCCACCAACAGGACTTCATAAAATCCACAAGCACCAAAATAAACACCACAGACAGCCTAGCGCTTGAGAACAAAATCGACCCATTGCCAAACATCTTGCACAGTAGGCATTTTCCACGGGAAAAACAAGATGACTGCATTCACGGCATACTGCACAACCGGGTCCATGAGTTCTTGCACAGGAATACGCACTTCGAGATCAAGTGCCAGACCATTCCAAGCTTTTTGAGCCTCCTCAAAGTCCTCATATTTGATCTCAGAAGTGGCATCCAAGAAACTTCCCATGGCTTTCCGACGCTTAAAACACACACAAAGACAATATGTATCAACAAAACCCTACCCAAAGAGCAAACGCGTAGATAAATAAGCATTGAGAAGAAATGTAGATTTTAGCAACCTAAAGCTCTGTATAGAGATCACAAAAGCATGTCCATGAATTGTCACAAAGAGAAGACGTGACGTGACCATCCAAGGGCAGGACCGTACAAACAAATTGTCCGAATGCTGAAGGGGCGAAAGGCTGTATGGAATCCGGATTTGGCACTGACTGCTGACGTGGCAGATCGTACGGAATAATACTGCTACTCCTCTCGGTCCTCTGCTCCCATGCTCAGATTGTGTGTCAGTCTGGCAAGCTCTCTCCTATCTATATCCTGTCACATGTGGCATCATCTTTCTAGAGGCCTGATGAGTCTCTGAGAAGAATATAATGTCCCTGTCCTGAAAGCTATCCTCCCCAGGCGCCCACATCCAACCTATAAGATCCATTACAATTCCAAACTGCCATCTTCAGTATGGTCCCATAGGTCTCACATCGTCATGTAGAGCGTCGCTCTACAATCACCACCCGACCATCTCTGTAGAAGGCAGTCTTTCCTACATTGCTGTTGTAATCTCTGGCATCACCTCTCTCATGTGAGCTAGTTGCGAGAGGGTTAGATCATCACCGAGAAAAATACTTGTCTTCTTGAGGGTTTGCCTCTTCTTCAAGAACTCCTCCTCCTCCACGGAGAGGAAACGTAGTATGAGTGTTCTTTGCTTTGAGGATTCTCTCGGGCCTTCACTCCTCTTGCCCACCCTTCATGCCTTTGTGTGTAAAGGCATTTCCATCATGGACATGAGGCTTGTGACCTCTTTGTCAACATTATGACATCCTTGAGGCCGGTGACCCTCACATGTAAGGCACGTAACCGCCTTCTTTGCTCGTCTTCGAGGGTCATCTTAATGATGGCAGGTGTAGAAGAAGCCTCGTTACCTTTCCCTTTCTTGGCGACCTCGATTCATTTCTCGATCGCCTTCACTTTCTTTTATGTCTTGGTGATGACCTCGACCCAAGATGACTTCTTTTCCTCCTCCTCCTTGATGACCCGCACTTGTTCTTTGATTCTCTTCAACTCGTCCATCATGGAAGGCTGAAATTCCCCTTCTTCAAGTCGCCCACTTTTGACTTCAAAAAGCTCACCTTGTAGATTTCGGATGATGGAATCTTGGATGACCACTTTCTCCTCCAGCGAAGCGATCCTCCTAAGCATGACATCTCTTTCATCCGTCCATCTTTGAAGAATAGTGCTCATCTCCTTCCTCCACTCTTCCACTTCGTTTCTCCATTCTCTCATTTCCTTCTCTATTGCCGACATCCTCTTCCCTATCCGCATGAAAGAGGCTTAGTGGATGGCCGGCGAGGGATGTGTCTTCTTACGTGGGGGAAGCCGTTGGCACTTCTCCGATGCTTCCCATGAGAGAGAGAGAGAGATAGATAGATAGATAGTTCTATTATCGTCCTGGGAGGTCAAATATGACCTATGGGACCAAATGAACATGTCACGTGGTGTGAGTGGAGTTCATAAGTGACTCTCGATGCTCAAAAATGGCTGAAATGAGCATCGCAATAGAGAGTCCACATCGTGGTTGGGAGAGGAAGGTATGTAGGGAGAGCTCATGGCTGAATATATGGGGAAAAGAGGACCTAATGTGGTCAAAAGCTGAGCACTCAAGTAGTGTGTGGTACTCACTCTCTCGCACTTGACGAGGGCATAAGGTGCAAAGTCGATGACACTCCTCGCCAGTGCCCCAACGTCCTGTCTCGCAGCGAAGAGAATGGGAGCTAAGACGAATGGAGGCAATGGTGCGGATCGCACTCAATGGGATGGGCTCAAGGATGTAGGAATGGGTTCGGTTACCTCGTTCCGAGAAGAAGAGAGATTTGTAGTTTGGGCCAACGTGTGTGGTGTAATGGCTGAAGCGAGAACCTCCGGATTTCTCCCAAGCCATGATACATTGGCGTTGTAAGAAGGCCTCATTAACTTGGGAGTCGATCGACGCATCCTTGACCAAGTGACATGCATCCGATCTTCCAAACCATTTGTTGATATCAAGCATCCACCCCGAACTTAGTATTTTGCTCTTGTATGTCTTTTGAACCTTTTGACTTGCTTCATATGCGATTCTAGGAAGTCGATGCAAAGGGCTACGTTGTGTCTTATGCATGTACTCCACAACCCTTTCCATGCCCAAGACCTCAATGGGAAGCGATCCGGACTCAAGAAGTAAGAGCATGTAGGGTGTTTGTGTCTTGACTTGGAGAAAGTTGGTGAGAAAATGCTTTTGGACATTCTCAAACTCTTTCCAAGTAGACTTCCCGATGCTTCCACCCCACACCTCCACTCCATAAAGAAGCACCGGTGTCACCAATGTGTCAAAGAGGTGCTTTATGAGAGCCCAACACTTGATCTGTCCTGCATTGCACATGTTCTCAAATGCATAATAAGCCCTCTTTCCGGCTTCCAAGCGACGCATTGCACAATCCTTCCATTTATGATTGGATGGAACCTCAAGGCCAAGATACTTGAAGTGATCTACCACTTCAAGTTTCTCATTGTTGTATACAATGCATGGATTTTCGTCATTGAGGGTCTTTACAAGCATAACCTTGGTTTTGGATCCATTCACGATCAGCCCGCTATGTAGGCAAAAGCGTTCCAAGACACTCATAAGCTTTTGTGCATCTTCTAAGGTATGTGCCAAGAGCACTACATCATCGGCATAAAGCAAAAGCATGATCACCGCATTTCCAATCTTAACCTCTTCTATGCCTTCTTGCTGCATAAAATCAAGAACCATGTATTCCAATTCATCAATGAGTAGCCCAAAGAGAGAGAGAGAGAGAGAGAGAGAGAGACTCTAAAAAGGAAAATTAATACAAGAAACCCTAAAAAACAGCAAGAAACGCTTGTCAAACCTTTAAAAACAGCAAAACGAAGTTTTGAAACCTAAAAAAACAGTAAAAACTGATTTAGAAACCTTTCCATTTTGGTGTGTGTGTGTGTGTGTGTGTGGTGGTGAGAACATGCGCCCTCTGTGAGCTGCGCATCCTCTGCCTCTGTGTGCCCTTGGTACTACACGACCGCGTCAACTGCCTGCTTTGTGGGCCCTACACATGCGTTTTGCTACAGTGAGCTCATAGCGTAGCAGGCTGCCTCTGCACAGTCGACCAGCAAAACCCTATTAGGGTTGCGCTCTCATTTGTCTTGTGTGTGTGATTTAGGTGTGTCACCATCCGTGTTTCCCTCTATGTATACAGGCATCTAAGTGTTCGCCTCTCAGGTTGGGTTTTCCTGTTTTCGCCAGAGTGACTGGGGAACGGTGTTTTGGGGCCTTGAAACGCCAGAACGGCGTTCTGGCCGGTCGGAAGTTTTTGGAACGCCCCACAACGGACAAGCGTTCCAGCGGGAATGTTGTGACCAGAACGAGCAGGCAAGAACGGGCCGTAACGTTCCCAACGGCCAAAAACGGACAGTTTTTAAAGTTAAAAAAAACGGTTGTTTGGGACAGCCAACGGCCATTTACAACCAACAAGAGCTTATATAATTCCCCTCTTCCCCCATTCTTCACAAATGCATCAAGGTCAAGGTTGAAGGCCCTCTCTCCCTTGCTCTCAACTCTCAAGCCATAGGGCATCAAGGCTCAAGCTCTCAACCTCTCTCTCTCTTGGGCTAACCCTCAAGGCTGAAGGCTCAAGCTCTCTTTCTCTCGGTCTCAACTTTCAAGAGGTGAAGCCTCTCTCTCAAGCTCTCTATCTCAACTTCTCATTGCTCAAGCTCTCACGGAATCAAGCCTCTCTCTCTCTCAAGCCCCTCTCTCTCTCTCTCTCTCTCTCTCTCTCTCTCAAACCCTCAAAGATCAAGCTCTCTCTCTTTCACGGATAATCCATGGCCTCTTCTTCTCGTACAACCCCCTCCGTTCATGCGGGCAACACTCAATAGGCGAAGGAATGGTCGAGGTGGGATGAAGTGACCTCGGAGGGCACCTTGTCGGCGGCGAGAGGTTCTCATGCATGGGCATGCAACCTATGCTCTTACACGCAGAAAGGGGGGCATGACAAAGTGAGGGCACACTTTCTTCGAGTGCTGGGACATGAGGTGAAATTTTGCACCAACGTAACCATCGAGAAGAGGAAGGAGCTCGAGGAAAAGGATCGGCAATTCAATCATAAAGCCAAGCCCGCATTCAAAGGTATCGATCCAAAGATCCTCATTTTCCCTTCTTCCTCTCTACCCGGTTTAGGTGCCAGTGGATCTTCATCGTGTCTGCTTCGTCGCCAAAGGACCCTTGCCACCTCTTGGGACCCAAAGAAGAAGGAAGAGGTGGATGCGCCCGAGGCCTGATTCTTCTATCACGACCATATCCCATTTGTCGCGGCGAGGTTTGTTTTATGATTTATCA
Organism: Adiantum capillus-veneris; assembly: GCF_014529385.1. Lineage (NCBI taxonomy): Eukaryota > Viridiplantae > Streptophyta > Polypodiopsida > Polypodiales > Pteridaceae > Adiantum > Adiantum capillus-veneris. Next base: position 1,874,347 of record NC_140942.1, read on the forward strand.
ATCTTCTCCCTCATTTCTTCCGTTATCGTCGTTTTTGCCTTTTTGATACTAACCTCTTCTATGTTTGATCGAAATAGGTAAGAGTATTGGAAAGTCATGGTGCAACTAATAGAAGAGTATGGCACCGGCTATGTGCCGTCATCTTCAGAGGCTCTCCAAACCTCTTTGCTCGATCAAGAGAAGGCTATCGTGGCGCAAGCAACACTCAATATTCAACACTTTGGGCCAAACATGGCGTTTTCCTCATTGCCGACGGGTGGACCGATACAAGGAAGAGATCTATCCATGGTCTCGTCGCATACTCGAGTGGAGAGATGTACTTTGTGCACTCTCATGATGCCACCGAGCGTGGCAAGTCCGTCGATGTTCTCTCTGCATAGTGGATATCGACCATAGAAATGATCGGTGAGCAACACGTGGTGGCCTTTGTAACAGATGGGGAGGCATCAGACAGGGCAGCAGCAGCTATTATACAGGGCCACTATCCACATGTGACAGTGTGCTTTTGCATGGCACACTACTTGAACAACCTTCTAAAAGACATCGGCAAGCTAGACTGGATCGCTCCAGTCATTGCTGATGCAGTGAAGATTGTTACTTTCATCAACAATCACAACTTGGTTCGGAGTGAGTACCTCAAGAGGTCAGGTGGCAAAGTGCTTCTAAAGTATTCAGACACCCGCTTCGCATTCCACTTTCTTCTTGTGCGCAAGCTGTCTTAATGTCAAAATGCGGTCCGACGGGTCTTCATCAATATGAGTTCACCACCTCCCCCTATGCAAAGACAGCTGTTACAAGGATTTTGTGCAAGGATAAGGCAAAGGATCTTGAGTTCTATAAGAACCTCAAGAGTCTAGACGCACAGGTAAAACCAGTGGTTCATTTGCTTCGAGTTCTGGATGGCATGGATCCTTTACATTGGCAAAATTTATGAGGCAATGGACCACATGATCGAGCAACTTGCACAGCTTGAGCCGAAAGTAGAGCGATATGAGAAGATCCATGCGCTTGCAGCTCGAGGTGGAATTCATATGCCTCCATTTTACACGGGGCAGCGTACATGGTGGATCCAGAGTTCCAAGGTGCAGGGCAAGAGACAGATAGAGAAGTCATGAACCAATTTACAAAGATCTTAAACAAGATGGTTCTAGACAGAGATAGGCGACGCATTCTCAGAGATCAGTTGAGACAGTACAGAGAGATGCAGGGGTCATTTGGCAGTCCATATGCTCAGATTGATTGCAAGAAGATAGGTTCTGTGCTATGGTGGGAGGACTATGGCTATGATGGCCCTGAGCTTCAGAGATTGGTGATCCGTATTCTCAACCAATCAGTTAGTACCTCATGCTTGGAGCAATTGTGGAGTACCTTTAGCCACATTGCTTCCAAGAAGAGGAATCGGCTTGGAGTGGAGAGGGCTAATGATCTTGTCTTTGTCAGTGTAAATTTGAAAATGCTTTGCAAGAGTACAGACAAACAGACAGATCCTTTTACATAGTGAGAGATGGAGCAAGAGGCTCCTCACGCAGGTGGAGATGCACATCCACCAACACTAGGTACTTCATCGGTGGCAAAGATCGAGCCGGGCCTAGAGCTCGATGATGAGAAATGGGAGGATGTGCATGATTTACAGCCGGCTATTACGAATTGGGAGGCCTCTCAGGCCAATGGCTCTTCAGTCTTGAGTCTTGAGGCTCGAGAGTTGCGACTTTAAGACTTCCATTATCCTTACCTTTTTGTATGGTTACTTCAGCCTTGCCCTCTTTGACATTTGTAGCTCCTAGCATCTTTATGGTATTTGTCACCTTCAATCTTTTGGTATTGTGGTCACTGGTTTGGCCCCCTTGTAGTCTCGACTCTCATTATGGTATGTCACCTTTGGTTTTTTGTTAGCGCCTTGGTGGGCCTGGTTAGCCATAATTAAGCGAAAAGTGTTATCTCTGACTTCTACTCCTGCAATTATTTGAGAGCTCTAATCTATAATTACATATGTTATTGACAATTGTGTATGGGCATTGTGTTCGTTCAATGTTGTGTATGTGCTATGTACTCTGGGCGCCGCACATCCCAATCAAGTCATAATAAGGTTGAATGGTCTTCGAATCCTGTTTTTTGTGGGTATTAGAGTCAAAGGACTCTAGTACTACTTGTATTCAAACACATAATGCTAAAAAAGACGATATTTGGGTGTTTTTTAGCCTCCCGTTCCGCGCCGTTCTTGTTTCCGACCCATTCCTGTTCCTCCGTTCCGCAAGCAGGCCCGTTGCCGTTTTCGTTCCGCATGGCTCTGGTTTTCGCCCCTCAACGGTGTGCGTGTGTGTGTGAGAGTGTGTGGGTGTGGGTGTATGAGCGTGTGTACGCGCCTGGGGGATTTGGATGTGTGGTAAATCCTTCGGCCACTCGTGTGTCCCGCAACTTTTTTCTGCACAACATCTACCCTGTGTAGGCCCTTCACAGCGCACCAATGGTTGAAGTTTGATTTCGCATGAACGTTGTCCTCCTGTCGTTTTGTGCGTGAGAGAGAGGTGTGATTGTTTCTGAATAGTCAGTCTCGTGTGTGTCTGTCGGTGTCTATAGCAGTCAAATATCTAAAACCCAAAAAAAAGAGCGCGCGCGCGTGTGTGTGTGTGTGACCTTCACATGGATTCGAATGATCAATGTATATACAAGCGTCGGAAAGCCATGGAATCTTCCGATATGGATGCTTCAAGCCGTATCAAAGAATGTTTGCATGAGGACTTCGAGGATGCACGTCAAGCCTGAGAAGAATCCGCTCCCGTTATGGAAGTGCGCATCCCTATACAGGAGCTTATGGATATTGTTGCTCAATATGCTCTTAACGCGGTCATTCTTTTTTTCCCGGGTAGAATGCCTATGGCTCAGGATGTAGGCCAATGGCTTGATTTCCTACTCAAACGGCAAGCAGTCCGAGGGGTTTACTTTGGCGCGCGAGAGTTCTATGAAGTCTTGCTGGCTGACATGCATGCTCGGGATGCTTTGCTTGAAATGTCTCCTCTTTTTTTTAATACCCAGATGACTCATGTGTTGCCTTGGGCTCTCACCAAGGACTATCAGAGTCTCATTCGTCACAAGTGTCCCGTCTGGGTTGAGGTGGTCGACTTTCCTTGCACTTGGCGTCACTTTCTTCCTTTATTGGCTGCTCAATTGGGCAAAGTCATTTGCCCTCCTAAGCTGGACGCAAACACAAACCGTTTTTGTATTGGGACATGGATATCCCCACACCAGCAGGTATTTCGATCGATTCTGGGGATGTAGTGGTTGGAAAGCGTCCATTTAAGCTTAAATGGGGCAAGTTTGCAAATTCTTGCTTCCGCTGTGGCAAATTTGGTCATATGCAGTCCGAATGTCCGGAACCAAATTTGCAACCACCTCCTTTGGCTCTCCCTGCTCCTCAACCTCGCTCACCTCTGAAATCTTCTGAGGTTCAAACCAAAGGTACTTCAACCTCCTCCTTGACAACTAGGGCGAATAAAGGCAAATAGAAACAATTACAATTGTCTGCACTTTTTGCTTCTCCAAATACTAAAGACAAGGGAAAACAACAGGTTTCGACCTCTCAAACTTGGTTGGTGCCCAAGAAACCCGCTAAAGCTGCTACGGCCCGTATTCCGGCATCTTCTCGTAATTATGTGTCCCCTTTGAAGAATGTTGTTCAGAAAAAACTCCCTTGTAATGAAAACACTTCTTTGGTTGAAGCTTGGGACAAGGTGGTTCGCTCTTACAACGACATTGTTACAAGAGAAGCCTCTTCATTGCAAGGTGCCTTTATTTTTATCATTTGGATCTAGGTCTTGACCCACCTCCTCAGGTACCTACAGCTAGGGACGATGTGTCGATGGGCACTCGTACTTGAGTTTTCTCCCCTTTTTCCCATTTCCTAGCGCACTGTATATACCACATAGAATGCATAGTTCTTTGAACTGCATCTCCTATGACGTGCGGGCTGCCCTCTGAGTGCTTTGCTTTATGCGATTGCTACTCATCCCTTGTTTATGTATTTGGATTCCTTGACTTCTACTGGTAGGCTACATGGCCAGCCTTTATCTTCTCGACGACAATGTGTTGGTCAGGCTTATGCGGATGACTCTTTGTTCATGCCTCGCAATAACTATGATAATGTACAACAGATTATGAATACTCTTCACTTGTTTGGATTGGCAACAGGTCTCAAAGTTAACTTTTGCAAATCCAAGCTACTGCCTTCGAAAGAATGTGACTGGCATAAGATATTGTGGCCTAGGGAGATTATTCCTCCACATGTTCTGGTTCGCCATTTGGGCTATCCGCCGCTGGGTTGGAATGTATCGGCTATGCAAAAACTTGATTGGGTGCTCCAACGTCTACATTCCAAGTTAAATTATTGGTAATTGTCCACGTGGCCACTTCATGTGCGTCTCCGGATTGTCCAATGCATCCTTGTGGCTTATGTGCAATTTTACTTGCCTTTGTTATCCTGGCCTCGGTTGCATTTGCAGTCCCTCATGTCCAATATTTTAGAGCATTTTTGGCGGAGCTCCTCTAGCAAGAAGGGTCATCGGCTTCTATATAAGGACAAGCTGTGTTCTCCCAAGCGGGCTTGGAGGGTTAAATATTTCGGACTTGCGATGTCATCTTCTGGCTCGGAAAGCTATGTTGTTGCGAGTTTTGGTAGAGCAGCAGCAACCTTGGGCTCTCATGGTTACACATTTGTGTACTCACATTGTCACCCCATCTTCTGGTCATTGGAAACCGACTTATTGGGACGTGGTTTTTGGGAAGCTTGAAGGACACATTCCTGTATGTCCCTTTACTTCTTCTCTAATTGTTGACTGGAAGGTTGTCACTTTGCATTTGGCTTGGAATGGTCGACAATCCTCTATGGGTAACTCTTTTCGCTTAGAGAGTCTGTATTGGAGCAGGGCAATCCTCTATGGGTAACTCTTTTCGCTTAGAGAGTCTGTATTGGAGCAGGGCTTTCGCTTCGACTTTGGTTCAACGGTCTCCTCACCGAGCGTATTGTCTTTCCCAAAAAGGAATGTGTCGGGTGCATCAGGTGGTTGATGACTCAGGTTATGTTCTTTCGTTCTTTGATGCAGTGTCCCGCTTTCGGTTGAGTCTTCACTATTCTCGGAGGGAGATTCAAAGGATGCTTGCTGCTCTTTCATCCATTCCTCCTTTGGATGTGGACTCTCGCTTCTCTGACGGGAATCTGGATACTACTAGATTGGATTGCAGCTCAACTAGCAGTGTGTATGCCATCCTTCAGTCCAATGTATGGATTGTGCATCAGGGTAATCAATTGTGGTCGCTTTTTGATTCATCCTTGTGGTGGCAACACACATTGTCTCGATTGTGTCGACTGCTCTTCGGCTTCGTTGTCCTTCCGGCTCTTTTCACAGACGCTTTTGGCTTTTTGGGGTGCTACAGTCACCACAATCTCAATTTGCGTTGTTCTTCACCTGGGTCAGGTTTTGGACTCTGTGGGATGTGGGCCATCTGGCACCATAGGAACTCCTTAATGTTCCAAGGCACTTATGTTGATCCCTTTCCCTATTTCAAATTATCTCTTAGTCAAGCGCTGCATTTTGCCTATGACGCTGGAGACATCACTCTTGATACCTATAGGATTTACTTTGACTGTTTTTAGCCTTCCGAGCCTCATAGTGCTCCGCTTCTTGTATCCCTTTCTTTTCGTGGGTTTTCCTCGTTTTGAGGTTTCCCACTTGTAATTAATCAAAGCAGATTTACAAAAAAAAAAGTGTGTGTGTGTGCGCGGAGGCCACTCCGTAGCCATTGTAAACGGCGGCAAAGAGCTTTCATTACTTTGATCTTCCATAGTCTCTACCTGAGAGTGTGTGCGCGCGCTCGGAAGCGGGGTCTCAGAGAGAGAGAGAGAGAGAGAGAGAGAGAGAGAGAGAGAGAGAGAGAGAGAGAGAGAGAGAGAGAGAGAGAATGTGATGTGTGTCGTGGGGAGATATATAAATATAGACACATACAGACACGCACATGTATATACATATATATACACACACTTAGGTACGTACACACGCACTCACATGAGTGAGCTTGAGAAACTGTGCAGGATTGGCCCGTCATTGATAAGAGCGAGTGAGACCCGTTGTAGGTGGGTCGCGCGAGCTCGTAAGTATGATGGTTAGCTAGCTTGGACAAGTGGTGGACCCTGGAACCAAAAGTGTTCCCGCTCCAGGTTCGCGGAAAAGCAAAGCGGTGGTTCGATGGACTACTTGAGGAAGTGAAGGCCAATCATGAAGCATTGGAAGAGGCTTTTCGAAGCAAGTTTGTAGCAGATGCACGATTGGATGAAGTAAAGAGAAAGCTTGATGGATTGAACCAATGACGTTTTGACAGTTACGACGTATTTGTTTGGCGAGGACATAAATTTGTATCAAGCCGGGCAAGAGGCACATATGGCAAGCACCTTGTGCGTATCGACGATGGCGAGCCACTATCTTACAATTGGGTTCAACTTCCATGATAAGCTCAAGGAGCGTTTTACGCCACTCAAGTACCTTGATCGGTATCACAAGCAGACTTTGTTTTTTGGTTTGGACAAGTACATCAAATACAATGTAAACGTCTTACAGCCTGTTGACTACATCAAGATCGCACCAGTGTGACATAAAACATTTCGAGGTTTCGTGCGTCTCGGGGTTTCAAGGTTTTTGAAACGTTTCGTTTTGGAGCTCAAAGAAAGCGAAACACAAGTTTTGTTTTACATATATGTACCTATAATACATTGAATATACATACAAATTCACTTGTCAAGACATGCGAAATACCAAAATCTAGATGTGAGACTTGAGTCACGAATGAATAAGGTAAGTCAGCAACCAGGATGCATCAACATAAAGGTAAATACGAGGGGGCCAGGCTAACGCGTAAGGTTCACACACACACAGAGAAATTATTTGATGTGCGTGAGTCAAAAAATCTATTGATTTTTTGAGGCAGCATCTGTACATGGTTCAAAAAATCCCTAAACGGTTGGTTTGAGGTCAATTGGTCAAAAGGGGGCAAACAAAAAATCAATTCGTTTCGCCCATTTTGCCGAAACATTTTGGCCGTTTCGGGTTTTGGAGGGCCAAAACAGGAATTTATGTCACTATGGATCGCACTAGAGCAAGAAATCAAGCACAACAAAGGTAAGCCTAAGGAGAAGAACCGGTCACCTTCCGGTACCTCGCAAAACCAACAGAATCAATAGAATGATAAGGACAACGGTAACTCTTCTTCTTCTCAATCTTCCAATACACCTAAAGCTCAGAATTCTTCACGTAGCAGGAAAGGCTAGCTAGGACTTAGGGAACCCATGTGTTGACTCCTAATGAGAAATCTACTAAAGAAATAGTTGGAGGATGGTCAAGTCTTAAGAAAGAATCGGCTATGGAAAAGAAGGAAGATGCTTTAAGTGGCACACTGAAGATCACACGAAATGAGATTGTCCTAAAGAATAACCTAAGAAAGAACCCACGTCTTCTACTAGTGTCACACATGAACAAAGTAGTGCGTCCCAAGTTTCTAATGAATCTCTGTTAAATGTTATGGTCATGTGAATGGTCAGTGCATTGTGATCTTGTATGATTCCGATAGTGTGCATGATGTGATTAGTGATTCTATTGTGAGGAGGACATGTTTAGTAGCTATTCCAAAGACACCCATTGCGGTCTCTCGATTCGCTCATGGCAGGGACTCTTCAATCACGCATGAATGTCCTAACGTGCAACTCTTTGTTCAACAAGTATCTTTTCAAAGCAAGTTTGTTGTTTCTCCTCTCGTTGGATATGATATGATTTGAGGCATTGATTGGTTTCATGAGCTTGATCCACAAGTTCATTCGAAAGATAATCCCCTGGCTCTCAAGAGTCCCATGGTCATTTGCATTGAGCAGGGCATTCCGTCTTTGCCACTAATCCCTCATGTGCACACTAAGCGTGAGCTACGTAGAGGAGCTCAAGCGGCATTCATTTATGCGATTCCAACGGCTAAGGACCTCAAAACTACAAAACAGTTCGCAGGTTTGTTTAAGAAGCATGAGCACCTTTTCTTGACAGATAATCTCTCACCAACTCTCCCTCCCGACCGTCTAGAGGATCATCGCAATCGAACTCGTGGAACGAGCCCATCAGCAAGGCTCCCTTCCGCTTAAACAAATCTCAAGAAGAGGAGTTAGAGAAGCACTTGCCCAAGTTGGTGGCCAAGGGATTCATACGACCTAATGTAAGTCCATTTGCTACTCCTACTTTGCTTGTGCGCAGTCTTCTCATTTGTCTGTATATTATATGTCCTCAGCAAGATGACATTCAAGAATAGGTTCCCTATGCCTCGCATTGAGTATGTCCTTGATAGAGTCAATGTGGCTATAGTTGTCCACAAAGTTGATCTCAAAAGAGGGTACAATGACATGATTGGTGTATATGTCTTCATTTTCCTTGATGGCATTCTCATTTTTTCAACGTGTTGCAGCTAAGAAGTCGAAATTTTTTCTAACCGAGGTTACTTATCTGGGCTACATCATCTCTACATGTGGTGTGTCACTTGACCCTGTTGAAGTAGAACATGTTTATAATTGGGATTCACCTAAAATAGCATATGATGTGCGCTCATTTTTAGGTCTATGTCAGGCATATAGTTTGCATATTAAGAATTTTGCACGCATTATTGCAGTTATGACTGACATTTTGGAAGGGGTTAAGACACATTATTGTGCATTATGTTGCCCGAGGGAGCCGTCCAGGCTTTATACGCTCTCAAGGAGTTATGTGCATCATCCTTGTCTCTTGGGATGATCCCTTTGAGGTTTGGACAGATGCAAGCGTCGCCATATGAGTTGTGTTGCAGCAGCATGGCTATCCAATTGCATTTCTCAATAGAAAGTTCAAAAGTGCCAAAAAGAATTACTCACTGTGCGATGAGGAACTTCTCTCTTTCATTCATTCTTAAAGCATTGGAAGCATTTTTTATATGTTGAGAGTTTGTGGTTCGTATTGATCATCAATTCCTCAAGTGGCTCCAGTCTATGCCTAGTGCACATTGGAGTGACCGTCAAGCTAGGAGGTCACAGTCTTGTGTGCAAATTGGTAGTTTGATTGAATCTGTTTCAAGTAAAGCCAACCCAATTGCAGAAGCGTTAAGTCACAAAGGACAAATCTTGGCCCTTGAGTCAAGCTCTGCAGTCTCCATTCAGCTTGTATCTTTTGATAGAATGAAAAATCAGCATGCAGATTCCGAGTTTGTTAAGGAATGGCAGCAAGCTCTTACTGCAAAAGGACCCAACAACTATCTCATTCGTGATGGTCTCTTGTATTTTTGTCACCATCTTTGTGTGTTACCTTCTCTTAGGCAAGCCATATTGCACTATGCACATGATACACTCACGTGTGGACACAAAGGCACGAATACAACTTTCAAAACAGTTATAAATTCATTTATTGGCCGTAAATGTGAAAAGATGATTTTGGATATGTCACACATTACTCTATTTGTCAAAAAAGTTAAAGAGCCTTGAGGTAAGCAACAAGGTCTTTTGATGCTGCTACCTATTCTAGAAGGCTTATTTCAAGGCATTTCGATGGATTTTGTAGCTAATCTTCCTCCTAGTTTGCATTCAAGTAGTACACAATGTTTAACCATTGTTGATCATTTCAGTTTTGCATGCTCATTCTTTATAAGGCCACCATCACAAAAAAAGATGTAGCACGTTTGTTCATTAAGCATCGGTATTCTCTTTGTGGTTTGCCAAAGTCGATTGTTTTAGATAGAGAAGTTAAGTTTACGTCACATTTTCGGAAGCATTCTTTGAAAGTTTCGACACTACATTAAATTTTTCATCTACATTTCATTCCAAAGTTGTCTTTTAGGATGTATGGTCCATTTCTAGTCATCAAAAAGATAAGTGATGTGTCTATGAAATTGCAGTTACCTAACTCGTGGACAATGCACAATGTTTTCCATGTTTTTTGGTTGAAGTTGTTTTAAGGAAATTCCCAAAAGGAGATTCTTGAAGAGAGATCATAGACGAAGGCGAAGTCATGGAGCCAGAGAAAATTTTACTCCATCACTTTTGGCACAGTTCAAAGAAGCAAGCACGGTAGTACTTTTTGGAGTTCAAGGATCACGAAACCCACAAGGCAGTGTCGGTCGATGAAGATTTCTTCATGGATTACCCAAAAATGTTGGCACAAATAAGCCAAGCAACTCGGCATCAATACCTCATCTTAAAAAGGGGGGAATGTGACGTGCATATCTAACCCTAAGTATGATGCGGACAAGCTATAACTCTTGCTTCTAGGGTTCAGGACAGCCTAGGAAGTGTTATGGCAACCTTGTGAGCCTCTCAAAGGAGCTGGCTGCCAGGCACTTTAGTTACGATGCATACACTCTAATTGCATGGGAGCATCTACCGGTGTCTGCTAGGTGTAGGTATTAGGGAGTGTTCACATTTAGGGACTCTAGTCATTAGAATGAGCCTAGGTAATTCTAGCATTGAAGCACCTCTTATTAATAATAATGATTTTAATTAATAAGTGACACTCCTTATTAGAAGTCATTCGTGGGGGCTAAGTCTTGCATTGCTCGACCTCCCTACATAAACCTATATGACAAGGCCTAGGGTTCACCCTTTGAGCCATCAGATGAGTTTAGTACCCCTCATTGGCAGCCAGCGCCCATAGAACCCACAACCATCAGCATCCTCTGCGTTTTCACGTCCCAGCAGTTCAGCCCCATCAACGATTTCAGTCATTGGCATTTTTGGGCAGCAGATCGGCACCATCTCCACCAGCGTTCTTCCCATCCCTAGCATTGACACATTGACCAGCCAATCAGCCTCAACCTCTCTTGCATTTTCAGCCCATAGCCTCATTGACATCAGCACACTCCACCAAAGTTGCAAATCCCTCTAGATCTGCTAGCGTTTTTGAAGTTCAGGAATCAGCCTTTAGCCTCTTCGTACCATCCAGTCCAGCATCCTATGGCAAGATCCCATCCACATCTCAGCATCTACAACACAGAGAGAGAGAGAGAGAGAGAGAGAGAGAGAGAGAGAGAGAGAGAGAGTTTCATTGCCCCAACTGGTTCACAAACTCTCTCTCTCTCTCTCTCTCTCTCTCTCTCTCTCTCTCTCTCTCTCTCTCTCTCTCTCTCTCTCTCAATGTACACTTCCCCATCGTCAACTTTGACATGGTATCACAGCTCTGTGCTCCATAATCTCGGGAGGATTAGCGCGAGGAGGTGCAATTGAAGAGCCGTGGCAGTTTCGATGAAGAAGAGTTTACGAATTATTGGTGACGTTTTTCTTTGCTAGCATTTTGATATGCTTCATACATTTGACCGGCGTTCCAGGTCTTCTATGACGGCGTTTTAAAGCACTTCCAAGATTGACCAAGCCCGGTGGCTATTGTTCTGCCTTATGGTCCAAAGGCACTCGCGGTGTAATGTTCCACAAAGAGTGGAAACGCAGCCACTCTGCAACATTTTGAAGCACAGTCAAGAAGGGAAAAAGTTCTTCATTGTGCAGTCACGAATAGCAAATGCCGCCGACTAAGTGCACATGACCCGGGGTTTTGAAATGATCTTGGGTAGGAGCCTCGATAGCCTGTGACTTGTGCTTTTTGAGACATTGTCTAGCAAGGAGCTCACCTACTGCCTACGTCTTCAGATGCTCCAAGAAAAGCCAGCTGCTGCTGTCACCAGGAGGTGTATTTTTCCTGTTGCCTTTCATAAATAAGTACTAGATATTTTTATTTATTTTATTTTTACTTGTTTTCCCCGGAACCCTTGAAAAGGTGCAAGTGGACATTGCATGGCCAGTGTGAAACGGCTGCAGCCGAATAGGTTTCTGTCGGTTAGTCTGGGACTGGTCGAGCCAGTTAGCACTGAATTCTGATGAGTATGGAAGCCTGTGTGCGCCAAATGAAGTCTGGGCCACTCGGAAAGTCACTTATAACTTTATAAGTTAGTGAGAACTAGAGAATTAACTCAAAAGGGGCAAACGGGACACATGGCAGCTCCAGGCAATTTTGCCACTTCCAGCATGAAGAGGGGGGCGCCCAATTTGGGAGAGGAGGCTGATTTTTGAACAAGTGACCTATAGTGTGTGTGTGAGTAGTGGGTGCACGTCTACAGCTTTAATGGAAAGCTTGCCTTCTCCTCTGTCTCATGTAGCATGATGACTTGCTCTCGTGCATCTCTCTCTCCCCTTTGGCACATATGGTAATGTCCCACTAGTTGGGCTACTTAGTTGAACATGTACAGTTATGGGGGTTTAATCGCGTTTGCCAAGGCAAGAGCTTTCTGAACAGCAACCGGATTAGCTAATTGCTAATCCCCCATAGGTACGCACAGTTCAATCGCGAAAGATTGCGAGTTTGGAGAGTTTTCTCGCGTGAAAACTCGTCCGATTCACAGGGGAACTGTCCCATTGCGTGCGGGAGCCCTCGGGACACGCGTAGGCGTGTTCGCTCCGCTAAAAATGATCCGAAACAGGGAATTACAGCCTGCTGTGTTTTTCTGCAGGTTTAGGGTTTCGCACCTAAACTGCAAGGGAACATTGGGGGAGCCTCGTGAGAGCCTTGGGATGCGCGTACAAGCTTTTGGACACCCGGCAGTGAAAAACAGGGAATTACAGCCCGCTGAATTTCTGTGACAGCTCACCAGAAAGCTTCCAGATAGCGAGGGAATCCGTCCTAGACATGTGCTTTTGACCTACAAGGGTTTTGCAATGTTATGCTGCCAAAATCAGGTCGAAAACCTGTGTTTTCAGCCCTTGCCAGGTTTGGACAGCTTTGTGAAAGCTTGTGCGAAGTGGTCGGATCGTCTACCTTCATTTGAATAAAGAAATACCGAAAGGGGCACCAGTCTTTGGGGCCTACAGGGTGTCGGTCTCGTGTGCGCAGTGACATTCTAGTCGTCGGACGCAACTGTGTTCTCTTCCCTTCTCAGTGCTCTGTGTAAAGTTAACAGGTAATTGAAATAGTACCGCCCTCTACGTTGTACAGGCCAGTTATAGCTGCCCAACGTTTTGAGACGTTGTATGCCAATGGAGACGTTTGCAAAGACGACCCTCATGTAGCTCAACGTTTTGAAACGCATCCCAAAAGGGGGAGTGCTCCGCCACTTTCAAGGGCTTACAGAAGGTCTTTCCTAGAAAGTGTTTTTGTCTATGGAGATGTTCCTGTGGTGGCTACTAGCAACCTTGGTGACCCAACATCAACTTTTGGCTATGGATATTGGATTGGCCAGTACTCAGTTATCTTCCTTGGCACAACTGAAGTTCTCAAGGGGGCCTGGAAATTCATTTGGCTTGGGATTGGAAAGCCAAAAGCAAATCCTCGAGCTCTTAAAAGGACAAAGGCAACGGCAATTTTGACGAGGACCACAAAGGTATGGATTCGGACCACACAGGTATGGATTCCACCCAGGAAAACAGCATGGCACACATGGTGGCGGCCACAGTGGCCTCGATGCTAGATTTATATCCAGGCGGCGGTTGTTGCAACATGCTTCAGCTAGAGAGAGGCTTGTGAGCGGCAGAGAGGGGCAAAAGGAGCTCCCTATACTTGATGTGGACCCGTGTGTCGGAGTTCAAGTTATCGGTGTTTGAACCCATGAGTCGGAGTCCAAGGCCCATGCATCTAGCAAGGAACCAAAGCGACGTGCATAAAACACTATGGATGTACACGCAATTCATTGTTGTTGGCCGGATAATGGAAAGGATGTGTTCCAAAAGTCCGTTCTCTTGGAAAAGTTTGGACATGATGTGTTCACAGTTCCCGAATGGGAATTCTTGGACATTATGTCGTCTATCGTTCAACTTTCTACAAGGCAATCGGTGCTCAAGATGGCATTCTATTCAGGAATAGGTTGGTGGCAACGAATCCGAGGTGTATCCAATAGTAGACGTACTACTAGAGTGTCCATGGTAGCTTCTTCATCGACTTGGGCTTCCTACATATGTCCACTATGAGCTGCAAAGAGGGTGTTAAAGTTTATGCATCTCATGTGAATGGCCCAATTATTTGATTTTTCCTTTAGTATTTATTCCACTTATTTAACAAGATACTAGGTAGGGCAATTTGCTAAGGGAGGTACATAGGGCCCCCAAGTAGGTATGAACGTGCACCCAACCCTCATAGTATAATCATTAATTCATTGCCTAGTTGGTTGGTTCAGCAAATATATGGTGAAGGCAGACAAGTAGAGCACCTGCGGTTTTATAAACCTTAAGGGGCCACCATTGTCGGAAGTACGATAGTTGCTTAAGGTGGGGAGCCATTCGTACCATGTGTGTGTGTGTGTGTGTGTGTGTGTGTGTGTGTGTGTGTGTGTGTGTGTGTGTGTGCGCGCGCGCGCGCGCACACACGGTGGGCTTACCCTACTCATTTGCCAATAGGCAGAGAAAAAGATAGAACAAACCAACCACAGAACCAGCAAAAGACCCAGAGTACAAAAACTCCTCCTAAAGAAGACGCACCAAGTTGGTATGATGGAACTTGCATAAAATCTTTATTTCAATGAGAAACTCTTTTGTTATTGTTGCTTGCATCCTCTTTATGGCGACTTCCTGAAAAATATGAATACCTTCATAAGGTCAGAATTTTTGGAGCACAGAACCAAATACATGTACAAAGACACAATCAAGATTACAAAGAAAAACCCCAATAAGAACTTCTTACAAGTAGATTAAACGCGAGAGATATGCAAAACGAATAAGAAAAATCAAATGGAATTCATCTACGTTCTTAGAAACTTGACATCAATGACAGAAGAAAGTGATTGATTCTTGAACTTGAAACACTTGCAAGCTAGATATGACACAAAAGCAAATTCTTCATTCCTAAAAGTGAACGGAATTGAGATTCTGAACATATGAACCTGAAACAAAGCAATCCACAAATAATATGAGACATTGGCTTCATTACTTGAGGTGACATATCATAAAGACAGCAACAAAGCCTTGTCACGTGCACATCTAATCCTTGTGTACGTGGACAAGCTACTTCATGGCAAGGGTTCAATTGAGTTCAATCAACCTAGATTAGGAAGTGTTCTGGCACCTTTGTGATTTTGTTCGCAGACCGTGCATGTCCAAACACTTAGAGTAGATGCATATCCTCTGGTTGCACACAACATGATCATCAAATTACAGTCAGAACCCATCAAGAGCATTTTTACAGTGCCTAGACCTATTTTCCCTATTTTAGCCAATTTTCACTTATTATTTTTAAGTGACTTTTGTTGGGAACTAGGTAGGGCAAATTTAGCAAGCAACTACATAAGAAACCTAGCCCTCGCACTTTTTGGCAGAAGAGGCAACAGGAACCAAGGTTCAACAGGCACCTTCTCAACAAGATTCCCCCCCCCCCCCCCCCCAAGCAAATCTAGCGTTTTGCAACTTGCAGACCTAGCGTTTTTCAGCCATCTCAGAGCCTGGAGCCTTTGCATTGCAGATCAGCCCCGGCATTGGCAGACACAGCAGATCACTAGCGTTTCCACAGCAGGAGAGGAATCAACCCCTAGCATTTTTGCAATTTGCAGAACATCCTAGCGTTTGCAGATTCTTCGCGACAAGACCCTCATAGGCACCAATGTTTTCAGTTTTCAGCAGTCAGATCCCGCAGAACTAGAGCCCCAAACCTCGCAGATCTCACCTTCCCACAACAGATCCTCGCCGCACGGTCAGATCAGCCTCAGTTTAAAGTTTCAGCCCGGAAAACGCAGATTTCAGCATCTGCGTTTTTAGCACGTCATCGTAGCATCGTCGTCATCGACATCGTCACCAACATAGAGTCAGAATTCAGCAGATAAAGATTTGCAGATTTCAGCCCGTCTCGTCGTCGTCGACATCATCGGCAAGTCCAAAGCATTGTAGAGTTTTGTGCAATCAATAGTAGACCGCTCTCGCCATAGAGAGTGGGGCCTTCGGAGGAGGGTTTGACAACATTATGGTGTCGTATTCTTCTCTCTCTATCTCTCAGTCTCAGTACCTTCATTCACAATGTTTATCCACTGTGTTTGTGATCACTTGCACTCTCTCACTAAAGCAACGGAAGGCTCTCTCTCCCTTCCGTAAGTAAAAGGAACCCTTGAGCACAGATCGGAGCACTCATCTTGAACAAAGTTCAACATTCACTTCCGCTACACCTTACATTGGTATCAAAGCTTTGGCAGTGTTCTGTATCACTCAAGAAAAGAACCACAGAATTTTTTTTGCTTGTTGCGGTCGCACGTAACCCAAGTCCTCTTGGGCATGTCGATTCCTAATCGTGTTTTTGAAGAGTGACAGGAAACCCAAGAAAGAAGGGCTAATCCAGCCTCCCCTTGTGCCTCTTTTCACTCATTGAGAGCGGACCGTGCACTTAGCTGCCAGCCAATCCATGTGAGGTGGGAAAAAGCAACCTTGGTGTGAGCGCAAGGCCACCAAGGGGTGCGCCCGCGGAAAAGAGTAAAGCTCGGGTGAAGAGAAGATCCTTCTCTAACACAGATTGCAAGCTAAAGACGAACCTCAAGAACTTCAAGAACTCAAGTTTCTCGTGAACTTAAGAACCCTCGCCTTTAGTGTATGGTCATCACCCGAAGCAGAATGGATACTTCGCATGGAAGTGATGGGCATGAAAATAGTGAAGAAGAATTTTCCCACCAAGGAGGTTTTACTCACCCTCCCCCTTCCCCATCTACGCCACGGATTGCACCAAGTCCTATGGAGGCTTTGGTCAAATCAATGGACAGGATGTTACATTGAGACGTGCAACGCGCTATCGAGGAGCGTGAGCGTAAACAAGCACTCTTGGCGGTGGAAGACAGAAAAGCATTAAAAAAAAGACAGAAGAAAAGGCCTTCTTGGAGCGTGTGCGCGAGCAAGCGCGCTTGGCGGCCAAAAAGCAAAAGACGACTTAGATCATGAACACAAAGAAAGAATGGCAGCCTTGGAGCATGAGCGTGAGCAAGCGCGCGCAGCGGCCGAAGAAAGAAGGGCAGTTTTTTAGCATGAGCGTGAGCAAGCACGCGAAGTGGCCGAAGAAAGACGAGCAACCTTGCAGGCCAAGCGTGAGATACAGAGAGACCTACGCATGCAAAAGTTGGTTCGACAGGTTCTCACCTCGAAGTCCGAGCCATCCAAAGATGTTGGTGGTTCATCAAGTGGCGCAAGCCGAGATTCGGACTCCAACAACCCCGTTACCGAGAAGGCTGCTTTCAATAAGTATGATGGTAAGATGGATGCTACTATCATTCATTCTTGGTTGCATCAATTTAATGCTTATTTTGTGACAACTAAGAAGACAAGAAATAGCAAGGTTTTGACGGCAGCTATGTACCTTGCCGGTGATGCCATTAATTGGTACCACGCATGGCAAGAGGCACAGTTGACCGCGCACCTAGAGGAAGCCGAGGACGGCGTGCCCCTTTCTTTCAATTGGGCCGACTTCCAAGACAAGCGCAAGGCGCGGTTTATGCCACCCCAGTACCTCACACGATTGAAGGACGATTGGCACGGTCTCAAGCAAAATGGTATGTCAGTTATGTCTTTCTCTAATCGTGTTTTGTAGCTTGACATTCTATTACGCAAATTGGATGTGGAGCGCAAGGAGGCATTCCTTTATGGATTGGACGAGTATATCAAGTTTGATGTCAAAGTACTTGATCCAATCGATCTCAACAAGGCGATAGCGATTGCTCTTGCACAGGAGATAAAGCACAACAAGGGAAAGCCTAAGGAAAACAAGACTTCCACAAGTACCTCTCAGACTTCTCAGAACCCTCAGAACGGTAAGAATGGTAAGAACGGTAGCTCTGCTAACCAATCTTCCAATAGTCTCTCGAAAAAGAACTCTCAAAATGAACCTAAGGGTAAAGCTAACACAATTGCTAAACCTAAGCTCACCCCATATGAAAAAGAAGAACAAGGAATTTTAGGAGGATACATCACGTCGGAAGAACAAAGCATTTATTCTAAGGAAGGTCGTTGTTTTCATAGTCACATCAAGGGTCACATAAACAGAACATGTCCTGAGCTTGAATCTAATGAAACTAAAGAATCCACAACACCCACTTCCTCTATCAATGCAATAAATGAGAACACAAGTGTGACCCAAGTCTCTCATGATCCTTCTATTGATGACTCTCGTTAAGTGTTATGGTCATGTGAAGGATCAACGTGTTGTCATATTGTTTGACCCAGGCAGTATGCATGATTTAATTAGTGACTCTAATGTCA
Organism: Adiantum capillus-veneris; assembly: GCF_014529385.1. Classification (NCBI taxonomy): domain Eukaryota; kingdom Viridiplantae; phylum Streptophyta; class Polypodiopsida; order Polypodiales; family Pteridaceae; genus Adiantum; species Adiantum capillus-veneris. The sequence goes on from NC_140942.1 coordinate 1,892,579, forward strand.
AAAGAGCCCGCTTGGAGGTTAGCAAGACATCTCCTTTCAAGGTGTCAGGCTTCTCTCCCGGTATGGACTCTCTCACACGAAACAGTGCCTTGATGTTTTGTTCACTGTTCAACAAGTGTCCTTCCGCAGAAAATTTGTAGTCTCTCCTCTTTCAGGATGTGATATGCTTTTGCGCATTCGATGGTTTCGTGAGCATAACCCTCTCATTGATTGGGCGGAAAATACGTTCACTTTCAATGCCAAAAGTGACTCTCTCATTGTAATGAGTGGAGAGAAAGTTGTTCATTCTTCATCTCTCATTCTAATGTGCAGGCGAAGATTGAAAAGAATCCAGAGAAGGAGACTCTCTCAGTCTCTTCTTTTCCAAAGTATGACACACATGATTTGCTTGATAAGGATAAGTATGATGATTTGCATGATCAAAGTGTGATTTTTCACAACCATGATGATTTGCATGATCAAGATGTGATTATTCACGAGCATGATGATTTGCAAGATAAAGACGTGATTGTTCACAAGGTTGATGGTTTAGTTGATACGTTTTCTAGTGAAGCTAACCTCATTGCAGATTCGATGGATCACGAAGAACCGATCTTGGCTCTCGAGTAGAGGTCCAAAGAACCCCCACAGGAAGTATTATGTGTTCGAATGATTAGTCAGCACGCATTGTTCGAGTGTTTCATTCGTGATGCTTTCCTGTATTTTAATCACCGTTCTTATGTGATCCCTTTTCATAGGCATGACATATGTACGATGAGCACGATTCACTCATAAATGAGCACGGATGTATGTAGATTACTCATGAAAAGAAGAAATGTTTGCATTCAAGGAATTCACATTCCATGTCTCTTCCTTGGCATGACACAGTATCCGAAAGAGCACAAGAAGGATTGAGCATCAAGCATCGGCATTTCCATTATGATTTACCACAGTTGATAGATTTAGATCAGCAAGACAAGTTTTGATTCCGTTGTTTGCGTGTGTTTGATAAATTTGTAGGCAATATTGCCACATCCATATAATTATGGCTCATCAAGCTAACTCTTGTAGTCCTTCCTTGAGTTGTAAGTCGAGGTAATGGTAATCCTTACTCATGCACAACCATTAACTATCTCATGACTTGGAAGTGTGTACTTGTAATTAGTGCTACATTTGGTTATAGCTATATTTCAAGCAATCTTGGCAAAGGTAACCATCTCATGACTTGGAAGTGTGAACTTGTAATCAGTGCTAAATTTGGCTATAGCTATATTTCAAGCAATCTTAGCCGTTGTTCAAGGTTTCCACTAGCATGTTATGATACCATGCGCATTTCCCTTGATGCACTATCGAAAAAAATTTGAGAGGGCCACATTGGGCCCCTGGCTATGAGAAGTAGAGAGCTAGAAAAGTTGAATTAGACAAGAGGGATGTAGCAAGTAGAGATCCCAAGTAGTTTCTACTGATTAGCACTCCGTCTTTATATTCATCTACATTGCATGCACAGTCAAGAAGACTAGAATTTTTCCAGACACTTTACATGGAATGGGTATGTTCATGTTTTTGTGTTCGAAGTGGTTTCAAGAATTTTCATCCTCGAAGATTCTTGAAGAAGGTAGACGCATGACTATAGACAGAGTTGCAGAACTTGCAGCATTGAAGGAGCCACAGATACCTTTGTGTCGCTTTCGGCGAGGTCCAAAGAAGCAAGCGTTGCAGACATTTATGAAGTTCAAGTATCGCATGACCCACGCATAAGAGTGGGCCGGCGAAGAGTCCTTCCCAGGATTGACTTTGTTGGTCAATCATCATATTATGCGGGATTCTAGATTTCTTATGCTGGTACTGGCTCTTTTTCGGATGTTTTATGATAGTGCGTCATGAATTGCAGTCGGTTTTGGCCCATAATGACCTGGTGGGGCGTTCGATGGTTGTTCAATGTCTCGTGCAAGGGAATATTTTGGTAATTGCTGGTTTTTATGCTTATACTGTCTCAGCGCAAAGAACTCATCTTTGGCAAGATTTAGTCAAATACCCGTGGTGTTCCCATGCTTTTTGGTGTGGGGATTTTAATAATGCGCCTGCAAACACGGACAATACAATCAGCCATTCACGCCGATGGACAGGTGCTCTCATTCAGACGAGATGCTCTTACCTTCGGGCTTGGGATGCACTATAGGTGCATGTGGGACACCATTAAGGATTTGGTTGACTCGATATCTCCTGTTCCGCCGTTGGTTGCGAAGAATCGAATTTGTGATTCGATCTATGCCGGTTCTTCTATGCGTTTGATATCTGCAAAGAAAGTGTATTGCCATTTGCAGTCATCTTCCTGGATCCAAGAACATTGTAATAAGGTATGGAATATGAACAAGAGTGTTGCATGGTGGCGGAGTAACGTTATGAAAGTGTGGCATGCTAAGCTGCCTTTGAAAGAGCGACTGTTTATATAGAGATGCATCGTTGGGGTTCTCCCGACTGGCAATTTTTTGCGATCCCGAAGATTGGCCTCTTCGCGATGTGTTCACTGTGGTGCAACCATTGCAAACGTTCGTCATTTATTGTGGTCTTGTTCTTGTACGCAACGGTTTGTGGATTGCATCTCTACAACTCTTTGCTTGTGTTTCCCAGGCATGCATTTCGGTAGATCTTTTTGGATCTTTGGAGTGCTTCCACTATTGCTTCGGCCGTATGCATACTTTTTTAGCTCGGTTAGATTCTAGGTGTTATGAACAGTGTAGGGAGCACGCAATTTCCTTATGTTTCAACAGATCCAAGTGGAGTATGTTTCCTTCTTCAAGTCATCTCTCCGACAGTCTCTTCAAGTTGCCTATGACTTGGATGAGCTCCCCCTTGGTCATTACAAGCTAACCTTTCACTGTTTCTGATTTCCAGTTTGTAGTATTTTCTACGGTTTTTCTTGCCTTGAGTTTCCCATTGGTAATTCAATCTGACAATACTAAAAAAGTGTGTGTGTGTGTGTGTGTTTGTGTGTGTGTGTGTGTGTGTGTGTGTGTGTGTGTGTGTGTGTGAGAGAGAGAGAGAGAGAGAAGAGAGAGAGAGAGATGGCCAAGTCCTTCACAATTATGACCACAAGGTAAAAACCAGGTTGATAAAAAAATTGCATCGGTATGACAGCAAAATTAGAGAGTACAACTGCCAGAAAGGAGGAGAGAGGGGGGAGGGACCTATGAAAAGCTGCCAAGTGGACAAACTAAGAGTCCGAGTTTTCCACAAGCTTCCAAACTTTTCAAGCGGTACTATAAAAAGGCATTATATGGAACAACAAATAGCCCATCTAGACAGACTTCAGTCGGGTATTAAAAGCCAACAATCTTACCTGCTCTCGTAAAAGTCCATAGTAAACCGTGCCAAATGCTCCTTGTCCAAGTACATTTGACTCTTTGAAATTATCAGTGGCATTGAGAATCTCCGCATAATCATAAAACATAGGCTTTTCCCCTCCAAAATTTGTCTTCATCATTTCTGAAACATTATAAAACTCTCTCTCTCTCTCTCTCTCTCTCTCTCTCTCTCTCTCTCTCTCTCTCTCTCTCTCTCTCTCTCTCTCTCTCTCTCTCTCTCTCTCTCAAATAAAAAAATAAAAAATAAAAATAAAAATCTTCCATTACAATAAAGATCTTAAGGGAACAACCAAAAGATAAGTGTACAAAAGCATATCAATACAGAGGCATGACTCCAAAAATGTCCAAAAAAAGTACAATGAATGACCAAGACTATTTCTTGGTTTGCGAAAAAAAAAAATTACAAATCGCCTAGCATACACATTCATTACACTTGCAAACCACAAAGGAAAAGTTTGACGATCTCAGCTCTTTTCTCATTGAAGGGGAAGCTGTCTTAGTCTCCCAAGGCAAGGTTCGAGTTTTGAGAGGTGATGAATCGACACATGCTGCATCGAAAACTAAAAACAAGTCATGAAGCCGTTGTTACAAGTGGAAAGTGTGGTCATTTGTCTCACGACTATAAATCCAATGGCAAAGACAAAAGCCACAAAAGGATAAAGACAAAGGCAAGCTTGATAAGGACGTTAGCGACACTAATTCTACCAAGGACTCGATGAAGTCTTCCGATGTGGCACATACGATACTAGCAAAAATTCCAACTGCTAGCTCATTGGAGGGTGCCACAACATATTTTAGCCAAAGAAAGGCACCTGAGCGGTACAGAGGGGCAAGTTGTGCTCCCAATACCTTTTTTGGACCCATGTGCCGGAGTTCAAGTCATCAATGTTTGGACTTGTGAGTCAAAGTTCAAGCTAATTGCATTTGGCAAGGAATCAATATTACGTATACAAAACACTATGGATGTGCTGCACACAATTCATTGTAGTTGGCGAGATTATGGACAAGGTGTGTTCCCAAGCTCATTATCTTGAAAAATCTTGGACGTGATGTGATGTGTTCATAGATTACAAATGGTAGTTCTTGGACGTAGCATGGTCTACCATTTAACTTTCTACGAGGCAAGCGGTGCTCCAGATGGCATTCTTTTCGGTGATAGGTTGGTGGTTGCAAATTCAGGGTGTATCCACCAGTAGTCGGCCGTTATTGGGACGTCCATGGTAGTTTCTTTATCAACTTGGTCTTTCAAAATATATCCACTATAAGCTGCAAAAAAGGTATTAAGTTTATGCATCTCAAGAAAATGCTCAATGTGATCTTATTTAAATTTTTGTCATTTTAGGTATTATTTGACTTTTTTGACATGGATAGGGCAATTTATGCGGGGAGTACTTAGGGCCCCCAAGAGAGTTTATGAGCAACACCTTGCCGCCATTATAATCATCTAATTCATTGCCTTGATGGTTGGTTCGAGCAATCTCTCTCGTGCATTCTCTCTCTATCTCTATGCTTCCGTATCATCAACTTTGACATTTTCTTCTATCTACCAAGTTTTGTGAAATTGGATATCTTTTGGTTGGCCCTTGATTGCCTTTTCTCTCTCCTTGGAGAGAAAGCCTTGACATCTACGGACTACAGGAGCTATCTACAACTAGTGTATTGTCCTCGGTTGCGCAATTTCTCAATGGTCATGTTGGTCCTTCTCCCTTGGCAAATTTCGTGGTGATGCGAGTTGCTTCTTTTCTCTCACCTTCATCATCGATTGTCACCCCTTTCCTGTACGGCATAACTTCGTGGTTACAGACGGTACTCAGTGGGTTTTGACCTGACTTCGAGCATCCATCCTTTGGTAGATTTCCTTTATCCCATGGACTACCGATGCCTTCAGCTCATCTTGGGTTTTTGGATGATGGCATTAGAGAGTACTTTTGTAGGGGAGTACCTATCTTTAAGAGGCAACTATGATCCTCTGTCAAAAAAAAAACTAACTTTTGAAAGGAATTCATATACTCAAGAGAACTAAGAAGTGAGAGAAAAACTTGACACGTCATTGGGAACCAGAAAATGGGTTGGTCCCCCCGCATAAAGAGAATATCTTTATTACTAAGGGAGAATCTTTACAAGCACAGGAACAGGGCAAATGCCCGTCCTCAATCCTTTCTTGTCCTTTTGCTGCTTCTGACTGAGAGAGAGAGAGAGAGAGAGAGAGAGAGAGAGAGAGAGAGAGAGAGAGAGATATTTACGTCTATTAGAAAGCCGAAATCGGCCTATGAGACAAATCAATGTACATGGGTGTGTCTTCCGTCAATCGGAAAGACAAAAGTCTGAAAAAAACTGACCGATAAAGCTGATACAAATCTCCATGATGAGAGTGTGAGTGTGTGGAGCGCTATCGCTATGGTAGCCTATATGCAAGAGGGTAGTACAAGCATGATATACATCTCGGTGACTAACTAAACTAGCTCCATCCTGTGCTAATGGGTGGGTGTAAGATGTGGTACATGGGTGGAGCTGGAGCCAGGGCTGCTCGGATGGCTGCAATGGGGTCGGCCATCATTTGGGCTCGCCTCTCCTCAATGGCTCGACGATCACGGGTCTGAATCTCCACAATCTGGCCTCGATGAAGTCTGGGGGCCCGACAGCCTGTAGCGCAGGGCCGTCTCCTAGCTCTGGAGGTCTCAACCTGCTGAAGAGTCACCCCTCTGTGTGTGTCGGGTGGTGGGGGGGGTTGGTAGATGTCGAGAGACGAAGAAGTCAGTGAGTTGGGTCTATCTCCCTCCTGTCTGAGTTGTCATGGGCTCAAGTAAGGCATCTCTGTGGCTCTGTATCTCTAGTAAGAATCGCCCCAGCTGGTGTTGATCTCTGGAGTCCATGATCTCTCGAAGGCTAGGCTGCCCTATGAATAAACCCTCAAATCTGCCTCTGATGTCATCATATGCTCTGCATCTGCATACAAAGTGCTCCTCATCTTCTAGCTCTATTCTGCATACCCGGCATATCCGCTCCTCTCTGGGGGTGTCAAATGCTCTGCCAGTCTCAATCTCTAGTCGATGTGAGGAAACCCTCAGCTGGCCAATAGCTACTCTCGAGCTATGAGGCATGTAAGTATCCATGTATCGTGGTCGCTGAATGAACCCGTCTGCTAGTATGTCTAGGAACTGATCTCGGTAATGTGATCGTCTAGATGCCAAGTCGGGTGTGAGCCATGTCCGACTAGCTGTGAATACTGTTGTAGCCCTCACCATGGGAGAGGTGTGGAAGATCATGACCTTGGTATTGCCAAGGTTTACTGTCAAACCCCTCTGTGTACAGAACTCATCCAAGGCAGCCAAGTGGTGTTGTAATCGCTCGGATGACTCTGAAATCAATACAATGTCATCAGCATATAATAAAATGTGTACAGGTGTACCTGCGAGGTCTGACCCCTCTCCTCCAGCTCGTAGAATATAGTCCTCAATCTCGTCGATGTAGAGTCCGAATAGAGTGGGGGAGAGTGGGCAGCCCTGCTTAACACCAATGGTGCTACTATGCTAGCAACAGCCTAAGACAAACCTCCTGAACAGCGAACCCTCCCACGCACCTGCTCAAAGAGTGCATAGATGGCCCAAATCATATCTGATGGTATCCCCAAGCTCTGGAGGCGTCGAGAGAGCCTCTCTCGTGGAACTGTATCAAAAGCTTTGCGGAAATCCACAAAGCAACAGTATAATCTCTTCTTCTACACCTTTGCCCCATCAATGAGGCAACGCAGAATGAAGATGTGATCAATAGTGGAGAGGGCCCGTCGGAAACCTGCTTGGCCGCGTGCTCGTAGACCCTCAATCTCTGCATATGAACTGAGCTCTGCCTCAAGTACTGCCCCGTGTAGCTTGGCCATGGTGTGGCCAATCATGATGGTCTTGTAGTTCCCTGGGTCCAGGGTGTCGCCAGATTTGTGGAGAGGCACAATAGTGTGCCTGGTCCACTCCTCTAGGAAGCCCTCCCCTATAGCCCGGTTAAAAACATGAGCAATCAAAGGGGCTATAGCAGTGTGACATGAAACGTTTCGGGATTTCGTGTGTTACAGGGTTTCAAGGTTTCTGAAACGTTTCGTTTCGGAGCTCAAAGAAAGCGAAACACAGGTTTCGTTTTATATGTATGTTCGTATAATTATACATTGAATATACATACAAATTCATCTGTAAAGACATAAAATACCAAAATCTAGATGTGAGACTTGAGTCACGAGTGAACAAGGTAAGTCGGCACCCAGCTGCGACAACATGGAGGTAAAGACGAGGGGCCCATGTTGGCGTGTAAGGTTCAGAGAGAGAGAGAGAGAGAGAGAGAGAGAGAGAGAGAGAGAGAGAGAGAGAGAGAGAGAGAGAGAGAGACATTATTCGATGTGAGTGAGGGTCAAAAAATCTATTGATTTTTTGAGGCGGCCTATGTCCCGAACGGGTGGTTTGAGGTTAATTGGTCAAAAGGGGGCAAAAAAGAAAAAATCAACTCGTTTCGCATGTTTCGCTGAAACGTTTCGGCCGTTTCGGGGTTTCAGAGGGCTGAAACAGGTTTTTATGTCACTATGGGCTATAGTGGAAGCTGTGTATATCAGATGCTCACTCTGCAATCCTATATGGTCGGCCGAGCTGCCATGCTGTAGTCGGTCTATGGCCCTCTGTACCATCCCTGCTGTGAAGAAAGAAGAGCTAGTAGGGCGAGGCTCGGGTGGCGGTGGGATGGGAGGCTGCCCAGGTACCTCGTACAATCTCTCAGCATAGTCATGCCATGTCTGTGGATCCCCAATAGGAGTGGTCGGTCGTGGCTCTCGTAGAGTACGCCATGCTACAGCGCTATCCATGCTCATGAATAGGCGGTATAGCTCAAGCTCTTGTGCCTCCTCAAAGGCCCGTCGCTTCCGGCGTGTAAGGGTCTTCATCTGTCTCCTGGCGCCTCTCTCCGTGATCTCTAAGTACTCGTTGAGCTCGTAGTCGACGATACAGAGCCCTGCACTCATCACCGTACAAGCAGTTTTGACGCATAGTCCCGAGGGAGGAGGGAGGGGGGGGGGGGGTGACGAGAGTAGGTGGTGTGTGGAATTGAGCTGATGGTTCATGTCTAAAGAACGGATGTGTTGTGTGAGTGAGTAAGGGTAGTGGGGTGTCAGGGTGAAGCAAAAGAAGATCGTTCTCGACGTGGGCCGAGTATATGGGAGCTAGCTCGTGTATGAAGTGGATGGTGGTGTGTGGGGTGCGTGTGGTGGGTGTATGTGTGGGGGTGTCTCCCTTGAGGGAGAGTGCGAGATATGTGTGGTCGGCCCCAATGGGTATGCGTGGGATGGTGAAGGAGTTGAGTGTGTGGGTGGCCTCTCTGGATCCCATGATGTAGTCTCATGTACTGCCCCCTCCAACTGTGATTGAATGTGGTGTGCATGTCAATCCTCCCGAAGCAGGCCACTGAGCCATCCCGTTATAAATAACGAGACGGTGTCGAGAGCCTAGTCTGAGTATCGACTGAAACTCGTGTTGTAGCCTCCTCCTGTATGGCGGGTAGAAGCTGTGGGTCCTCTGCGTCAAATGCCTCGCATTGATCATTGCCTGTCTTGGCGTTGAAGTCTCCCATAAGGAAGACTTTCCCTAGTGTGGAGTACTCCATGATCCCCTTTGAGAGGCATGTGTATGGTGAGTCCTCTCTCGATCTATCATAGCAAATCTCGAGCCATGAGGGGCGAAGTAGCATAAAGCTATGTCGATGGTCCTCTCCTGTGAGAGCTGTAGCCGGATCCAAAGATATCTGGCGTGTGGATCACGTGCGACAATCTGTATTCTGTTCTGAAGCCCATCTCTGAAGAGTATGGTTGCTCCTCCTGATCCTCTCGTAGTGTGTTGGCATGTACAATCTCTGTGTGTAGACTCCCAATGGAATCCCTAAACCCGAGGTAGGCTCCTGTCGGGGCTCTCATGTGTCTTTGTCAAGAGAATGATATCCCTGCCTCGACTCACCTCCTCAAGCCTCTCTGAATGTGTCCATAGATCTCCATTGCAGTTCCAGACTACAAGATGTATCTCCTCTGGTGCCTCATAGGCCGCCAATCCCTATGGGATGGCCTTGCCATCAATCATGACCCGGCCGTCTCTGTATGAAGCCTTCTTCCCCTCTTTGCGAGCTTGGTGTACTCGCGGCATACATGTTCGGCGATGAGCTACCTGCATAGGCGTGAGGTCGTTATCAAGGTAGATGGGGGGGCCTTGCAATCTGTATCTCCTCTGGTGTCTCATAGGCCACGAATCCCTATTGGATGGCCTTGCCATCAATGATGACCCGGCCGTCTCTGTATGAAGCCTTCTTCCCCTCTTTGCGAGCTTGGTGTACTCGCGGCATACATGTCCAGCGATGAGCTACCTGCATAGGCGTGAGGTCGTCGTCAAGGTAGATGGGGGGGCCTTCAAGCCCTCTCAAGATCACCCTCTTGCGAAGGAAGGTGGATCATACCTCTTCGGAGGGGAAGTGTAAAATGAGAGCTGTCTTCCTCGTGGGGTCCCTCCCCGCTCTCCAAGATTCAATGAACGGGAGGGGCTCCTCTTCTTTGTAGCCAAGCTTCTTGCATAGTGTCTTCCCATCAGTCTCCGGAGTAGAGCCTTCTTTTTCCACCATGTCGGTGATGCGCACATTGAGACGCCGGGCTTGTCTCATCTTCTCTTCCTCAAGAGTGGTGTGCACAATGAGAGCTTCTTCTTTTTGTGCCTCTTCCTTCGCCTCCTTCTTGATGTTCTTCTTCACTACTTCAACCCAACCCTCTTTGGTAGCCTCTAGCTTGGTCTCCATACTCCAGTCAAGGCTTGGGTTAACTCTACCTTGAGGGCTTCCTTTGCCTCTTCCTTGAGCTCCCCGTCCTCGGGGGTGAGGGATGCGAGTGAGGCTTTGAGGAGCTCGATTTGCTCCCGCATTGCCTCCTTCTCCTTGAGCCATTCGACTTTTTCTTTCACCCTCTCTGTCTCCCATTCTTCCTTCTCTTTCCCCCATGCTTCGCGTTCTTTGATATAGGCTTCTTCGTCCTTCTCGATTTTGCATAGGCGTTTGATGACGGATGTGAGTGTCAAATCCGTCATCTTTTTATTTTCTTTGATGGCGACATTGAGCTTGTCTTCGATCTTCGTGAGGTCTTCAATTTTTGCCATTGTCATGTCCTGTGTGTTTGCCTCTCTGTTTTTTTTTTTTTTAAATCCCTATCTGTTTTCTCTGTAACCTCTGTGTGGCAGCAATTAGAGCAACCGGGGGGAGGAAGCAGTGGGCAGCCAGGTCTGGGGGGGAGCCCGCTGGGTGTGGGAGCAGCCGCCAGCAATGGGGCAGGCAGCAGCAAGTCACAGCTATGGCATCGCGACCAGGGGAGCAACGCAAGGGGAGGGCAACACGAGAGGGACCAATTGCGCGCAGCGCACGAGCAGAGGGGTCACGCCATCGCACTGCACACACACACACACACACACACACACACACACACAGAGTACTCTAATTACTAAGAGGATTTTCCCATCTTGTGTGAGATTCTGAAAGCTCTCATAAATGAGAGTCTATCTTCCATAAACCTCCTTGGAAGCTCTCAAAGAAGAAAGTCTATCTTGAGACTCACTGTGCCAAGAGTCGACAAGTCCCAAATATACACGCCCCTCAAAGCTATGGGAAAAAAGGTATTTGGATTTTATCTCTTTTAGAAGGTGGGAATTAGGAATGTTAGATTATTGTGTTAGTTCATGCTTTCCCTGCGAAACAAGGCTAGGAACCCTCTTCAATGGTTCGGACTCAAGTTACTTGGTGACGAGAGACCGTCCATTGGAAAGTGGTATTGGTCCCAATGAAGTTGGTTGTCCCCTTCTGAGTAAAGTTTGATGTGGGGTCATTAGCGTGTGGTTGTGGGCCCACTAAAGGTTAGTAGGAGTACCGTATAGGGTGTAGAGTGCCCCCCTTGACTTTGAGGTCAAATGGATCAATATTGTGTGGGTGGGGACCTCACACATGAGAACCCTAAAACTAAATCAACCAGCAAACTGCACCCCAAGTCAGAAAACCAAAGTGAAGTCCTACTCGATAGAGTAAGATACGGATTCCTTGCCAAATCATGTGAGCATGGGGACAAATCCACAAAACAGTGACATATGCTCTCATCCATCTGAGGATGAAGAAGAAGAAGAGAACACAAGTCTGATCACACCAGGCGTTCCTTACCCAAGTCCCAACTGGGATACCTACATGAACTATCATCCCACAGGATGTAAAATCCACAGGCTGATTCGAAGATCCCACAAATAGGACAAGTACTGAGCCATGATGACATGACTCATAAGAGAATGTGGGCATGAACACCTCACTCTGTCATCAAAGGAGGATATGTCTGGCACAATCCCATAAGTGATGATGGACACACATCAGGTAGGGATAAACTGATTCACACAAAATCAATGTATGCTCACAACAAAGATGCCTAATCATGCAAGGAAGGTACAAGAACCAAGCCATAAGCCACTACAACCGAGGAACACGTCGTCCACTAGCTGAGGCAAAACGCCATAAAAACTTTGGCAAGGCGCCAAACTTGTAGAGGATGATACCAAGATAAAATGACCATGGGAAAAAAATTTATTTAACTAGGTGAAAATGTCCTACAAGATGCAGAAAGAGGGACAATGGTGACCTCTGACTAAAAGGCACCCACAAGGCATGTCTTGAGCAGATGCACACTGATTACAGAATAAGAAAAGCTCAAGAGGATGTCAGAACTGAACGTCGCCCACGTGGCAGTGACAGTGAAGAAACCAAGCAATTGAAGAAACTCCTCCAACAATTCCTATATATGCCGGTTCTTCCTGAAAGAAAGACTGCTATGAATGCATGTCATTAAAACGTAGAGCATGCTACCCTCTTCTACAACAATCAGACAAAGGCAAAGGGTGAAACTAGAACCATGAGAAACAAACCATGAACAAAAGAAAAGTAAGACCTCAATGATTCAGATACCAGAGCACATGAACAAAAGAACACCCTCAACTATTTGGATACCACAGCACATGCTTCAATCATAAACATAAGGATGATTGATGGAACAACTCGTTTAAGGTTGTCAAACGCAATCCACAAGAGTCCCAGACACATATGTGGCTGCCAAAATTACCCCCAAGAGTCGATGCAACAAACTACTAGAAACACTCCATCTACAGTGAAAAGATAATCCTTACCACATGAAGACGATGTTGTAAAGAAAAAAAAGTTATAATAATCAGAGACAAAAAGACATAAAAGTTAATTTTTTACACTGTACAAAAGACCTATTATCTGGACAAATGAAATTGCTAAACCACAGATATAACCAGGACTGAACACACACCTGCTACAGCCTGCAGGCTTAAGGAAGCAAACAGTCAATAATAAGACAAGAAGTTGCAGCTTAAATCACCTCGAGAGATAGTAACAGGCCCTCGAGCGCTTTTGGCTCGTTCTTGCTTACATTTCATGCAGAATGTCACCATGTTCAAGCTCCAATCTCCACAAGAAAACCATTGCTGCTTTGTGCTCTTCCTTTGTCTCGAACTGAACACAACTTTCTTAGTAAAAAGGATCACACCAACTGCAACCAAAATAAGTAAACCTGTTCCTCCAACTATGCTTAGAACCATTTTCAATGGAAATCCCAGATTCCTATTAGAGGAAGAATCTGAAACACAAACTACAATTCTCTCTCTCTCTCTCTCTCTCTCTCTCTCTCTCTCTCTCTCTCTCTCTCTCTCTCTCTCTCTCTCTATGAATTTGAGAACATGTGCAAGCAAAGTGTCACAAGGCGATGGGAAATCAAGTCTCTAGCATTTGATGTATGCGTGGTCCAAACAATACTTTACGGTGTAGAGGTATGGGGGGGGGAGTACCCCCACTAGCACTTGGAATGACATTGAAAAGATACAGAAAAAATTCCTATGTAGACACATGGGGATCAAAACTACCACCCCATACTCAGTGATGCTTTTGGAGACAGGAAAGAGACCCTTGGAAATGCAAGCCTTACAGAGGGTACACAGATACCTCATGAAAGTTAAGATGATGCCGGAGAGCCGTCTACCCCACATGGCATGGAAAGCCGGATGTAAACCGCAAAAGAATTACAAGAGTAAATTTCTCACATCCAGTCTCGTAGAAGACATACGGAAATGGTTCTCTAGATGGAATGTGGGAGACCATGTGGACATGCACATAGAGGAAGGCACTGAACATGAGCATGGGCTGAATTTTGAGAGAAGCATACTTGAAGCCCTACACACTAGATGGAGTACAGCAGTACACAGGTCCAAATTTGAATACTACGACAAACACATCAATACACGATATTGGGAGACCTACAAGACTGGGGACACCCAGATGCATATCAGGACACCTATGTCCCACCGGGCAAGACGGGCCATTACTTTGATGCGGACGCGATCACACATGCTCAAGATTGAAACGGGAGGGTGGCTGAATATTAAGGAAAATAGAAGGACATGCACACAATGCAATTTAAACAAAGTGGAAAGCGAGGCCCATGTCACCATCGAGTGCCCAGCATACGCACACATCCGTGCTGATTTCCCATTGCTATTGCAAGGAGATGTCACCTTTGAGGAGCTTCTCTCTCGGACATACCCCTCCCCAGTAGCTTTAGGCATCTACTTTGCCAAAGTATTGGATCATCACACAACACTAACACACAAGAAAGCTACTAGCCCACTACCCCCTCTACACACATGAGGGGAGCCTCTTGTAGATTTTTTTTTTTTGTGGTCCCATGGGTCATTTTGGCCCCCCGAGGACGTAAATACAACATCATCATCATCTCTCTCCACAATGGCCTAGTAGGAGAGCATTTAATACATGCCAGAGATCTGCCTGCAGAGCTTCTAGCAGGGATGTCCAACCGTGCCAAGTGTGAGGGCCTACCTGATACTTGGAGTTTGTCCACTATCGTACCTATCTTCAAGTCAGGGGATCCCATGGAGCCTGGGAACTATCGCACTATCATGATTGGACATACATAAGCACGGTTGTAAGCATCCATCCTTGAGCAGCAATTGAGTAGATGGGCAGACTCCACAGAGAGAGGGTGTACAGGCAGCTAAATTTCCGCAAAGCCTTCGATACAGTGCCCAAAGCTAGATTGATGCGCAAACTGCAAGAGATGGGGATACCCAAAGAGTTGATTTGGGGGATCATGGCTCTATACAAGTCAATAGTGGGGTATGTACACACTCCAAAGGGGATTTCTGATTTGGTTCACTCCACTATTGGAGTGAAACAGGGCTGCCCACTATCTCCTACACTATTTGGCATGTATGTGGATGAGGTTGCTAACTACATTAAGAGGGATGGTGATAGAGGAGCACAGTTGGCAGGGACATTGATCCCACTATTGTCATATGCTGATGATATTGTGTTGATTTCTGACTCCTCGGAGGAGATGCAGCATCACTTAGATGCTTTGTACACATTTGCCTACAATAGTGGATTGTCTGTTAACCTGAGGAAAACCAAGGTTATGGTGTTTAACACCACACCACAGTGGGTCAGGAGGTCAGCACCCACTTTTACATATGGCAAGGAGACGGTGGAGTATACAGATACACCTCTCTTGGGGTAGTCTTCAGTAGACCGGTGTTTTCATTGAGGAGAGCAGTAGAAACTAGATTGGAGAGAGCTTATGCAACCCTGGGAGGAATGGAGAAGATGTGTTCGCAAGTTCAGTTTCAAGAACCTCGAACAAAGGTGTGGATTTTTGACACTCTAGTGGCTTCAGCTATGCTCTATGGGGTTCAGATTTGGGGACCCTCAGGGGACCACTTAAACAGGCCCGTGGGGCGGTAGGCGTTGGCTTTCACCCGAAATTCTTTACTTTAGACACACACACAGAGCACTTTGCAAAAAGAACCTGCGACGGGAATTAACACTTGAACACACACACGGCTTGGAAGCTAGACTGCCCCGAGCAGATGCCGACGCCGACAACCTGTAGGCCCCAAAATTGGCGCCCCTTTCGGTATTTCTTTATTCTTTGAGAGGGAAAATTACAAAGTAAGGTCCTGGGAATCCTTTACCTGTATCACACTAGATACTACCTGATTTGGCCAAATTTCGGCAACATAACAACCCCAAAACTTACGCGAAATCAATTCCCCTACTGGATCTCACTTGCACTGGCGTAAACCCTCTGATTCCTGCCCAAAAACAGTAAATTCAGCTCGCTGTATTTACTGGTTTTTGCCCTATTTTCAGCCCCAAACAGTCCCCTAGCTGTCCTCTGCCAGTGGGGCACGATTCCCGAAGGTTCTGGCGTCCGTATGGCTGAAAAACAGTCAATTTTCTGCACATACACAACGCTGAATTTGCACCTATAGGTTATGACCCTCACCGGTGCCTGCTTTGGAGTAGCAGCTAGCTACCCCTGTTCCTGCTCAAGGAGGCTCTTGCCTCAGCACAAAAGCATGAAACCACACAGCTGTACATCAGTCAAATGAAGAGCCCTCTTGTGGGGCATCACATAACTGCACGTAGGGGAGAGAGAGAGCAATGTGTAGTGTGCAAGGCATCACTCCTAGCACCACACTGTACATGGGAGGGAAAGAAAGCACTCCATAGCTCTTAACCTGTGACAAAACCCAAATGAAGTCTCCTCCCAGCTTAAATTTCAGCGCCCTTTTTTCTGCATGAGGCAAGTTCATGAAAAAGTGACACTTGGCGCATTTACAAGCTTTTGCCCATTTCGGGGTTGCCGTCTAAAAATCTCCCGACTGGTCGCCCAGTTGACTTCGCGGCAAAGTTGTAAGTGTTCCCCTAGTCATACCGGAGGTAATGACGCGAACACATTTCGTGACCCAAAATAGTAGTTCCCTAAATTTTAGGAAATGATTCTGTTGGGCTCCCTGTGGTCATATGACCATCTATCCTCATTGGGACCGCATCCAAAAATGCAATGTGGCCCAAATGTAAGATATTTTCAGCCGGTAGTCCCACCTTGACTTTATGCCTTTATTGAGTTCACTTCCTAGTATCCACCAATTGCGAGGGGGGGACCTATATGATCTTGCTCTAAGCCTAGACATCCTCTTACTATACGAATTCCAATGCCGAGCACTTCCCATCTGCGGGTGAAACTACCATTCACATTGGCCATACAATGTCCGACCGTTTGCTACTTCAAGAAGAGGGTCTCAAAAATAAAACAAAACCCATTGGAAAGAAACCAACAACTAAAGTTAGCAGTTGCCACGTCCTCGTGACATAGTTAACAATTGCCACGTCCCATGACAATCACCATGGCAGATCTGGTAGCACTGATGGATGGAGATGTATGGAGAGGCCTCTAGTCTCTATGATGATTCGGGCTAAGGCCTCAATGCCACATGACATTCATTTTTTGAGCCGAGCTAGATGCCCCCCCTCTCGTGGTCGAGGCCCTTACTAGATCAATATCCTTCCTGCATGATTTATGGGACCTTCCCAAAGATAGATATGCTCAGCTAGCCCTTGTCATCTCGACAGCTAGCGCCACAGGGGGACACAGCATGCTGGTATAGGCAAATGCCATCATGGTTTCAGTCACATGGCTTCAGCATGGATAGATCATAGATTGCCTCCGTCCAGTACTCCTTGGAAGCTCCCTCCTTATCTCTCACACAGACAGAGATCACTAGAGTCATACGCCAGGATTTGATTCAGCTAGATACCAAGAGCACATGGATACGGCCGACACAGGAGTTGGGCACGAAGATGGCTTTCTATAGAGAGCATCTTCTCTAACTAACAGAAGATGGATATGTGATCAAACTGGCCTATATGGACACTCATTTATCCTATGGGATACGATGTGCTATTGGTCAGATGTGCACATCATCGCATCAGCTAGAGATTGAGACTGGCACATTTAGGAGAGTACCAGCAGAGGCCAGGATATGCCAGTTGTGTCATATAGAGCCAGAGACAGAGTTACATCACATTTGTCATTGTCCGGTATACTATGAGATACGAGGCCGCTTTCATTGTCCACAATCTTCATGGACAACCAAGTGATCATTGTTGCCACTCTTTCATTTACGCCTGTAGTGCTAGCCTTAGATTGCAAAGCTCCCAGGAGAGATTGCAAGATGTGCAATTCTTGCCTTTTGATGCCTGCATGATGTATTCCATATTGACGTGCTACTCTTTGAATATTACCAACGAAACGTTCCCAAGCTGACAAACCGTGCTGAACCACATTCATACTGAAGTTATCAATCAATTGGGACATAAACTGTTGGAAGAGCTTATGATGAAGAAAACTCTGATTAAAGCAAAGAGGTAACCTTCTAAGCAAGGATTTGTAAGAATCCACAAGATGATGCATAATTTCCAACACAAGGGGGAAATGATCAGAGAGAACATGCTGCCTCTCGACAGTCATATGCAAAATTGCTGGCAAAAAAAGGATTATTATGCATCACATACATCCTATCTAATCTGCTCCAAGTGCCACGAAGTTGAGTAGAATGAAAGGTAAATCCTCTATCATCAAGATGCAACCAAGTCCATAGGTCCTGTTTAACAACCATAGATGAAAAGGAATCGCAAACTCTCCTTTCTGTAACAGGACGCCCACCCTTTTGAACAGAGGGTAAGCATTCACAAGGCATTGCACGACCATCACGTGAATTCGTTCTGCGGCGATCATAAGTGACAAGAAGAAAGTGAATATCTTCCCAAGTATCCTGCCTTGTTGAATGTTCCAATTGTTTACCTCTACGTTCTACCATTGTGGCCCAAGATGCATCCTCATCTACTTTGTCCTTCCCTTTTACATTTTGAACCAGAGAATCTTTACTGTGTACCAAAGGAGCTTCATTGAGGCATAGGCCTTAAACTTTATCGGAAGCAGTATTTGAAGTATGCATCCTATCCCCTTGAATATCTGTTCGAGGTTCAGTGTCCACCCTGACCAGCTCGTTGTTATTCTCCTTACACTCAGCCATAAAGTGGCCCAATTTACCGCATTGAAAACAATGGCCTGCAAAAGCTCCCGACCTAAACTGAAAAAGCATGGGCCCCAGACCTTCTCTGGTTTGAGCCTCAACCATGAGGGACGAGAACGGAAGTATCCCATAACATAAATAATATGTTACTGATGGCAGAGCGGATACGGGGCAGGACCAGCACTTTGCCAAGGGACTGCATAGCTGCATGTAGCAAAGGCCAAAACATAGTCACGCAATCCACAACTTCCACCCAAACGGGACATTCCTGTTTCAGGATCTCCGTAAATTCAGTAACAGGCTTCCATGGAACAACATGAACTAGCTGCCCTTCAAAAAACAAAGGCACTTTACTCAACAAAGCTTGACGCGCATCTGTGGTCTTGAACAGGACCTCGAAGAAACCCTTTGGTCCATCAAAGATTTCATCCACAGCGTCGGATTGCAACAACTTATTTAATCACTCGCGTATCAAACCCATTTGTGGCACTCTACCTGTGTAAAAGAAGATAGCACCTTTCTCATGAAAAGCAGTCAGAACCTGTATAGTAGTCTGTGTGTCTATCGGGGCGTCACAATGTCCTCTTCTTTGATATCCATTGCATGAGCTTCATGCTGTTTCGTGTATTGATACATGAGAGTATTTGCAAATTGCAGTAGATGCTCCCAATCCATAGGTTGATCTTTACAAACATCAACCTGATCAATAGAGCATCCCGTCTCAGGGCCTGCCATCACATCTTGAGGCACCTCAGAAGCAGAACACCTGGGTTTTTTAAGCAGTCCGTCATCCCTGTCATCCGGTTCCTCAACATCTAGGTCAGGGCCCAAGACTGCCAACGGCTCCTCTATGAAGGAGGTATCCAACGAAGACATAAGAAGACCTTTACTGAAACTGAAAAAAGTGCGCTGTCAAAAACCCTAAGAGGCTGTACACAGAAAACACTGCCGAAACCCTGAAAAATGCGCTGATTACTGCTGCAGAAGCTTAAAAAAAGTCCTGTATAAGATGACGAAACCCTAAAAAACAGCAGGCGAACTTCTGAACAGCGGTGTACAAAGAAGTTAAACCTGAATCCCAGCTTTGTACACAGTGACGAAACCCTAAAGCAGACCTACAGCAAGTGACGAAATCCTAAAACAGCCCTCAGCAGGTGGCGAAAACCCTTGTACAGCAATGAGCTAGTAGAGCCAGCATCACATGCTCTCTCTCTTACGATCATACAGATCCTACAGAGCCATGTCCACCTACGAGCACCTTCTTTACCACTGAGATGGTAAAGAGAGCCATTGACAGGATGAGGACCAGGAGGGCTTACGATCATGACGGTCTAGTAGCGGAGCACTTTATACATGCTAGGGATATGCTGATGGAGGTTCTTGCAGTGTTGTTCAATCGTGCCATGTGTGAGGGATTACCTGAGACTTGGAGGTTGTCTACTATTGTGCCTATATTCAAGGCAGGTGATCCTACAGAGCCTGGAAATTACCGCACTATTATGGTTGGACACACACTGGCACAATTGTATGCATCCATTATTGAGCAGCAGTTGAGTAACTGGGCAGAGGGTGAGGGTGTACGGGCAAAGGGACAGCCAGGTTTCAGGAGGGGTTTCTCCACTCTTGACCATATTCTGACACTCAGAGCTATCATTGAGGAGGGCAGGTCACATGGGAGACGGATTTATTGTAGCTTTGTGGATTTCCGCAAAGCATTTGACATGGTACCGAGAGCTCGACTGATGCGCAGACTGCAGGAGATGGGGGTGCCCACAGTGTTGATTTGGGGGATTATGGCTTTATACAGATCAGTGATGGGACATGTACGCACCCCAGAGGGGATATCTGACTTAGTTCACTCCACTATCGGGGTGAAACAGGGTTGCCCATTGTCTCCTACTCTATTTGGTATGTATGTTGATGAGGTGTCTGATTACATTGACAGAGAGGGTGATAGAGGTGCCCAGCTGGCAGGGACGTGGATCCCATTGTTGTTATATGCTGATGATATTGTCTTGATCTCTGACTCACCAGAGGGTATGCAGCGACAGTTGGATGCATTACACAGTTTTGCAGAGGATAGTGGATTGTCTGTAAACCTTGGTAAAACCAAGGTCATGGTGTTTAACACCACACCGCAGTGGATCAGGAGATCGGCACCGACCTTCACGTATGGTCAAGAGATTGTGGAGTATACAGATGCATACACTTACCTTGGGATAGTCTTCACTGGGCCGAGGTTTTCTTTGGGGAGAGCAACAGAGACTAGACTGACCAGAGCTTATGCGGCCTTGGGAGGCTTGGAGAGGATGTGTTCGCAGGTTCAGTTCCAGGAACCTCGGACAAAGTTATGGCTCTTTGATACTTTAGTAGCCTCAGCTATGATGTATGGGGTACAGGTTTGGGGACCTTCTGTAGGCCAGGATGGTTGGAGACGTATGGAGAGGCCCTTGGTATCTATGATCTCCCGATTGATTAGAGCCAAGGCCTCCGTACCTCACGCGATCATTCGAGCAGAGCTAGCTGCCCCCCCCATGGAGATTGAGGCGCTTACCAGATCAGTGTCCTTTGTGCACAGCCTATGGGATACTACTAGAGACAGATATGCTAGACTGGCCCTTGAGTCTTCCAGACAGTTAGCTCTACAGGGGGACACTTCATGCTGGTATGCACAGATGACTTCATGGTTTCAGACGCATGGCTTCACCATGGACAGGTTGCCCCCTTTCCAGTATTCTCTTCAGGCACCCTCGCTGTCTCTTACACGGGTGGAGATCACTAGACTCATTCGTCAGGACCTGATCCAGCTCGACACCAGGAGGACATGGATAGAGCCGCCTCAGGAGTTGAGCACGAAGATGGCTTTCTATAGAGAGCATCTTCTCCACCTCACAGGAGATGGGTTTGTGATTCGACCCAGCTACATGGACACACATATGTCTCATGGTTTGCGTTGTGCCATTGGTCAGATACGCACATCCTCACATCAGCTCGAGATTGAGACTGGTAGATTCAGAGGGATACCAGGTAGATTCAGAGGGATACCAGCAGACAACAGGATATGCCGATTATGCCAGAGAGAGCCAGAGACAGAGTTGCACTACATATGTCATTGCACACTGTTCTATGAGATACGGGGGCGTTTCCACTGCTTATTCAGAGAGGGTTTTGGTCCTCTATCTAGGGTCATGAGTTATGAGGATCAGAGATGTCTTGGACTATATCTACTTGAGTTACACAGGTATAGAGACACTTTACTGGGGAGAGCTAGAGAGAGGCAGTCCCAGAGACACATTACAGATTTCTTTTCACTAGATATGGGACAGCCAGAGGAGCAGCCACCACTGCAGAGCTCGTCCCACACTCATTCGACCACTACGGGCACTCTCATCGACCAAGCATTGGAGCTACAGAGATACAGACGACCGCGACTGAGGAGAGGAGCTACACAGCATCGACGGAGACTACAACAGAAGATTCGAGCCATACTCTCTCGACATCCAGAGTGCAGATGAGGATGGATCCTCACCATTTCTTCCATCTTTGTTTCACACAGTGTTACATCCAGTTTACCGGGTACCTATTGTATCAGCTGCTACACCCACGTAGTTTTAGATTGTAGTAGTAGTAGTAGTATTTTGTTCCACTTCTAGTTCTTTTCTAGTTCTTTTGTACCCAGACATGGTATTAGATTCACTATTTTGTAACTGATTGGTCTCATAGGTCATTTTGGCCTTTTGAAGACGTTAATATAACATGTCATTTCTCTCTCTCTCTCTCTCTCTCTCTCTCTCTCTCTCTCTCTCTCTCTCTCTCTCTCTCTCTCTCTCTCTCTCTCTCTCTCTCTCTCTCTCAAGAAAGGGGGCAGTACACTGTATATATAAGAGACCTCTGGAGATCCACAATGGCCTATCACCAGAGGAAGTACAAAAGAGAGCTAACAAGGAGTGAACAATATATACATAAAACTGGCCTATATGGTGAATGTAAAAGGAACCCTTGTGGGGGTGCATAATGCCGTGTGATGTGGCCATCATCTCAACGGAAAAGAACTGACAATCTCGCCCATCTGTGAAGAAAGACGCATCGACACTGCTCCGCTGCCCTGGAGGAGCCGGCTGAAGAATTCCATTGACTGCTACGAAGAGTATGCAGCAGCTCTCTCCAAATGGCTGTCAAAATGGTGGACGTAGGGGAGGACTAAGAGCCCAGAATGTGGGCACATCGAGCCTTCCACATGGTCCAAAGTGTGATGCTGCATATCGTGGTGACAACTTTCTCGGTGGCAAAAATCCAACTCATAAAATGCATCTGGTATCATCTGTAGAGTACCTGACCTATATCCTAAGGGAGTAAGCAGGAAGACCGGATCTGTCGGCAAGCCCTGAAGAAAGGTGTGTGACCCCGGAAATTGCAAAGCTTGCTCCGCTGCCCTGGAGGAGCCGACTGAAGAGCTCCACTTAGTGCTACAAAGAGTATGCAGCAGCTCTCTCCAAATGTCTGCCAAAATGGTGGACGTAGGGGAGGACTAAGAGCCCAGAATGTGGGCACATCGAGCCTTCCACATGGTCCAAAGCGTGATGCAACATTTCATGGTGAAAACTCTCCCGGTGGCAAAAATCAAACTCATGACCTGCATCTGGTAAAAATCAAACTCATGACCCTAAGACCAGATCTGTCGGCAAGCCCTAAAGAAAGGTGTGTGACCCCGAAAATGCATCTGCAGCAACTGACATACATGCATCATGGACAGAAGGATCATAAGTGCACTCTACACTAAAAACCCATTCTACATCTACATCAACATCACAATCTCCTTTCACAGAAGACTCTACAATAGCTGCACTTGTAGTGGAACCAACCTCTTTCTTCTTAGCCTCTTTTGCCTTCAATTTTGGACACTACGTGATCAAATGATCATTGGCTTTACAATAATGGCAATGAATCTTCTTTTTGCCCTTTTCACCAGCATTTCCAGTCAAAGTGCTACCAAAAGAAGCATTAGGAACAGGTGCCTTTCCACTCACAGAAGAACCATGAAGAGTGGCTATTACCACTTTTTCTTTGAGCAACAAATAAAGGCATGTTCAATAGCACGTTGTTTAGCCCTGATTTTTTTGAAAAGTGACTCTTGCAACAACAATGTAAAGCCATGCAACTACCCCCCACGACACAAACCCATCATGGATGTCCACTCTAATCAACAAACAACAAACTGCCGCCATCCACACTAGCTCCACATATGGACAAACCCGAAAACAATGCCTCAAAGACTCGGCCTCCAAAATATATCTCTGTCAAGTCGGATCATGACCAACGACTGTTGACCAAGTGCCTATAGGCAATCCAGCATGTGTTATCACCCAAACATATCCTGCGACTGACCCGGAGGGTCGAGATGCAAGACCAAAACTGTCGTTGGAAAGCTGGAAGCATGCCCTAATCTTGCCACGCCTCGGATTGGCGTGGACGAAGAGACGGATGTCGCGTTCGCAAAAGGAGACTCCTCCCAAGGAAGATTGTGTAGTTAAAAAAGGATAGAGGGGTGTCATCATCGCTCAACGATGGCCACTGCCACTCTCCAGGATCCCAATCCAACTGAACAAGGAGCTTGCCTTGCCAAATCCATAGGCTCCATAGTAGAGCCTCCTCCACGGTGAAAGCAAGGTCGACACATGATCTCCTTTGGAAAGAGCCAACCACTCTAATGGATAGTCAACCTCTGATCAAGTGAAACCTCACCCTGAAAATCCATCTAATGCGACGTCCATGATGGCCAGTTGCGGTCATGCTAAAGACTAGAGTCCCTCCTAAGCAACAATCGGGTCTCGAGAGATGGGATCGAAGTACACCCACCATCCTTGATGGGAAGTTAAAGTACTTTGTCCCCTGATCAAGGCATGCCAATCGGGTGTAATCGACTCATCCAGAGTTACTCAGAACGCGGAACGGGAACGGCAACGAGCCTCCCTACGGAACCAGGGAACGAGAATGGATCCAAAACGGGAACGACGCGGAACGGGAGGCTAAAAAAACAACCAAATATTGTTTTTTTTACATTATGTGTTTGAATACAAGTAGTACTAGAGTCTTTCAACTCTAATACCCACAAAAACCCGATTCGAAGACCATTCGACCTTATTATGACTTGATTAGGATGTGCGACGCCCAGAGTACATAGCACATACACAACATTGAACAAACACGAACAAACACAATATATCTTCATAAGTTCATAATAGTCTGAACTCACGAATTATAAGAGGGAATAAAGCACTCATAAAACTATAAAAGCAAGGGACACAAGAAAAGAAAAGAAAAACAAAAACAAACAAACAAACTAACTAAATCACTTTGTTTGCTACAAAACAAAACTAGATAAAACAAAACTTATTAACTTAAAAATGTTTTTAGAAAAGGCATGTGTAAAATAAGTTGACGCAACGTATTTGGCTAAAAACAAGTACTCAACTTTAAGCCAAAAAAAAAAAAAAAAGGGATAAGACATCTTAAAAACTTAATCCTAGAAATCAAACTTCACACAACAGCTTCTAACGAAACACATTCTTAAGTCCTCAGGTAAGCTAAATACGAAATCGAAAAATGAATACTACTACAAACCTACGAAGAGCAAAGAACCAAACTTGACAATATGTGATCTCAACTTCGCTTCTTGTCCAAACAGGAAGAATAAGATTATCACCTTTATCATACATAGCTTGGACAACAGCTATGACATCCCTACTCACGTCGTCAGTGCCCAAGAGTAGGTGCAGGTTTATATAGAGGTCATTCATGCTTTGAACGTACTCTACAAAACCAACGAGCTAGGTTTCTATCACCCTCCGGAGGTGATGGGCATACTCAACCATGATAAAGGCTAGCATTTGTCAAGCTATATTAAAAATACTAGAAGCGCTAAAGATCAAAACAACAACATAAGGTGTTATTAAGTCAAACAATAAGTGGGCTTTTTAGCTCCTCACTTCTATTGAATTTACTACTAATTATCTTGAACATTCCAAAGGAAGAAACATTAAAAATAAACTTACTACGATGCAAAAATGAACGAACGTTTTTCATTATTCTTTTGAATGAGTATCCTTTTTCAACTAGTAAAGAAATAAGATGGCAAGATTGAGCAACAAAAGTAGATTTACTAGAACAAAGACAAGAAAATCTAAATAGTTGAGAGCAAATGACACTGTACTTAGCTAAAAGAGAAATATTCGAAGAAATGTGAGGCATACGGATGATTTTTAGATTGGCATATTCTGGTTCAAGGCGCTTATCATAGGTATCTACTTCAAATCCCAAGGGAGTCTGAAAAATCTTAAGGTTTAAAAAGGCACAACAATCACTATTTGTGGTACAGTTAAGTTCACAAAACTCCTTGGGATAAATTCCGCTGCCTAAAGAACTCGAATTCAAGTACATAAACTCTTGAAAAGAAGGAACGTCAGGGACAAAAAGATCATCTACAAAGCGTCTTACATTGCATAACTTGTGCAAAAATATTGGGCAAGTGTTAGCAAGGACAAGACGCTCCATAAATTCAAACTCATAAGTAAATAGATAGAAATTAGCAAGAAAAACCGCACAATTGGTACCCATAAGGATACCAATTGTTTGCTTGAAAAGAGAGTCGCCGATATAAATTGTCCAAAAGAAAATCTAACCAAGATATGATGTCAATGTCATCTACAATCCTGGTGAATCCCTTTCTTCCTTTGTCTACATCTACATTCTTATTTTTCAGCCATAAGAAGTCAAAGTTCAAGGCTTACTTTTTTGCTAGCAATGCCTTGTACCTATCCTTCTCAAGCTTGTACGCAAAAACTTTTGAAATAAGAGACTTGACTCTAAATTTAAGGTCCTCCAAATTCAGCTTCGTGTATAGCGTTGTAAAGTCAAAAGTTTGGAGACATAAAGGAGAAGATTTCTCCTTGAGGCTTCTTGAAGAATTCAAAAACTTTAAAACAGAAATCACACCTACTGAGTCATTTAAAATCCAACTTGAATCGGTAGGTACGTCTGCTTCCTTTAACATATTTTTCCACAATTCATTTACGCTAGGTAAAATGGCTTTGAAACAATAACTAAGCCATTTGGAAACCTCGGTCAAAGAGGTGTTACAAGAAGCAGCTATAAATCTAGGCTTTATAGGGTTCTTGTGGAACTTCCAAACGGTAAATAAAAAAGGTAATTTAGGTTGGCACTTGAAACCAAAAGACTTACAAAAGTCTTGATGTTTCAAGATAACCTCTTGCATTGAAAGATCACAATCATTGTAAGTCTGAGAGTTTACTTCACCTAACAAGCATTCTAAATAGAACTTTTTGCACGTAACAACAAAGTTATTAGAGTGTTTATCTTCGTAAGAGATTACAAAATCGCGATTGAAATTTCCTAAGAGCATCACGATCAGAAGAAGATAAGCTATTCCTTCCTGAAGAAACGTTCCGAGAGCAAGATGCTAATTTCAAAGAAGCTTTCTTGAGGATTACAGACTTCCAATGGGTAAAAATACCTTGAACTCCTAAAGACTCCTCAAACTTTACTACAAAACTAGAAATTCCTTTTTGTATGGCTTTGAGAAGGCAAGAGTCGTTTGAGGAAGGGAGCCTATATTTAGTACCTCTTGAGAAAAGGTCTTTCAAGAAATCCGAAGGAAGGATAGAACACTTGGCAGTAACTACATGACCCAAAGCTCCATTTACATAAGAAGAAAAGACAGTTTTACTACAAGGGCAATCAATACTTGAGATTGCTAGCCTCTCTTGCTTTTTAAGATTACGTCCTATGTCACTATAGTTAAAAGCTTTTTGTCCTAAAGTTTTCACATATTTGAAAGCTACGACAGGATGGTTCCATACCTTTCTCACACAAGGAGGGAGAGCATTCAAAGCTTCTTGAGATCTCAAAATAGAGCTTAATCCAATCTTGTCTAAGTCAGGGGAGGTAAAGATAGTTATCAACAAATCTTTCTTTCCAACCAAGGGATTTTTCAGACTAGGACATTTGGACTTCAGAAACTTGCCTAACAGTACTCGAAGTTGAGTACTATGAGACTCTCTTAGCTCCAAATCTTCATGAGAGTAGTTCTCAAGGGTATACAAGAGCTTAAATAGGATCCTTATATTATACCTTTCAAATAATTTATAAGAAAAAGAACCCAATTCCATGGCTCTAGATAGGTAAATTAATCTCCGTTTGAAATCTTTATAAGCAAAAATTCTATGGTTAGAAGGGTCATCACTCTCAATTCTAGAGATTGAAGCCCTAGGGAGACCTTGTACTCTACTAGAAATAGTGTTGTGCAAGACAACTGGATTGATTTCAGCGATAGAAGGCGGATCTGAACGAGAACCTTTAGGAATCCAAATTCTTTTAAACTGACTTGAAGGGAGAACTAACTCGGGTTTGGGATGCCTTCGCCAAAGCATAGGTTTCTTATGGTAAATTGTCTTATTTTTACGTAAAGAAGACTTTCCTTCCAAGTTGAAACCTTTAGGGAAAAAAGTATGCAAAGTTCTCATCCAAAACAACTCTCGAGGCCACGCTAATTTATAGAACTCTTCAGAGTTCCTAAAATTATCTTCTATGTGCTCAATGGGAAAACAACGAAAGACTCAAACCCATGTTTTGCTATTGCCGCATACAAGGGTTTCACACTTTCACGTACGGTGCTCTTACTTTGAACTTTTCTCGCTTCTCTTACATGTTCTTGAAAACGGACAAAAGCTGTTCGAAAGGTTTGGCCAACATACATCATAGAACTATCGTGAATATTATAAATAACATAAATAACTTGAGAGGTATGAACCGGACTTAAAGGACGATCTACCGCAAGATGTTTTTTCCTTAAATGCCTCAAACGATTGAGGGCTTTTATGGAAGAACTTGTGTAATGAGTACTAACTAAGACATTCTTAAAAGAAGCCCAACAAATAGGACCATCACCAAAAACATACAAATTCTTCAAATTAGACTTAGCTAAAAACTTAAATCTTTCTTGATACAAATTATGACTACTTCTAGCTACTGAAAAGAAAGAAGGGTCGAAAAAACGTACCTGAGAGTCATCAACATTGCTGGTTGAAGCTGAAGTAGAAGTCAAAGTGTTTTTCATTTTTGTAGTAAGGTCAGTGTTTCAGATCAACGCCCGCCTCAAGGCTAAAGATCTTAAGGCTAGATTGGTGCTAGCCACACCCCTCATTTCTATAGCAGGGCTGCTGCCAAGCAGTGAGGTCCTTAAATAAGGCTGCTTGCTACACTCAAAAGATCATCGACAATAGCGTGCAATCGAGTGCCCGTGATCCCTTGCTAGAATTACTACTCAACCTCTCTTCTCACAAGAGATATTTCATGAAACCACACAAGAAACCCTTGATCCAACGGACCCAAATTAAGATGTTATTTTTATTTTTTAAGAGTTTTAAGAGAAAAACATTATTTATTAAAAACATGCAATCTACAAAGTTAGATTTATAACTTTCTCACTACAACAACCAAACACACACACACACACACACACACAATCAAAAGCAAAAAACAACAAATAGATAAATCAAAATAAATTAAAAAATAAAAGACATAACACTTAAACATGATAAATCATGAGTACCTACAATCAAAAATCATGATACAACCAAAATTACACAATAAATCATGATACAACCAAAATTACAAAAAGACACATTACCTATAAAAAAGGTTTATTTAAAACAAGGAATAAAAGTAATACACACATAAAATCACATCGACACACACATGAGTATAAGATCGGTAGCTGTTGGGGTATGCACACCCTCCCAATATATCTTCATGAAGCTCAACAGCTGGTCACCACGGACGAAAATCAAAAAGATTTGCATGTCCGCTAGATGACTGAAAAATATACCTTCATAAGTTCAAAATAGTCTGAACTCACAAATTATAAGAGGGAATAAAGCACTCATAAAACTATAAAAGCAAGGGACACAAGAAAAGAAAAGAAAAACAAAAACAAACAAACAAACAAACTAAATCGCTTTGTTTGCTACGAAACAAAACTAAATAAAACAAAACATTATTAATGCCCATACACAATTGTCAATAACATATGTAATTACAGATTCGAGCTCTCAAATAATAGCAAGAGTAGAAGTCAGAGATAACACTTTTCGCTTACTTATGGCTAACAAGGCCCGCCAAGAAGCTACAAACAAAAAACCAAAGGTGACATACCATAATGAGAGTCGAGACTACAAGGGGGCCAAACCAGTGACCACAATACCAAAAGACTGAAGGTGACAAATACCCTAAAGATGCTAGTAGCTACAAATGTCAAAGAGGGCAAGTCTCAAGCAGCCATACAAAAAGGTAAGGATAATGGAAGTCCTAAAGTCGCAACTCTAGAGCCTCAAGACTCAAGACTCAAGAGCCACTAGCCTGAAAGGCCTCCCAATTCGTAGTAGCCAGCTGTAAATCATGCACATCCTCCCATTCCTCATCATCGAGCTCTAGGCCCGGCTCGATCTCAGCCACGGATGAAGTACCTAGTGTTGGTGGATGTGCATCTCCACCTGCCTGAGGAGCCTCTTGCTCCATCTCCCACTGTGTAAAAGGGTCTGTATGTTTGTTTGTACTCTTGCAAAGCATTTTCAAATTTGCGCTGACAAAGACAAGATCATTAGCCTTCTCCACTCCAAGCCAATTCCTCTTCTTGGAAGCAATGTGGCTAAAGATACTCCACAATTGCTCCAAGCATGAGGTACTAACTGACTGGCTGAGAATACGGTCGCCAATCTCTGAAGCTCAGGGCCATCATAGCCATAGTCCTCCCACCATACCACAGAACCTATCTTCCTGCAATCAATCTCAGCATCTGGCCAGCCAAATGATCCCCACATCTCTCTGTACTGTCTCAACTGATTTCGGACAATGCGTCGCCCATCTCTGTCTAGAACCATCTTGTTTAAGATCTCTGTAAATTGGTTCATGAGTTCTCTATCTGTCTCTTGCCCTGCACCTTGGAACTCTGGATTCACCATGTATGCTGCCCCATATAAAGAAGAGGCATATGAATTCCACCTTGAGCTGCAAAGCGCATGGATCTCCTCATATCGCTCTACTTTTGGCTCAAGCTGTGCAAGCTGCTCAGTCATGCGGTCCATTCTCTCATAAATCTTACCAATGCAAGGATCCATGCCATCTAGAACTCGAAGCAAATGAACCACCGGTTTTACCTGTGCGTCTAGACTCTTGAGCTCCTTCCAGAACTCAAGATCCTTTGCCTTATCTGTGCACAAAATCCCTGCAATTGTCTTTGCATAGCAGTAGGTGGTGAACTCATCACTGATGAAGACCTGTCGGACCGCATTTTGACATTTAAACAACCTACGCAGAAGAAGAAAGTTGAATGCAAAGCGAGTGTCTGAATACTATAGAAGCACTTTGCCGCCCGGCCCCTTGAGGTACTCACTCCGAACCAAGTTGTGATTGTTAATGAAAGTAACAATCTTCACTGTATCAACAATGACTGGAGCAATCCAGTCTAGTTTGTCGATGTCTTTTAGAAGGTTGTTCAGGCAAAAGCACACTGTCACATGCAGATAGTGCTGCCTTGTTTGATGCCTCCCCATCTGTGACAAAGGCCACCACGTGTTGCTCACCGATCGTTTCTATGGGTGTTGTCCGCTCTACAAAGAGGACGTCGGCGGACTTGCCACTCTCGGTGGCATCATAAGAGTGCACAAAGTACATCTCTCCACTCGAGTATGCAATGAGACGATGGTAGATCTCTTTCTTGTATTGCTCCACCCGTCGACAATGAGGGAAACGCCATGTTTGGCCCAAAGACGTTGAATATTGAGGGTTACTTGCTCCACGATAGCCTTCTCTCGATCGAGCAAAGTGGTTCGGAGAGCCTTTGAAGATGGCGGCACATAGCCGGTGCCATACTCTCCTATTCGTTGCACCATGACTTTCCAATACTCTGACCTTCCATCAAACATAGAAGAGGTTAGTATCAAAAAGGCGGAAACGACAATAACGGAAGAAATGAGAGAGAAGATTGATAAATCATAAAACAAACCTCGCCGTAACAAATGAAATATGGTCCTGATAGAAGAATCGGGCCACGGCCGCATCCACTTCTTCCTTCTTCTTTGGGTCCCAAGAGGTGGCAAGGGTCCTTTGGCGACGAATCGGACCCGATGAAGATCCACCGGCACCTAAACCGGGTAGAGAGGAAGAAGGGAAAATGAGGGTCTTTGGATCGATATCTCCTTCCTCTTCTCGATGGTTACATTGGTGCAAAATTTTACCTCATGTCCCAGCACTCGTAGAAAGTGTGCCCTCACTTTGTCATGCCCCCCTTTCCGAGTGTAATTGCTTGCATGTCCATGCACGAGAACCTGCCGCAGTCAACAAGGTGCCCTCCGAGGTCACTTCATCCCACCACCACGACCATTCCTTCGCCTTTTGAGTGTTGCCCGCATGAACGGAGGGGGTTGTACGAGAAGAATATGCCATGGATTATCCGTGAAAGAGAGAGCTTGATCTGAGGGTTAGAGAGAGAGAGAGAGAGAGAGAGAGAGAGAGAGGCTTGATTCCGTGAGAGCTTGAGCAATGAGAAGTTGAGATAGAGAGCTTGAGAGAGGGGCTTCACCTCTTGAAAGTTGAAACCGAGAGAGAGAGAGAGAGCTTCAGCCTTGAGCCTTGAGGGTTAGCCCAAGAGAGAGAGAGGTTGAGAGCTTGAGTCTTGATGCCCTATGGCTTGAGAGTTGAGAGCAAGGGAGAGAGGGCCTTCAACCTTGACCTTGATGCATTTGTGAAGAATGGGGGAAGAGGGGGAATTATATAAGCTCTTGCTGGCTGTAAATGGCCGTTGGCTGCCCCAAACAGCCGTTTTTTTTAACTTCAAAAACTGCCCATTTTGGCCGTTGGGAACGTTTTGGCCCATTCCTGCCTGCCCGTTCAAACAGTAACCCCTCTGCGAATGCCGTAGGTTGCTCCAATAACTTGTGTCCCAACCAAGAAAGCATCTGACCAACGGCTTATAGCGCTACCCGGTCTGTCATCCCATCTAGCCCAATTAATGTAAGTCCTCTCTCCTAGCCGACGGCCTTCTGCATCTGTCACATATGCATTCAATACAAGTGGATGCCTTGCTACCTCCTCGACTACAAGTGTCGAATCAAAGCAAGACAAAAGTCCTTCCAAAGTTGCAGCAAGCAACACATAAATGGTGACAAATGGGACGTATCCAAGGGTGCATCGGTGAAGACGCCAGACACCGGCAACATCTAGAGATCCAAAACGAGAAGAGGTATGTGAAAAAGCATGATACAAAAACTGTTTCCAAGGCTCTACCCCTGAAAACAATCTGCGTACTATGCGCTTCACAAGCAATGCCTTGCTTTGTTAATCGGGATCAATAATCCCCAATCCTCCCTCCTCGTTAGGCAAAATGGGTACCTAAGAGACCTCTTGAGATGCACAATGCCACAATGGCCTAACAAAAGGGGGCTAACAAGGTGTGAACAATATATACATCAAGGTGGCCTATATGATGAATGTAAAAGGAACCATTGTGGGGAACCTTGGTCATGCTGCTTGTCCACGGACACATAGGGTTGAATGTGTCACGTGACAAGTATAATGTAGATGCACCTCTGATCCACTGCAAAGTAAAACCCATCCTTTGAATAGTGCCCTCCAAGAAACCCCAATCCACTCTATCATAAGCCTTCTCAAAATCAAGAAGCCTGAAAGCTACAGGCTGATCTGTACGACAAGCCCACTCCATTGCTTCATAGCAAGTGAAGATGTTGTCTAAGATACAGCAGTCCTACACAAAACCTATTTGCAAAGCATGGATGAGATTGGGCATTAAGGGTTTCAAGCGCATATTGATCATGCGAGCAAAGATCTTATACACAAAGGACATGAGGCTGATTGGTCTCCACTGTTGGAGGGACGATCCATCTCTGCCTTTTGGTATAAGAGAAATAAGTCCTAAACACATAGAGGTAGGCATTTTCTCTCTCTCTCTCTCTCTCTCTCTCTCTCTCTCTCTCTCTCTCTCTCTCTCTCTCTCTCTCTCTCATACTTAGTGTGTAATCATATGGATTACCTAAAGAGATGTACATGGTCAAGCGACTTATCAAACAACTATGTACAAAGGCAGCAGTCCAGATTGAACAAAAGCCCAAAACCAAGATAGCAAAGCATACATACTCAACGATTAAGCAACAAATGATGCAATCAAAATGCCATCCTTCCAAATATGTGCATTTGCCACAAAATGACCTCCACAATGGTGAGCCAAAAAAGATTCCAAAAAATACATGTCAACCTAAGTACATAATGTTGAACACCACTTGCGTCGTCAAAATAATTGCATCCCACGTGGTCCAATTATTAGTGAAAACCCTAGTAAGGAAGCATATCGAAAAGCAGCTGAAAATGTTGAGGATAACGTGCATGAGAGAACTCTCCAAAAACCCAATCACAAGGAGGAAAAGATTCACCGGCAACATAAAACCATACGCATGAAACAAAGGTCCATATTTTCTTTGCAAGGAGCAAGTAGTGAAGTGATGTCTATTGTCTTCTCCAAAAGTGGTGTAGAAGAAACAAATGCCACTGGAAAGACGACGACAGACCAAACTCCCTCCGAATGCAAGTCCACCCACCATAGCCTTTCAAAGAAACCATAGTTATAGGGAATGGCCATTTTCAGGTCCCCGTTCCCATCCCAATTTCTCGTTCCGGATTCCTGTTCCGTGTTTCAGACGTGAGTATCCGAAACAAGGAATGGCATTTCATGCATGTTGCCGTTCCCCGTTCCAATTTCCATCATGGGTAACTATGAAAGAAACACCTTTCCCTTATAAGGAAGTTGAGTATGCCAACCTCAAAACAATACATCTCTCCACCAAGCAACACATTTCTTAACCTATCAAGAATTCTTGGCCTTGTCAACCAACCAATGCTTTCGTCCAATAAGAGAGTGATAGACATCATTTGCAAGACTGTCAGTGATGGGCTTTTCGCCCTTGACTTTCCGATCATGCCAAGGCTCATCAACGAGTAAGGCAAGGCGCCACATGAAAAGAAGAAGGCAACCATGAAGTTGCTCCCAAATAACTCGATATCCAAGAGAGATACGATATCGATGCCCCACTTTATGAAAAGAGAGAAGCTGGCTGCATTGCAACAGCATGATATCAGAGAGGTAAACACTACCAAGCCTTGTCATACGGTCGAAGTGTCAACGAGGTGCTCATTGCCAAGCAAGTAATAATTCTAGAGGTGGCAAGCACCTGAGATTGTAGAGAACGTCCTGCCTCTCTACACGAGGGTGGCTTCCAATGAGCAAACTTCAATACCTCTTGCTAGGAAAGTACCAAGCACGTGATCAAAGACGACTACTTACACTCAAATGGCCGATTTGCATTTATAATGTGCTACCATGGTACCTCTATCAAAAGTCTTGCCTTGCAGAAGACATATCTGGCATATGAAATACTCACCAACCCATGGTTGCATAAAATCAATACACACATCCTGAAGAAGGCTCCAACACCTATCTTTCGAATGTGTCCCTACATCCAAAATTGCTGCCCCACCCATTCTCTAAGGGGTGGATAAGTGCTGCCATGAGACTCAAACCATCCCTAACAAATAGGTTAAGTGGTTCTTGAAATTGCTTTAGAAGTCCAAGGCAACGAAGGCATGAAATACGAAAGCATAGGAAGCAAGATTGCTTGAGCTACTTTCAGCCACACGTGGAAAGCCCATGCCTGCAATTTCCAATAAACAATCCATGGTCTTGCCAAAGATCCACAACAACAACTGATTGGGTGTAACATCCACACCCATTGGATAGTCAAGGTGCCTAAACACATTTTGTTTGTGCATCACATGTCCCTACCACCGGAAGGCTTGCAAATGCTCCTCTACATGTTTATGCAGAGACCAAAAGCAAGTGCATAGAGAAACCCGCATTGGTTTATCCAAGGTTGCTTTGTCTACCTTGAGGAACATGAAAGAATCATCACCCAATGCTTGGCCTACAAGCCGTTGTTCGAAAGGTAAGGAAAGTCCCACAATCTCATTACTCATTCTAAATGAGAAAGAAGCATTTAATGTGGGGTACGTAGCAATGGCAAAAGCTAAAGAGTTGAAAGGACAGCCCTGCCTCACAAAATGAGTCGATGATATGTTGTCATTCACACCATTATTCATCACAAAGGTGAAACTTGCACTAATGGTGTGTATAATATTCCCCATACGGAAGGCCAAACCCATAGCATGCATCAATTCAGCAATGAAAGACCAACTAAGGTGATCAAAGGCTTTCTCTAAATCTTACTAAACCATGACGACCTATTGATTAGTGCTATAGCATAATTGATGTACAATTGAACATTACGAATATTATGCAAAATAATGTGCACTTTTATAAATCTTTTTACACTGGGTAAATGACTTGTGCCAAAGTCCCATGCAATTGATTAGCAGTGACTTTTGTGAAGATTCTATAGATTTTCCCATTAAAAAAAACGTTGCCATTGTTTAGAGTTACATACAGAAGGGAGTTTCGATAACAACTTAATAATCCCAATCTTCTAGGAATTGGGAGTGGTGTTAGAGACCCAACATGCTAATGAAGGGTTGTAAGTGGCTGCTTCAAAGCGTCTACATTCTCAGAAAATAATTCATTAGTAAGTCCATCCCATCCTGAGATTTTGTTTTTGGGCAAGTGAAGCAAGGCATCCTCAACCTCATTCTCAGTAATGTGGGCCTCAAGAGTGGCAACCATTTCAATTGACACAAGGGCACACACAGGGTTGACAAGTACGGTCATGTGCAATGTATACACATACGATGACATGCAATACTAGTCAAATTAAAAAAAAACTTACACATGTGTTGGCGTGACACACAACAAACAAAAAGGCCGTGCATCTTTTCAACCTAGAACCTACACTTCTATCTCTTAAGTCTTTCATTTTACCAAGTCGAGTACACCTTTAATGTAATCCTACATGGGTCTCGAGTTCCATGAGACTCACGTTGTGCCATTTAATTACAGAGGAAGCAGTTTTACTCCACATTGTCTCATAATTCTTTCTAGTAGCACTTATTCTCTGTTCCCAGTATCAATCGGGGAGGGGAGCTTCCCATGTCACGTGCAAATCTAACCCTATGTGCATGTGGACAAGCTGTAACTCCTATTTCTAGGGTTTAGGTCAACCTAGGAAGTGTCATGGCACCTTTGCGTGTCACACGCTTGGGCACCTCAAGTCAAGAATCGGACACGACACACAAGAGAATCACTTAAAATACTTCACAACTTTAAAATCACACACAAGAGAATCACTTAAAATACTTCACAACTTCCTGGGGTGGGTCACCCGAGGAGGAGGTTCCTAGCTGGTTGCTACGAGTTCTCTCCGTCGTTCCCAGCATGTGGTGCATCAATTAGGTGGCCATGGTGATGCCTACGCGTGGCTCTTGCCCGATGGTACGCGGCCCTTGCCCGACCATGTAACATGGCTAATATTTGGAAGGGATAAGCACCTCCCCCTGTGGGCCCTCTGGTGTGTCGAAAAAAAAAATCACAGTTTCCTTTGGTCGACACGACCCGACGTAGTTCCGTGCCCAGAGAGATTGGCACCATAGATTGGTGCCCCTTTCGGTATTTCTTTTATATTAATCTTTGAGCAAAGTACAACTCCCCAAGGGTCCTCTGCTCTCAGATTGTGTCCAGATGCTCTAAAAATTGAGGCCCTTGGGCTCCTTTTATTCTTACAAGGGATGCCAAAAGCAGAGCCCCAAAAGCAATTAAACTCAAAACCAAACTCGTCCAAAAGCTTCTAACTCAAAAGCAAAGAGTTTCAAAAAGCAATTGTTCCCAAAATCTGCCAACAAAAAACACCATCGCAAATTGTGGAAATCCGTACAAGCTGCCACGTCAGCACTGTTGACGCAAATCTCAAAAATCAGTATTGTTCTGCCACATCAACAATCAACACAAAATCAAGGAAGTTCGTACTGTTATGCCACGTCAGCAAGCTGCCGTACAACCTGCCACATCATCTGTTGTGTGTACCGCCACGTCAGCAGTTTGTGACATACCCCCTCTTGAAAGAATTGTAATTGCCCTCGATTAAGACGACAGTCATATCACATTAGATCACATTCAAATTCACATCACATAAAATCTAGGGCTGTGATTCCTGGCGACGTATTTAGCAATCGCATCTAGATCTATCCCAGGTCTCACTAATGTCAGATTAGCTAATCCCATGTCGCGATCACGTCCATGGATTCTGAGACCGAAATGCTGCAATCATTTGGTCAATCATTCCACTCAAGCACTGTGTGTGCGAGTAATCATTTTCGAGGATCCCATGTCGAAGTACTTCTCTCAAAAAGTCATCCAGCAGAATAGCGTTAGCATATCAGTATACCTGAAGTCCAAAGGGAAATCAGTGACTTTATTCTATCCAGGTAATCAGTGACAAAGGAGTGGAGTAACTCCCCTCTTGTGCAATCTCGCCTGCACCAGATTCAACCCGCTAATCTGCGGGAACTCTTGGAATAGCCACACCTAGACCAAAAGCGTTGAGGTAAAGTTCCAAATTTGAGGAGTATCTGCTAGGTCCTCCTCCTCCATCCAATTCACATTTAATGCTGAATGGTTCTTAACTAAGAACCACCATTCACTTTACCTTTCTCTTTCCTTCCCTGGAAAGCCAGTTTTTGTTCCAGAACAAGTATCTCCTCGCTCTCTTTCACTTCAGGTTCATTCGGGAGCTATCACTGCTCCAAAGTTGTCATCATCATTTCATTCTTAATTGTGTTATATGCTCAGAAATAACCGATTCTTCCATACAACATTGGTTTCATAGAAAAATTCAAAATCATCTTTCAAAAAGTGTTATTTCATAAATTAATAATGTCAATTCATCAATAATGTTCTATCAAAAATAAATTCTAGAAACGAGTATCTCCTCGTCCCGCTCTATTTTCCATCTGTCAGTTCTCCTTATTCTTGTGCCTTGTTGGGGCACCGTCATTCTCCACATTCAAAACACTTTCCTGCTTTGAAATATTCATCTCTCTGATCTTCTGTTAGTCAAGATCGCGTATCTCTCTATTCTTTTGTCAGTCGAGATCTTGTATCTGTCTGTCATCTATTTCTATTCTGACTTATTGAAGGTTCATCTGGTGGGTAAGTTAAGTTACCCAAATGCATAGGAATCCCCGCTTAGCATGTCCCATCAATTGTTGAATGAACTCTGATTTCTTCTCAAGGCAATAGTCTCGAATTTCTTTGGGGAGTCCACAACAAAACCTCTCAATTCGCTCCTTAAAACTGATCTTCTTGAAAGAAGAGGTCAGAAGGAAAGTATCCCAAAATCTTTCACAGTAAGCATCCAAAGTGTCACCCCTGGTCATCCGAAGGTGGTTCCAATCGGTTCTTACATCTTGTTTGTACTCTTGAGTGAGCCCTGAAGAAATAAAGAGTTTCTTGAATTTCAGCCACTCTGTCAATGCTTCTTTTCGTAACAAAAGAGTGGACCACCATGTCCGTGCATTGCCTTTCAAAAAGGATGTTGCCCGTTTAATCTTGAAGTGCTGGAGTGCTTTGTATACCGGCCTCCAGAAAATGCTATATCAAATTGTTAGATAAAGGCACTACGAGCATCTCGAAACCCTGAAAAGGTTTCCACCCTCTTTGTATTCCTTGGTCTTTTTGCCCTTCTCGTCGAGCAAATCATATTGATTGGCTCTATAAAAGTGCTTCCTTTTTTAATAAAACACATAGTCCGCTTGTCGTTTCTTGCCCTTTCTATCCTCATCACTCGAGTCAGAAAAGGATGAGTTGTCCGAGTTGTCAGAAGAAGATGAGGACGAAGTGGACAATGCTTCGAAGCGTACACGCTTCTTTTGTTTTCTTGCTTTCTCAAAAGAGGATTTTCGGCCCAAGAAACCAAGGAAGTCAATTCCCTTGTTACGTTTCTTCAGTTGCTTCTCCTTTGACCCAATTAGTTGGTTGACTCGTTTTTCGACAATGTCCTCGAGTTCATCTTCAGTAAACATCCTTGGAGTAGGAGATATCTTGATTGCCGATGTTATTGGTGACTCGATGGCTTTTTGCAAATGAGTATGCACTTCATCCATTGGGTGCCGGGTCAAAAATTTAGCATACTGTGGGTCCTTGGCATTTTGAAGCATCTGCTTTACGCACTCATCAACTTGTTGACGTTGCATCTCCATGTGTTGATAATGCATAGGCTAAGGTGGCCCGTACTCATTCTTTGCTAATCCACTTGAATTTTTCGTACCATCTCCCGTTTTCGAGATGGTAGGAGTCCAGAGTAACAAGGAACGATCGGAACGGGCCCTTGCCGTTCCCGGAACGCGTTCAAGAGCCAAGCACCCGAAACGGGAATGGACATGGAACGGTGTTCCGCCCAAATGCATAGCCGGAACGGTCAGTCGAAACGACGCCGGAATGGCCGGAACGGGCTTTGAAGCGCCAAAACGGCAATTTGAATTTTTTGACAGGTTTTTAAAAACCAGAGCTATTCGTGGACAGTGTTTTTGAACATTTTGGGGGGGGTCGCTTTCCTATATAATGGCTCATCCCTCCCTCAAGCCTTCAAGCTCTCAAGACTCAACCTCAAGCCTCAAGGCTCCTCGCGACGTCACTCAAGCCTCAAGCCTCACATGCTCTAGCCTCTCCCTCAAGCCTCTCTCGAGTCTCACCGCATCCCTTGGGCCTCAAGGCTCAAGCTTGAAGCTCGAAGCTCTCTCCATTCATTCTTCCTCTCTCGAGTCTCGTCTACGGTCTCTCCCCCTCTCTCTTGCCACTTGGGCCTCAAGGCTCAAGAGTCAAGCCCTCAAGCTTCAAGTCTCTCTCCCTCTCCCTCATTTGCTCAAGCCTCAAGGCTCAAGTTTCAAGCTCCACGCCTCTCTCTCTCTCTCTCTCTCTCTCTCTCTCTCTCTCTCTCTCTCTCTCTCTCTCTCTCTCTCTAGCTCCCTCCCTCTCTCGAGTGGCGAGTCTCATGGCCCAAGCTTCCACATCAAGTGAACTTGTGTCCTTGGGCGCAAAGAAGAAGGATGAAGCTTCATGGTGGAACGAAGTGCATTCCCAAGTGTTGGGAAAGGACAGTGGTGCACGTGCATGGAAGTGCAAACTATGTGGCTTTGAACGGCAATCCGGCACAACCCCGTTCCGGGTAACTTTGGAGGAGTTATCTAATTCTTGCATGATTCTTGCATGAATGTATCGCGATGTCACGTGACACATCCCAACCCTATGTGTCCGTGGACAAGCTACACCACAGCAGTGTTCAGTCAGTTCAATCAAGTCTAGATTAGCAATAATCTGGCACTTTTGTGAGTCTATTCGTAGACCGTGCATGCCCAGTCACTTAGCATAGATGCATATCCTCCGGTTGCACACAGTATGATCATCGGAATTCCCATCAGAATCCATTAGCATCAGTTAGGGAAATTTTCCAGTGCATTTAACCTATTTTCCTATTTATTGGTATTTTCACTTATTATTATTAAGTCACTTTCCAACAAAAGTAGGTAGGGCAATTTTGCTAAGTTAATATATAAGCAAACCCAAGTTAGCACTTTCTGGCAGAAGAGGCAGCAGGAGCACCTTGCTCAACAGGCAACTTCTCAGCAAGACCAACCCCCGCGACTACTCTGGCGTTTTCTCCACAGAAGACCTAGCGTTTTTGCATTAGATCAGCCTTGGCGATTTGTGCACAGCAGATCAGCCCCGGCGTCATCACGACACAGTAGATTAGCCTAGCGTTTTTGCATTTGCAGAACCCCGGCGACAGAAGGACCAATTTCAGCCCCTGGCGTTTTTGGATTTCAGCAGCAAATTAAGACCGGCATCATTCACCTAAAGTGTAGCAGATTCAGCCCGTAAAGACCATCAGTTTTCAGCCCTAAGAAACCTCATTTTTCAGCCAAGAAAACGCAGCCAAAACAGTCATTTTCAGCCACCGAAACAGTCCCGAAATTCAGCGATTAGAAGATCT
Source organism: Adiantum capillus-veneris (assembly GCF_014529385.1). Lineage (NCBI taxonomy): Eukaryota > Viridiplantae > Streptophyta > Polypodiopsida > Polypodiales > Pteridaceae > Adiantum > Adiantum capillus-veneris. Next base: position 1,933,991 of record NC_140942.1, read on the forward strand.
CAGATTTCAGCCATCGTCGTCGTCGTCTTCGGCATAGACCAAGTTGCATAGTCCATTGCATACGCATTGTACACCTTTGTGCAATCAAAGAATAGACCACTCTCGCCGACGAGAGTGGGGCCTTCGGAGGAGGGTTTTACAAACTCTCGGGTGTCGTATCTCTTCTCTCTCCTTCTCTCAGTCTCATTCACTTGCACGCACAATCCACTCACTTTGTTTGTGACCACAGCACTCTACAAGACGGAAAGCTCTCTCTTTCCCTAAAGAACTAAAAGGAACCTTGAGCAATAAAGATCACTAATCTTGAGGAAATACAACATTCATTCCGCTGCACCTAACAATGGTATCAGAGCTTTGGAAGTGTTCTGCATTACTCAAGGAAAGAACCACAAGAACTTTTTCTGCTTGTTGTGATCGCACGAACCCAAGTTTACTTGGGCGTGGCGATTCCTAATCGTGTTTGTTGAAGAGTGACAAGAATCCCAAGAAAGAAGGGCTTGTCCAGCCTCCCCTTGTGTCTCTTTTCACTCATTGAGAGCGGACCGTGCACTTAGTGGCCGGCCAATCAACGTGAGGTGGAAAAAAGCAACCTTGGTGTGAGCACAAGGCCGCCAAGGGGTGCGCCCGCAGAAAAAGGTAGAACTCGGGTGAAGAGAAGATCCTTCTCCAACGCGATTTGCAAGCGAAAGAACACCTCAAGAACCCTAGATTCTCACGAATCAAAGACCTCAAGAACCCCAAGAACCCCAAGAACCCAAGTTCCTCGTGAACTTAAGAACCCAAGACCCCCAAGTACCCACAAGAACCCACGACTTCAGAATGATCATCACTCGAAGCGGAATGGATACTTCACTTGGAAGTGATGAGCATGAGAGAGGCGAAGAAGAATTTTCTCACCAGGAGGTTTTTCTGACCCTTCCCCATCTACGACACCGATTGCACTAACTCCTATGGAGGCTTTCGACAAGAGGATGATTGACAAGAAGTTAGAAGACAAAGCAAGAGATGCCAAACAAAAAGCAGAAATAGAGCGTGACCATGAAGAAAAGATGGCAGCCATAGAGCGTCAGTACCAAGAAAGAATGGCAACCATAGCGCGTAAGAGCGAGCAAGCACGCTTGGAAGCCAAAGCAAGAGAAGCAGAAATGGATTGCAGACACGCAAAAGACAAAGCAGAAAGAAAAGCAATACAAGAACAGAGCGACCGACAAAACACAGAGTTTTGGCGACTATTCTCAAGTACAAGCGTACTTTGCACAAAATCACGGAAAGGAGACTGTCTCAGTCTCTTCTTCTCCAAAGCATGACACACAGGATTTGCATGATTGTGTGAAGCATGATGATGATTTGATTGACAATGACTTGCATGATGATTTGAAGCACAATGATAAGCATGATGATTTGGATGCCAATGACAAGCATGATGATTTGCATGATCAAGATGTGATTTCTCACAAGCATGATGATTTGCATGATCAAGATGTGATTTCTCACAAGCATGATGAGTTGCATGAAGAAGATGTGATTGTTCACAAGGATTATGTGTTAGTTGATGCTTTTTCTAGCGAAGCTAACCTCATTGTAGATTCGATCAATCACCAAGAATTGATCTTGGCCTTCGAGTCAAGGTCCACAGATCCCCCACAAGAAGATTCAATAGATCCGGAAGAAGCGATCTTGGCTCTCGAGCCTTGGTCCAAAGAACCATCGCAGGAAGTATTATGTGTTCGCATGATTGGTACGCACGCATTGTTCGAGTGTTTCATTCGTGAAGGTTTCCTGTATTTTAGTCAACATCGTTATGTGATCCCTTTTCCTAGGCATGACATATTGTATGTTGAGCACGTTTCTCTCATGGATGAGCACGAATGTATGCGGATTGTTCATGAAAAGTTGAAAAGTTTGTATGTCAGGAAGTCACATTCCATGTCTCTTCCTTGGCATGACACAGTTTCCGAAAGAGCACATGATAGTATGAGCACCAAGCATGGGCATTTCCATTGTGATTTGCCACAGTTGATTGATTTCGATCAAACAAAAAAGATTCGATTGCATTGTTTGCATGTGTTTGATCAACGGTTTGTCACTCCGTCTCTATGTTCATCTACATTGCATACACAGTCTTTAGAGAAGACAAGATTTTTTCCATTCACTTTACATAGAATGGGTATGTTCATGTTTTTGTGTTGGAAATGGTTTCAAGAATTTTCAGCCATGGAGATTCTTGAAGAAGAAAGAAGCATGACTAAAGACAAAGTTGAAGCATCGAAGGAGCCACAGAAGACTGTGTCTTTTTTGGCGCGGCCCAAAGAAGCAAGTGTTGCAGACTTTTATGAAGTTCAAGTACCGCTCGACCCACACAGCAGAGTGGGCCGGCGAAGAGTCCTTTCCAGGATTCCGGATGCTGTTGGCGATCTCCCTTGACGCCATACAGTTCGGTACCAGTACCTCACTTTGAAAAGGAGGGGATGTCACGTGAGACATCCCAACCCTATGTGTCCGTGGACAAGCTACACCACAGCAGTGTTCAGTCAGTTCAATCAAGTCTAGATTAGCAATGATCTGGCACTTTTGTGAGTCTATTCGTAGACCGTGCATGCCCAGTCACTTAGCATAGATGCATATCCTCCGGTTGCACACAGAATGATCATCGGAATTCCCATCAGAATCCATTAGCATCAGTTAGGGGAATTTTCCAGTGCATTTAGCCTATTTTCCTATTTATTGATATTTTCACTTATTATTTTTAAGTCACTTTCCAACAAAAGTAGGTAGGGCAATTTTGCTAAGTTAATATATAAGCAAACCCAAGTTAGCACTTTCTGGCAGAAGAGGCAGCAGGAGCACCTTGCTCAACAGGCAACTTCTCAGCAAGACCAACCCCCGCGACTACTCGGGCGTTTTCTCCACAGAAGACCTAGCATTTTTGCATCAGATCAGCCTTGGCGATTTGTGCACAGCAGATCAGCCCCGGCGCCATCACGACACAGCAAATCAGCCTGTGGTTTTTGCATTTGCAGAACCCCGGTGACAGAAGGACCAATTTCAGCCCCTGGCGTTTTTGGATTTCAGCAGCAAATTAAGCGTTTTTGCATTTGCAGAACCCCGACGGCAGAAGGACCAATTTCAGCCCTTGGCATTTTTGGATTTCAGCAGCAAATTAAGACCGGCATCATTCACCTAAAGTGTAGCAGATTCAGCCCGTAAAGACCATCAGTTTTCAGCCCTAAGAAACCTCATTTTTCAGCCAAGAAAACGCAGCCAAAACAGTCATTTTCAGCCACCGAAACAGTCCCCAAAATTCAGCAATTAGAAGATCTCAGATTTCAACCATCGTCATCGTCGTCGTCATCGTCGTCGTCACCGTCGTCGTCATCGGCATGGACCAAGTTGCATAGTCCATTGCATACGCATTGTACACCTTTGTGCAATCAAAGAATAGACCACTCTCGCCGACGAGAGTGGGGCCTTCGGAGGAGGGTTTTACAACCTCTCGGGTGTCGTATCTCTTCTCTCTCCTTCTCTCAATCTCATTCACTTGCACGCACAATCCACTCACTTTGTTCGTGACCACAGCACTCTACAAGACGGAAAGCTCTCTCTTTCCCTAAAGAACTAAAAGGAACCTTGAGCAATAAAGATCACTAATCTTGAGGAAATACAACATTCATTCCGCTGCACCTAACACGCGAGAAGAAGGATTCGATTTCCCTGTAGAAGAGAAATCAGTCGTGCTTTGATACCACTGTCACACGCTTGAGCACCCCAAGTCGAGAATTAGACACGACACACGAGAAAATCACTTAAAATACTTCACTACTTTAAAATCACAGTTTACTTTGGTCGACACGGCATGGCATAGTTCCATGCCCAGAGAGATTGGCCCCAAAGACTGACACACCTTTCTATATTTCTTTTATATTAATCTTTGAGCAAAGTACAACTCCCACAGGGTCCTCTGCTCTCAAACTCTACATCCAGATAGCAATTTGGTGGTTTCATTGATTATGTTCCTAGTAAAGCTAACCCCATCGCAGATACGATCAGTCACGCATAGCATATCTCTTGGCTCTCGAAGTCCACAATACCCATTCAAGAAGTATCTTTTGTTCGCATGGAAAGTCAATTTTCATTTGTCGAGTCTCGCATTCGTGACCATCTCTTATATTTTCGTCACTGTCTTTGTGTGTCACCTTTTCATAGGAAAGCCATATTGTACGATGTACATGATTCACTAACGGATAAGCGAAGCAGTATGAACCGCATTCTAGAAAAGATAGAAAGTTTGCACTCTAGGAATCCACAATGTTTCACGATTGTAAGTCATGTCAGTCAATTTTGCATGCTCATTCACTAGCAAGACACGATCACAACAAAAGCACTAGCTCGATTGTCCACTAAGCATTGGTATTCCCTTTATGGTTTTCCACAATCGATAGTATTAGGAAGAAATGTCAAGTTTAGATCACAGTTTTGGCATATATTCGTTGAAAGGTTTGACACTCAGTCACATTTTTCATCTGCATTCCATCCACACTCATTAAAGAAGCATATCCTTTTACAATCACCAAAAAGTAATAGATGTGTCTATGAGATGTGGTTGCAGTCGATTCAAGGAGATCCCCCGATGGAGATTCTTGAAGATGAACCTGAGATCATAGACAAAGTTGAAGACATGGAGCCGAAGAAGATTCTTCTCCATCGCATTCAACCCAGCTTAAGTATTATCTGCATGTGAATCAACTCTTATTCATAGTTCATCAACTTATTAATAAATGACATTTTTGCACCATTTCAGAAATCGAGGCATTTTTGGGAGGCATTGCCCTACCCAGCTTTTATCCCATATATAAGTGACCCTAGGGGTCACTTCTCCGCAGTAAGTCAGTACCTGCAATAACTCAGCAGCAGCTCTGGTGTTTTTGCACCAAATCAGCCAGCGTTCTCAGATTTCCGCACCAGATCAGCCAGTGTTTCCAGATTTTCGCCGGAGTACTAGATCAGTCAGCATTTTCAGATTTAGCTATCAGATCAGTCAGTGATTTCAGTTTTCAGCCCAACGTCGACATCGGCGTTAGAAAATCACCCCATAGCCACCTCGTCGTTCGCAGATCCCATCAGTCCCATTAGCGTCTTTTGCAATTCAGCCCTTAACCAAGCATCTAAACCAAGTTCCCATCAGCATAGGACCATTGTATCAGCATTTGTGCAATCTAAAAGAAATATTGCTCTTATCAATAGAGAGGGGGGGCCCTTGGAGGGGGGTTTGGGACCCCATTTGGTGTTGGTCTTCTCTCTCTCTCTCTCTCTCTCTCTCTCTCTCTCTCTCTCTCTCTCTCTCTCTCTCTTTATCACTCACAGCACTTTCACTCACAGTTTTCATTCTGTCTCTCGCTCTAGTCTATTGTACAATTTTCATGAAGTCAAAAGGGGGGCTCTCTCTCCCCTTCAGTAAAAGGAACCTTGAGTAGGCACTGAGCATCTGAGCATTCACCATCCATCACTTCGGCTACACATTACATCCTATCTTCATACGGGGGCTCCTGCCGTGACGTGGACTGAGACAATGGTTACCTTGGAGTGTACTTATTAGGATACCTTTATTTCAGAGGGGACTTAGTATCTTCAGATGACTTCTAGTGCTTTGTTCAATGGAGTCTTGACTCTTCTCGTCTTTGGTTTCCTTGGCTGTTGCTTGATGCTTTTGGTGGTGTGCATTATCCCATAGTGCAATTAGTATCATGGCAGATGTCTTCTTGAGCCATTTTGACAAATGTACTTTTGAGCCATTGTGGCGGTTGCTTGGTCTTGTTGGGTGTGATGGTTACTCTTCTTAATGCATCCGACCAAAAGTTCCTCTATTTTGTCTTCCAAATTGATCGATAGAGGCTGTTCCCTTCTAGACCCACCTACTTCCTTTATCCTTAGATTGGCATGGAGTTTCATACAAGTGGATAGTGGTCCTCCTTGAACTAGCAACTAGTTGCAATTAGCTTAAGCATTCTTTTCACAACAAGGGAGACAGTTTTTTCTCTTCTCCTAGTTATTAGTTCCATGATCCACCTATATCTTTTATCAGAGTCACCTATCTTGGGTGATGCAGTTGCACAAATAGAGACTGTTGGAGAGTTGTGGCAATCATCCATAGTCCAAATGCTCTCTCTTCAGAGGGGGATGTGAAGCCAGCTTGGGAGTCAATCTCGGGAACTACTTCCTTCTAGATCCTGTGATTCCATGTGTAGCAAACACAATCAACAGTCTATCTGGTGGCTTTCTATGTAGCCCCTTGTTTTTTCCGGCAGCATCTGATGTTCCATTTAACTTAAAAATTTAACCAATTACTGCTTCCTAGCAAGCAACATCAACAGAATGTCTAATGAAGCGTCATCACCATAAATCAAGCATTGACAACAGCATCTTAGTCCAGGCATTTCTTTCCAATTCCTCACAGAAAACAACAATTTCTGATACTGGCCTCTTGCCACTGGTAAATATAATGGTTTTGGAAGAAGGTAAAATACAGACACTCCCTAAAACCCAAATAAGAAAATCCTGTTTCTTCCTTCTTTCTGGACCTACTGCCCCCAGTAAACATCTTCCATCCGTTCCTTCCAAATACTTTCATTTGCTTATTGAAAACGATTTGCATCCAATTCCTCTTATGGGTAAAGTGCACACTATTTATCCATACAGCATCCACCTATACCTGGTAAGAGCCATTCTAAACTGCTGAAAAAATTTGGAGAACAAACGACACTGATGCACTCCATCAATGTAAACTGTTTACACAAAACTTATATACAAGACTTAGCCAGGCAAGCCTATCAACCATAGCCACCCCAACATATAAAATTGAGAACGCAAACCTGATAGCAAGGGAGCTGGTGGTAAGCTATCTGGAACATTGGCATGTGCAATGGGTGTAACCAGTGGTACTGCACAGAAAGTTTACATCAACAAATCACAAAGCACCAGCCGCTAAATCATTTGAAAAACAAGCTCCAAAGAACCGCATTCTTAAGACATGGAGCTCACCTATGTTTATGGGCAGGTAATAAACCTGGTTAGTGTAAATCACATTCTCATTGGTGATGTTATTCAATACAACAATGGAAGGAATGGATGACTCAAACCGAGAAGCAAGTGTGTTGAGAGTGTCATGGCTCTGCACGAGATAGCTGAGCAGATAACCATACTCTCGAGTGTTGTCTAGGCAGCCGCACAAAAGCGAGATGTGAACAGTGCGGCCAGGAGTAACAGGCAATGTTGTGTTAGGAGCCCATGCCAGATGAGCATACACCCGGGAGATAACAGTGGCAAGGTTGGAGGCGGATGTGTCGTTATAGGAGGCATTGGCCAGGTAAACTGAGGAGATGCAGGAGCAGTTAACACGAATGAAGAGACCCTGTGCATCAAGGCTTGCATGGCGGGGATCAAGCATCAGATCATGGTGACCCACATTAAAGAGAGCCGCCACGTCTGCCTTGGACTCATTCGAGCTGAGCAGGTAATAGAGATAGGCAGAACACACCCTGTTGGGATCACTGCAGTGCAAAGGGCGGCTGATCTGGGCGCCCACCCCATGCCCGGCAATGGAAACCGTAAGTAGTATTAACAACACCAACCAGCCTTCTGCGGCCATTCTCCCTCCAGCTTTACCTTGGAACAGACAATGTAGCTTCTGCCAAGCCTGCGAGAAGAGTGGCTTCACCTCAGCAACAGTTTTCCTTGCAAGTTCTCTGTTCAGAGAAACCCATAACCTTTTCACTTAGTCACCGTCCTTGTAAAATGCTTGCAGGCCCTCGCTCATGACGTGGTCACCCCTCAGCAGTCATGGCGTGCAATCGACTTGGGTACTAGGATGCGTCTAGCAGTGACAAGAGCGTGTGTGTGCTTCGGCGGTCAAGGCAGAGTAGAAATTGCAGAGACCAGCTGTGGTCAGTAATTTGGAATGAGGGAATAAGGCGCCATGCAGCTGCAGGGGCAGAGCCTGGAGATACAGGCTGGCTTGCTGCTCTCATTGTGTGTGTGTATGTGAGAGAGAGAGAGAGAGAGAGAGAGAGAGCGAGCTAGAGCGCATTTATTTTTGTTGCAAAAGCAGTGTGCGCGCGCGGGCGTGTGTGAGAGAGACAGTCTGACAGAGGGAAGGCCTCGTCACTAATTGACACCTTCATTTTTTTAGAAGGGATCTACGACTGAAAATCGGCATCGCTTTTCGGCGAAGATCACAGCAGTGTGAACTAAGATCGTGACGGGCAGCTAGGACCACACAATATAATGCTATCATTCTCCATGTCTTTCAAAACACGCGAATAGTGTAGCGGTAAAATGGTGATATTGGGAGGGGGAGGATCCGGAGTCGAATCCCATCACCACACACCCTTCTTTTTTCCTCCATAGGAATCGAACGGCCCACAATGAACAATCATCTGGGATCGTAGATCTCCTCTTCAAAATGAGGATGTCAAATAGAGACGTGGGAAGGGGGCGCGGGGGGGGGGGGGGTTGTATTTAAGGGCTGGGTTCACATTGGGGAGGCAATAGAAACTTTTTTCAAGTGGAAGAGTTGCAAAATGCACACTTCTGCCACCCATTTGTTCACATAGAGGTTGTAACAAAAAATGACTATTTTCTTCCACCGTCGGGGAGGCAATAGAAACTTTTTTCAAGTGGAAGAGTTGCAAAATGCACACTTCTGCCACCCATTTGTTCACATAGAGGTTGTAACAAAAAATGACTATTTTCTTCCACCGTCTACTGTGAACATCGGGAGACGGTGGAACAAAGAGTGTATTACATGAAGCCCCGGTCATGGGGTCCACGGTGAGGAACTTTGAACGGGAATCATTAGGGTAGAGGGGCTAGTATAGAGACACCTAACTTGGGAGGGATGCAAGGAGCTAGAAATTTGAGCAATTTTTGGGTTAAGGAAACTACCCTGAGACCACCAACAACCAAGGGGAGCTAAATCTGACTTGGGGTTGCCACCAAGGAGGAAGCCCTGCCACAACTGACCCCTTGACCACCAAACCAGAGCACCTATACCAGACTGCTAACAGTGGAAACAAATAGAATCATCTTTTCTTCTTATTCTGCCTAAGCAACTGACAATACGAGTTGTGTTACCCTTGATCTTAGCAATATGGATGGCGAGGTCTATTTTTTAATGTCATGAGCACTAGCTTCAATTGGCTCAGGCTGACAAGACTAGACGTTTGTGGCTCAACCATAGAGTTATCCATCAGTTGAGGTATGTCTTTCATTTCCACGGTCGGACTCTCAAACTCTTTGCTAATTTCATAGCAACAAGTGGAGGTGAGATGGTGACATGGAAGTGAAGGTTAGTGAGTTTTCAAATAAGTTTTTTGAATTATGTGTAACAAATTTGGGGGTGAGAGGAGAGACCAACCTACCCCTTTTGCATGCGACTCTTGGATTCTTTCTTGTGGTGGAAACTGTCGAGAGAGTGGATGGTCAGTTACTAGCAACAAACCAATCCCACTTCTTTAGGAATCCAATCTTGGGTGAACACATGGAGGCCCTCATCCTATCACGGATCCTAATTAAACCCCCTCTCCTACCTACCCCATCTAGGTACGTCAATCTGCAATCCTTCTTCTCACGAAACTTCTTGCCACAATAACTCTAGAGCCTTCTCAGAATGTCTACCATCACCTTTGATTCTTCCTTGAGCACTGTCGTCGTTGTGCCTCCCTCGTAACCCTCAACTTTCTGCTTTATGCCTCCTTTATCAGTGCCTTCTCGAGTCTTAAACTTATACTGTTTCGCTTGAGAGAGAGAGAAAGAGAGGAGACGATGAGGTCCTCTACTGCAAGAACTGCTAAAGACAGTAATCCAAGCTACTCTGTGGCGCATGCGGATCCTTGCAAGGAGCCATCAAATAAGTAATGTGCGCATCTCTTGTGGTTGTGTTTGTAGGGAGTGTGTAGAGGAGCAAGGAATGTGCATTACAACGTTTTGATGACGAGTTTTCAAAAGAGCGTATGGCTTCAGATCAAGTGATTACTGTTTTTTTGCATCTTGATTTCAGCTGCCAAGATGACGTCTGCAAATGTTTAATGTTCTACTCCTCATGAATTTGCAAACAGCCTCCTTAGGTGTCAGATACAATTTTGGGTAGGAACGTAGGTAAAACAGGTTGCACAAGTCTTTACTTTGTCCTCATGAATTTTCAAACAATAGTTTTAGGTGTCAAATCCACTTCTGAGCGTCTAGATTACCCTAGGCATCTAAGCTATCATTGGTAAGGCAACGATGACCTACATGCACTTTGTTGTTGGCACGACACGGCTTATAGGAGAAAAAGGGAGCTTGACATGATTGCCCACATTTACATGCACTCTAGGTGGCATTGTCAAGAATACTTTGCACCCATCCATTCCAAATTGGTGTGATCTTGGTTGTTGGAGGAGTTTAATGGAGAGATTCAAGTCTTGCAATCCATCAGGAAGACTAGCTTTTACCGAGGTTGCCAGAGAATTGAGGGATATTGCTGCAACAATGAACCTGAAGTGAAGTAATATGTTAGAGTGTGAGAGGTGCTTCATTTTGTGCATACATTGTTGGGCAATTTCACCTTACAATTGAGGCTTTTTGAGGAAAGGCAACAACACATTTCCATGACAGGGTATACTCTCTATTAGCAGCTAAAACAAGTTTTCATTTATCTCAATTGCTAGTGCTAAATTTTGTGTGTAGAGATGCAAATATTTATAGTGCGTGAATGGAAGATTTTGGAGACATGTTGGGGAAATTCTATGTGCGCAGGCCACAACTACATTTTTGTTTATAGCATCCTACCTCGTGTAAAAGGGAGTCTGAACACTAATCAAGCAGCAAGTGTGAAGGACTTTATTCCATGGTGACTTTTCATGCATGTGATCTCTGCAACTATTGATACATGACCTGCAAACATGTTTGCAGTAGTAGCTTAAGCCTTGCTCTTGGTTGCTTTGCATATTTGAGCTTTCAAAGAATTGACACTCCTATTTTCTAAGTGCAACAACTCACAAAGTCGTTCCAACTTTCTCTACTAGCAGGGAAATGAAATTGTTGTTTCGTGTGGAAGGAGCTTTCTTGTGTATATTGACTCAAAAGGTCTAGGCAAGCCGAGTCTGATTTGTATGATCCATCTTATTCACATGCATATTAAGAATCTATAGTTGTAATGTGGAAATAATAACTCGTTTGTGATGCGTGCAGGTTGTGTCTAAAGTTATAAGTAAAGTATGAAAAATTGCTTACGTACGAAGAGTTTGATGTGAGTGATGCAACTTTTATGTTATAAGTGCAGCGTTAGCAAGGTCTTACTCAGTTGTGGGCTAGGTGAGGAATACTCTTTCCCTCAGTCAGCAATCATGATGCTGTCTCCAATCATTCTATTGAAGTATTTAAAAACATTTGTAAAGATTCATCAAAAAAATACTATTTAACCTTCAAAAATTAACATCTAACTTACGATGTGAGAGCTTCAGATGACACACAAGCTTGTAGCTCGTTGTCTTTAATATAGTCAAGAAAGGCTTATGTGGGAAAGAATACATGGCTTATGACTTGGGAATTTTCTTGTGTTGCATAGCTCAAAATTACATATCGTAAAAGAGAACATAGTTTGTAACATCATAGTGACGTAACTTCAAAAGAGGGAAGTTGTGTGTAAGTAACAAAACCACATCACATTGGGAAGGCTGAGGGAACAAAAAATTTGGCCTATGAAAAAGTAAACTTGTTTACAGAATGGTGTTCAAGAAAGAAGTGTGTTTGGCTTGCCTAAATCTTTTTAGCTTCTCCAGTTGATGCTTTCGTGCCATGGCATGGTATGGTTGGTCAACGTGCAATGGCCTTAAGTACAAACCTTTGAGTGAGCCCTTTTCCTACAGGATCAAGCGGAATATGCCTTCAGAAAACTGTTGTTGTGCCTCCCAATCTTTCCTAAAAAGTTTTGCTCGGCGGGCGTCTACTCTTCATTGATGTGTAGCCTCCTTATCTGCAAAGGATCGTTGGCATTTCTTTTCTTTTTCTATTCGCTTTTCCTCCTTTGCTTGGCTATCTCTTCCTTCTTTGCCTTCATGCTCTCAATGTACTGAGTGGATGTGAGAATCAAATTGTTTGTGTAATTGACAAAAGCTTCTCTATTTGCTTGTCTTACACACACTTTTGACATTGGGACACGTAGAAGATCAATAATCCGATTTTTCTCTTGAAAATCTATCTCTGTATCCGTCGAAAGAGTATTGATGTTTTCATTGAAAACTAATTTTCCTGGCGCTAGCCTTCATGTTGTATTGGAGATGGTCGGTGCCTTGACAAAGATGTTTGGCAAATCTCACATTCATCTTCATTTCCATTAGTGATTCTTGTGCATTCGAGGTTCTGCAAAATTTTTCATTTTGTCCTACCAAAATGTCCATGTAATCTCAAATTTGGTCAGCTTCCTTGAGGTTTGTGAAGCTCATCCCATGTGCCATTGCATTGTGTAGAGATTCAGATTTCTCTTCTTGTTGGAGTTGATCTTCCATGCTATTTAGAGCTAGAATTGCTTCATCATCGTTGGCTTCATCCATTTGTGTACTTGGAACTTGGGGAATATCTCCATCATTAGCAATTGCTACCTCCTCCACGAGGTTGATGTGATTGCATGGCATGTTGTCAAATTTTACTGATGTTGCGTGGAGCAACCATATCCTCGTTGCTCTGAATCCCACCTTGATGTTGGTTTTGGTTAAAGAGGACCATATAGCTTTGCCACATTACTTGCTAGCTCGGAGTTGGTAGCTTGCATAGATGTTGTCTTTTGCTGCCATATATCTCTTTCTTTTTGGCATGAACTTTGAGAGATTTGAATACAGACACATCAAGTGGTTGAAGCTTATGTGAAGTATGGGCATGTAAAGCGATGATGTCGATACCTTTCTCATGTGCCTTAGCTACCACCTCCAAGGAAACACGACTCCCATGGCCATCAAGTATGAGAAGATGCTTATGTTCTTTGCCTATAGTCCTCTCACTTGCTTTCTCATAATGCTCAATCCATGCTTGAAAAAGCTCCCCTGTCATCCAAGGTTTTCTTTGTACAGCCATTGTTGTTCCTTCTTTGTAATTTTGGATGTAATCGTTGTGGAGTGCACGTGTGTTCGGAGTTGGTAGCTTGCATAGATGTTGTCTTCTGCTGCCATATATCTCTTTCTTTTTGGCATGAACTTTGAGAGATTTGAATACAGACACATCAAGTGGTTGAAGCTTATGTGAAGTATGGGCATGTAAAGTGATGATGTCGATACCTTTCTCATGTGCCTTAGCTACCATCTCCAAGAAAACACAACTCCCATGGCCATCAAGTATGAGAAGATGCCTATGTTCTTTGCCTATAGTCCTCTCACTTGCTTTTTCATAGTGCTCAATCCATGCTTGAAAAAGCTCCCCCGCATTCCAAGCTTTTCTTTGTACAACCATTGTTGCTCCTTCTTTGCAATTTTGGATGTAATCACTGTGGAGTGCACGTGTGTTTGCGTGTGTGCGTAGGTGCACTAGCAAGGGAAGTGTGTAAGGGGAAGTGGGGAAGAAGGAGAAACTGCACATCACAATGTGTTAGTGGAGAGGAAAGTGAGAGATCAACTCTCTCACTTTCTCTCCCTATATTGATCAGAGAAAGTAAGGGTAAGGGTGGTTTCCCACGGCCACCTGGCCTACATCCCAACAACCTCCCACTTGAAGGTCATGGTGGCCAATAGTGGCATCAGTATAGTTAGTCTATACAAAGTTGATGAAGCATCTCCTAGGCTTCATCCTATACCCATAAGTGCTATGCAATGTATAAATTGCTCTGAGGCTAGGCTCTTCATGAGAGCAACTGCGGGGTTGTCTTCAGTGTGAACCTTGACAAGCTCAATGCGCTTGCCAGCCAATGCATCTCGTGTGACATGGTATCTGACCTCTATGTGTTTCGACTTTGAGTGAAACACCAAATTCTTTGCCAAAGCAATGGAACTTTGACTATCACAATGCAGTACTAGAACCTCATGAATGCCCAAATCTCCCACTAGACGAGCTAACCATATGGCTTCCTTGCTTGCGTCAAATGCAACATGTAATGAAATTGGCCTATTTAACTTGAGAGTAGCGGAAATTAATGAGAGTACTTTTGAGAAATAACTTTGTGAGCATAACGGGTGAACATAATTGAAGATAGCAACATAATCATAGCAATTAGTTAACTTGGCATGAACAATACTTTTGCAAGAGGGAATTTAGAGAACATGACAACAGTTGAGGACCGGATTTATGTGGAGCCGGTCCCCCCTCCAATAGGCATTTGTATTATGATTTCTCCCATTAAGAGAGACTTGTTACAATACAGTCTTTGTGTTCCTTGTGACCTAGGTGATGCAATGAAGATGGAAAGCTTCATGCATCACAAACATAACATAAACTTGAAGAAATCTTTAACTATCCTAGGCCTCAGTCCCAAGACCTCAAACACCTTCGAAGGTGGAGAGAGCTAGCAGGGAATGAGGGTAGGGAAGAGGAAGAAGAAACATTTCATAGGAGAAAGAATTAGTTCCTCACTTATCATACTCTTGTTGCTAGCATACATAATAGCATAGTAATGAAGAAGAAGGAGATGGCAAGCTTAAGCATTGAAGCATGGCTCTTGGTTGGATTTGCACTCCATAGCCAAGAGTGTTGGTGTAGGCTCTCAACTTCTACTTGCTTGGAGAAGGAGAGGGAGCTCTTGCACTTTGGATAGCACACAATGAGAGTGTTTGTGAGTGTTTGTGGGTGAGTATACCCCCTAAGCAACCCCCTAGCTAGCTTGGGTCGACCCCCCCCTTGTAGCTCATGCTTGAAGCTCATTGGACCCCTCCAGGCCTAGCCAATCATAAGCAGGAGGCATTACAAGCAGTAGGGGTAGCCATGAGACAAGTGTCCCCCTTTCCCTTTTGAGAGAGAGAGAGCTAGATAAATGCTAAATCAATTAATTAAATCTCCTAAATTACTATTGTACCCCTTGGGTGGCCAACCAATAGGCTTCAGGCATCTCATGAAGGTAACATAGGTAGGGGCCTGACATGTGTCCTTGCTGCCTATTCCAGCTTGGGCCTTCCTTGTGTGTGTGAGTGTGTGTTCTCTCTCTAGCCCCTAGGAAAAGGGCTCGCCCCCCCTCTTGTAGGGATCTTTTGACTTTTGGTGCTCAAGCACCTTAGTCATCAAGCATGACTAAGCACTTGGACTAGGGTGTATTCCCACAAGCATCTCAGGCAAGCATGTCAAAGCACCTCGAGCACCTTAATCAAGTAGCAAGTCAAGCACCTCAAGCATGTAGTAGATCAAGCACCTCAAGTACCTTAATCAAGCACCTCAAGCATGACAAGCACCTCAAGCACGACAAGCACCTCGAGCTTGGGTCGGGTTCCCGCCTCAAGCTCAACCCTAGCTTACCTAAGGTCAAAGGACTTTTACACACATTATTGGAGGTCTTCAATGAAGCTAACCCTAAGGTCTTATGCTCCATTGGTTAGCCTTGCTCTTTGATAGACCATCTCTCATTTGGGCCCCTTTACCATTGGCCCCGTGTTGAGATAGATCTATAAGCACATATCTATATCTTAACACTTGTTCCCGTTTATTCTCCCACATTAAGTGATCAATTTAATATGAGAAAATCATTTGGGTTGGTTAGATATTAGATTTTATGACATTACCTCTCTCTTGAAATCATAGTCGTCCTCGACTATGAGGTAGAAGAGATAAAGCCTTAGTCATTTGTCAATCTTACTTAGCGGGTAGAGAATCCCTTTTTACCCTACGACATCTTTCCAAGATGGATGACTAATCCATTTGGTGTTTGGGAGACATAGCTGTCGCAAGCATGTCTGCTCTTTAGTCCATGTCATTCTCCCAAAGTAGAGTGACAAACTCTACTTGGTGTTTGAGAGACGTCGTCATCACAAACATGATTCTAAGCATGCATACTAGTTAAATTTGTGCACAATTAAAAAGAGCACTAGTCTTATAAGACAAAAACATGAGTCATTTAAAAGAAATTTGTACATTTGCTTACTCTAATGTAGCATTGTAAGCATTGACAAGGTTCATACTATCCTTAAGCTGTACTCCTTGCATCCATCTAGCATCTTCAAAAGGATAATTTTTGAACTTAATAAGATACCGTCGGATAATCTTACCATGTCGTAGTACCTTGTCTTCATGCTGAAGGACGGCTTCGGGTTGTAGCACCTCTTCTTGGTCTTCAACTTCGGGAGGGTCTTCAATAATTGGTTCAGTTGGTGGCTCTCCTTTGTAGGGCTTAAGTAGGCTTACATGAAAGGCATTGTGTATGAGCCAATAGTTGGGCAACTTGAGTTGATAAGCCGTCTCATTGATGGGCTTCAAGATTTGGAAAGGACCATAGTATCTTTTTGCTAGTTTAGCATTATACTTTTGATGGCCAGTAGGATTTTTGCCCGTCGTTTGCCTCAATCGAGCCTTAGGAAACTTGAGTAAGACCCAATCATTTTCTTTGAACATTAAGGCTCTCCTGTGCTTATCAGCAGCAGCTTTTTGCCTTTGTTGAGAGATGGATATAGCCTCCCTAATCTTTTCAAAAGATTCTTGTAGGTCATGGCTATACTCATCGGCGGCAAAGATCTTCCCATGTACTTTGAGTAGCAAGGGACTTTTAGGTCTTCCCTCAATGATCTCAAAAGGTGCTTTTCCTGTAGAAGTATGTACAGTATTATTGTAAGCATACTCTACAAGAGGTAAGTACTTTTCCCATTGTGAGCGTTGATCTACTTCGGTAACATACATCTTGAGTAGATCGAGTATTGTAAGATTGGCTATCTCACTTTGGCCATCCGTTTGTGGGTGATAGGCCGAAGAGAAATTCAATCTTGTTCCTAGATTTTCAAAGAGACCTTTCCAAAAATTACTGGTCATTCTAGGATCTCTATCTGACACGATGGATGTGGGTAATCCATGGTGCGTGAAAATCTGAGATATGAAGAGAGTTGCCATTTGATGTGCCTTAATAGTCTTTTTGACAGGAATAAAATGTGCTTGCTTGCTAAACCTGTCGACTATTGTCCATATTCCTGTATTCCCATGGATAGACTTGGGTAATCCAAAGATGAAATCCATGGATATACTCTCCCATGGTGAATTTGGAATAGGCAATGGCTGGAGTAATCCAGGTTGCTTCCCTCTATCATACTTGATCTTTTGGCATACTACACATTTTGATACATACTCTTGTATGTCCACTTTCATGGTAGGCCAATAGAAGTACGTCTCTACTCCTCGGAGAGTAGGTTGAATACCTCTATGCCCTGCATATGGAGGAGCATGGGATTCATACATAACTTTCTCACGAAGGGAATGGGTAACACATAGCCTATTGCCGTGGAGAAGATAACCATCCTGCAAGGTGAATGGTTCCTCTTTCTTCCCCAAAGCAAGGACTGACATTATGTCTCTAAAGTCAGGGTCAGTAGCATACTCATCTGTCATAGAGGATAGATCATTGTGAGTAGCTATAGACACCGCATTAACTTTTGGTCGTCGTGAAAGTGCATCGGCAACTTGATTGTGCTTCCAGCTATGCGAGCAATATGGAAATTAAATTGCGAAAGAAAATTTGCGCACCTCATTTGTTTGTCGGAAAGCTTGGTTTGCGTCATGAAATACTTGAGACTTTGGTGGTCGGTTCATAGGATAAATGGAGTCCCAAATAGGTAGTGCTTCCATGTGTCTAGGGCATGTAGAACAGCTAAAAGCTCTTTCTCATAAATGCCCAAGACTCGTTCATCAATATTGAGCCTTCAGCTCTCATATGCTATGGCATGCCCTTCTTGAAGCAAAACTGCTCCAAGGCAATCACCACAAGCATCACATTGGACCTCAAATGGCTTTGAGAGATCCGGAAGCACGAGGACTGGTTGGGAAGTAAGCTTCTCTTTGAGCTTTTCAAAAGCATTTTGCTCCTTAGCAGTCCATACAAACTTAACGTTCTTCTTAGTTAAGTCGTGTAGCGGTCCTGCTACTTGAGAGAATTTTGCTATGAAGCGTCTATAGTATGCACACATACCAACAAAGCTTCTTAGCTCATGTAGATTTCTTGGGTTAGGCCATGCTTTTATTACCTCTAACTTTGATGGATCCATTTGGATACCATCTTTAGAGATGATATGACCTAGGTATTGAATCTCTTGAAGGAAGAATTTGCTTTTCTTTTGGTTGAGATAAAGCTTGTTCTCCCTCAATGCTTGAAAAATCACTTGGAGATGTTCTTATGTTCCTCCAAAGACTTGGAGTAGATGATGATATCATCAAAGAACACTCCAGTGAATTTGCGATATGGTCTAAAAATTTTCTCCATCAAACGATTGAACGTAGCTGGTGCATTAGTCAAGCCAAAAGGCATGACTAGATATTCATAAAGACCAAACGTTGTGCGAAACGCGGACTTTAAGATTGTGCGCTCCTTGCCGCACTGTCGAAGCAAGGGACTTGCCAATACACCGTGTGCGAGCCACAAACGGCTCCAAGCACACAACAAGCCTAAACTAGCAAGCTCAAGAAAACAAAGGGTGTGTCACTCACCGCTCTACGCTCGCCTTCGTGGTGGATTCCTCGCCGCGATGAAGAAGAAGCTGCAGTCGTGCCGCGCTCAACCGCTTCGCCGCCGTCGTGCCTTCGTAATGCTCGATCGCACACACACTCTCCCTCTCTCTCTCTCTCTCACACACACACACAAGGAGGTGAAGAAGAAGAAGATGGAGATGGAGCAAGAGCACTCTTCAATTGCACAAATGAGAGAATGAGTAAAAATTAGGTTTAGTTGGCTTTTATAGGAGCTCACCCCACTCACACTTGGGCGCCCATGCTTAGCCAACTAATCCCTTGAATGTCCAAGTTAAAGTGCGCCTCTCATCGACGATCACTCTACCTTTCCCTATTGGTCCGACAAGCCCGGTACCTGACTCTACCAAATACATAATACGCGTCCATCGTAGGTGATGGGGTGTCCGTGTGCCGTGAGGGTTAACATGCCCCCCTTCCTGATGTAGATTCCGTCCTCGGAAGCTATTGAGTTGAAGCTGGTTCGTCGAGGTGGAAGAGCATTTGAGATGAATGTCCTTAGCCTTCTTCAGTCACTGCAAAATCAAACAACATTGGCACAGTAATTGCATTCTCTTAAAAAGCATATGCAGTTTTAGGTAGACAAATTGATTGGTAAAAGAATTTCAAACAATTTGGTAGCAATGAACATTAAATTGCAATGTAATCAAATGCATAAACAGATGTAAAGGTAAAAAATTAAACAAGTCCGGGGTCACTAATTTGACGGTCGAAAGGCACTAGAGATCAAGTATTAATACCATGGGTAAGCTTCTTAATTTTCTGTGGTCAATTAAGTTGTTTAATCGCGAGAGCCAAGTATTCATGTTCGAGGGCTGACTAGAGGCTATATCTAGAAGACTTTGTAGTTAAGCTACCATAAAAGGAATTTCTCATGAAATCATCGCCTGACTGATTACTTTTTCTTTGACCCCCCAAAGTCTTTTCATACTGATTCAATTTTGATGTGTGTGCTTATTTTGTATGCCTTGGGTTTTTTGCTTTTCAAGGAAAAGCGCCCACACTGGGAACCTCTAGGGCTCTAGTACCATAGGCGATACATGTGAGTGAAGTACCAATTTAAGCCAGGATTTCTCTTCCAGCTTAAAATTTTACATTGTGGCACTTTGATTTTTTGCTTGTTCATTTTCAGCATTTAAATTTTGTAACTTTGGGGGGTCATATAACACTGTTACACTCCCCAGGCTCATCACATTAGTAAACTCCCTTTATAATACTTAAGCTAAAGGTCACTAGTGTTAAGCCCACTAGAAAGCCCTAGTACATTTCATACAATGCTGCCTAAATCGGATTAAGAACCTAAGTAACCATTGCTTATTAGGAAGGCATTCCCCATGGTATTAAGAGAAGATCTCTAACACCTAACTTGGTCAAACTAGCTTAGTCGGACTGCTTGATTTTTAAACCTAGACAAGTGATTATGACAAAACATTACATTGAATTAAATGTTTGATACTAAGCAAATGCACTGAATATTATGCTACCAATCACAATCAAAGCAGACAATCATAGATGCAAAAAGATAACGGCAATGCTAATGGACAAGAAACACCTGTTTGTGTTGATGGTCGCGCTTGATTTGAAGGTTCCATGAAGGTCCAAATCCTATCAATAGTAACACGCTCCTGTACACACTATGAAACAAAAGGAATACCTCCAGGAGGCACATTAGTGGGAAAAGAGAACTTCGCTAATCTCTCAACTCTAAAACAGAAACACTCCTATCGTACTAATCTTACCTACCCTCCATCACTCAAGCGATGAGGATCGAAGGTGTTTCATGGCATAGGTTTCTGTTTCACTGTACCAAATGTGACATGTGTAGGTCTGAGTCAATGTTTTGACTTTAATGTGCATACTCGTTTGCTAATTGCTCTTGCTCTTTATTTTTTCTTTTTTTTGTGAGTATAAAGCTTTATATGTACATTCCCTAAGATTGGAATTGAGAGGTCAGGGAAAAAGGTTGAGAGGGAAACAAATGAATGATGACTGTCAGCAAACACTCCCCCCTTCCTTGGGTAGATCATACCGTTTGAAATGAGCTTGTCACCCTTTGAAACCAATTATTCCAGTTGGTAATAGGTGAGGATTTTTGCCAGTAGTTTTCTATTACCCTAGGTGCCTCATCAAGCTGCAAGGGTGGTAAGGTACTCTCCCAGGATCGAACTTGAAGTGGTTCATCAAGTGATTCTTGAACACTGGGAGGTGTGGATTCTTTTGTAGCTTCATGGAGGTCCGCTACTATAGATGGAGGCTGTGTAGAAGCTTTTGCCTCTATGGATGTATTACATGAGGAGCTAGAATCTTCATGGGACTCCCCCCTTCCTGAGCTAGGTGGAACAAATCGTTCTTTCTTTGGTACCCAAACTAGCTCGGGAGCGGGTGTGTAGCATTCTGTGATTTTTTCCTTTCCACAATCATTGATTCGTTTTGGAACTACGGGATTGGGCTCACTTGCGTCAGGTGATAGGTAAGAGCACAATCTACGTTTTGGCACCCAGATTTGATCATTTTCTTGATAGTATCCTTGGGCTTCCAATAGTCGTTTAGGGATCCATCGCAACATTTTCTTACTTTTCTTGGAGCGAGTGGTACGTTTCTTACAAGGCTTCTGTTTTTTAGCACTAGCTATGGTCACTAAAGAAGCTTTAGGGACCCACTTGTATGTTTTCTTCGTGACATTAGGATGAGTCTTGTCGGAAGCGATATGCATCGCTTGTAGCATATTTAAGGGTATATGCATTTCATCCCCCTCAGGTGTTACCCAGGTCGTCCCCCTATTTCCCCAAGTGTCTATGGTTGATGCTAGGTGGACCCAATCCACATTGTCTGATTCCGTCATACCCGGTAACACATCCATGTAAGGAGAATCTTGGCCAATGTCTGTATCCTTCTTACAAGTGTAACAATATTGTAGTGGGGCCGAGTGAACTGTGGTGTCAGAGCGATGATCAATAATGGTTTTACTCCCTAAGGGGTGTACCTTACCAGTCACCAAATCCACTCTAAGGACAGAGTCTTGGAATTGCAAATAGACATGATTTTTAGACCAATCGTGAACCATTTGTGCTTCCCTCATGAATGGTCGTCCTAAAATCATTTCATATGACATAAGGTGTTTAGAGAAATCCATTACAATGAACGTATGTCGTACCTTGTGTCCTAGAACTTTGATCTTAAGATCCTTGAGCATCCCCATAGGTTTGGCTATGGTACCATTTGCCATCTTTACCACAATGTTAGTAACACTGAGGCGGGGTTTTCCCATGGATTCCCAACAATCTTTTGTAACGATGCTAACTCCCGCACCACCATCAAGAATTGCCTTTATGGTTAATCCCTTGGTAGTGATGGGTAGGGTCGCATTAGACTCGTCGCCTTCAAAATACTGCCCTAATTCGTTAATGGGTACCTCGATCACAGACTCGTGTCCATCTAAGTCAAGTGATTGCACTTGATTTTCCTCATCAATCATAATCGAGTCAGGCCTATTTGGTTGCGCAAACTGCGGTAATCCCGTTCGTAGCTCTCCATTAAGGAATGCTCGAAGTGCAAGGAATAACTCAGGATCTCCATACAGCTTTGCTATGATCGTGGTTCGGACCTCAGAAGACATGAAGTCCACTAGTTTGGCAACATTCATTGGCGTTTTGCAGGGTGTAGGTCCTTGACTAGGAACTGGTGAGGATGGAATCTCATATTCCTCAATGGGATCAGGTATTCCTTCGTTAAACATCCTTCCCAACAAGAAAGGTGTATGCTCACTTTCTGATGTCCTGTCCTCACTCCCTTCTTGGATGATACTAGATATGGCTAACGGTCTATGGTTCATGTGGGGTGGATGAACTTGCGTGGGAAACACTATGTCATGAATTTTGATATGCATGGGTTCTGGTTCTAGTTTCCTTTGAGTCTCCTCCACTAAACCTCTTAGATGTTTCACCTGCTTAATCTCGTCTACAGGGTTTGGGTACGTCCCAATCTTCTTTTTACGATTCTTCCCTTTTTGCCCCTGCGGTTTATCTTGGGGGTCTTGGATTGGATTTGGAAACACTTGTGGTGTTTTCAGAGGCTCTTTATGGTTTTCTCTTATTCGGTTTTCATTTGGTTCCATGTTACGATTTTCTTTGTCGGTCTTTCCCTTTGTGGTATTGGTTCTAGTCTCCATTGTCTCGACTAAATCTGAATCATCCTCGAGGTCATTCATATACACGGGGTCATCTCCTGTTCCTATGTTTGTTTTGGAACTTGGCTTTGAATTTTCCGTATTCTGCGACTTCTTCCTTCGTGTCTTCTTTTTCTTTGCTTGGATAACTGACGCGGTATCTCTCTCTTCGAGGATATGTCTTGGCCCTTGAAGCATGGACCGTGTAATCGCATAAGCGGGTGCGACGGGTGGTATTAGCGACGTCACACTAGCAATTTTGACCAAATTCAGGGGTGTGATTTTAGGCGCATTTGGGTTATAGGGGCATTGGGCAATCAAGTGATCTATGCCACAACGATTACATGTGAGTATTGGCATTGCAGACGTGCTCCCTTGATTCACTTGCATCTGTGCAGCATTCTTTTGCAGCCTAATAGGGCACTCCGCTACTCGATGTGGTCCACCACACTCGTAGCATTGAAGAGGTGGCCTCCTAGCCTGGGTGTTGATATTTTGACCTCTGGATGCGAGAGCAGCAGCTTGATAAACCGGCTTGACTTGTCCCCAACAATCTTCCATGTAGTATGTAGGACACTCTTCCAATGTATCAAGTCCGTAGGCAATACTAGTGTCTATTTCCTCCTCACAACCATCTGGATAAGCATTTGATGGCTCGCAACCCACTTGGTTCATAGGGGCGACTCTTGGATGCGGGGGCTGGGGTCCTAGCACAGGAGGTGGTAGCGGTGTAGCTTGTACAACATTTTGAGATCTAGGGACCATGTGTTGCGGTAGTTGCTCAACAGGTGGAGCAGGCATCAATACAGGAGCTCGAGGCGCATCCATCCAGGCTACAGGTGGTCTATTTGCCATCATACGTTTGATCTTTAAACAATCCTTAGCTTGGTGACCATACCTACCACATGCGTTGCAAGTTCCATTAAATTTTACTCTAAACGTAGGGCACTCACTAGTGCTATGTGGACCTAAGCAAATGGAACACCATTGTTGCTCCCTTCTTGGATACATGTGACTATTTTGAGGGGGTCGATTATCCTTAAGAGACTCTTGGATTGCCTTGGTGAGGTCTGTCAAGAATGTCTCAAATACCTTTGGCTCATTGGCAATGGGCTTTGCAGTCATGGGTTCATACGCAATGGCTTGTGAGCTAGTGGATCTCGTGTCAGTAGACACCCTCATGCCTGCTATCATCAAGTTGTCCTCTAATTGGATTGCATTGGCAGTGACATCTTCCCAGGTTGTGATACCTCTAATCACTAGTCCATTATAGATTCCTTCATTCCTCAACCCTCGAATGAATCGATCAAGCAGTTGGTTATTGTTGAAGCGCTCATTTACAGGGCAACGAGAGTTTAAGTGCTTGAGACGACTAATGAAGTCCCTTACTGACTCTCCTTCCTTACGTTCGGCCTTCTGTAGCTGAGATGCTACACCCCAAAGCACACCTTCTCGTATGTACTCCTTTAGAAACAACCTTCGAAGGGTAGGGTAGATTGTTTTCTCGTCCACCCTTAGGGTCCTATACCAATCTCCAGCCTTCCCACTTAATGTCAAGCTTAAGGCATTGCACTTATGTAGTTCGTTGCGTTCCCCTAAGGAATCACATACTTGTTCAAACACTTCAATGTGTTTTCTAGCATCTTCGTCCCCATTGAATTTTTGCGTGAGTTTGGCAATTTGTACTGCCTTACTTCTAGGCTCTCTATCAGATGCGTGACGCATATTTTCCGCGATAGATCGACCTATGGTTTGAGCAAACGCTGCCAAGTCACCTATGTGAGGAGGCAGGGCCGGTGGAGGTACTCTTGGAATCATATGTGGGAGAGGAACGGGTACCGGTCTTGGCATATGTGTGGATGATGCAGGATATGGAACATAATCGGGCATAGGTCCACTCGGATAAGAGCTAGGGAGCGGCACTCGAGGAGCATAAGCAAGTGGTACTATTGGAGGTGTGGGGGCCATGTGTGCATAAGGGGCTAGAGGCACATATGGTCGAGGCCCCATATTAGGTACTACGACACTAGGTAGTGGCACTGCGCTAACCGTAGATGTCATCGGTACATTCTCTGTCAGGCTTATCCCTGGAGTGAGCACTGTGTTTTCCTTAATAGAGGGTTGAGCCAAGTTAGGGAAGCTAAAGTTTTCGCTCGGAGGCTCAGATTGCATAGAGACCCCAGGTGAAATGACGTAAGATGGGTCCATGGGGCTCATTAGAGGAGTCTCCATTTGTGATAGAGTAGGTTGTTGAGCCTTGCTCGTATCCAAAAATCTCATGGGGCCAGTTGAGAGTATATTACCCCTCGGTTTTGCCTTTCTGATTGAATAATGCCATGGATAACATTACAGATCATTTTCTGTTGATCTTCGATGCTCGTGGCACTAGAGGTGGATTGTACAATCTCTATCCATCCTACATGGTAGGCGTGGCCAGAGTGTAGATCCGTCAACACCTCAGTGTGGAGGTCGTATGTCCAATGGTCATTAATGAACAATCCTTCTAGAGTCGACGTGTTAACGGTTTCTTGTGAGGTAGAAGCAATATTGCTCCCCGTGGTTTTACTTGTCACCAACGGTACTCTAGAGGGAACTTCTGAAGAAGGCAGCTCAACAGGGCCTTCTTGGTAAGAAGTTGGTAGGTATCCACATGGACACTCTTTGGGGGTGTGGGGTCCACGTGCGATGTGAAAGGAGATTCCACTTCCCCACCCCCTTCGTGTGCTTCATTTGCATCAGGTTCCGAGCGAGTAGCTCTACCTAATGTTTCCATGAAACGGCTAAACATACTAGTACTAGGCTGTGGAGCTTCGGGAGGTGCATGGCCTTCTCTCTCAGTGTTTTGGGTAGGGTATGCTTCCATGATTTCTGAGTCGGAGGAGGAATCACTAGCGGCTATTTTAGGGTCTTGGGTGGTGCTACCTTGTGTCCCCGCTGAGGGTCTAGAGCTTATCGTGGATGGGTAATGGGTGTCCGTATGAACAGAGGCACCCTCAATATGCTCGTGTTCTAGCACCCGCCCAGAGCGTAAGTGCATGTGCTTTTGATACCCTAAGGTGTCAAAAAGCTGCTCTAGGAGGCCTTGTGACTAGTTTTTAGCGTGTTTTTTGTTTGTTTTTTCGCTAGATTTTTTAGAGCGTGTCGTGGAATGGGCCGTGTGATAGCTCGAAACGAGCGTATCAGTCAGAGGGTCGTGCCGTGCTTTACAGCCCTCCGTTTGGTCACTCTATGCCCTCGGAATCCCTAAAACTGTCTATTTCCAGTAGGGAACTAGGCCCAAACTAGAAAGTCTAAGGGTGCAAGTGGGAAGAGAAAGGAGGAGAGTGGAGGACTTGTCCCACATGCTCTCATCTCTCTTGAGGGAGTAGGGTATATATATAAGAGCGAGTCTAATATATATCATAAGATTGAGGACTGAGGCCTGGGCCTGGGCTTGGGCTTGGGCTTGGGCTTGGGAAACCGATCCCGATCTATCTTTTATACAAACCAACCCGTCCGTTTTAAGAGTCACGTTTTTTATTTTCGAAAAATTTAGCCGCTCGCTCGCGTTTTTGATTTCCGATTTTTTTTTTCCAGAAATTATTTTTATTTTTTATTTTTTGGGAGAAAAAATTAAAAAAATTTATTTTTATTTTTATTTTTTTGGGTGCAGAAAATACAGAAATTGAAAACGCAGATATGCGAAAATTGCAGAAAACGCAGATATGCAAAAATTTCAGAAAACGCAGAAATTGAAAAAAAAACGCAAGAAATGCAGAAATTGCAGAAATTGAAAGCGCCGAACTTGAAAATGCAGAAATTGCAGAAATTGAAAAAACGCAGACAATAGCAGAAATTGAAACTTGACAGCAAATGCAGAAAACGCAAAAAACAAAAATCTCCACACACTCCTTCCATGCCTTTCCTATGATAGAAATTGCACCACAAGGAAGCGTAAAGTGCTAACCGAGCTTAGTGTAGGGCATATCCCCGGCATCGGTGCCAAAAATGTGCGCTCCTTACCGCACTGTCGAAGCAAGGGACTTGCCAATACACCGTGTGCGAGCCACAAATGGCTCCAAGCACACAACAAGCCTAAACTAGCAAGCTCAAGAAAACAAAGGGTGTGTCACTCACCGCTCTACGCTCGCCTTCGTGGTGGATTCCTCGCCGCGATGAAGAAGAAGCTGCAGTCGTGCCGCGCTCAACCGCTTCGCCGCCGTCGTGCCTTCGTAATGCTCGATCGCACACACACTCTCCCTCTCTCTCTCTCACACACACACACACACAAGGAGGTGAAGAAGAAGAAGATGGAGATGGAGCAAGAGCACTCTTCAATTGCACAAATGAGAGAATGAGTAAAAATTAGGTTTAGTTGGCTTTTATAGGAGCTCACCCCATTCACACTTGGGCGCCCATGCTTAGCCAACTAATCCCTTGAATGTCCAAGTTAAAGTGCGCCTCTCATCGACGATCACTCTACCTTTCCCTATTGGTCCGACAAGCCCGGTACCTGACTCTACCAAATACATAATACGCGTCCATCATAGGTGATGGGGTGTCCGTGTGCCGTGAGGGTTAACAAAGATATCTTCATCCACTATCCTTATTTGATGATAGCCACTCTTAAGGTCAATCCTACTGAAGTAGGTAGAGCCTTGTAGCTTATCAAACATATCTTCTACCCGAGGTACGGGAAATCTGTTTTTGATAGTGATATGGTTTAGTGCTCGATAGTCCACACACATACGGTATGTATCATCTTTCTTTTGCACTAAAAGGACTTGAGAACAAAAGGGAGAGGAACTAGGCCTCACCATCCCTTTGTCTACCAGATCTTGTACTTGCCTCATGATCTCCTCTTGTTGAGCTTGTGAGACTCGATAAGGAGGCTTGTTAGGTGGTGAGCTTCCAGGAAGGAGCTCAATACGATGGTCATCATCCCCTCGTTTTGGAGGTAAGTCCATAGGGATATCATCGATGAACACATCTTGGAATCCTTTTAGAAAATTAGACAAGTCTAACTCTTCTTGATTTCCATTATTTACATTTGATGAAACATTAGTATCTTTTAGAGACTCTTTGACAAAAATCATGTACGCAGAAACCGAGCTCTTCATTGACTTATCAAAAGCAAGAGGATTTACAAGTGGAATAGTGCGACCACGCTCACTAGCATCTATATACATGTTCTTTCCCCTGTAGGTGAAGTAGATTTTCCTTTCAGGGAACTTCATGTTGGTAGCCATGCGATCAAACCATGGTGCCCCTAGGATAACATCCTCATGTTGGAGAGGAGACATGAAGAAGCCTTCTTTGTCGACATAGCTTTGGACATGAAGCCTCAACTTCCCAATCAAGGGAGTAACGGAGGCTTGTTGTCCCTTGAAAGCTATATCAGCCACTACTATATCTCCCATCTCAAAAGCTTGAATGCCCAACTTGGTGGCCAACTCCATTGATATGAAGAATAGATCCCAGTTCCACTTACCCTATTATAATTAACAACATCAACCATTTATAGGCTACTTAAGGACCGCTCTTCTTAAGCAAGAAAAGAGAAACCAAATGCTCTGATACCAATGTGATGAAATTGGCCTATTTAACTTGAGAGTAGCGGAAATTAATGAGAGTACTTTTGAGAAATAACTTTGTGAGCATAACGGGTGAACATAATTGAAGATAGCAACATAATCATAGCAATTAGTTAACTTGGCATGAACAATACTTTTGCAAGAGAGAGAATTTAGAGAACATGACAACAGTTGAGGACCGGATCTATGCATGTTCTCTAAATTCTCTCTCTTGCAAAAGTATTGTTCATGCCAAGTTAACTAATTGCTATGATTATGTTGCTATCTTCAATTATGTTCACCCGTTATGCTCACAAAGTTATTTCTCAAAAGTACTCTCATTAATTTCCGCTACTCTCAAGTTAAATAGGCCAATTTCATTACACAACAACATATTTTGCCTCAGTGGTAGATGAAGACGTGCAATCTTGGAGACACGATCTCCAAGAGATAGTTGCTCCAACAAAAATGAACACATAGCCAGATGTGGATCTTCTACGATCCACACAACCTGCATAATCCGCATCTGTGTAACCTACAATAGATGCATCGTTGTTTTCGAAGCGTAAACACATGCTAGATGTACCCTTTAAGTATATGAGGATTTTCTTCACTGCTTCCCAATGCTTCTTGCCAGGGTTTGCCATGTACCTACTAACCACTCCCACCGCATGTGCAATGTTTGGTCTTGTGGATGCCATAGTGTACATCAAACTGCCAACTGCTGAAGAATATGGTACTTTCACCATTTCCTCTTTCTCAGCAACTGTCTTGGGAGAATCTTCCTTGCTAAGTTTGGAGTATGCTTGCATTAGGGTACTCGGTGACTTCCCCCCCTACATACTAAAATGTTGCAAGACTTTGTGGATGTACTTTTCTTGAGATAATTCAAGAATTCAATGTTGCTTGTCCCTCTTGATTTGCATACCAAGAAAGTGATTGACATTTCCCAAATCTTTCATGGAAAGCTGAGTGCTTGGCATTTTTTTCAACTAATTGATCTCGTCAATTGATTTGCCTGCGAGAAGCATGTCATCTACATACAAGATCAGGATGATTAAAGAACCATCATTCAACCTCTTTGTGTATAAGCAATGATCCTCTTAACTTCTTATGTAACCTTGAGAATGCATGAATTTGTCGAATTTTTGCTACCCCTGCCTTGAACCTTGCTTGAGGCCATAGAGTGCCTTTTTAAGCCTACAAGCCAATTCTGTCCTTGTGGGATTTTGGGTGTCACATACGAAACCCTCTGGTTGTTTCATGGAGACATCTTCATCTAGATCCTCGTGAAGAAATGTTGTGTTCACATCCATTTGGACAAGTTCCATGTCCTAGATAGTAACCAAGCCAAGCACAATGCGAAGTGTAATCTTGACTACTTGAGAGAAAATCTCATTGAAATCCACACCTTTTTGCTACTTGAAACCCTTGGCAACTAGACGAGCCTTGTACGTGGGCTTGGGATCTTCTGCTGTATACTTCTTCTTGTATACCCACTTGCAAGGTAAAGCATTTTTGTCTTTTGGTAATTCAACCAAATTCCATGCCTCATTAGCCACAATCAAATTGTATTCTGATTGCATAACCTGCTCCTATTTAATACTATCATCCATTTGTATAGCTTCTTTGTAGCTGGTTGGTTCTCCACTGTCTGTGACCAAAATGTGGTGTACACCAGTTCAAACCGCTCGGGCGCACGTGATACTCTTTCAGAGTGTCTCAATGCATGGCTGCTGGATTCTGCTCTTTTCGGAGCAATAGTAGTATCTTGCACTTGAGGATTAGGTGCAATACTACTGACCTGAGTTGGTTAGAAGGCTAAATCCTCAAAAGGAACGCGTCTGTACTCTTTAATGGGATTCTTGTGCATCTTTGATTCATTGAAAATCACGTGTGAACTACGAATGACTATTGGATTCTGGGTGCCAGAGACGATAGCCCCTCTCTCCATTTGCACTGTAGCTGATAAAAATGCATTTGTGTGACCTGGGATCTAACTTGCACGAGGTTCTTTGGACACATGTGCATATGCCTCACATCTAAATACACGTAAATGCTCATAGCTTGGCGTTTTCCCAGTCCATAATTCCTCTAGAATTTTGGAATTCAAAGGAGAACTAGGTGACCTGTTGATGATGTTTGTGCACTTTTGTCAGAACAACTTCCCTTTAAAACTATGGAGTGAGCTTCACCATAGACATCATAGAGATAACTCACTCTTGAATCGTGCGATTCATTCTTTCAGCTATCCCATTTTGTGCAGGTGTGTATGGAGGAGTAAATTTTCGATGAATGCCTCTTTGATTACAAAAATCCTTGAACTCCGTGGAGATGTATTCTCCACCATTGTCCGTGCGAAAATCTTTTAGATTTTTCCTGATTGGTTCTCAACAATGGTGAGGAATTTCCAGAACGTAGAAAAGACCTCTTCCTTACGCTTAAGGAGATACACTCACACCTTTCTCGTAGAATCATCTATGAACGTGAAAAAGTATTTTGCCCCCCTTAGAGTTTTATGTGGCATTGGACCACACAAATCACTGTGCACTAAGTCTAGGGGTTCGCCTAGTTTCTTGTTCAATGGTGTGGATGTCAACCTAGTCTGTTTGCTGTATAGACAATGCTCACACAATGGAAAGTCGGTGTAATCTAACACAGGTAAGTAGCCAAAATGCTTAAGTGTTTTCATTCCCTTTTGGCTACTATACCCTAGCCGGCTATGCCACAACTCAGTAGACGGTAGCTCGGCAACATAAATAGAGTGTTCGTAGACACTCAAAACAAACATAGTGTACAGGGATCCATTTTTACGACCTTTCATCATGACAAGGTTGTTCTTGCCAAGATCATCCAATTGCCCTATAGAAAGCAAGCTCTTTGTAAGCTTGGGCACATGTCTGACATTCTGCAACACAAAAGTAGTGCCATTATGCATCTAAAGTTTTACATCACCAATGCCAATAATGTCAAGCTCACAGGAATCACCAAGCTTGACTATGCCATGCATGCATAAGAGGAAAACCACTCTCTATGCGATGTGACATGAAAACTTGCACCAAAATCAAGAATCCAATTATGTGCATAACCCTCATCCTGTGCAACCAAAGCATCTGGATTCTGGAGTGAGATCTGAAGTGAAAATGATAACATCTGAGGGATCTACTGTCACCTTTGTATGAATCTTTGTTCGCATAATGTGCATCACTGAAGGAGGAGCATTCTCTACTGCAGTGGTAGGTATGGGAGACTCAACCACATTGAGCTTCTCAATCTTTACTGTATTTTTACCTTTGCCAGAATTATCTTTTTGGATGTTTTTTTCATCTCTTAGTAAACTGCGATAATCCTTTTTGTAATGGCCCTTCTTATGGCAATAATAACACTCGACATTTTTGGCACTACGGTCTATACTTGAGTTCATGTGTTTGCTAGGACTACGAGGATTTTACTCTCTAAACCGACTGAAAACCCACCCCTGTAACCTGCGTGTCGATTTCTACCGTCAAGAAAATACGCTAGTCAAATAGTTGCCAAAGATGCCATAATAAAAAAACCGTGCCCTATAGCGCGATCGGTGTGCTCGGTGCCGATGCCGGGTGTCACTCCTCTATGGTAGAGGTACCTCACCCGTTCGTGTGGCAAGCACAATTGTGGATCGCAGGAAAAAGTAGTCCACATGAAACTGGTGTCGGGTCGGATGTCGAAAATCTACCTGTAATGGGAGTAATGTCAAGATGATGCCAAAATATGAGAGTCGGTGTGGAAACGGCTCTAATTATCAATGTCCATGTCGTCTTCTGCCGTTGGATGGGAGTGGCTAGTTGAATAGCCGTAGACACGTCGAGGGCTCTCTCTCTCTCTCTCTCTCTCTCTCTCTCTATGCCTGAGAATGGTGTTAAAGATGCCCATATACTCAATCACACTCTTTCTCACTCGTTCTCTCTCTCTCTCTCTCTCTCAAAATCTCTCTCATAAATCTTGCTCGCTATCTCTCACTCTTTTGTAGGTCCGTTTAAGATGGTCGAGGGCTGGTCTCTTTACTCAAGCTTCGGAGTGTGTGAGTCTGTGTTGAGAGAGCCAGGGTCGGAGGATCGGAGAGGTTTGTCGATATTTTGTGGTGGGATGCGACTCTTGCACACAAAGGGATGTAGGGTCGTGAATTTAAAAAAAATCGAATTCACTGTCGAGGTTTGGCTTTTTCTGACGACTACCAACGCTTTGGTGATGCAAGCCAAGAGCAAAGTCAATATCTTTGCTTGATTTCTTGGCTAGCACAAGCTCAAAGAGCTTCTGTGTGTTTCTCCCCAAAGCCCTGCTCGATTCTGCTACGGGTTCCAAATCCCCAAGGCTTTAATGCACTGCTTGGGCTACTGCTCGGACTCGACTTTGCTCGCCATTGCTCGCTGCCCGAACTGCTTTGCATTGAGTGTGTGTGTGTGTGTGTGAAGAGTTCGCAATTGCCAGCGCTGATGCTCGATTTGAGTTCCCAATGGTTGGTTGCTCTCGTTCAATTGCTCAACTTGGTGTTGCAGTGCTGGTTCTGCTTAACTGTCCAATCGATGCCACAACGCGAGTGTGTGTGTGTGTTTAACACCACCATGTTAGGGGCTCACAACCCTAACAGGTAATCAATACAAGAATGATGTAGTGTAGAGATAGACGAGGTAGGAGATTGCACATTTAATCACAGAACTGTAGAGTGGATGAAGAAGAAACACCATAATGAAGATAAGAAAGTAATGCATTCATTGTATATTCATCATCACCATTGAACTACAGAGCAAAAATGATTGTACAACGACAAGGAACTGCAAAAACTGCATGTCGGTTACATCTGAAAACTGCTACACGCCATATGACCATTCAAATGTTTAAAACGACCTAGGCATAAAATCCTTGTGTAAACAAACCCTTAAGGCTCAAAGCTAAGACCTTAGTTACAATCAAAAAGTAAGTGCCTTGACAGAGCAGGCCCTAAACCCTGACACACATGGTGGGCAATGTTTCTTAAACATTGTGAGGACCCACAATTCCTTGATTAAAATCAACCTGATCTTCAGGTTCAACTTGCTGCTCCTTTGCATCTACATCCTAGTTGTGTTGTCCTCTCCAGTAATTCCTGCATCCACCTCATCTTCAGGTGCTTTCATTGGAACCTCAGCATCTTCTCCACCAAGTATCTCATCCACAATAAACAATGTTGGATCTTTAAATTGCTGCTATCCATCTGCAACACCTGCTTCTTCACCTGCAAACTGCAATTGGAACTATGACTGCACCTTCAATTAACTGTTCCTAAACTTAAGTTTCAATTTTCTCCAGCATTATAGTATCACTCTGAGTAACCACTTGTTCAAATTGATGACTTTTATGTTGCTCAAACTGCCGTTGCAATTCCCCATACTTCTTCTTCAATTCATCAAACTGCCTCTGCATAAACAAATTCTCCTCTTTGGCTTCTTCTTTTGCAAACATCTGATATGGTTTACTAACCACATCATACATTTTGAGTTTGATGTGCTCCCACACTCCTTTCATGTACTCCATTATCTCAGTCTTCATTTATCCATATCAGCTCAAGCTAAATACCAGCCTTCTACATCTAACTCTTCTTCTGCCATTTGCCTGATCTTATCTTCCACTCTTCTACATGTTGTAACTTTGTTCAATAAAACCATGTTACTGCTCTCAAGTGTAGCATTCAGAGTTGTCATTTCAATCAATTGCCCCTGTAGTACACCTTGCGATTCATCTTTCCACTGTGAAATTCTTTTTGAAGTCTTTTCTCTGTACACTGCTAACTGCTTATAAGAGGCTAATTCTTGTTTCATGAGCTCTTGGCTATCATTCAACTTCTTGATCTGCTCCTGTAAAATTTACACTTCAGATTGAGTCTTCTTTTCCTTTAGTGCACCCTCTTTGATATGCTTCACTCATTGTATAATCCCTCAATTTCCCTGCTCAACAAGGTAAAATCCATTGCTTGTTGCTCAACATACTTCTTTACTACACCCAATGCAGTTTTCACCTCATTTAAAGATACATTTGGAAAAATTTCTTTAGACATGCCAATTTTTTGAACTGTAGATTCCCCAACTGCAAGTACAAGCACTTCCCTTGTAAGTTTCCCCTTCAATTTTTTGAGTTTGATACCTGTTTTCACTGTCACAGGGACGGCATGTCTATCACTGGGCTCCTAAACTGTAGACTCAGGAAATAAATTTCCAAATTCCTAATCTTACTCTTACTGCATCTAAAGATTCTTTCTTTGAATAACTTGCAGCCATTAGGGTGTCCACATCCTTTGTCATCTGCAAGGGCTTTCTGTCATGTTGCAGTTTTTGTCTCTTCTCCTTTCTTTGTGCAGACCCTCAGTCTTCAATCATTTGTCCTGGTGATAGAAAGCTCTTCCCTTGCAAGATACGTTTGTTATTGACATATTGAAAAACTGTTGCCAAGTATGGACCCACTTTGGTTGTTTTTTCTTTTCTTCTTTGCTTGGTGTAAATCTCAAATTTGATTCTATGAAAGAGGATATTGGCCCATCCAATTTTTCTACCACCTTTAGCTGCCAGTAGTATTCCATAGTTTTCCCTGCTTATGTATTATGATTTACAAGACCACCCTTTCAATAAGCCATCTGACCTGCTGCTGACCTGATTCTTCATGCCTGATAGTTGATAGTTGTGCCTATCACCCTGAGATGGCCCAAAATCGTTTGTCATATCCTTCTCTATGGCTTTAGTGACTTCATTATCTTCAACAATAGGCACATCAAACACCTTGGCTATCAGTGCTTCAGTCAGGTAATTCAGAGGAAAAATATGACCATCATTTGCTTGCAAATATTTCAAGTAGACCATGGGCATGTGATTCTGCCTCCAACTCACACCCATGGCAATCTTGCAAAATTCAATAACCCTATGCTCCTCAACCATGTCACATTATCATCATTAGCTACCAAATCATACTTGAAATCCAAAAAAGTATACTCCTTTGTTGGTTCCTCCTTGGCAATTGGCATAGCTTTGAGAGGTGTCAACATCTCGGGTTCGTCTTCAGAACATGAGTCAGGGATGATGGCCCATTGATACCTGGATTTACACAGAGGTCTTAGCATGCCAAGAGGTTCTTCATCTTCCAAGCGTGAGTCGGACCCTACTCCCTCAGAAATGTTACAAAGGCTAGACATGTTGTAGCAAAGTGGAGAACCCAGCGTAGGAGAAAAACGTAGACGAGGGAAACTCGTAGCACACTTGCTAATAGTTACTTCATCAACCACGTCACATGAATAAGTTGGGGCTATCCCAGGATCATCATTAAACTTATGCTCCACTTGAGTCCCGATTATTTCTCCAAAAAATGGCTTTAGTCGGAAACTGATTTGGCAATTACCTGACCTAACTCATTATCCAAAACAAAAGTATTAGGCCCCACAATTTTAGCTATCTGAAATGGTCCCACATATCTCAGTTTCAATTTGCCAGGTTTGTATCCTAGCTTGCTATTGTAAAACATCACCCAATCTCCAGCAAATAAAATTTTGAACTTTATGTTCCTGTTGATCCAAGCTTGCCTTCTTTGTTGAATAACCTCTGTAATATACATGCTTTGAACTCTATCTTCCTCCAGTTTTAGTAATGCTTCCTTTCTACAGTTTACTGCCCCTTCAGGAGACAATTTATGTTGAACTGCAACCCTTAAACTTGGCACTAAAAATTCCATAGGAACTACTGCTTCCAATCCATACACCAACTTGAATGGTGTCATGTATGTAGTCACTTTAAATGCAGTCCTAAAAGCCCAAAGTGTCGAATCCAACTTCCCATCCCAATATGTTGTGTTCTAATTGACCAACTTCCTGATTATCTTGATCGAAATCTTATTGGTACTTTCTGCTTGTCCATTTGCCTGAGGTGTTGGAATTAGGGTTGCAGAGAAACACACACATCTTGGAGAAGACGAAGGAAGCTCAAGGCACACAATAGAGAGTGTGTTACTTAGTGTGCAATGGAAAGATAGATAGCCCTAGAGTGATGGGCGTATATACAATGCACGGGGGAAAAAACCTCCTGAAGAGGGAAAAAATGCCCCGGCGGTCCTAATGTGTTCACACACATCACTACCACATGTATATAGCAACAAATCCCCCCTGGAGTGATGCGGTGAACGAGAGTCGGCACATGAGTAAAGGGAAGTGCCATGCCCTGAGGACAGGATCAATCCACAAAGGGGAGTAAGCCCAAAGCTTTGCGAAAAGCTTCAAGCTTCTCACGAGACAATGCCTTTGTGAAAAGATCTGCAAGGTTGTCCTATGTTGGCACATAAGCCAAGCTGATCTCTCCTGCTGAGAGCCTCTCCCTGACATAGTGGTATTGCACCTCAATGTGCTTTGTGCGAGCATGAAAAACTGGGTTCCTCGCAACTGCCAATGCTCCCTGACTGTCAGTGTAGATAGTGTTGGCAGTGTCCTGTCCAACACCCAAATCAGCCATAAAGCGTCTGAGCCATACACACTCAACCGTAGCTGTGAAGACTGCCCTGTACTCAGCCTCACAACTCGAAGTGGCCACAGTAGGTTGCTTCTTGCTCAACCATGATATACATGAACTTCCAAGCATGAAACAAAAACCTGATGTGGACACTCGCGTGTAAAAACAACCAGCCCAATCTGAGTCCGAAAAAGCATGTAAGTCTGGCGGCAATGATCCCCCCTTGGGATAAAACAAGCCAAGATG
The DNA here is from genome assembly GCF_014529385.1 of Adiantum capillus-veneris. Lineage (NCBI taxonomy): Eukaryota > Viridiplantae > Streptophyta > Polypodiopsida > Polypodiales > Pteridaceae > Adiantum > Adiantum capillus-veneris. The sequence continues at coordinate 1,971,109 of NC_140942.1, forward strand.
TAAAGTGCCACTAAGGTAGCGGAAAATCCTCTTGACAGCCTGCCAATGCTTAGACCCTGGGCTATGCATAAATCTGCTTACCTGTGAGACTGCAAACTGAATATCTGGCCTTGTGTTGCATACATAAATGAGGCATCCAACAATAGTTTGGTAAAGAGTGACATCAGCAGGATCGCCAGCATCATGTAGACTCAATTTCAAACCTGTTTCCATGGGAGTGGCAATAGGTTTGCAATCCTCAAGTCCAAACTTACATAGCATGTCTCTATGTAAATTTTCTGACACAAGGCAATACCACCATCACACTGCTTAAACTGTATACCCAAATAATGATGCAACAGCCCCAAATCTTTCATCTTGAAAATAGCATTCAAATCAGCCTTAAATTCAACAATATGTCTCTAATTTGGTCCAGTGATCAGCAAATCATCCACATAAAGAACCACAATGAGAAGTACATCACCCTCACGCTTTACATACAATGTGCTTTCTGTTGGACTGTTACGAAATCCTTGTTTGACCAATGAGTGTCAGCTTTCTCATACCAAGCACGAGGAGATTGCTTCAACCCATACAAAGCCTTGTTACATTTGCACACTTTGTCCTCTTGTCCTTTTATGACAAAACCGCGAGGCTGCGTTACATAAACTTCCTCAAATATGTCACCATTCAAGAAAGCAATAACAATGTCTGACTGATGTACATCCCAACCAAAATGAGCTGCCAATGCACATAGAAAACGCACAGTAGTCATAAGACAAGTGGGAGAAAAAGTCTCTTTGTAACATTTAATCGCCTAATAACTTATGTGTAGCGGAAATTAGCATGAACATAGTGGGCATTTCATTAGAATAGATTCCTAATGAGAATTACAAGAGTGCTTGGGTGGAGAGAGCAACAAAAAGCATAACACCTAGTTAGATAGCATCGACAATACTTTCAAAAGAGAGAGAAATTAAGCTATTGACAACAATTGAGGACCGGATTTTCATGGAGCCGGTCCCCCCTCCAAAAGGCTTTGTATTATGGTTTCTCCCATCAAGAGAGACATTGTACAATACAATTCTTTGTGTTCCCTTCAAGACTAGCTAGTGCAATGAAGATGGAAACTTCATGCACTAAGCAAAACACTTAACAAACACAACTTGAATTATCCCCGTTCTCAGACCCAAGACCTCAGACACCTTCGAAGATGGTGAGAGCTAGCAGGGTATGAGAGTAGATTGAGAGGAAGAAGGAGTATCTCACGAGAAAGATGTACATCTCCTCACATAATCACTCATATGTAGCATAGCTTAGCTTAGTAATTAGCTTGGTAGAGGAGATGAGCATGCATTGAAGCTTGGCTCTTGGTTGGATTTGCATCTACATGCCAAGAGAGTGTTGATGTAGGCTTCTATCTCACAAGCTTGGAGTAGGTGATGAGTTCTCCATTAAAGCTTGGGAAGAGATAGTCTTCTCTTTCTTCACACATGAGCTTGTGTGAGTGTGTGTGTGATAATGCCTTGCAAAAATCAGCCCCCTCTCTCTCTTGGGCGAGCCCTCTTGCTAATTGCTCTTGCTGAAGCCTCATTGGCCCTCCCCAAGTCAAGCCAATTACAATTAAGCAGCATAAGTGATAGCCTTCTGACATGTGTCCCCCTTTCCCCTTTTGTGAGAGCTTTAGGTAATTAAATAATTAAACTAAACTCTCATTGGACCCCTTTGCCTCCTAGCCAATAGGAATCAGGCAAGCCATGGGGCTCCTGAATGCTCATTGGACCCCTTGGGAGACTGCCCAATAGTCTTCTAGGAGACTTAATTCTCATTGGTTTCTTTTATTAAATGTTTTTAAATTAATTAAACTAGTTTTACTCTAGCTTAATTCTCATTGGTCCACTTCAAGGGTCATCCAATAGAAATTGGGCACACCTTGTGGGCATCTGGCCTAGGGAGCTGACACGTGTCCCTCATTCCCTTTGTGTAAAGGGAGCCTCTGTGTGTGTGTGTGTGGCTTTCTCTCTCATCCCCTACCTTTAGGGCTCGCCCCCTCCCATGTAGGGATGTGCAAAGACTTTTAGGGCACACACAAAGCATCCAATTTTCCCTAGGGTTGACCTTTGGACACAACCTTTGAATTTTGGAACCTTAGCATTTTGGAAGTCTTAATGGGCTGAACCTTAGGGTCTTTTTAGCCCATTGTTGCACGTGGCTCATTTGCAGATGGCCCCCCCTTTGGATCCCTATTTTCCCTCCTTTGGATCCCTACTGTGGCCGGTCTGCTAGCTTAACCAATATTCTAGCTTTTTCTCCCCTGGCCTTCCCCACATTAAATGATCAGTTTAATATGAGAAAATCATTTAGGAGAATTAGATATTGATTATTATGACATTACCTCTCTCTTGAAATCATAGTCGTCCTCGACTATGGTGTAGAGAAGATAAAGCATGTTCATGAGTCCTTTTCTTAGCGGGTAGAGGATCCCGATGTTACCCTACGACATCATTCCACAATGAATGACTAGTCGATTTGGCGCTTGAGAGCCTGAGGTTGCCGCAAGCATGTCTGCACATTAGTCCTATCAATCTTCCATAGTAGAGTGACAAGCTCTACTTGGTGTTTGGGAGACGTCGTCTCCGCAAACTTGATCTAAGCATGCATACTTCTTCATTTTTGTGCACAAATAAAGAAAAAGAGAGTCTTATAAGACAAAAATTTTGTTCATTTTTAACATTTTGTACATTTTCTTACTCTTGGGAAGCATTGTAAGCATTGACAAGGTTTAGGTTATCCTTTAATTGTATGCCTTGCATCCATCTAGCATCTTCAAAAGGATAATTCTTAAACTTAATAAGATATCATCGGATAGTCTTACCGCCTCTTAGTACCTTCTCTTCATGTCGGAGAATGGACTCGGGCTGCAGCACCTCTTCTTGGTCCTCGATCTCCGGTGGGTCTTCAATAGTTGGTTCTTGAGGTGGCTCTCCTTTGTAAGGCTTTAATAGGCTCACATGAAAAGCATTGTGTATGAGCCAATGATTGGGCAACTTGAGTTGATAGGCCATCTCATTGATTGGCCTAAGAATCTGAAAGGGACCATAGTACCTTTTTGCTAGTTTAGCATAGTACTTTTGGTGACCCGTAGGATTCTTGCCCGTTGTGTGCCTTAATCGAGCCTTGGGAAACTTTAACAAGACCCAATCGTTTTCTTTAAAGGCTTGGGCTCTTCTGTGCTTGTCAACAGCAGCCTTTTGCCTTTGCTGTGAGATAGAGATAGCATCCTTAATCTTTTGGAAAGATTCTTGTAGGTCTCGGCTATACTCATCTGCAGCGAAGATCTTCCCATGTACCTTAAGTAGCAAGGGACTTTTTGATCTTCCCTCAATTACCTCGAAAGGTGCTTTTCCTGTGGAAGTATGTACAGTGTTATTGTAAGCATACTCCACTAAGGGTAAGTACTTCTCCCATTGGGATCTTTGATCTACTTCCGTTACATAGGCTTTTAGTAGATCGAGAATGGTTAGGTTAGCTATTTCACTTTGGCCATCAGTTTGTGGATGATAGGCCGAAGAGAAGTTTAGCCTTGTTCCTAAATTATCAAAGAGACCCTTCCAGAAATTACTGGTCATTCTAGGATCTCTATTTGACACTATGGACATGGGCAAGCCATGGTACTTGAAAATTTGTGAAATAAAGAGGGTTGCCATTTGATGGGCTTTGATAGTCTTTTTGATAGGTATAAAATGAGCTTGTTTACTAAACCTGTCTACTATCGTCCATATTCCCGTATTCCCATGGATAGACTTAGGCAATCCAAAGATAAAATCCATGGTATGCTCTCCCATGGTGAATTAGGGATTGGCAAGGGTTGAAGCAATCCAAGTTGCTTCCCTCTATCAAATTTTGTCTTTTGGCATACCACACATTTGGAAACATACTCTTGTATGTTCACTTTCATGGTAGGCCAATAGAAATATGTTTCAATTCCCTTTAAGGTAGACTGAATCCCTCTATGCCCCGCATAAGGTGGAGCATGAGATTCATACATTACTTTCTCACGTAGTGAGTTAGTAACGCATAGTCTATTGCCATATAGAAGATAACCATCTTGTAAAGTAAATGGTTCTTCTTTCTTCCCTAATGCAAGGGCTGAAATCACATCTCTAAAATCGGGATCAATAGCATACTCATCTATCATTGAAGATAGATCATTGTGAGTTGCTATGGAAACCGCATTCACTCTCGACCGTCTTGAGAGTGCATCAGCTACTTGATTATGCTTGCCAGCAATGTGAGCAATATGAAAATGAAATTGCGAAAGGAAATTTTCCCACCTCATTTGTTTGTCAGAGAGCTTGGTCTGCGTCATGAAGTACTTAAGACTTTGGTGATCCGTTCGCATAATGAAATGAGTCCCCAATAAATAGTGCTTCCATGAGTCTAAGGCATGTAGAACTGCAAGGAGTTCCTTTTCGTATATGCCTAGAGCTTGCTCAACAGGGTCGAGCCTTCGACTCTCATAGCCTATGGCGTGCCCTTCTTGGAGCAAAACAGCTCCAAGGCAATCACCACAAGCATCGCATTGGACCTCAAATGGTTTTGAGAGATCCGGTAGTGTAAGCACAGGTTGAGAGATAAGCTTTTCTTTAAGCTTTTCGAAAGCATTGTTCTCCTTAGCATACCATGTATACCTAACGCTTTTCTTTGTTAGGTCATGTAATGGTCCCGCAATTTGTGAGAACTTTTCTATGAAGCGTCTATAGTATGCACACATACCTATGAAGCTTCTTACTTCATGAAGATTCCTTGGTTTAGGCCATCCTTTTATTACCTCTAACTTGGATGGATCCATTTGGATGCCATCTTGAGAGATAATGTGACCTAAATACTAAATCTCTTGCAAGAAAAATTCACTTTTCTTTCGATTAACATAAAGTTTATTCTCTCTTAAAACTTGAAATATTACCTGGAGGTGTTGCTTGTGTTCCTCCAATGAATTAGAGTAGATGATAATATCATCAAAGAACACTCCAGTGAAGGTTCAATGAGGCCTGAACAGCTTCTCCATCAAGCGGTTGAATGTGGCTGGTGCATTGGTCAAGCCAAAAGGCATGACAATGTATTCGTAAAGACCAAATGTAGTACGAAATGCGGTCTTTACAATGTCTTGATCAACTATCCTTATTTGATGATAGCCACTTTTTAGGTCAACCCTACTGAAGTAGGTCGATCCTTGTAGCTTATCAAATAGGTCTTCTACCCGTGGAACGGGAAACCTATTCTTGATAGTGATCCTATTTAGTGCTCTATAGTCGACACACATACGATATGTGTCGTCTTTCTTTTGCACTAATAGCACAGGTGAGCAAAATGGAGATGAGCTTGGCCTAACCATACCCTTCTCAACTAACTCATGCACTTGCTACATAATCTCCTCTTCTTGAGCTTGAGAAACTCTATAAGGAGGTTTATTAGGCGGTGAACTATCTGGAAGAAGTTCAATTGCATGGTCATCATTACCTCGTTTAGCAGGTAGCTCACAAGGGATGTCGTCAATAAAAACATCTTGAAACCCCTTGAGAAAATTGGATAACTCTAATTCCTTTTGGTTGCTTTTATTTTCTTTTGCTAAAGGATTAGGTTCATTTTGAGAGTCTTTAACAAAAATCATGTACACGGAAATAGAGCTCTTTATTGACTTGTTGAAAGCTGGTGTATGTACAATGGGGATGGTGTTACCCATTTCCTTAGCATCTATATACATGTCTTTTTCCCTGAACTTAAAGGAGATTCTTCTTTCAGGAAATTTAACATCGGCAGCCAGGCGGTCAAACCATGGTGCCCCTAGGATTACATCCTCATGCTTGAGAGGAGAGATAAAGAAGTCCTCTTTGTCCACATAGCCTTGGACATGAAGCCTCAATTTCCTGATTAAGGGAGTGACTGAAGCTTCTTGCCCCTTGAAGGCACTGTCTGCGGGTAGGACATCTCCCATCTCGTAGGATTGTATTCCTAGCTTGGTGGCCAACTCTATAGATATAAAATTGTGAGTAGAACCAGGGTCAAAGAGAATAAAAGCATCATGTTCTCTTACCTTTCCCCAAGCATGGCATAGAGGAGATCCTTTGTGGTGAGTTTGGTGAGTCTCCTCCTCTTGGATTTCAACCAAGGAAGCTCTAGGAGGATCTTGGCGGTTGTTCTTTTGGGGACAAGCGCGGTACGCATGCCCTTGTTCGCCGCACTTGAAACACCGTTATCCTTACGAGAACGCTCAAGCTCTTCAAGAGAGAGTTTATTCTTACCTTTGTAAACTCCCTTCTCTTTAGCTTTGTTGGAGTTGCCCTTAGGAGACTTTTGGACATTGTCCTTCCCCTTAGGCTCATTGGAACCCTTGTTTTCCGGGGGCTTATTATTTCTTTTTGCCCCCATTTGGAAATTGATTCGAGAGGCGACCATAGTGTGGTGTATTACCGCTGATATGGTACGTGGTCTTTGGGAGTTGACATACTCCACCATTTCTTCGGTTAAGCCCGCACAAAATTGTTGCTTTTGCTCTCCAAAATCCAAATTTTTGAAGACAGTGGCTTTGAGTTGTAGGTCCCAAAACTTGTCTACATATTTGTGGATAGATTCATTGGGAGAGAGCTTTAAGCTTCGCCATTCGGTGAGTACTTTGTCTTTGGCATCGGTGGCCCAAACCTGCTTCATAATGGAAGCTCTTAAAGCTTTCCATGTTCGTGGAGCTTCACCGTTGGCTCGTAGGCTAGACCACCATTGTCTGGCGGACTTTTGAAAGTGCATAGCTACATGGCGTAGCTTAGAGGACTCCTTGAAGCCCTCATCTCCAAACGCCGCATCGAATTGTTGGATAAAGGCCAAGACTTTGTCCGTAGCACCAAAGGTACCATCATAGGTAAGGAAAGAGATGCTCTTCCCTCCCTCTTTGAATTTCTTCAACTTGGACGACCTCTTCCATGTGGCATAGGATTTCTTATGGCCTCTTCTTTTTGATGGTTCAAAGGTTGCACCATCACTTTCTTCAGAAGGTGAAGAATTTGAAGAAGGTGGAGAAGAGGGTGACCTCTTTCTCGCCTTTTTCTTGTCTTGATCTTTGTCGTCTTCACCATAGCTTTTATAAGAGGAAGAGGATGAAGAAGATGGAGAAGAGGGTGTCCTCTTTCTCGCCTTTTTCTTCTCTTGCTTTTTATCATCCCTCTTTGAATTATGGCGTGGAGAAGAGTGTGATGGTCTTCTCCGCTTTGGTGGTGATGGAGAGCGTTTAGCCCGCCGTCTTCGTGGAGCCATCTCCGCCGAGGTGGCGGGAGACTTGCTTCTTTCTCGTTCCTTCGGTGGAGGCTCTTGAGTTCTCCTTTGGGAAGGAGATGCATCATCAAGAAGTAAATTCTTGAGCCCTTCGTATGGATTCTCTTCTTCTTCCCGAATCGGAGAGAGACCTCTTTTGGTAGTCTCACAAGGAGGCTTCCTAGGTGTTCTCTCGTCATGGTGATGAGCTTGGAGAATCCCGTGAGCACGGAGCTGCCGTTGCACTTCACTTTGGAGAGATGGATTGCCCATGGCTTGTTGAAGCCTAGAAACAAGATAGTTAACAAGCATTGAAGCATCATTAGTAGCTTGCTCATGAGCAAAATCAAAGTTATCAACATTAATTTCACTCTCTTTACTATTGTCAGCCATTCTAACAACTTTTAGGTGTAAACTTTTTAGGTGTACTTTGGCACTTCAAGCCCTAGTTGCTACTCCTCTTTACCCCTTTAGAAAAAGCACTCAAGCTACTGTACCCGCGGCTCGAATACCATTAATTGCAAGGAATAGAAGAGAGAGTCTTTCGACACCAAAACAACACCGGCTCCTGTGTGGCTTCTAATAGCTCAATAGTGGTTAAGTTGTAGACCATAGCTCTCGACGGTGATGCCCCGTTAACTGCACGAAGGCAGGTGCACTGCAAGGCTGAAAAATCCCTATTCTACTTACTCACAGGCAATTAATAATACCAACCATTTGTAGCTAGCTTGAGGACCTCCCTTCTTGAGCAAGAAAAGAGAAACCTTGAGCTCTGATACCAATGTAACATTTAATGGCCTAATAACTTATGTGTAGCGGAAATTAGCATGAACATAGTGGGCATTTCATTAGAATAGATTCCTAATGAGAATTACAAGAGTGCTTGGGTGGAGAGAGCAACAAAAAGCATAATAACCTGGTTAGATAGCATCGACAATACTTTCAAAAGAGAGAGAAATTAAGCTATTGACAACAATTGAGGACCGGATTTTCATGGAGCCGGTCCCCCCTCCAAAAGGCTTTGTATTATGGTTTCTCCCATCAAGAGAGACATTGTACAATACAATTCTTTGTGTTCCTTCAAGACTAGCTAGTGCAATGAAGATGGAAACTTCATGCACTAAGCAAAACACTTAACAAACACAACTTGAATTATCCCCGTTCTCAGACCCAAGACCTCAGACACCTTCGAAGATGGTGAGAGCTAGCAGGGTATGAGAGTAGATTGAGAGGAAGAAGCAGTATCTTACGAGAAAGATGTACATCTCCTCACATAATCACTCATATGTAGCATAGCTTAGCTTAGTAATTAGCTTGGTAGAGGAGATGAGCATGCATTGAAGCTTGGCTCTTGGTTGGATTTGCATCCACATGCCAAGAGAGTGTTGATGTAGGCTTCTATCTCACAAGCTTGGAGTAGGTGATGAGTTCTCCATTAAAGCTTGGGAAGAGATAGTCTTCTCTTTCTTCACACATGAGCTTGTGTGTGTGTGTGTGTGATAATGCCTTGCAAAAATCAGCCCCCTCTCTCTCTTGGGCGAGCCCTCTTGCTAATTGCTCTTGCTGAAGCCTCATTGGCCCTCCCCAAGTCAAGCCAATTACAATTAAGCAGCATAAGTGATAGCCTTCTGACATGTGTCCCCCTTTCCCCTTTTGTGAGAGCTTTAGGTAATTAAATAATTAAACTAAACTCTCATTGGACCCCTTTGCCTCCTAGCCAATAGGAATCAGGCAAGCCATGGGGCTCCTGAATGCTCATTGGACCCCTTGGGAGACTGCCCAATAGTCTTCTAGGAGACTTAATTCTCATTGGTTTCTTTTATTAAATGTTTTTAAATTAATTAAACTAGTTTTACTCTAGCTTAATTCTCATTGGTCCACTTCAAGGGTCATCCAATAGAAATTGGGCACACCTTGTGGGCATCTGGCCTAGGGAGCTGACACGTGTCCCTCATTCCCTTTGTGTAAAGGGAGCCTCTGTGTGTGTGTGTGTGGCTTTCTCTCTCATCCCCTACCTTTAGGGCTCGCCCCCTCCCATGTAGGGATGTGCAAAGACTTTTAGGGCACACACAAAGCATCCAATTTTCCCTAGGGTTGACCTTTGGACACAACCTTTGAATTTTGGAACCTTAGCATTTTGGAAGTCTTAATGGGCTGAACCTTAGGGTCTTTTTAGCCCATTGTTGCACGTGGCTCTTTTGCAGATGGCCCCCCCTTTGGATCCCTATTTTCCCTCCTTTGGATCCCTATTGTGGCCGGTCTGCTAGCTTAACCAATATTCTAGCTTTTTCTCCCCTGGCCTTCCCCACATTAAATGATCAGTTTAATATGAGAAAATCATTTAGGAGAATTAGATATTGATTATTATGACACTCTTCATAATCTATGCCTTTTTGCTGTGCATAACCCTTTGCAACAAGTCGAGCCTTATGGCGATCGATCTCACCATCTGGCTTGCGTTTCAACTTGTAAACCCACTTCGTACCAATGGCCTTTTTGCCACGAGGCAAATCACGTAAAGTCCATGTGTCATTTTCTATAAGTGCATCATATTCTGATTACATGGTAGCCATCCAATTTTCTGAATTTTGTGCTTCATCAAAAGTCAGAGGCTCCTCAACATCATGTAAGCTAGACACAGCCAAAGCATAACAATCTGATGCATAAGATGCATGGCGAGAGCCTGAACGAGTACGACTAGACAAAGGTGCATCCAATTTACTATCACGCAAAGTGTGCACCAGCCATTTTGGCATACCTCTAGCCTGCTCATTTTCAGCCCTTTCCTCATCAAGTACATCATGTACATCTGCATCAGTAATAGGCTGATCTAAAACATTTTCAGAAACCCCCATAGGCTGTACATTTGCCTCATTGGAACTTACATTCGTATTTCCACCACTGAAAAGAGGCAACAAAGTGTCATAAATGTCCTGTGAGCTTACATTACTGTCTCTAGTACATGACAGCAAGGGTTGAACAGAATCTTCCACAAACATTACATCCCGAGAAACCAGAATACGTTTTGTTTGCGGATGATACAACCTGTAACCTTTGCTTTCAGCACTATAACCAACAAAAATACATTTGACAGCCTTATCATCCAATTTTCTGCGCTGCACTTGTGGCACCAAAGCATATGCCAAACAGCCAAAAACACGCATGTGCTCAATAGAAGGCTTTCTATCATGCCATGCTTCATATGGAGTAATAGACTGCAAAGCTTTCGTAGGACACCTGTTTAGTACATAAGTGGCACACATGATGGCCTCAAGCCAAAAAGAATGCGGTAAAGCTTGACTTTTGACCATACATCGTGCCATTTCCGTCAGTGACCTGTTTTTTCTCTCAGCAACACCATTTTGCTGAGGCGTATAAGGCACTGTACATTGGTGTTTTATCCCACGACTAGCCAGAAATGCATTAAATTCATGAGACATATACTCCCCCCCTCGATCAGAACGGAGGGTGCCCATAGTACATTTCGAGACATTTTCAGCCATAACCAGAAATTGTTTGAAGCACATAAAAACTTCGGACTTCGCTTTAAGCGGAAATACCCATGCATGCCTGGAGTAGTCATCAATGAAAGTCACGAAGTACAGGTAATTGCCCAAGGACGGAGTTTGCATGGGCCCACAAACATCACTATGCACAAGCTGCAACCTGCATGTGGCCCGAATTGAACCATCCTTTGGAAACTTATAATGCTGCATCTTACCCAAAATACAGCCTTCACAAACATGTTTGACAGGTGCTTCAAGAGGTGGCAAAGAAGCAACCATATCAGATTTCTGCAAACGCAACAAACTGGCAAAATTCAGATGACCAAAACGTGCATGCCAAAGTTTTGCATCTGAAATATCTGCAACAACATTTGCAAAATTTTGTCCACACTTGTCATACAAAGTGAGCTTATACAGCCCACGGCACAAAAGCTGAGATGCAACAATTTCATCACCAAAACTGAGATCATGAACTGTACATCTGTCATCCACAAATTTGACTACAAGTCCAAGTCTAGCTAGTGCGGATACAGACAAGAGATTCTTCTTGATCCTAGGTACATAAAGTGCATCAACAAGTGTGAAGGAACTGCCATTAGCAGCAGTGAGCACAATATTTCCAACTTCTTGAACTGGATAAGAGGCGTTGTTGGCACAAGTGACTGAATTCCCATGAGGGACTGACTCTAGAGAGGTAAACAATTCACGATGTGCGGTAATGTGCTTTGTAGCACCACTGTCAAAATACCACACATGGGAATCTGCAGCAACAACTGACAAGCATGCATCATGGACAACGGGATTGTAAGTGCACTCTGCGCTAAAAGCCCATTCTGCATCAACATCAGCAACACAGTGTCCTTTCACAGAAGACTCAACAATGGCTGCATTTGTAGTGGAACCAGCATTTGCAGTGGAACCACCCTCTTTCTTCTTAGCCTCTTTGGCCTTCAACTTAGGACACGACTTGATCAAGTGATCATTAGCTTTACAATAATGGCAACGCATCTTCTTTTTGCCCTTATCACCAGAATTTCCAGAGGAATTGCTGCCAGCAGAAGCATTAGGAACAGAATTTCTGCCACTCGCAGCAGAACCATAAGAAGTGGCTGCATTGCTGTTACCACCCTTTCTTTGAGAAGCAATAAAAGCCTGTTCAACTGCACGCTGCCTAGTCCTGTTTTTTCTAGAAAGTGGCTCTTGCAACAGCAATGTGCATAATGCATCAAACTTGACAACTTCAGGATTTCCTTGGGTCATAAGTCTCCAAGTACTAGCAAAAGTCTGGTAAGAAGCTGGTAAGGCATCAAGAACAATCTGCACAAGGGAACTGTCTGAAATGACTTCACCTGCAGAAATAAGCTGCTCATTGATATCCTTGACACTAGCAAGGAAAGTGTCCATATCATCTTCCTCATGCATAATCTTCGACTCCAGCTCTTTACGCAGCAAAGCAATTTTAGCCTCATTGCGGCTTGCATAAAGACCTGCTAGAATATCCCAAGCCTGTTTTGCAGATTTTGCTGAACGGATGTGAGGAACAATGGTGCGCTTCACAGACAACGCAATCAATTCATGAGCCTGCGCATCCTTAACATCCCAACGAGCTTGTTCTATCGTAGGCAAAACAACTCTAACAGCTGCAATCCTTGCAGACCTGCAACATCCTCAGAACCAGGACGTACATCAATGCCCTGCACAATGTTCCAGACACCCTTTGACACAAGAACATGTTGCATCATATAAGCCCACATAGGGTAGTTATCCCCATCCAACCTGTCCACAACAGCAAACATCTTGAACACATCTGTGTTGTTGTTGTCAGCCATGGTAAATGCTTCACCTGATGTGAAAACTGCCCAAAAATAGGAGAAATGGAGCAGGAACAACCTGTGCTATATAGCACAAACCATAGAAGACTATAAGGCACTTGTTATGTAGAAAACGACACTGAAAGAAATTCTGCACAAAATGACGAAATAGCCTGTGCAGTACTGCCTGTAGTGGAAACGAAGGCCGAAATGAGCCCAAATCAAAATTTTGAGCAGACCGAGCTCTTTGAGCATTCCCAAAATTTTTGTCGACCTGTGAATGCTCGCCAAAGCTCATTGAAATCGGAGAAAGTGAGGAGGCGTGTGCTGGAGCAGCTGGCGACTAAGCCCGGGAGGACGTGACCTGCTCTGATACCAATTGTTGGAATTAGGGTTGTAGAGAAACACACACAGCTTGGAGAAGACGAAGGAAGCTCAAGGCACACAATAGAGAGTGTGTTACTTAGTGTGCAATGGAAAGATAGATAGCCCTAGAGTGATGGGCGTATATACAATGCACGGGGGAAAAAACCTCCTAAAGAGGGAAAAAATGCCCCAGCGGTCCTAGTGTGTTCACACCATCACTACCACATGTATATGGTAACATGAGGATAGTACACAGTTGATTTCTTATGCAGGATCATATGCAGTTCAGTCAGTTTACTAATCACTTTGTTAATGAAATGTCCTCCCTAATCAGAAACTAACTCAATAGGGCATCCAAACCTGATCATAATATTTTTAGACAAAAAATTTGCCACACTCCTTGCTATGTTATCTCTCAAAGCCACAACTTCCACCCATTTTGTGCAATAATTAGTTGCAACCAAGATATACCTGTTGTGTGTAAACATTGCAGGTGGTTTCATGGGACCAACAAAATCTAATCCCCACTTTTGAAATAGTTCCAGAGGTAATATAGGTTGCAAGGACATCATATCTACATTCAGTGGCCTGCCCTCTCTCTAACATAACAAACAGTCCTTATTGAATTCCTGAGCATCCTTTATAACAATTGGCCACAAGAGTCCTGCTTGAAATATTTTCCTTGCAGACACATCTCTTTAAAAATGTTCTCTTGAATTACTTGCATGAGCTTCTGTCAGTATTGCTCTTTGTTCAAACTCAAGGACACATCCCTTGATCACTTGATCAATTCCTCTTTTGTACAAAACCCCTGCAATAATTGTATAAGGTTTGCTTCTTAATGCCAATCTCTTTCTTTGATCCTTAGTCATTGCTTCAGGTAACACCCCTTCAGTAAAAAACTGAAGCATTTTTTCATACAAATCCCCTGACTGGTCAGTCACTTGAACTAAAAACAACTCTGCATCAAGCAGTTGATCAGGTACACCTCCAGAATCTTCCTCTCTTGTTTCCAATCTTCTCAAATAATCAGCCAATACATGAAGTCTGCCTGGAGTATGTATCACTACATAATCAAATTCCTGCAATAGCAGTATCCATCTTGCCAGCCTCTGTGAAAGGTGTGGTTTATTCACCAAGTAGATCAATGCCTGGTGATCTACATGAAAAATTACCCTATTTGCCAATAGGTAATGTCTAAACTTTTGCAATGCATAAACCATTCCCAAGCACTCCCTCTCTATAACTATGTAATTCTTCTCTAGAGGTTTCAATACCCTGCTTGCATAGTAAATAGGTCTAAGCCAGCCTCTACTAGTTTCTTGCATTAATGTTGCACCTACTGCTACATGAGATGCATCCACAAAGATGTGAAGTGGTAACTTCCAATCAGGAACAATCAACACTGGTGCTACAATCAAAATGTTCTTCAAAATCTTGAATGCCTTGCTATGCTCTTCTCCCCATTCAAATACAATATCCTTCCTTGTAAGCTTTGTTAATGGTGTGCAAACATGAGCCAAGTACCAGAAGAATCTGTTATATCACTTGACCTATCCCAAAAACCTACTCAATTGTTTAATTGTTCTTGGTTCTGGTGCCTTTCTAATAGCTTCCACCTTTCTTGGATCAATAGAAACCCCTTCTTCAAAAATTACATGCCCTAAAAGAACTCCTCTTTTCACTGCAAAAGCACATTTGGCTGGATTTAACGACAACCTGAATTTCCTGCATTTTTGAAAACACAATCTCGAGTGTTCAAGATGCTTCGGCTTCTTTCCAAAAACACTAAAATTATCCAAAAAAAACCTCATAAATGTTGTAAGGAATTTAGAAAGCACATGTTGTATTGCTTGTTGGTTGAGCATTTTTCAAGCCAAAGGTCATCACATTGCTAGCATAAACTCCCCATTCAGTCACAAAAGTAAAATTTTCCATGTCTTCAAATACCATTGAAATTTGGTTGTAACCACTAAAACCGTCCAAAAAACTATAATTTCATGTCCAGCTACTGCATCCAGTAGTGTATCACAAAAAGGTAAAGGAAATGGATCAGTTACTGTAGCAACATTTAGTTTCTTGTAATCCACACACACTCTGATCTTTCCATTCGTCTTTGGAACTACAATGATTGGTGACAACCAAGTAACTTCAAAGTATAAATGAAACCAACAGCCAATAGTTTGTCAATTTCTTCTTTAGCCTGTTTGGCATAGTTAGGATTCATCATGTACCTTTGTTGTACAACTGAAACTACATCTACTTTCAAATTAATTTTGTGTTGACAGAAGCTAGCATCTACTCCTTTCATATCCGTGTATTTCCATGTTGAAACATCTTTGAATTCTAAAAAAAATTCCTTCAATTTTAGTTTAAACTCCTCAGCCATATCTACTAATACCTTCACTGTCTGTGGTTCCTCCGGGTATTCAGGTTCAATTCCTGCAGTTCATCCTGAGTCAGTCTAGCAGTTCTTTCCATTTGATGTTCAAAGGCTCTCTCCATTTGATGTTCAAAGGCTCTCTCCATTTGATGTTCAAAGGCTTCACTGCTTGAATAACTTCCTTCTCTTCTCTATTTTCAATCTTTAGGTTCTTCAACAATTCATTCCCCATCTTGTTATTAGATTGTTTACTCCCCTGAGTTATTACTGATTCTTGAGTCATTAACTATATCCCATCATCTTTTGGCTGTAGCACATATCTGGTTGCTATCTTCTGCACATCCACTTCAAAAATATGTACAATTGATGAATTAGTTCTAAGAAATTCTTCTTTTGCATCCTCTCCAATTTCTTCTACCATATTCAGTCCGTCTGCATGCAATGCCCTGAAACCATGTGGTATCACCTTTTTTTGCATCCATTTGCATTCTCACTTTCTTCTTTCCTCTTTTGATCACTATAGAGTCTACTCCCCATAACTGCTTTACTCATGCTGCTCTTAACCAGGGCCTCCCCAACATCATTGGATAAGGTGTTGGATCCCATTTCAAGAGATTCAAATGTTTGCATGTCGACTCTGGGAGAATGTTAACTCCTGAACCGCCATCCAAGAAAACTCTCTACACCACAGTTCACAATCAGGACCTTGTCTATGTCCTACTGCTCCACAATATTACATTGCAACTGCTGCATATTATTTTGACCTATGTTCTGGTATCCCCAATTATTTTGGTTCTAAAACCTTCTTTGAGGTGTAGGTCCCTGATATCTCCTGTTAGCACCCTGAGGAGCTACCACATTTGTAGCTGCCTCCCTCATTTTATGAGTAATATGCTTAGGTCTTCGTCCCCTGAAATCTGGATTATGGTAACAATTTTCATATTCATGACCAAATCTTTGACAAATCTCACAATATGGTTTTCCTGACATTCCAAACTGATTCATTCCATTTGTCTGCAATTTTTCTTGAATGATTTTTGTTGACTGCATCTGCAATTACTACTTCCTTTCCCTGCTTCTTGTCATTCTTTTGCTTACCTTCTGCTTCTTCTTCTTTTCCAACCAATCTTCCTCCTCAGTATCAGTTTCCTCCTTAGTATCCTGGTCTGAATCTTCATCTTCTGACTCTAAATCTGAATCCCCAGTCTTCTTCTTCTTCTCATTTAGTTCTGTCTAACCTCCATATGTTCTTTTAGCTCTTGCAGCTGCTTCCACCAAATCAATAAAATCCAGTGCATTTGCTAATGGGGGTGTCTCTGCCACTGCACTTTTGAACTCCTTTTTGAGTCCCTTCTTACAAAAGTAGTATCCCAACTGCTCCATAGAAGGATGTTGTGCTTCCTCTAGTCTGTCATTCAATTTCCTAAATTTCTGTGCATAATCTTCAACCAACAAATCTTTCTGCTTCAATTTCCTCAACTTCTTCAAAATGTCCTCAGGTGTTTTATCCTCCCTGACCCTTAAAAAAATCTCTACCTCAAATCATTATAATCAACAAAAGCTGCCATGCTATACTGCAAGAACCAATCCATGGCTTTACCCTGCTGTGTTGTTGCAAAATGCTCTTTCTTCACTACAATCGGATGTAACGCCTCATAACCACTTGCAGACCACCTTGTTTGAAACTGACCAACATGGCTGTCAACATCTTGGAGTACTCTTACAAGGGGTGGATTGAAAGGTAAAGTACATGTCCCTGATGGTACAAATTGCAATTGTCTTCTTGCCCTTAAGATTGTTTGAGTTAGCAGTACATACACCAATTGTCCCAAAAGTGGGTCTGATATGGGAGGAGTTGTCTATTGGCCTCCTTGGTTTGCAGGTGGGGTCTCCTGTAGCTTGTGTTCAGGTTCTTGCAGTACAGTCCCCGCCCCAATAGTTTATTCTCCTGCAGCAAGCCTCCTTACAGGTTCTTCTTGGTCATCACTACCCGACTCTTCTTCCTATCTTCCCCTTGTAGAAAACTCTCTCCTCGATCTAAACCTTGTGCCATATGAGTGTTATGGTAAATTGGACCCTTGCCTTGACCCAGTCATACATTGTTTCTTCTTTTTTGTCTTAAATAGTGTACTAATACTTTCCTTTCATACAGACTATAACATGAAGGTAAATTGCATGCCCCAAAAGGTAAAAATGAAGTAACTACCTTGTCAGCAATTGCAATTTTGATTTCCCCTGGCAGATTTGGGAAGAAATCCTCCAACAACTTTGTTGCATATTCCTCGGACTCTTCCTGCGAGGTTACCCAATTTGAAAATTCTTGTAGGTGGTCTATGTCAGCCAACGTATCAATTCCTTGTTGCATTCCTGAGTGCCATATGGTTCAGGCTGAATTCGAACTAGTTGTAGGATCGCCAATGTGTTAGGGGCTCACATCCCTAACAGGTAATCGATACAAGAATGATGTAGTGTAGAGATAAACGAGGGGTAAACAAGGCAGGAGACTGCACATTTAATCACAAAACTATAGAGTAGATGAAGAAGAAACACCATAATGAAGATAAGAAAGTACTACATTCACTGTATATTCATCATCACCATTGAATTACGGAGCAAAAACAACAGTACGACTACAGGGAACTGCAAAAACTGCATGTCGGTGTTTTCTTGGAGGGACATAGACCTACGCAGGAGGATAAACCCGATCATATGCTTGAGGGAGAAAATGGAGGCTATTGGAAGGGAGGGCAGAGGAGAGACGTCTGGCCATTCATGGGATTTAAATGACTCTCCTTTGGAGAAGTTGCCAAAAAATGACTACGTCCTGGATGATGCTCAATATGATTTTAGTGACTCAGAGGATGACGAAGTGATGCTTCCGAGGTGGGTGATGACTCATGTGACAACCACGAGACATCGGATTTCTTTAAAGAACCTCAACATTCGAGATTATATGCCATTATATTTGCATTGAGTAGGTACTTTGCATGTGATAGGCCCCCATATAGCTTCATGATAGCATGCATCCAATATCGGCAAGCAGTTACCATAGGTGAGGCTTATTGAACTTGAGGAAGTGGGAAAAAATTTGAAAGAATTGCTACATGTGGTAGTGGATCAAGGTGGTGCCATGTTTCTGGTTGTTGAGAGTGGAAAATGACATGCATGCATAGAAGATCGAGAAAGCATCATTTTAGCATGCCACTCAAGCGAT
The DNA here is from genome assembly GCF_014529385.1 of Adiantum capillus-veneris. Classification (NCBI taxonomy): domain Eukaryota; kingdom Viridiplantae; phylum Streptophyta; class Polypodiopsida; order Polypodiales; family Pteridaceae; genus Adiantum; species Adiantum capillus-veneris. Next base: position 1,989,670 of record NC_140942.1, read on the forward strand.
CATCTAAGTTTACAAGCAACCATAACAACAATTGCATTTACATGGTGCACAAACATGAGGCGGCATGGAATATCACTTGCATACGTTAAGGAGTTTTTGGACACATGTAGTTGTGCAATGTTTCCTTCCTTGTGGGAAATTCATAGCTATGAAGGTTGTCCTCTTAGTTTGATAGGAGAGTGCCTAGGTTTACAAGACATACAAAAGAGCCTCTATAAGGATGAAGGGTTCGTTGAGGAATAGATGGTGCATAAGGATGTTGAAAGTGATAAACAATATATATAATTATGCAAGAATGTTCTTTCAAAGTATTGATTCAACAAGGCAAGGTACAAAGAGAGGGTCATGATCGTTGAAGATTACGTACGTCCAAGAAGTGTGATTGCCGCTTTATGATTGTGATTCAACATCCGTTAAACACCCTGGAAAGCATAAGAATAAGGGTGAATGTTGGTCACAAGGGTCTTTATAACTTGTCAATGCAACCTTCTATGAAGAAATGATGCAGAGAGGATTTCTCCAATGCTAGCACGTATCACCATGTTGCCAAGGTGAATGTCTCTAAGGAACCATTCCATATCAAGATGGCATCATTGATAGATCAAATTTCATATAGATCCTTCATAATACCAAAGGAAATTCAAATGATTTCATATTAGCTTCGTGTTAAAGGTGGAATTTGACAAGAAGTATATCCACTCAATCCATGTTTTTTTGGTGGCAGTGATGTCAGGGTTTACATATGTCTAGGTTTATATGTGGGAGTCCACTTTTACTATGATGCTTGAATTTTCTTGTACTTGAAATTTCAATTGACTTATTTGTTTTCTCTGTAGGGCAACTAGGAAGTGACGAACTGGTCCTCATGTATATAGAAGCACTTAAATTGAAAGGGAAAAAGAAGGTACTATACTATCAACCATACAACCCCGACACCTTAGACAAGAAGGACAAGCTGTTCATCCTCATTATCCAAGATAGTTGGATGCACAAGGTGTGCATGCATTTCTCAAGAAACAATGCTTGGCAATATGCTCCATGTTCAAAATCAATGTTCTTGGGATGCCAATATACACACCAGTGTTTCCAAATCAGGCTTACCATTGTGGTTGATGCTACATACTCACAACGTTGGAACAAGCCAAGAAAGAATTGCCTTATAAGTCACATTGAGACATGTTTTCCAAACAATGAACAACATTCACCCTCAAGCTATGGTGATTGAAAACTGCAGCACTTTGATTTAAGCCATTGAGAAAGTTGTTAGGAGCAATCAATTTTGTTGGGATGTGGGTGAAGAAGGGATGGTACAACAAGTTGCATGTAGTGTCTTGGTATGTTGGTTCCACACCAAGAAAGCATGGGTAGAGCATTTGCTTCCTCAGGTTTGTAATGTAGATTGACTTATTAAAGTGGAGTACAAATCATAGTAAATTAATTTATTACTCAAATTGTCTCACATTTTTTGGTCATTTGTGTCTAGATGTTATGTGTGTATACATCAATGGAGAATTTAATGCAATGTGGTACATGGTAGGAGTTTGAGGCTAGGTATGCTCAATTGCTCATGGACTACTCATGCCACAATAACATTGTGAGGTACATTGGTAATGGTTGGGCTACAAAGACACGCATAGGGCATCACATATGGCCAAAATATGGACGATTGTTTTCACATGGGCATGTAGACATAGTAGAGAGACTATGGAAATATGTGAAATACACCTCCTAGATGGACGATGAATCAATCTACCTTGGATTTATTGTATGCCCTTGTGGTTGACTCAAGCATAGGGACGTGGATGGATGCATTGCTATTGAGTTCTTCATGCAAAAGTAGTAGATTGGTATATCATAATGTGTTATACCTCAATCCAGCTCACTATGTCTGGTTTATCTATGTGTGTCTGGGTTTATCTATGTCTGGTTTATCTATGTGTGTTTGGGTTAACATGTTTGTAAGTCTAGGTTTATTTTTGATTGTGTAGGTTTACTTGTGCAAATTGATATGGGGCGAGTAATTTATTTTGTAGCTGAATGTAGGATGTGCAACATGTATGAAATGACAAGATGCTGACTACATGTCTTTCACATGGCAAAGAAATTCTTCATAGATATGCAAAGGATCCTTCTAGGAAACCAAGCCACAACATGTGCACAACACTATCCCTTGTAGGGCGTGCACCACTACACTTCACAAGGAAATTTGGACATGTTACCATAAAGTTAAAAATATATAATGGCTAGTTTCAATATACACGTTTAGCAATGATGCAAACTAGAAGGTATGACAATACTCCTGGATGTTTCAAGCAGTAATCCTCTGACTAAATATGAACCTAATAACCATATGGTAAGATTATTATTGCATGAATCAAGAGAGCTCATCACTTACTAGTTTGAGATGTGGGTTGAAACTAATAATCCATCTAGCAATTTCAAGAGCGAAGCTTGCTACCCAAAATTAGTCTAGTCTTTAAGATAGAAATCAATCTTTCAAACAAACGTTCATGATGTTGACTACAAGACTCACCAACCTTAAGCTTCCAAGACCATAAAAAATATTGTGGGCAACTCAATCTTGTAGCCAAAAAAGATGGAGATAAGACAAAACCCATGCAATACATTTGAGGTTTATCATAATAGCTACAAACAATCTTGATAGCTACAAGCCATTTGAATTATCTTCAACTATTCTAGTTAGAGGAAGAATCCACTTATGATACTAAAATCATCAAGCTTCAAGAAAACTTCAATTGCTAGTAAATAACATTGAAATGTATTTGATTAATGAATTCCCAAGTTCACTAGAGAGCGTTGATGTAAGAACACCTTGTTGGAGATTCAAGAAACCTTTATGACCATTAATCTACTAAAGACACATTAACAAAGTGAATCACAAGGACCTAGCATGAAAATGTATATCTAAGACAAAGAGAGATTCACATAGAAAATTTATTTCTAAGACAAAGAGAGATTCACATAGAAAATGCGCAATATGAAAGTAGAGAGGTCCACATTGCCCATATAATGACCCTTAAAGTTGTCCTAGTGTGTGAACACACTAGGACCACCAGGGCATTTTTCCCCTCTTTAGGAGGTTTTTCCCCCCGTGCATTGTATATACGCCCATCACTCTAGGGCTATCTATCTTTCCATTGCACACTAAGAAACACACTCTCTATTGTGTGCCTTGAGCTTCCTTCGTCTTCTCCAGGATGTGTGCATTTCCTTGCAATCCTAATTCCAACAATTGGTATCAGAGCAGATTGCGTCCTCCCGAGCTCAGTTGCCAGTAGCTCCAGCACATGCCTGCTCACTTTCTCCAAATTCTGTGAGCTTTGGCGAGCGTTCGTAGGTCGACAAAAATTTGGGGTAGGCTTGTAGAGCTCAGTCTGCTCAGATTTCTGATTCGGGCTCATTTCGTCCTCTGTTTCCACTACAAGTAGTACTACTGCACATGCTATTTCGTCATTTTGTGCAAAATTTTTGTCAGTGCCATTTTCTACGTAAAGGTGCTTTACAGTCTTCTACTGTTTGTGCTATATAGCACTTGTTGTTCACGCTTCGTTTCTTCTCTTTTCGGGCAGTTTTCACATCAGGTGCAACATTTACCATGGCTGATAACAACACAGATGTGTTCAAGATGTTTGTTGCCGAGGACAAGTTGGATGGGGACAATTACCCTATGTGGGCTTACATGTGGAACCCAATTTTTCATGCTCTCACAAAGCACATTGAGGTGCATTACCAGTATGTCAGGGAGAGGCTCTTAGCAGGAGAGATCAGCTTGGCTTATGTGCCAACACAGGACAACCTTGCAGATCTTTTCACAAAGGCATTGTCTGGTGAGAAGTTTGAAGCTTTTCGCAAAGCTTTGGGCTTACTCCCCTTTGTGGACTGATCATGTCCTCAGGGCATGGAACTTCCCTTTACTCATGTACCAGCTCTCGTTCACTGCATCACTCTAGGGGGGATTTGTTACCATATACATGTGGTAGTGATGTGTGTGAACACACCAGGACCGCCGGGGCATTTTTTCCCCCCTTAAGAAGGTTTTTTTCCCCCGTGCATTGTATACGCCCATCACTCTAGGGCTATCTATCTTTCCATTGCACACTAAGTAACACACTCTCAGTTGTCTGCCTTGAGCTTCCTTCATCTTCTCCAAGCTGTGTGTGCTTTCCTGCAACCCTAATTCCAACAATAGTTGCCAACAAACCTTTGCTGGGCAGGGTCCACAGTTGATTGTCCACACTAGCACCTTCAACCTCAACTTGTTTTTAAGGAAGAAATGGGAAACATTTTGACACTTTAGAAACCATTTCTAGAAGAGTGGACTCACTAAGCGAGCATAAGTCATGTTGAAAATTCTTAATAGCTTCAAGTACCGCTGGATTGCGACTGAAGATACTACTTGTCACATTGACAGAAGGAGCAACCAGTGTAGTAATGAAGGCAGGGTTGAGTCCGCATAACTTTTTAAGAAAATTGGTTAACTCTACACCAGAGTAGGAAAAGGTAGCAAGTGACTGTCTATGAATTTTCTAAAGTAGAGGAAGTTGTTTTAATTCCTCTTCTAAGAATTTAAGTCCTTCCTTCTTTTTTTAAACCAAAGCTACTAAGAGTAATGAAAGAAGTTGTAGTAAAGAACCATGAGGATAATTCTCTATATTTGTTGATCCAATAATAAGTTTAGATACATTTGGATCCTCAATGCAACATAAAACATAGACACTAGCTTTAGAAGAAGTTAGCTTGACAGGGAATTCCATCCCGAGGGCAAAGGAGTCAATCTAAAAAATAGAGAAATCAACATAATATTAGAGGGAAAAAGGAGGCAAATAAGGAAATACAACCAAAGTTTAAATTTTTTTTGGCAGCTCTAGCAAGGAAAGGTTTGTATCTATTTGTAGGCACATCAAAGGATGCCTAAGGGTATGTTTGTACAATTTGGCACAAGCCATTCTCAAATTTTTATTGATAGCTTCTATATTTGTTGGGGAATTAAGGATCCGCATTCGGGCAATGTATTTGTAAAGTTGAGATACCTGACAAAAAGTGAACAAAAAAAATTAAAGAAGGTAATACATACAACCTTTAAACCAGTCAATCCAAAAATATAATGCCTGTGTGTATGTACCCCAATTAGATCATTAGGTCAGAACCTAATAATCTAATTTTTATATATCTTTGCCAAACTCTTGGACATAAATTGTCAGAGCAATTTATGTCCTTGTGCCTATGTGTATGTGTTGGAGTATTACTCTATATACTTACACAATTTGAGCAATACATTCAAAAAGAGAAACGACAAAGACAAATAAAAGTGATTATATACATGTTTTTTTAATAAAATTTATGTATATTGAAATGGAATTTTGATGTTAATTTTACATCTAGTAAATAAAAATGAAGTATCCGCAGAAGAAGTATCCCTACCAAAATTTGGTCAAACAGCACTTGAATTTAAAGGTAAAAGAAATCAAAATCCTTACCTGCAACCATCATGCAAACAAAAAATTCATAAATATTTTTGTTTAGTCATGGAATGCAGGTATAGGAGGACCCGACAGTTGTCATCCATGTCCCTCTTATCCAAGCATTCAAAAATTGTTTAATGATGACAAAATTCTATCTAGCGTCGTATTTGCTTATGGTAGCAAGGATAAATACTCTAGACTTGTTAGAATGTGATAGACATGATTTTTACAGTCTTTTAGCATAAATTTTTTTTTTCTTCCAAAACTTTGCTAAGTATAGGGTAGGAAAAGTTATTATCCCTCATGACAAGGAGATAATCATATAAAGGATAGTGTATAGCTTTAAAAAAAGTTGTTAGCTCATGCAGTTCAAAATTGAACAACTATCTCTGATAAGCTCCTTTTAATGCTAGCAAATAAGTCGTACTCAGGAGTTAGTGTTTTTTATGTATGACCGTTTCTTTCTTAACAAAAGGAAGTCCCCCCTTTTTTTGCATAGTATTATGCATTTATTAACCAAGGTTACCTGTTTATGATAGCAAGCAACCATTATTTCTCTGAAAACTAACAGTTATGAGACTATTGGTTAATAACGTGTCAAGAAATTATAGTGTTATTCAATTAGAGATGTACACCTAAGTCGATTAATTATATTTCCTCAAAAAATAATGCAAAAAAGATAACGCCATACACCTGAGAAGAGGAGGAGGAAGGATCCACGGCTTTAGAATCCATTCAATTTTTTTCCATGAGAGTTTGAAAGCTGTCAGCTCCAAGACCGTGTGCTTACCCACACCTTTGCCAAGTGTCGATAGTTTTTAGAGGTTTATGTTGTAGTCGACTACTAGGGATGATCGGGCTCTTAACAAATTTTAAAGCATACTTTCCATTATGGAATTAATAATGATTTGCCGAGCTTGGAATGCAACTCTTAGAGAGCACAAATTGCTGCTTGTGTGGTACAACGTGTGTCAGTAATCGCTGTAAGCAAGAAAGTGAGAGTATAGCAACTGCAGAGCATAACATCACGTGTAGCTCTTTCAATAGCATCAAGATTGTGTATACGTGTGTGTGTGTGTGTGTGTGTTAGAGGGAGAAAGAGAAAATATAATCAGCGATGCTCCCAAAAACTATTTTGCAAGGCAACAAACTAGTCATGTTTGCCAGTTAAGAGATGTTGTTGCGACCTTGTGTGTGTGTGTGTGTGTGTGTGTGTGTGTGTTTGTGTTGGTGGCAGCAGTTCATGCAGAATGGCCGAGTAGAGTCTAAGTATAGTGCGCACGCGCGCGCGTGTGTGTGTGTGTGTGTGTGTGTGTGTGTGTGTGTGTAAATGTGTGTGTGTGTGTGTGTGTGTGTTTAAGAATGACTTATCTAACAATAGTTTGATTTCACAAACTATTGAACCATACAATGGGACTAGAGACCAGTCAACGTGTAAATAACCAAACCTTATGTATACATTAGATAACAAGTAGATAAAGTTAAGATTACAATTGACATTTAGACTTGATACTAACATGTAGTGTATTACATGTTATTATCAAAGAATCATATACAAGGGATATTTATCACTAATAAAAATAAGCGAATAGTGGATGATCTTCTAATATTGCTGCAATTGTTGTTGTAATCCCAAGGAAAGAATCTCTTACTTGCCACCATCCAAAAAATGAAAATCCATAAATATTGGCATTGATTGGGAGAATAGGTGTCAATGACCCCTCCCTCTTGTTATCGATGTCAAAAATTACAACAAAAACTAACAACATAGCATAGATTAAGTATTATCCTTTGAATTTTGAGTCACTATAGAGTTTTGTATTCCCAAAAAAAATTGGACAGCATCTCCTTTGTAATTTGGAGCACTTTTCAAAAAGTCCAATCTAGTGCCATCTCATCCAAGACCCTCACATGAGGATTAAGGCTCTTTTAAAAAACATTGGAATGATATCAAAGTAAAATATTGACTCTTATTTCAAGAGCTTTGTATTTATTTGCCGAAAAAGGATAGCATCAAAAAGTAGCTTGTGGTTTTGCACTCACCAATGTATACTTACTTTCATTGGGGTTGTAAATCCAACATATCCCTTTCATAAGCATTCGTCTACAATATCTACTATCAACTATGTACCAAAAAAGTTTGTAAACTCCATGTATCTATACATTAGCAAGAGTTACCCATATCCATGTGTCAGCCATATGAAGCACCATGTGAAGCAATTAGCCATGCATATCTACTTGATTTTTTGATCTTCATCCAAGACATTTCCTTATCAAAAAAATTTTAAATTTCAATTCCCAAAAGAATGTGCTATTTGCAGCTCAAAATCCATATAATCTTGATTCGTAAGAATGTAAACTTCTATGTCAAAGAAAGTGATGAGTGTTCAGCTTTAAAAACTAAGAAAATTTCAGCTATAATTCTGAGGTGCCATTACCAGCTTAGAGGGAGTACAACGTCAAAATTAGGAATACGCATCAGCAGTCAAAGTAAAGTATCAGCTAATCCCATCAATATGCGTGTGAAAGTCCAAAGTATATTATGGATGGTAGAGAATCAAGCCAAATTTCCTAGCTTCAAAAACTAGATTTTTGTCGACAAATAATGTTCAAATCATCATGTTTGCCTATCCTCCACTGAAAGTAAATGTTACAGAAGAAGATGTATATTCAGCTTGAAAACCATTAGAATTTTAGTTCTGATTCAATACATTCTTCACTCAAAAAGTCAATACCCAATCCAAAACCATTTCTAGAGGCCATATTATATGTAGCTATAACTGAGATATCCAAAAGATAGTACCATATGCAGCTATAAAAACATTGCCTTGAAGCATTTAGAACGATGAATTGAAGCACCATAAAAACTCCTTTCTAAGTAATTGATATCAATCCCTTGAGCTATAGCCATGTCGCAAACGAGTTCTGCAGATTAGCTATAGCATGCAGATTAATCCCAGCATGTATATGTCCCGCTTTCCAAATCCCAAGCATTTATATTTGTAATCAAGTAATATTTGCAAAAATAGCTCGTATGTTCCCTATAAAAAAAAACCACCATAATTGTGCCCCATGTGCATAATTACTTGACTCTATAATTAGTATAGAATATTCAATTGTGTCTACCATTCTCAGCAGGGTTCAGCTAGCCATATTATTCAATGCTAGAACACATCATATCATCCTATGTACACATGACTGAATAGAGATCCAAATGAGCAGTTAAAAGACTAGTTTTCACCAATTTTAGCAGAGTAGTCTTTAGGTGTCAAACCATAAACTACGTGGTCTATTTCCAAATCAAATGAGTAATGAAAAGAAAATGTTTAAAAAAAAACATAGCCATATTGAGTAGGTGAAGATGCACCTACCTGAATGTCGTTCTTCCATTTTCCCATATATGGATTTGTAGCAGTTGGATTCTGTTTATTGCAAGGGCAACATGTGGGACGGGTGTCTAACCTCACTCCTATCTTATTGCAGACATAGAGAGAACCACAATTATACTTGTCAATCCATGGGACGAAGCTGACGCGACTAGTGTATAGAGGCTACAAGAGGTTGTCAATCTCTTGTAAAACAGTAGACAACTCGCATCTAACTCAAACTACACTAAAATGACAGAAATCACCAAAAGCTAGTCGCTAATAATCGGCAAACAAATCATAACCGTTACAGCATCAAATGACATCCAAACATTATGATACTTCTAGGGCATGTTTATAAGACCTAAGCACACATGCTTATGATCTCAAATCTCACTTTAGGTCAAGTGCAAAAATCGTGATTATTAACAGTAGTGAGTTTTTGGCCTAGTCGTTTTTGACCCAAATTGCATCTAAATGCGTAGCAATGATGCCCCAATACCCCGACTATACTCATTTTATGATTTTTAAGCTTAAATTTGTACTTATGATGAAATTAGGCCGCGGATCAGTGATGCCAAAAGCTATGGATTACCATGAAATGCTTACGTCAATGGGTAGAGCTCTTACCTGCGGTTGCAACACAACAGATGGCACTATACTGTGACAACCGAAAAGGGAGTAGGAAGCGCAAGAAGGAGAGAAGCGAGTGCCATTAGCTCACGATGTGTTCTATTATCCAAAAACTTACAAAATACTTACAAAAATTGGCTTTAACACCTTAGCCAAGGTTTTTGTGGTCAAAACTAATAATCTGGGAGCTCTAACTAAAGATAGGTTGATACAATCTGGAAGCTTGTAGCCCCGGCTCATCAATTACACTGTTTATCTAGAAAATAGGAGTTACAACATTTCCGATTTATCAAAATAATAAGATTTTTTACAATAAAAGCTTCGAAAAATGTTATTCGAGTTAGCTTGCTGCTAACATTCCCCCCCTCCTCGACTGTGTTGTCCCTTGACACAGCTTCATGGACTGAAATACTCTTCAGGTTGACGGTTGGCGAGGTAGTCTTTAAGCGCATGTAGGGCTTTTTCATATCTGATTTGTCTTTCTTTGTTTGGGACTTGCAAAAACTACATGATGACTCTGTTTTTAAGTTCAGTGGCTGAATAGCCAACAAACCTTGATGTAAGGCTGCTGATCATTGGCCTAAATATCTTCGTTCGCCATGTGAAAAAACCTGTATAGTTTGCCTCTTCAAATGCCAACATATTGCTAGATGACAGAAACATACATCTGGCATAGAAGCCATAGAGGACTTCTTCTCAAGGCTGTCCACTTAAATTTTAACATAGACCTTTGTTGCCTTCAAGGAAGGACATCCATGGTGTGCCTGCTTGCTCAGGCTCATGAAAAGTTTAAATACAGGTGAGCAGCATTTTGCAGATCTTATAAAGCATTGCACATGAGAGGTCAGGGAGGCTCTTGAAGAAGGTCATGGTGCTCGCTAGGTGTTCCACCATGTATTCTTCAGTTGCTGATCCCTACTTTGGAGCTGGTAGTCGTGGGTAAGTTAGCCATGTTGGCCTCTTCTTCTTCTTCAGTGCATCGTGTGCATGCCATGTCCTTACCCTTGGTATAGGACAGAATGTAGAGTTCTTTTGTAGGGTTGCAGGTGCTCTTGTGAGCAGAATGAGGTATATGGAGTTCTTGTTCAACCAATTTTCTCTCCATTTTGGGTGGATATCATCTGAGCCTTCTGCCTGCATATCCTTGTAAAGTCTTTCCTTAACCTGCAGTAGCTCCACTTTTATCAATGGGTAGGGCAGTGATTGTTGATGCCATTGAGCATTGATTTGGTCGGGAGTGAGCTGAGTTACATTTACTGAGTGGAGAACTCTCAACTCCCAATCCTTTGCTGCTTTCCATTCAGTATCTGCTTCTTGGACAATCTGCTCTTTTGGTGCATCTTCCTCAGCTTTAGAAAGCTAGACCATTGGCACTTGCTCGACTTTAGTGATCGGTACTTGAAAATCTAACTCTCCTGCAAGCCCTTCTGATGGCTGTGTTTCCATATCAGTAAAAGAGACTTAGGAAAGTTTCTGTTTCATCCTGAGTTTTTGTTTGTCCCTCTCTTAGCAGCTGATTGACTCTCTTCAATTCTTCTATTTCCTCGAGAAATTGCTCTTCTCTTTGAACCCACATCAATGCAAGGTCTCATCTTTGCGTTTGTTCCAGTTTCAACTCAAGCTCAAGGTCCTTGTTCCTCTTTTCTAAAGTCTTGTAGACTTCATCTGTTCCCTTGATTAAGGCTACAACGGGGTTTTCTCTTATCTGTCTTAGAAATGCTGCTTGATCATTGATCTGTTGCTTGGAGTACTGCAAAGAGGCATTTGCGACATCTAGCTGCACTTGGATCTTTTGTATTGATAGAGTGGTGGTTAAAAGTTCATTGGTTACTTTTGTCAGTTGTTGATCTTTGCTCTTGCATGCATCAGATAACTTTGTCAAGAGCTCTCCTAGCTCCTCCATCTCTTTCTGTCATTTCTCCTTTGCAATCTGCGTCATCAATGATACCATATTTTCCGACCATCAGGGTATTATTTCCATGGAGAATAGATATGCATTTGGTAGATCATCGTCTATCCCTTTCAGTGGTTCTCCTGAAATAATCCTTGATAAATGATCTGCTCTTTGGTGAGTGGTGCCCTTTTTCACAAAAACTACCGTGAAATCAAATTCCAAAAGAATGATGAACCATCTCACTATTCTTCCTGTATTGCATGGCTTGTTGACCAAGTACAATAAGGCTTGGTGGTCCATAAAGAACACAAATTTGTTAGCTAATAGGTAATGTCTATACTTTTTTACGGCATAGATAATTCATAATCCTTCCCTTTTGGTGGTTGTATAGTTTTTCTCTGCCATATTCAACTATCTACTAGCATAACAAATAGGAAAATCATTTTTTCTATCTCCTAGTTGAGCTAGTATACACCCAATGACAAAATTGGAAGCATCTACATGTATGTGGAATATCTTATTCCAATCTGGTGCTTTTCAATATTGGGGCTGAAGTGAGAGCTTGCTTAAGCTTCATGAAGGATTCTTCACACTCATCAGTCCATTCAAAGAGTGTAATCAAGTTGTACATAGGTTTTGCAATTATAGCGTACATGTAAATGAATCGTCTGTAATATCCACAATGTCCCATGAAAGCTTGAACCCCTTTGACTTTTGTTGATCTAGGCAATTCAGCAATAGCATGAATTTTATCCATATCATTAGCTATGCCATTTTTAGACACTATATGTCAAAGAATTTTTCCTTGTCTGCCCATAAATGTGCACTTTTCACGATTTAAGCAAATCCTGTAAATTCTACATTTTTCAAAAACCTGTTTGAGGTGTTCAAAATGATCACCCCGGATTGATGAATGTACACATAGATCATCCATATATACTTTCAAGAAATTTCAAAGATATTCCTTAAAAGCATGGCTAATCAATCTTTGAAAGGTGGCAGGAGCATTATTAACCCAAAAGGCAAAAATACTCCATTCAGTTGCAAAGGCAGTTTTATGTTGATCTTTGGGGTCAACCAAAAGTTGATTGTATCCCGAAAATCCATCTAAAAAGCTGTAAGCTTCTCATGCTCCTCCTAATTGAGTCATGTGTATATCTTTAGTTCTAGCCGCATAGGTAATAGGCAACTTTTGCCTCTTTGGACAAGCGCATCATGCATTTGGTTCTTCCAAAGCTGAAAATAAGTTCCATCAAACTTCTTTATGTCATAAATGTCATGGTCTTTGCAGTAGACATGGTGACAAAACTACCAAAAGATTTTGGAATTTTTTTTGGTAGAGTCTCCTTTGTATTTGGGACTATGTCAACCAGTGATTGGAAGAGGAAAGTTGTCTCTGATAGTAGCTACATTCACTTTCTTGAGATTGACACGCACCCTTATTTTCCATTTTTCTTGGGTACTACCACAATTGGAGACACCCAATATGTGTGTTCAATTTCATAAATAAATTCGGCTTCCTTTAGCTTTTCTATCTCTTCTTTGATCTTTTTGGCAAATGTTTCAATATAAGCGTATGGCCTCTGTCTGCTTGGTTTTGCATCATCTCTCATAGGTATAGTATGTTGACATTTCTGGGTCAACACCCTTGACATCCTTATAAGACCAAGCAAAGATATCTCAGTATCCTTTTATTAAGCTTAATAAAAGCTCTTCTTCTTATTCTGTTAGGTCGTTTGTAACGTAGGTAGGTCTAGGCTCTTCTCTTGGTTTGGCCAGATCTATCTTTTTTGCGTTTTTAGGCCCTTCATAGTACTCGCCCTGTTTTGTTATTTCCCTGACAGGTTGTTCGACTATGATCTTTTGATCTTGGAGAGCATATTTCTTATAATGGGGTGGAACACTCATTACATCTTTACCTTCCTCCTCGGTGGTTTCCATTTCAGTGGTATACATCTCCTTTAGAGCTTTCTTCAACTCTTGATACTTCTTTCTTCGTTCAAGTCGTGTCATGGTTGAATCCTTGTCCTGGTATTTAGGTTTTGCTAGAGTTTTCTTTCTCATTTTTCTCGATGTTTTTGATATTTCTTGCTTTTCGTTTAAAGGATATCTACCAGTGATTTTGTCTTTGATACAATCATGTGCATCTATCTGCATCAAAAACTGTGTTCTACTAGAGAGTGATGGTATAGGTTTAGATTTCATGTTTCTGGTGTCTCTTTTTCTTCTATACCATTTCTGTCTTCTCGGTTTCTGATTTGGAAAGTCAAGAAACTTTTCCTCCCCTCCTTTCATGAGTAGTTTAGCTCTCATGAGTTCTTTTTTTGACCCTGAATCATCTAAGGTAGCTGAATGTTCTTCTAACTTGTCTGTTGTATCATAGTAGAAATCTGCAAAGACTTGTTGAGCCTTCAACGAGTCCTTGGATTCTTGAATTTTGTCTTCAAATTGAAGGGTTGAGATCATCTGTATGGGAATTATGTCATAGCCGTCCTCATTGCAAAATTGAGTAGGCATAGACGTATTTACACACACATCCATTGTTGCTAAAATTTGAGTCCACTCAAATGGCTCAAACAAATGCATCGAAAAGGGCTCAAGTACATAAGCTTCATCTGTGTAATCCCTTTCTAAGATACATTCTTCTTGTTTTAAGCTCCCATTTTTTGAAGCTCCGCACATCCAAATAGGTGTGTCTTTGTTCAACCAAGATGGAGTTCGGTCGAAGAGACTGAGTCAAATTCTTGTATGGCATTTTCATAACATCTCTATAAGTGTGATTTTTTAGATTACCCCTTGTTATTGATCCCACTTGCTTCAAATACAGATAATTGTTTTCCCAATCCTGGATGAGCTGTACTTGTCGCATGAAAGGTCTTCCCAAGATGATTTCATAATCGAGTTTCTTTTCAAAGTCCACTATTGCAAAAGTATGTTGATATCAATTCCACAGGAACTAACTATCACTTTTTCAAGCAGTCTTGAGGGTTTTTTGATGTTTCCATCATCCAGTTGCAATTTCATTCGAGTTTGTCTAATGGCTGGCTTTTCCCATGATTCCATACTGCTTTCGTGGCTATGGCTATGCCCGTCCCACTATCCAGTATTGCCATGGTTTCTATATCATTATATCTCACTGGAAGGGTTGTGTTTCCTTCTTCCCCTTCGTAGTATTCTCCAACTTTGTTCAATGGAACGGATCTAATCTCTTTGTTATCCAATTCATGTTTCAATTTTCCCAAAATTTTTGCCATTAGCCATGTTATCTCCACCTTCTCTAGAATTTTATGTAGATCATTTCATAAATCTGGTCTGATTTTTAACAGTTCTCCTAAAGTAAGGTGCATTGAATGGGTGTAGACATGATTGAATGGATGTTGTTTACCTCTAGGGTCTGTTCCGCTCTTTTTATTTGAGTGGTTTTACACACTATGGATTCGTCTTCGTTAACTCCCAACTAAGAGGGTAGTGTTTCCAGAGTCATTGGTTTAGACATTCTTGAAGCTTCAGAGCCACAATCCCCATACAAGGATTGTACAACCATGTCCATATCAGGAGGTAGATTGTCTAACCAAAATTCCTCAATAAGAGCTGACTTCAAATTTAGGCTCCCATCATTAATCTCTCTAACTTTTTTCCATAAGTGTTTTGGCCAGTTTTCTTCCACGAACGGAATTCCATCTAAGGTATCTTCACTGTCAGGCACTATGATTTCTGGCCCTTTAGTTTCAAGGTGGGGTTCTACCACCACTTCAGATTTCTCTTTACTTGTTCCTACCACAAGCTGCTCAGGTTTTGCTATACTCTCGAGAATGGGTTTTTGTTTTTCCAGCATCTCTTGAGTAATTCTTACCAGATTCTGATAAGCTTTAAGCTTAGCTGTTTCCATATATGGAGAAGGATAGTTTTTCCATTTGTTTTCCATGTTTTGGCCTGCTTTGAGTCCTGCTTGGTAAGCTTCCAAGGCTGCATTGATTGGCTCAAAAATTTTGTCTAATTGATCCTCCAGATTTCACCGTGATTTCCTTGACTTCACTTCTAGTTTCTTTCACTTTTTGTTGGAATAGTTTCTTGGTTTTCTCCTTGATTTGAGCCCTTGGTTTCTGTTTTCTTATCTCGTACCTTTGGCTTCTTCTTCTCTTGATCTTTTGAGAGGAAACTTTAGTATTCTCTAAGTCATCAGAGGTGTTATGTTTCTTTTTCTTAGCCTGAGCTCTGGTGATTACCTTGATTGGAACAAAAGGTTCACTTTTTGATGAGCTACTAGGTATCACTTGGATTACATTCACTATTGTTTTACCCTTGTTTAATGGATTTTTTGGACAATCTTCAGGAAAGTGTCCTCCCTTTTTGCAACATTGTATACATAAAGCTTCAACTGGCTTAATGTTCTTGTCAGGCTCTGGGCATTCATTTTTCCAGTGATCATCTACACCAAAGTTATGACAGTTTCCAGTTCTTGGCTTAATTATGGGTCTTACCATCGAAGGTATAACACCTTGATTAGCTACATAGTATATCGATGCAAGCCCTGGTGTAGTATAAGTCGCAGGTTCTTCCATTGGTGGTGGATGTGAATTATACCACTCTCCTTCTACCATTACTATAGATGGACTAGGCTCAACGTAGGGTGTAATAGGCACAAGTGCTTGTTCATCTATGATTCCCTCAGAATGCATGTACTTTACATGCACTGCATTATGTCCAGGATATGGAGGATGTTGACCCAACACGGATTGAGGTCTTTCCATACCTATCAGTGGTCTTTGAGCTGGGTCCATATTAGGATGGTATGTGTATATGGGTTGTCCTTGTGGCCTTATAGGCACATATTAAACATTTCCATCATACTTTGGTCGGTAATAGCACTCATTGGTCTCATGGTTGGTCCATTTATCCTCAATTACACACCATTTTTGTGACCTAATTGGTTGTCCTTGTTGAGGTATCCTTTGCCCTCGTCCCCTCATAGGTGTTTTTTGCATGTTATTCATCATTTCACTCATCCTTTTGAGCGTGTCTTCTATGGCTATAAGCGGTGCTACAATAGCCGTTCCCACTTGTGTTAGTTCGGTGGATTCTGTCTTCTCACTTTGATTATCCTTAGGGACATCTTCTTCATTGAAAATATCACAATTGTCTCCCAAGTCAATGGCATCAAATACACACTCTTCTAGAGTCATATGTTTCTTTCTATACAATATAGCATGAAGTTCTTTGTTTTTAGCAGTCCCTCTAGAAACAATGATACTAACCTTTCTTCTGCAGGTATTTCTAGGTCTAGGCATCTTGCAATGTATTGCTTCATTCTAGTTGCACAATCTCCAACAGACTCACCTTGTTTCTGTTTGAAGCTATAGATTTGAGCTACCGTATTATGTTTGATCCCCGTTTTGTAACATGCAGTTAAAAATCCTTGAGCTAATGTATTTAAATCCATGATTGACCTTGGTGGAATGTTTTGGAACCATGTCAGTGATTTTCCTTCTAATGTCATTCCAAATTCCTCAAATTGAGTATGAAAATCAAACATGTGTTCTGCTCTTAGCACTTGCTTAAAGCTTGCTAAGTGGTCATATGGATCCCCAGATCCATTGTATTTTCAAACCCATTTTTGAAAATTAGCTGGTCTGACACATCTATTTGGTTCAACTCTAGGTCTCCTAGCAGTCGGTCATGTTCCGACTCCTTCAAACCAGTCTATTGGAAATAGTGACTCATGTAGTCCCGGACTCGCTTTAGTGTCACCCGGTTTTCTTCGTGATGAGGTAGGCTTGGGTTTTTTAACATTGCTCCCAAATGATCTCTCGCGGAGTTCCTCTCTTGGACTAGTTTCTTGTCCTTGGCCCAATATCCAATCTCTTATGGAGTACCCTTGGTATTTGGTTTGTTCCACCTCCTCAGGACTCATCATAACAAAGTTATTGTTATAAAAATCCCTAAATAGGTAGGTTGGTAGATCTATTGAACCGTTATCTTTGACTTTGAAGATATAGATGATCTTCATGGGTGCTAACTGTCTTGATTTGGCATGAGTAGTCCATAAAAGATCTTTGATGTTTCTATCCTAGACTCCAATCCTAGGATTATCCGTGCTAAGCCGTTTCAAAGGCTTCAAATCAACTTGATCGTATCCTGGAATTCTAAATTCAACGGTCCTTCTTTTGTTGCCATATCTAGAATTATGGTATTTATTTCTAATCCCCATTTGTCTATCACATCAGGGTTTTCAACTTGTAAATACTGAGTTTCGTTTTTATCCATATACATTTTCCCTTGTTTGTTGCCCTGATTTCCTCTTCAAACTCTATGTCATGGTCATCAATGCGAATGGCATACTCTTCATTAGGATCCAGGTAAACCTGAGATCCATGGCCATTAGTATTATAAAAGGTGAGTATGTGCTTATACCACAATGTCATTCCGGTTCCTGAATGAGTCGAATAGGAAGACATTTCAGATGTTGATTCTAAAAAAGTGTCTGAGACTTCTTGAAAGATAGTGTCCAAGTGATCACTTTGATTCACACTCTCTTTGGTGGATACTCTACTAGCCGTCTCTTCAAATATGCCTTGGTTTGCTAGTATACGACTAGATCTAAGGTTTATGTAGACTTGTGAAGCCCTGGATAGAGTACTTACCGTTGGATTGACTTGTTATCAATTTCTTCCACTTAGCTTGATTTTGCAACTCTTGTCAAGCTTTCAATTCCTTGTCTGCAACCTGATTCCTGTAGCAGTTTAATCAAGTTAGTTATTCTTTCACAAAGACTGTACAATTTTTGCTAACTGTTGTGACTGGTCTATGTGTATCACTTCAATTTGAGCTAATTGAGTCAGCAATTGAAACTTTCAAATACTACTTTTCCAAAAAGCCAAAGGACTAATCTTCAACCTAGAAACAGAGTGAACATATATTAATCTGGATCTGATTGAACCCAAAATTGATCGATGGTTTTGTATTATGTTGTTCTAACACTGTACAAGCTCAAAAGTCAAAAATTCTGTCTCTGTGTATCAGAAGTAGATAATCGCCATTATTTACTTTTCTCAATTTTTGTACTTTTTGGCTTGTTTTACCAAGTATTCAACTTGTTAAGGTCTCTGGACAAGTTTCACTGAGTTTGAACAAAATTTGTCCAAGTTATCAATTGTTTCGTGTCCGTAGACTCAGTTTTCAAGAATCTCTCTTAAGTCTCACTTTTGTGATCCAAATTTCACCAAATTTGATTTGTGTGGTCTACTTGATATGCTTGACCTTGAGGTATACTCAAATGTGCAAAAATATCCAATTTTGTAGCAGATATAAATAATCGCTGATTATTTACTCCTTGTATTTTTCTACAATTTTTGGCCACAATATTGACACAAAATGGTTAAGCAACTCAATTGAAGCTTCCTAGCCCAGTTTCATCAAGTTTGGATAATCCCTATTCAATGGTTAACAATTTTGTGTCTGCATACTGATTTTACAAATTTGGCCACAATTTTCACTCCAATGATCCAAATCTTACCAAATTTGATTTGTGTGCTTACTATAACATGTTAAAACTAGTGGTATGCTGGGTTGGTCAAAAAATTTGAGAAATTTGACAAAAGTAAATAATCGTGATTATTTACTTTTGGCAAAATTTTGCATCTTTTTGGTAAACAAAGCATGTACACTTGTTTAACACTTGAATATAAGCCTCCGAGTCAAGTTTCACTAAGTTTGAATAAAATTTTCCCAATTCACACTCAAATTCTCAACAATCAGTACAGATTTCAGTTTTATCAAGGTTTTGGTCAGTTTGGTGATCCAAATTTTATGGGCCTTTACAAAAGATATTTGTACACATGCATAGAAACTCTGGTATCAACTTTGGTCATTTTTGAGCTGAAAGTAAATAATCGTGATTATTTACTTTTGGTCCTAAACGAACAATTTTTTTTAACTTTTTCAATGGACAGTCTTTTTATGGTCTATTTTAAGCCTCTGAGTCAAAACTTAACTTGGCCTAAAATGTCAAGAAAAAGTAAATAATCCGAGTTTTTGCAAACTCTTAAAAATTTACCTCAAATGTGTCCTTAAGCTTAGCCACTAGTTCATATAACTTTTAAAGCATAATCTCCAGCCGGATTCAATGGTTGACAGTCTTTTGGTGCTATTTCAAGCCGTAGACCTGAAATTTTGCAACTTCACATAAACAAATCACAATTGATTCTTCTAGAGAGAGCAATGTTTTGAGATCCCACCTCAGATTCTACTTACCCTACTCCCTAGGGCGGTCACTTTTTAGAATGTGTATGATATCACGTGAGTTAACCGGAGAGGATTATTAAAAGACCAAAATGTATAAAAATGTATACATACAGAGGGGGGTGCGGTTTTTTTAAATAGGCTCACAATGTAAGTATAGTATGTATATTGGGGTATTATTAATTACCTCTTGAACGCACGTGATATAGGGGTCTTTTGATAAGTGACTGCCTCGGGCCCTACTCCTAGATTCTACAACAATGGGGTTGTGGAAAGTGTCCACAAACACTCATTTTCTTGTTTTTTTATTGTTCTCTGAGCCTTGATCTTAAGACTTGTCTCTTCCATCAATCATTCCCAAAAATCCTAATTTAATCTTACAATCCTAAAATCCTAAAAGGTACTTAGTAAGTACAACCTACTTCTAAGCTACCTCTACATAGCAAAAGACGACAATCTTAAGCTATGCGGTTTTAAAAAGAAAGTTTTGACTCTAGGTGATCTTAGAGGAAGTTAAAGGACAACTACACAAGATGCTTGTGTTTTCCCTAGTTTAGGTCTCTTCGATCCTCGACAGCGTCGCCAAATGTGGGATGGGTGTATAACCTCACTCCTATCTTATTGTAGACATAGCGAGAACCACGAATATAATTGTCAATCCATGGGACAAAGCTGACTTGACTAGTGCATAGAGGCTACAAGAAGTTGTCAATCTCTTGGAAAACAATAAACAATGTGTGTGTGTATATCAGGAAGAAAAGTTGTTTGACTTTATTAACTCCGCTTGCGTAATTTTGTAGAGTAGCCGAAACGGCTTGCCATCATATATAGGGGGAAGTTCCACCCAAAAAAGGGAAGATAGTGAATTTTTTTTGAAGAATAAATATATTTTTCTTTAATTTCCTCTTGGCAGAACCAAGGATTTTTTTTTTTGTACGTTTAGAAAAGTGATTTTTTTTCAGACATTGCACTATCGGAAAATCTAGTAATATCGTTTCATCCCTATTAGAAAGAAGTTAGGTTCAATCGTTTTTTTTTAATAAAAAAAACTAGACAAGGATCACCCTAGTGGGTTTTAGTGTTCAACATTTAGGAAAAAAAGCTCTGAATTAGATGTTGGTAAAGAGATATACCAAATTTATCATTAAATTTATTTTAACCCTTTGGCTTAAAAAAATTATAGTTGGAGTCAAAGACCAAAGAGTGAGTGAGTGCACGTGCGTGTGTGTGTGTGTGCACGCGTGCACGTGCGTGCTTAAAGCGCCTTGAAATACTTGTCTTGGTAGCAAAGTTGTAAGATCCTTGATCTTTGGGTCTCTTTCAAAAATAAGAAAAACACATTTTTCAATGCGCATTACTTTATTTTTGGTCTAGAATACTTGTTATGCAATGCTTTAATGTTTGAGAGTGGAAGCAAGGTTCTTTTCAAATTTTGTTAGGCCAGATGAACAATTGTTTCAGTTTTGGAAAATTTTACTTTTTCTTGCTTTTTGGTAAGTGCTACAAAAAAGATGTTGTCCGATTTTTTATAGTGACTCAAAATTCGAAGCATAATACTTAATCTGTGCTATGCTGTTAGTTTTTGTTGTAATTTTGACACCGATAACAAGGGGGAGGGGTCGTTGATAGTTACCTTCCCAATTAATGCCAATACTGATGGATTTGCATTTTTTGGATGGTGGCAAGTAAGAGAATCTTTTCTTGCGATTACAATGTCAATTGCAGCAATAACAAAAGATCATCTATGTTCGATTATTTTTATTAGTGATAGATAACCCTTATATATGATTCTTTGATAATAACATGTAATACAATATATGTTAGTATCAAGTCTAAATGTCAATTGTAGTCTTAACTTTATCTACTTGTTATCTAATGTATACATAAGGTTTGGTTATTTACACGTCGACTGGTCTCGAGTCCCATTGTATGGTTCAGTAGTTTGTGAAATCAAACTATTGTTAGATAAATCATTCTTAAACACACACACACACACACACACACACACACACACACACACACACACACTTGTTTCTAGCTAGCCTTTTGTCGGGTTAGCACCATGCAATGGGCCGAGAACTGCTTTCTCTCTTATCTCTGTCAAACAATCATCCTACCAACTATGGAATCATTGTTTCTTGCAAGAAGCTTTGAAGTTGCCTAGAAGTTTTCCTCCACATCTTTGGAAATATAAGATATGTCGCCGGCATGTTCCACATCACCCTGTATGGAGTGTCATAAAAAATTAGGGTATTTTTTGCATCCAAATCCTCAAACATCTTCCAAAATATGACTCAAGTTTTGTGATAAACCCTTCCTAATCCTAGCATGATGTTTGATTTCCGGCAATTCTTGTCACTCATAAGCATCTTGAACTTGGTATAATGCTTAGGGAAGCATATTTTTATGACGTGTTGTACTCTTGTTAAGTTATAGCAAGTCCATATCCATAGCTCAAAGTATTCACTACAAAAATCCAAAAAAATTCTATGCATCTGGTCGCACCACATAAAATTCTTCATCTTTATCCTCCACAAATCGCATTTGTTGAGCCCAAGTTGGGATAGAATTTCCATGTTTTGTTTCAATTCTCTTGAGAAGAAATCCCTCTAGATCCAAGATAAGTACTCTTTTGATGCCCTTGTTGATAGCAAGTGGCAGGTGATAAGGAGGTGGTTGAAGCAAGTGGTAGGTGATAAGGTCTTGGATGAGGTTGTTTGGGTAGTTCAATAGTTTCCTTCAAATTGTTCATGCATATAGCCAATCCATTTTCCTATAATGAATCTAAAATTAAAAACAAGAACATTTAATGTCGATGAAACAATAGACGTGATTTTCATATTGTATATCATATGGTAATATTAGATGGAAAAATCCATCTACCAAAAACCTAACCTTTTTTATGTTGCACTCTCTCTTAGTCTCAATATCATAAACTTCAACTAGATCTAAGTCAATTAGTAAGTACTACTTGTCAAAGGTATGCTCAAAGTGCATAAGTTCTTAATAAATTATCTACTATAGAACGGTGCTTAGGTATCAAGTCTACAACTTTTCCAATATAAGATCCACTTGGATATGGAAAGAGAAACTCATAACCACTTGTGCAAGTGATCAAATAAAGTTTAAATCTCGATTCCTGTAACAGGATTTTGATTAATGTCTACTCAATCTTAGCATATATAGAATTGAGGTCCACCACTTTTTCAACCTACGCATGGGACATTAATATAAGGTCCATGGCCCTATTCTCAATTATATAATGGGGATTTAGTCTCAAGAATCACAAATAATCTAAGCTAGGATTCATTAAACAATGATGACAAAAAAATCACCAATTATCCGTGCTAGAGCCCATGTGGGTAAATCAGCTATGGATTTCAAGGTCCACCACTTTTTTGCAAACTTATGATTGTTTGTTGCATGGGGAATTTGGTTTGAAGGACCACATCTTGTCCATGGTTGTAGTATAGAGAGAATCGAGGTGCACCAATTATCCAAGCTATGCTTACTTTTATCATGAAGAGAATCAATGAGCATCACCTCTCCAAGCTAGGCAGCATAACCTATTGATACAATGCCACCACATGTGAAACCCAAGTGGTGGATCTCCTCTTGGTTTCCATTTATTGCTAGGATAAGTGGTAGAATTTTCTTCCATCCATGTGTCAAGGGAGCCCCTAATTAGATAAATGATGGACGAAAGTGAACCCCCCATTTACAACATATCATGAGTTGAGCAAATGATAGAAAAAAACACTATCCATTCTATAAAATAGCATAGGTGTGGGACCTTATATCAAGTGGTTTTCCTTATAACTTGAACAAGTGGTGGACCTTTCTTCTTTCTATGCTTCAATAGGGATTAACATGCACAAGTCGTGGCTCTCTCTTCTCTCCACTTTGAAACCGACCTCTTTATGATACAAGATAGAGTGGATTACTAGAAAAGTAATGGACCTTGTAGAGTGGTTTTTTAAAACTAATTAAGATAGATGGTGGATTTATGCTTCTATCTATGTTTCAGTGAAGCTTTTCTTGGATAGGTGGTGGACCTCTCTATGATTCAATGGAAACAAGATACAATAAATCGTAGACCATTCTCCTCTCTATGATCATTGGAGACAAGATTCAATAAGTGGGGGACCTTGTATATTGGTCGCTTAGCCATTCTATTAGAGATTATAGTTTGGAAAAGTGGTGTATCTTGTAGTCATTCATTGTAAAAACCTTGGAGAAGTGAAGGAATTTACTCTCTATGTGTTTTAAGGAAGCATAGCTTGGACAAGTGGTGTACCTTGCTTCACTTCTCTTCAAGCTTGGAGAAGTTATGGAATTTACTCTCTATGTGTTTTAAGGAAGCATAGCTTGGACAAGTGGTGGACCTTGCTTCTCTTCAAGCATCAATGGACTAGCGTTTGGGTAGGTGGTGAACCTACCCAGACACAATGAGAAAAAGCACTTACTAGTCATCCAAGTTAGGTGTAAGTAGGTATCTAATGTGTTAGCCTGCAAGGCCTTTGGATATTAGCTTCCATTTGTACAAATAAATGATCTAAGTAGGAAACTCAAGTTTTGATTTGAAGGCTTTTCACTTGTCTAAGCTAATATCTAGCTCAATCATAAATTTTTGAAGGTCCACTACTTGTCTAATCTAGGCTCCAAAAGAGTCTTAATTGGTTTATGATAGATTCTAACTTTCTTGATGGAGTAGAACTATAGAAAAATGAGGCAATCGATGAATTAATCAAAGAAAAACTACACAAATCTTTGACTTTTTCCCCAAACTAAACGAGTACAAGACAAAAAATAGGCGATCTCAAGAAGAAGCAAAATTTTCATTTTCATATGTAGTGTTACAAATTGAGAAAACATCTTTCAAGAAATTGATAAACAGAATCTAGGTGTTTGCTTTGTTAATTTGAGAAAACATATCAAAACTTATATCGATTGAGCTCCATCAAGATATACCCTCTGTGAGAACCTGCAAGTAGGAATAAAACAAAAGATTGATCAGATACCATGGATATGAATGTTAAATCTAGCATGTTTATCAAGGTTTAAGACATTTCAATAGTACCTTAGGGTTGTTTTATATCCCACTTTAGATGATTTTTCTCAACTTTCACCTTATTTATATACGCCTTTGAAGTGGTTGCCTTCAATGGTCCTTTTGTGCTACAACCTAATTGCCTAGCTGAAGAGATCAATTGTGGCGCCTTAATGATTTCAATGGGTGTACCTTCCTTTGCCAGTATTTCTTGTTTTTGGGCTCTTCTTGCTTCACTCTGGTGGCTTGTGTCACTTGCTTGGTACAATATTCCCTAAAGGGTAGTTTCACCTTTGTCATATTTTGCAGGTGGTATTCTTCTTGTAAAGAACACCTTAGCTTACTAGGCATCATTTGTATGCTTCCAATACTTTATGATTTCTTTGCATTCACTATCATTTGTTACTTCAGGTTATCCATAATGATTAGAAGCAATCAAATTACGCACATCCCTTCTCTCATCAAGTTGAAGCAAGAAGGGAAGCACATCCCCCAAGAGCACATTGTCAACCTTTTTTTCACCAATTGTGGTGGAAAAATGCAATTGTTTGCAGGTGAAATACATCCCTTGTTAGGAGAGTCATCCACAAGCATCGTTCTTTGTGAATCACATTCAAACCCCTTGGCAATTTTGGCCAAAGGTTTGAACATTGCCTCAACATTTGGATTGTTAGGTCTAAATAATTTTTGTTTTTGAGCGGTGTAGCAACCTTCTTGATACCAGACTTCAAAGAAAGGTAATGTATCCGCAGCTGAGTTGTTTAGTACTCTAAGGATTTGAAGCACATTGTCCCTAGTAGCTGTTGACTAGATTGCAACATTAAAATTATGTGATATAGTTGTCAATAACTGTATGCAACCTAATATATCTTTTTGAATCTATCTGCATTGACTTGTGGTGTGAGGATGGCTGAGCAAAACGCTTCAATAATAGACCATTTAAATCCAATATAATTGTAAGCATGGATTTCTCATCATTTATACTAGATGAAGCAGCAGCAATTGAAAATGGCTCAAGAGTAGATGTTTCTACCTCTTTTGAAGTAGGTTGGATTGTTGGAGCACTGATTTCTTGGTCCACATTACTGCAAGCTTGCTCAAGCTGCACATCACTAGATTCTGGTATAGAAATATCATCCGTCTTGGACACTTTAGAAATGAGAAAATCAATAGATTCTACAATTGTGGATTGATTCATAGGGGCTTTGTCAATCCCAATCTTTGAATCTAAGAAATCACACATAACATTGGTTTAATCACTAGAATTTAATTCATTGTTTTAACATGTAGAGCTCCAAGTAACAAATTTATTCAAGGTAAAATCAATATTAGAATCCTTGCAACCATTGTTAGCATTGTTACACAAGGCACCACTTGTTTAAACTATAATCTATTGTGGCAAACTTGTCCAGCCTACACTCTATTAGATTTTAGTACTTAAGTGAATACTAAAATCCAAAACATGTTCAAGAACACACAAGCACAAGGTCCACCATATGTCCAATCTAGGCTACACGAAAAACCTGTTCAAGAACACACAGGCATAAGGTCCACCACATGTTCAATCTAGGCTACAAGAAAAAAATAGATCTTTGCTTAGATTTGGATTCAAGGGTCACAACTTGTTTAAGCTAGCTAGCTTCAAACTACACCAAAATGTTGCAAAGATGTCCTTCATATTCAAGGTAAAATTTATCAAAAGAAGAAAGTAATGTTAGAGCCCCTACCACTTTTCCAACCTAGGTATTGATTAAATTTTGATAGATTTCCTAAAAATCTTGAGTAGAGTCAAGATTCTATGTTCAAGGTAATCAAATAGCTTAGAAAACACATAAATCATAAGAGCACTCTAGATTCTAGCTAAACATAAAGTAAAAAATAATCATATGCACTTAAGTGTTGAGATTCTATCAATAAAAAAACAAAATTTTAGATGTATTTAAGATTTCCATCTCCATATAATACTTGAAAATATCAAGTAAAGTCATAGTCAGCAAACAACTCTTCTCTTGCTACAACCTGACAAATAGTCTCATGTTCCCAGAGAACGTTGAGAAACTCTTGTTGATATCGCAATACCAGATTGCCTAGCTCTATCTATTTAAAAAATAGGTGAACCAACGGGATTAGTCAACCATATGGACAATCGATGGTTTAATGAGACGTATGGGCGTTGTTGATAGGGGAGCTTCTCTAAGTGTTCCCGTTGGTGAAACTACTCTCGGCCGAATATTCAATGTACAATCGAGAGTTGGATCGAAGGGGGATTCTTGCGTATACCAACACCACAATTTCAGATCAAGCAGGGAGATTTAAGCTAGAGATAGATGGGAGGAATAGAATATGGGTTCGTATAGCCCAACACATTTCCTTCTTCTACGCAACCAAGAATGTATGCTTGATCTTCCTCTTCTTCTACATTTGGATCTTCTAGAAGAGAATATTTAGAGGCTCTTGGAAATATATTGCATATCCTTTTCTACTCTTGAAATCTATACTTATGTCCTCCATAGTTTAGAATAGCCACACCACTTTCAAGGGCAGTATGCACAAATAGCCCATAACCAGCTCCTTGAATACATGAAAGTCGCACTTCAAAAGCCACCCATTAATATAAAAAGTACATCTTGAAAATAGGAAAATTTAGTGTTCCAAAAGGATCTTCAATAAAATCATAGCGTGAAATACACCTCATTTTTATCTCACTTAACTCCTTTGTATCTGCAAAAAAAAGAAAAACATTATGCATAAATACAAGGATTAGATCAAAGGATGATAGTACGATTGGGATATCCATCATAATGGAAGACTGAGAGTATCTCTTACATGGGGCCTCAAAAGGTTTCAAAAAATAAAATATTTGAGAAACATAGTACACCATGTCTCCAATATATTGCCCATTTGAAGAATAGAGACAACCAAGGTCCACCACTTGTCCAAGCTAGACATTGAGCATTAATACAAGGTCCAATAACTATCCAAGAAACCTATAGCATTTGGTAACATGGGATGCATTGATGCAACAAAGGAAGCCTAACCTCTTGGTCCATATATTTTCTCTTGTAGACTAGGGGGATAGTTTCAAAGTCATCACTAGTCAACATTAGGCATAGGAAATTGATAAAATTCTCCACCACATTTACAACTTATCTTCTCTAGTAGCATGGGTGTTATAATATCAAATTTCACCACATCTTCAACATGTACTCTATTGTAGTGTAGATATTTTTGTTTGTAGGTCTACCACTTGTCCAAACTTGGCTTGTTGATGCATGGAGATTATCAAGGGTCCATCAGTTTTCCAAGCTAGACTTATAGCATGCCATAAAATATAATATCTAACTTTAACAAATGATTTTCTCATATTAAATTGATCATTTAATATGGGAATATAAAAGGGGAACAAGAGTTAGGATATAGATATGTGCTTCTAGACCTACATTAGGAAAAATTTGGACTAAAAAATGGGCCTTGTAAGAATTGTTGATGTGGCATAGCTTTCAAAAAGTGGGGATCGATAATTTTTTTTGCAAATAAGATCCAAACTTGTCGGAGGTTGGATATTTAGAATCTACTCTTCAAATGCTATCTATTGATATATAGCATGCATGTATCGGACATTGCCTTCATGTAGATCTAGAAAAAGGTGATTTTAGATTATCGTAACGGTAACAAAACCTGGCTGATTGAAAAAAAATGGCATAAATTTCATAGAATTCATCCAAACTTTTCGGACCTTGGCTCTTGAGAATCCATTTTTCAAGAACTTTCCAATGATAGGTCATATCATGGGGTTCTAAGCAATATTTAGAGGGGTCTACCGGGTTGCTTTCTTTTGTACAACTTTGATGATGTGGCACTCTTAAAAGGCCCAAAAATGAGTTCAAAATTTTCCTAATGTCTCAACAGAAGACCTAAAGGAGAAATGGTTGCATCTCAATAGGGGTCCAAAAGGAGATGGTCTACCAAAGAGCTAATGTGCAATAAGTGCTTCTAAATTTACCTCAGCAAGGGACCAAGAGGAGAGATGGTTACATCTCAATAGGGGTCCAAATGAGGTATTCTATCAAAGAGCAACGTGCATCTGATGGAGCTTAAAAGACCTTAGGGTTATCTTCATTAAAGACCTCCAAAGTTAGTGTTAAAAAGCCTTTGACCTTACGCAAGCTAGGGCTAACCTCGAGGTGGGAATCTTACCCAAGCATGAGGTGCTAAGATGCTTAAAGTGGTTGTGGGAACCTTGCCCAAAGCTTGATGTGATTTTTATGCTTAAAATGATTAAGGTTCTTGAAGTTTTCAATTCAAATATAAACTCTCAAAAGGCATCGTTTCCATGCTTGATTGATTAAGTGCTTGAAGTATTCAATTCAAACCAAATGACTTAAGAAGCATAAAAGACACATGTTTAAAAAAAATCTCCACATGTGGCCCTCATGATGTGCACTTTAATTCTCTTATTTCGCTATTCTCAAAGTTCATATTCATTTCCATTACATAGCACAATTTCAAGGTCCTCAACATGCACAACATATGAGAGGCTATAACATGCAAGGTATTACTTCAAGGTCTACCATCTCCTATGCAATCCTATGGTTCCATTGAAGCATGAAGAGAAGCAAGGTCCACCACCCAAGCTAGTACTTCTTTCCATCACTTCAAAAATCCATGATATGTTGTCCATGGGGTTCACCACTTGTCCAAGGTAGGTGCTCCATTGAAACATGGAAACAAACAAATATCGCCACTTGTATAAGCTAGGCTCCATTGAAACATGGAGAGAGCGAGCTCTACCACTTGTCCGAGCTAGGATCCATTGAAACATGAAAAATCCATGAGATATTGTACATGGGTGGTTTTGTTTCAAGGTGCACCACTTGATTTATCTAGGATACTTTGCAAAATTTAGAGAGGTCAAGCTCTACCACTTGTCTGAGTTAGGCTCCTCCAAAACATGGAGAGAAGCATGCCTCACCACTTGTCTCAGTTAGGCTCCACCAAAACATGGAGAGAAGCAAGCTTCACCAACCTTGGCTTGATGTATGGAGATAATGAAGGTTCCACCCTTTCTCCAAGATAGGTATATAAAATAATTGCAAAGTCCACCATGTGTATAAATAATTGCAAGGTCCACCATGATATGTTGTACATGGAGATTTTTTCTCCAAGTTCCACCACTTGTCCAAGCTAACTCTATTGAAACATGGGGATAGAAGCAAGCTCCACCATGTGTCGAAGTTAGGCTCCATTAAAACATAGGAAACCACTTGTCTAAGCAAGGATCCCTTGCAACGTGAGCATAAGAAAAACCCCACCACTTTTCCAAGCTTTAGACAACCATGAATGATATTGTTTCTGACCAATTGCAAAACTCTTGATGTGTTTGTACATGGAGAATTTTGTTACAAGGCCCACCACCTGTCTGAACTACCTCCAAGCTATAATATTATTTCTCATCATTTTGAAAATCCATGATATATTGTACATGGGCGGGTTTTCTCCAAGCTCCACCACTTGTCCAATATATTTTCTATTGAAACATAAGGTAAAAGCAAGATGCACCATGTGTCCAAGCTAAGATCGATTGGAACTTTGAGAACCACTTATCCAATTGAGGCTCCCTTGAAACATGGAGGGAAGCTAAGGTTCACCACTTGTCCAAGCTAGGCTACATAAATAATGTGTGGCTAAATCCAAAGGGCCACCACTTCTCCAACCTTTAGAGATGCAAGGTGTACCAAATGCATAAACTAGGCATGAGAAAATACTAGAAGTTCATTTATGTAGCCTATTATCTTTACTAGCAAGCTCCACCATGTGTCCAAGCTGGGCTCTATTGAAACAAACCTAAACCAGATATATGTTGTAAATGAGGAGTTTTGTGCCAAGGTCCACCACTTGTCCAAGCTAGGATCTATTGAAACATGGAAAAACCAGATATAAGTTTACATGGGGATTTTTGTTTAAAGACCCACCACTTGTCTAAGATAAGCTCTATTGAAACATGGTGTGAAGAAAAGCTCCACCACATGTCCAACCTACGTTTCATAAATAGTAGTTCATTTAGTTCAAAGATCTAACACTTGCCTAACCTCTAGAGAGAGGTGGAAGGAAAGCTAGCTATCTAATCTAGGAATGGAGAATTTTGGTCTCAAGAATCATTGAGACATGAAAAGAAGATAAGTTCCACCCCTTGTCCAAGATTGGATCAATTGAAACATGGAGAGAAGGGAGCTCCACTAGGTTTCCAAACTGGGGTCTTTTTCAAGATCCACCACTTGTCCAAGCTAGCCCAATTTCAATTGAATCATGGAAGCATCTAAGGACCACCAGTTGTCCAAGCTAGGCTCCATTGAGACATGGAGAGAAGAAAGTTGCACCATTTTTTGAAGCTAAGATCCATTGAAACATGAAAACCCATTTATATGTTGTACAAGGTAAGTTTTGTTTCAAGGTCCACCACTTGTCCTAGCTAGGCTCTATTGAACCTGGGAAACTGGGAACTAGGAAAAGTGATGCAATGCACCACTTGTCCAAGCTAACCCTGTTGACAAGGGATATAAGAAAGCTCCACCATGTGTCCAAGCTAGGCTCCATTATGACATGAGAAACCACTTGTCCAAGCTAGGCTCCCTTGAAACATGGGTAGAAGCAGAGATCTACCACTTGTCCAAGATACGAACAACCTTGAACAATATTGCTTCTCACCAATTTGAAAATCATGGTGTGTTTTACATGAAATTTTTTGTTACAGGGCCCACTACTACTTGTCAAAGCTTTCTCCAAGCTACGATATTGTTTCTCATCATTGGAAAAACCCATGATATGATGTACATGGAGAGTTCTACTCCAAGATCTACTACTTATCAAAGCTAACTCTATTGAAACATGGTATATAAGAAAGCTCCGCCATGTGTCCAAGCTAGGAAACACATTGAAACATGGGAAACCACTTGTCTAAGCTAGGATCCCTTGAAACATTAGCATAATAAAAACTCCACCACTTGTTGAAGCTAGGGAAAACCATAAATGATATTGTTTCTCACCAATTGGGAAACCCTTGATGCGGTTGTACATGGAGAATTTTATTACAAGGCCGACCACTTGTCCAAGCTACAATAATATTTCTCACTATTGGGAAAATCCATGGTATGTTGTACATGGGGGGTTTTTTTCCAAGCTCCACCACTTGTCCAAGCTAGCTCTATTGAAATATAAGGTAGAAGCAAGATCCACAATGTGTGTAGGCTAGTAGGCTCTATTGGAACTTGGAAAACCACTCGTCCAATCGAAGCTACCTTGAAACATGGAGAGAGGCAAAGATTCACCGCTTCTCCAAGTTAGGATACATAAATAATGTGTGGTTAAATCCAAAGGGCCACCACTTGATCAACCTTTAGAGATGCACGGTGTACTAGATGTATAAACTAGGCATGAGAAAAAATCCAAGTTAGGCTCCTTTGAAACATAGGAAACCACTTGTCTAAGTTAGGATCCCTTGCAACATGAGCATAAGAAAAACCCCACCACTTGTCCAAGATTTAGACAACCATGAATGATATCGTTTCTCACCAATTTCAAAACCCTTGATGTGTTTGTACATGGAGAATTTTTTTACAAGGCCCACCACTTGTCTGAGCTACCTCAAAGCTACAATGTTATTTCTCACCATTTGGAAAATCCATGATATATTGTACATGGGGGGGTTTTCTCCAAGCTCCACCACTTGTTCAAGATATTTCTACTGAAACATAAGGTAGAAGCAAGCTCCACCATTTGTCCACGCTAGGATCGATTGGAACTTCGAAAACCACTTATCTTGTTGAGGCTCCCTTGAAACATGGACTGAAAGACCTTTAGAGATGCAAGGTGTACCAAATGCATAAACTAGGCATGAGAAAATACTAGAGTATCATTTGTGTAGCATATTATCTTTAGTAGAAAGCTCCACCATGTGTCCAAGCTGGCCATGTGTAATTCAAATGTAAGAAGTACCTAAGAAGTACAATCTATGATGGTTGTAACAAGAGAAGTTTCATTTCAAGGTTGTGAACACTTATCTACCTCCACTTGTCTAACATCAGCTCCATTGAAGCATGGAGAAAAGCAAGGTCCACCACCAATCTAAGCTAGGATTCTTTGAGGATAAGAAACACTAGCTTTCCTAAATATGCATGGGGGAACCTCCAGAAAGCTCATCATTTGTCAACATATCCTATGATCCAACATGTGGAGTTTTATTTGAAGGTCCACTCTATGTTCAAGCTAGAATCCATTTAATCATGGAGAGAATTAAGATCGAGAGGTGTCCACTAGGAAATATGTAAGATAGCATGTGCAAACCACATAAGGGATTTATAATTAGGTACATTACAAAAAAATGTACTGACATAAAGAGTTTTTTAATTGAGAAAGTAAAAAAATTCATACATAAGGGCTTTTTTTAAAACAAAAATTCATACATAAGGGATACATATAATACTTGAAAATATACAGGTAAGGGATTATTTAAATACCTCTTGTTCGCAACGTGATATAAACAATTTTTACATAGTGGACTCCCCAGGAGTAAGATATACTTTAGTCCAAGACACGATCCATTGAAACATGAGAGAAGAAAGGTTCACCACGTGTACAAGCTATACGTGGGTAGTTTGGTTTCAAGGTACTTCACTTGTCTAAGGTGCACTTCATTAAAGCATGGAGATAAAGAAGGTCTACCACATTGCCGAGATATGCTCCATCGAGACACAAATAGAAGCAAGGTCCACCACTTGTCCAAGCTAATGTAACAAATTGGTGTTGTTTTAAAGTCCACCACAATTTTTTGAATTAGACTCCATGGTAGGTCCACCACTTATCCAAGCTAGGCTCCAATGTAGCATATGAAGGGGATATTAATAGGAGGTCTAAAACTTACAAAGTCAAGCTCTTAAGCCATTAAGTTTATGTTAGTCTTATATTTGTGATCTAAGGATTCACCATTCAAACATTAAATACTTGATATGAAAACGATAGACTCAAGCAATACTATATAAAAGAAAATCTAACACTAAGAGTATCAAATTGCCAAAAAGAAAACATTAACATGTACAAGAAGTTCAAAATGTACGTTTCTCCATTTCCAAATAGTCCTCCAATGATAAATGATGCTCTTCTTCTTCTTGTGGAGAAATCTCCTTTTCGCTAGGCGCATTGTCATCTGGTTGCAAGTGGATTGTTGGGTTTGAAGACCATCCCACTCTTCTATATCAGCATGGGCCTTAGCAAAGTCTAGAAGCTTGATTGCTAAGGTTGTTTGCTCCTCCACTCTCTCAACCAAGCATGGGACTTTTTTAAAAAAGGTAGTCCTTCTTGTGCCACCAAGGAGCCATCACCAAAGAGATCAACAAGCTTGTAGTCTTCAAAACAATATGTATGGATGTAGTGCTCGACCAAAGCGCTTTTTTTGTCTTCCAAATATTGTAAATCTGACATGCCTTTATATGATACTCGAAGTAATGAAGAACAATCAATCGGCATGGGATGCTCTTTTGATCTTATTCTTAATTATTCAAAAGAATTACCTTGTCCCAAGAAGGCAACAACTGCTAGGAGCTGAATTGCTCCTTTACAAGGAGCTAATGGAAAGTGATGCAAGGCACCACAACAATGGTAGCTCAGATTATCTCCCAATCTTTGGAACGCACATTGCGAATTTGTGAATTTAGTGAAATCCACAGATGCTAGGAAGGCAAACCCAAGATTTGTTGACCCTCCAGCAATAGCCAATATCCCATCCAAAGTGTTGCTAAATGTCTCCTCGCTCCACTACAAACTCCTCCCATAGTGTTTTGCCAAGTCTAAAACACATAAGTCGATAGGCATTTTGTTGTTGAAGTGGAGCTTCAAGTAGATATTTCCTTCCATCTGTAGCCTCACCACATTTGTAGACCATGGCAAATCTCTAGACTCAATTATATGCTTTTGAAGTTGAATGCCCACTACATATATTTTATTGCTTCATCTGGAAAATCCGTTTTCTTTATTCCACGCTTCAAGCTAGATTTGAGCCGTTCCTCACATAGCACTAAAATTGTTTTATAAATTGCATCATTGATGTTATACATGTTAGATCTTTCTTCCCAATTTGTACATGGTGATGCCACATTCAAAGCATTGAAGCCCTCAAGAAGTGCATCTTGAATCAATTTGTCTTGCTTGAATTGCTTGTTTTGATCATACATATCAGTTACATCACCATCTTTTGCACACAATAGAATCTTCTCATTTTTTATTTCTTGTTGAATAGTCTTTACCTTTGATTCATCAAGACCACAAAGGAATCTAAATGCAGTTGTTGGGGGTTTCCTGTTCTCCTCCTCTAGTCTTTCAATAATTTCTAACCAAGAATCATAAACTTCATCAGAATATGTCACCATGTGCGCTTATTTAGCAATCCAACTTGCTCCTGCACTCATTCTTGCCAATCAAAGAAAAGCCTTAAAAGAAATATAGCCATAATTAAAAAAGATTGAACATCGCTTAAAATGTAAAGACTACAAGAAAGGAAAAAAGCGAGTTACATCCCATCTAGCACAAGATACATGTCCCTCTACAACTCCACTTGCTGCCCTTGGTGGTTGTCCTGAGAAGATCCATTGACTTCGCAAGTGTCTCAATATTTGACTATAAGGTTGCTTGACATACAATGCTTTAGCCTCATCATTTGCAATGCAACAAACAAAAGAGCATTCACAACAATGCGAGCCTTTCTAAATTTATACACGCCAATCAATCTTTGAAATATCTCTTTATTTTTTGTTGATTGTGGAGCAATACTTTTGCAACATAGATTGAATGTTGCCCATCAAGAATCCAATAATGATAATTTGTAACTTGCTCTCTTCTACCTCTTCCACCGCCAAAGGAGTACCCTCCTTTGTCTTTGCATTTTGCACGGGCATCAAGTATGCACATGCTACATGCTTATTTGTACTATGTGAAAATCCAAATAACATGCTTTCAACATGTTTTTTATCCAGAATACGTGCATTATAGTGATCCGGATCAAGCCAACAATTTTAAACAGGGACATCAAACTCCCTATATTGGATAGGAAAATAGTTTATGTACTTGTTCATTCCACCTGTGTCTTTTTCTTGTCCTTTCATGGCCTCAGCTTCTAAAACATTTGGATCCACAATTTTCATCTTTGATGTTGAACCCTGTTTTGAGGATGTCAAAGATGCATTGTCTACATCCAAAATGGAACTGGTTCCCTTAGGTGCCACAATTTGCACTTTGGCTTGCTTTTTTGCAGGTGGTCGTGAAGCTTTTACCTTTTTTCCTTGTAGTGTGGCAAAGATGGAGCTTTGAAGTTGATCTATTGTGAGATTTATGGTTGATTCTTCAATCTTCCATCCTCGAGAGTACGTGGTCTCTTTTTTATTTTGAGACACGCGTGCAAATGCATATGCTCTTGGAGATAGTTGAAATTCTTGATTTATTGGACCTACAATGTCAATGCACTCCACCTCTAGATGACTATCAACTGCAGAGACAGATGCTTCCACTACTTGTCCAACATCTTCAAACAAAATATCATTCTCCTTTTTTGCAATAAACAGATGCACCTTATGGAATTGTGCACCCTCTAGACCATGTATATCCAAATACCAGTTCCTAAGATTATTACAAGTATAGTCAATTGAGATAGCAACCCTTGTAACACTTATTTTTGGAGCCATCTCTTCCTGAAACCAAAAAAAAAACCAATTTTTACTATAACACATATTCCACCACTAGTTCAAGCTAGATGATCCAAGCACGTACATATAGTAAGACTGTAAACTAGTTAACTAAGGGGGGAGAGAGAAGAAAGGTCCACCACTTGTCCATGCTGAACTCTAAACAACATAGAGAGTTGGGAGGACACTCGTTGTCTAATGTAGGCATGTGGAAATCATAGAAGATTGACCACTTCTCCAACCTATCTTTTTTAGGAAAACAAAACGGTTGGCCTTACAATTAGCCATGTGTCTAACCTGTACAACATTGTATGATCAAAATTCACTTGTCTAGACTAGGTTTGAAACATGGAGAGAAGCGATATCCACCACTTGTTATCTAAGCTAGGAATGGGGACTTTTGGTCTCAAGAATCACTGGGACATGGAGAGAAGATAAGTTCCACCAGTTGTCCAAGCTTGGATCAATTAAGATATGGAGTGAAGCAAGCTCCACTAGTTGTCCAAGCTAGGCTCCATTAAACCATGCAAAACCCTAGTTGTTTTCAACATCAAGGATTTTCTTTTTGTCAGCTTAGCTCCATTGGAACATGGGGAAAAACAAAGCTCAACCAATTGTCTAAGCCAAGCTCCATTGAAAGACAAAGAGAAGAAAGTTAAACCATTTGTCCAAGATAAGCTCCATTAAAACATGGAAAACCCATGATGGTTTTATTCCACATGGGGTTTTGGTTCCAAGCTCCACCAATTGTCCAAGCTAGGCTCCATTGAAGCATGGAGAGTAGCTAAGATCCACCACTCATCCAAGCTAGGATCCATTGAAACAATGACAACAAAAAGCTCTACCGCTTCTCAAAGTTAAGCTCTATTGAAACATGGAAAAACCATATATATGTTGTACATGGGAAGTTTTGTTTCAAGGTCCACCAATTGTCCAAGCTAAGCTCTATTGAAACATGGAAAAACCAGATATATGTTTTACATGGGAAATTTTGTTGCAAGGTCCACCACTTGTCCAAGCTAGAATCTATTAAAACATGGAAAAAATATATGTTTACATGGGGATTTTTTTAAAAAGATCCACCACTTTTCTAAGCCAATCTCTATGGAAACATGGTGTGAAGAAAAGATCTACCACTAGTCCAACCTAAGCGTCATAGATAGTAGTTTGTTTAGTTCAAAGATCCAACACTTGTTTAACCTCTAGAAAGAGGTGGAAGGAAAGCTAGTTATCTAAGCTAGGAATGGGAATTTTTGGTCTCAAGAATCATTGAGAATGGAGAGAAGATAATTTCTACTATTTTTCCAATCTTGGATCAATTGAGACATGGAGAGAAGTAAGCTCCACCAGTTGTCCAAGCTAGGCTCCATTAAACCATGGAAAACCCCAGCTATTTTCAACATCAAGGATTTTCTTTTTGTCAACTTAGCTCCATTGGAACATGGGGAGAAGAAAAGCTCCACCACTTGTCTAAGCCAAGCTCCATTGAAAAATGGAGAGAAGCAAGTTTAAACATTTGTCCAAGCTAAGCTCCATTAAAACATGAAAATCCCATTATGGTTTTATTCCACATGGGATTTTGGTTCCAAGCTCCACCAGTTGTCCAAGCTAGGCTCCATTAAAGCATGGAGAGCAGCTAAAATCCACCACTCATCCAAGCTAGGATCCATTGAAACAATGAAAACAAAAAGCTCTACCACTTCTCAAAGTTAAGCTCTATTGAAACATGGAAAAACCATATATATGTTGTACATAGGGAGTTTTGTTTCAAGGTCCACCACTTGTCCAAGATAAGCTCTATTGAAACATGGAAAAACCATATATATGTTTTACATGGGGAATTTTGTGGCAAGGTCCACCACTTGTCCAAGCTAGGATCTATTGAAACATGGAAAAACCAGATATAAGTTTACATGGGGATTTTTGTTTAAAGATCCACCACTTG